>NC_086446.1:579642019-580842019 GCF_028390025.1 Pseudophryne corroboree
AGGAAATGTATAGCATAGTGGGATAGTAAAAAGCATGTATGTATGAATCAATGTCTGAGGGGCACGTATCATCGTGCCGTATATGTTCTAAGTAAGCTTTGAGGTATTGCGAAGTATACATTAAATCCTTCTTATCCCGTATTAAGGGTCTGTACTTGGGCAAACAAACACTACCGAGCTCCTTTCGGGCAAGGGCTTTTGACCCTCACCTTTTCGGCTTCTAATACCAACAAATGGGGAGCACATTTATTTGATGATACATGGAGGAGGAAACATAAGTGAGTGCTACTATATGTGGATAACACCTGTCGACTATATGTGCCATTAACTGAGGGTTGCAGTGATGAAGGTAAGACGTATATATAAAAATTACATTTACATAACATTGGGTATGGTTTACGTCTTTTCCGGTTGGATGTTTCTGGGTAGAGGGCGGAAAAAGAGAGAAATGGTGAAAGAAACAGGCCATGAAATTCATTTGCAATCATTATCATAACGCTGTCTCTACGGATGGATCATAAATCAAATCTGCTGCTGTAACAATGCCCTCACTCCTTAGACTCATCAAATTTGTGCCGTGCTTGCGCCGCATCAAGATTCGAACACACCTGAATATCAAACCAATAATTATGATGACTCCCAGGATACAAAGGAGAAACTTTCCCACACTCATAATTACATTCTGTGCCCACTCTCCTAACCCTGAGAACCGTTTGTGTGGGTTTAACCATGAGACCCAGCCGGTCAGTTCCCACAGCCGTCAAGTTAAGGTTGTATTTCCTCCTGAACTCACACTTGTCTTCAACTGCAAGATCTCGTCCATCTTTTGATCGATGATCTCCGTGGGGTCGTCAGTGCTATTAGTAATGTACGTACAGCACTTCACACCATATTGAGTTGCCAGAGTAACACAGTACCCACCTGTCACAGCCGTAACGTAATTAAGGACCATCCTATGCTGGATCAATTCCTTTTTGTAGGCTTGTAAGTCCCTACCCATATGCCTGAAGGTGTCATCATACATCTCGGTGATATTATCTATCAAGTTCGCCAGCGCATGGATGTACCTATAATTTATAGTTCCTCTGGCAGTACGGGTGATATCTAATGCGAGAAGGAACTGAATCCCGGTGGATTTGTGGATCAAATCAGAGGCTGCATGCTCTGCCCTATCTATGAGGTGTCTCTTGATGATGTGCTCATAATGGGTATGAGTATAAGGAGTCTGAGCGTTGCGGTGAATGTCTTTAATATTATCGTGCGCTATGGTCATAACCTCTGGTAGTACTCTCCCTATATAACACAACCCTTCAGAGCTCGGAGTAAGCCACTTGTACGCTTTCCTCCCACATATGAAATAGGCATCATCTGGGAGAACATAGGGGACAAAATGTAACAACACCATATCACAAATCTTCCTTATAAAGAAACCAATCCCTAGTTCTCTCATTTGCTCAGTACAAGTATCTGGCTGGATGATGTGGGCACAAAACCCCTGCTACACATTTCCAACCCACATGGTTTTGATCCCACGTGTATATCTGTACCGAAAACACTTTCCACTATTGGCTATCTTGCATACAAGTTCAGAGTCGATAGGAATCCTATCAGCTCTGTGTGAAAAAGTCATTGTCTGGTTATTCCAAGTCACTTCCCAATTTCCTGGTTTTCGGAAAATTGGAAACATTAAAACACAACAGGGACCTATCTACGTTGTACTGGTGGAGCTTCAAGCTAGGGGGCCTAGATATATTGAATTTCTTGTCCACCGGTCTTCCACCCCGTAATTCGAGTACCTCATCTATCGTTAAAGGGTATGGTACTAATCCTGACTTACCCTGTCCTTGAGGTACCTGTGAGCACACCCAGCATTATGTTAGGTTTAAGACCTTACCCACTAATGAGTGGTAATCACTCAACGGATGTCGGCCCATGTCGGACATTAATGTTGGACTGACATCTTTGGATGCACCCATCTTCGACTATGTTCTCGCAATTTCTACATATACAATATTCGTCAGACAATAACCCTTCCCAGTGCCTCCGAGCTCCATGACTACCAGAGCGCTTACTGATACCAGCCTTTACTAGAGTGATGTGCTGCTCCTGAGATCCTACAAATCCGTACTCGCCATCAGAACCCATTCCAGATCCTTGCTCGACGTCTCTGGGGCCCTCACAAAAACACATTGTCCTGATCAAAAACAGAGTTACCAGAAAAACCCGAAACGCAGTCTCTTGAGGTAGATCCATTTCGTTAAGGAGCAGAAAGGAAATTAAGAAAGGAAACAAAATAAGGGAAAATGCAGTGGGGGTGAGGTGAAAAGAAGAAAAATGGTACGACAACCGTCTTTGATTTTGTTGTTCTCCGCGCTCAGGTGCTGTCTCAACAGTCCTGCCTCTCAGCTTTCCTGGAACAAATTCTCTAGTGATATGAGGTTCTCTTCACCTTGCTCTTTGTCACGAGTTTTCTCCGGATCAGCGACCTTCTTGCAGTGGGACGAGTGGTCCCAAGTCTCTTTCTCTGCAACCTTTAGTGCTGTCGTGCTGGTCAACAAAACTTGATACGGTCCTTCCCACCTGTCTATGAGGCAACCTGAGCGTAAAAAATTTGGAATCATCACATAATCCCCAGGCTCAATGTTATGACAATTACTGTTCACCAGCTTTAGATTTCTTTGTTGATTTCTCAGCTGCTGGCTCATCCTAACCAAGTATTGCACAGTTATTTCATTATTGCACTTCAAATCATCCTGGGGGTCTATCATTATATGGGGTTGTCGACCAAAAAGAACGTCGATGGGTGATAAGTGACCTGGGAGTGGTTCTGATGCTGTACAACACTAGTGGCAAAGCTTCTGGCCACAACAATCCAGTCTCAGCCATTACTTTGCTCAATTTATTCTTAATAGTGCTGTTAATTCTCTCCACCTTTGCACTCGCCTGTGGCCGGTACGGAGTATGCAGCTTACTATTAATACCCATCAGTTTGCACATGGCCTGAAAGACTTCACCTGTAAAATAGGTACCTCTATCACTTTCAATCATTCTATGGATACCATATCTGCACACGAATTCCTGCATGATTTTCTTTGCAGTGAACACAGCAGTATTTGTGGCAGCGGGGAATGTTTCTACCCAGTTTGAAAAGACATCGGCACAAACTAACACATATTTCAAATTCCTACAGGGTGGTAACTGTATGAAGTCGATTTGTATTACCTGAAAGGGTCCATCTGTAGGAGGAATATGGGATGGCTCTGTTGGTATTTCATTACCAATATTCTTCCTCAAGCAAGTAAGACATGTCATTGCTTTCCTACCTGCATGAGAAGAGAACCCTGGTGCACTCCAGTAGGCTCTTACCAGCTTGCACATACCTTCTTTACCCAGATGAGTCGGACCATGTGCCGCCTCAGCTAGACTTGGAAGATATGCTCTGGGGGCCACTGGCTTACCGTATTCATCTGTCCAAAGTCCTGAGGACTCCTGACCATATCCCTTCGCCTTCCAGACTGCCCTTTCCTGTAGGGAACACAAATTTTGCATTTCAATTAACTGTTGCATGTTAACTGTTTCAAATGTCATCAGTGATGTGATGTTAGTTCGTATGGTTGTGCTTGCTGCTGATTTTGCAGCTTCGTCTGCCCGGCTGTTACCAAGTGAGATTGGGTCTTGGTTGTAAGTGTGTGCTTTACACTTGATAACAGCCACTCTGTCCGGTACCTGTATTACTGTCAGAAGCCTTTTGATGTGGGACGCATGTGCTACAGGTGTGCCAGCTGCCGTCATGAAATTTCTGAGGTGCCACAGGGCCCCAAAATCATGCACCACTCCAAAGGCATACCTAGAATCCGTGTATATATTAGCTGACTTACCCTTTGCCAACTCACATGCTCTGGTCAGTGCAACCAGCTCAGCGACTTGTGCTGAGTGCGGTGGGCCAAGGGGTTCAGCTTCTATGATACCTTCATCATCTACAACTGCATATCCGGTGTACAGGTCTCCCAATTCCGTCTGTCTGTGGCAACTACCGTCAGTGTAGAAGGTAAAGTCTACTCCTTCCAGTGGGTTGTGACTGATGTCAGGTCTCGCAGTGAAAGTTTGGTTCAGGTATTCCATACAATCATGCATATCAGTATCTGCACTAAATCCTCCTTCACCATTGTTCTCATCCTCCACCCTTTGTGCATGACCAGGCACACTTGGCAAGTAAGTTGCAGGATTTAGTGAGCTGCATCTCTTAATGGTGATGTTTACAGGGGCCATCAGTGATAATTCCCACTTTGTAAACCGAGCAGATGAGACATGTCTGGTTTGGGCGGAGTTTAGCAAGGCTGATACTGCAAGAGGTGTATGGATGGTCAAGTCGTGTCCTAACACTACGTCCTCGCTTTTACTTACCAGCAAAGCTATCGCTGCAACACTTCGCAAGCAAGTGGGGAGAGACCGTGCTACAGTGTCCAACTGTGCACTGTAGTAGGCTACCGGTCTGCTGGAATTACCATGTCTCTGTGTTGAGACTCCTGCCACGCACCCAGCACTTTCAGTACCATACAATTCAAAGGGCTTCTCATAGTCTGGCATACCCAATGCAGGTGCTTGTGATAAACACTGTTTTAGTCTCTCAAACGCCAGTTCGGACTCATCTGTATAAGAGATCCGTTCTGGTTTGTTCGAAGAGACCATTTCTTGCAAAGGTAGTGCCAGTATGGAGAACCCTGGAATCCAGTTCTGACAGTACCCACACATTCCGAGGAAAGTGCGGATCTGTTGCTGAGTTTGTGGCAGAGTCATGTCGCGAATCGCTTGTATTCTATCAGCGGTCAGGTGCCTAAGTCCTTGCATCAAGCAGTGTCCCAAGTATTTAACCCTGGTCCGGCACAACTGCAGCTTATCCTTTGAAACTTTGTGTCTTGTCTAGGAGAGATGAAACAGAAGTTGTTTAGTATCTGCCAAGGACGATTCGAGTGAGTCAGAACACAACAACAAGTCATCAACATATTGTATTAGCACTGATCCACTCTCAGGTTGAAAGGATTGCAAACAGTCTTGCAAGGCCTGGGAGAAAATACTCGTGCTGTCAATGAAACCTTGGGGAAGACGCGTCCAGGTGTACTGTACTCCCCTGTAAGTGAATGTAAAAAGGTATTGGCTGTTAGGGTGAAGAGGGACAGAAAAGAAGGCAGAACAGAGATCAATGACAGTGAAGAATTTTGAGGTAGAGGGAATTTGCATGAGGATGACAGCTGGATTGGGCACTACGGGGAATTGGCTCTCAACTATCTTGTTTATCCCCCTTAGATCCTGCGCTAGCCTGTAACCCCTCCCCCCACTCTTTTTCACAGGGAAGATGGGACTATTGGCGGTGCTGGACGTCCTGACTAGGATGCCCTGCTGTAGCAGCCGCTCTATGATGGGGTACAGTCCTAATTCTACCTCTGGCTTCAGAGGATACTGGGGAATTTTTGGGGCTATCCTGCCATCTTTTACTTGTACTGCTACTGGGGCTATATTCTCCATCAATCCAGTGTCATGTCCATCTTTGGTCCAAAGGGAACCCGGTATTTGTGAGATCATTTCCTCTACCTGCGATGGACACGTGTCTATAACAGTAGAGTGTAACATTAGCCTTTGAGGGTTGTCTAATATATCTTGCACTTCTTGTGCATGGTTCTCAGGTATATCCTAGAACACACCCTCAGGAGTACAGTATATGACACACCTCATTTTACACAACAGATCTCTGCCGAGTAGATTAGTCGGAGCCGATGCAGCCAGCAGAAAGGAATGTTTTGTCTGCAAGGGCCCTATCGTAATCTCTGCAGGTCTACTCAAAGGGTATTGGTGGTCATTCCGAGTTGTTCGCTCGCTGCTATTTTTAGCAGAATTGCTAATAGGCTAAAATCCAGAAGTTCTGCGCATGCGTATGCACAGCAGGGCGCACGCACTATGCAATTTTACAGAAAACTATGCTATTTTACTCATGGGCGAACAAAGCTTTTCAATCGCTCTGCTGATCGTAGTGTGATTGACAGGAAGTGGGTGTTTCTGGGCGGAAGCTGGCTGTTTTCAGGGAGTGTGCTAAAAAATGCAGGCGTGCCAGGTAAAAATCGCAGGAGTGGCTGGAGAAACAGAGGAGTGGCTGGCCGGACGCAGAGTGTTTGTGACCTCAAACCAGGAACTAAACGGACTGAGGTGATCGCAATCTAGGAGTAGGTCTGGAGCTACTCAGAAACTGCAAGGAAATACTATTAATAGCAGAATTGCTAATCTTTCGTTCGCAATTCTGCTATGCTAAAATACATTCCCAGAGGGCGGCGGCCTAGTGTGTGCAATGCTGCTAACAGTAGCTAGCGAGCGAACAACTCGGAATGAGGGCCATTGTTGCACCGTTCCTGTTACTCCCATTGCCGAAATCGTTTTACCCGTGGTTTTTACACCTGTTGTGGAATTCAACACTGACCTGGCCGCCCCTGTATCTACAAGAAAAGGTAGTGGTACACCAGCTACATCAACCATGACCTCAGGTTCACTACCAAGGCTAGCAATCAACTTCACTGACTGTAGACTACAGGTGTGGCCCAACCCCTATTGTGTAGTGGGACCCTCCCGCAGCGCATTGGCAGCTACAATATGTGAGGGGATAACTGTGAGGGGATAACTGTGAGTTTTCGGAGGCCTGCCAGTCCCTCCTGGGTGGGTATCTCCTTGTTTCCCCTCTATGCGGCTCGTAATCCCTTCTATATGGTCCCTGGTCCCAACTATGTGTATTGTAGCGTGGTTCGTATTCAGGTCTAGGGGGTCTGTATACGTTATGTGTCCTACTACTCCTACAATCCTGAGCAAAATGTCCTTCCTTTCTACAAATGTAACATAGTCTTGGTCGTAATGTACCATAAGGGGTCTGGGGTTTAGACTGATGGGGCTTTCTTGTAAGAGCCTGTATACTTACCATCATCAGCTTATCCCCTTGCGTCTCCCTGTGTTTACTGATGTTACGATCATGCTTGATAGTGGACTCTCTCAACGCAGCCACCGAGATACCTCTCCAATTTGGCAAAGAGGTTTGCACCCTCGTCCTTAGTGCCTCCTTTAATCCGTCCATTAACACAGAAACAGCTACCTCCCGGTGGTTGGCATTCTCCTTAATATCCTCGATCCCAGTGTATCTAGCCATTTCCTGCAGTGCTCTATGGAAATACTTGGATGCCATTTCACCTTCCTTTTGTCTTATGGAGAAAATGTTATTCCATTTAACAACAGTAGGGAAATACACTCTTAACTGCAGGTTGATTTGCCGTACATTCTCCTGATTGTACTCATCAGTGAGAGGCACCTCTGCATCTAATTTACAATCCGTTATGAATTTTGGTATGTCAATATTTGAGGGTAAACACACCCGTAGCACTGTTCGCCAATCTTTATTTGTGGGCTCATGGGCGTTACCTAATTCTTTAATGAATTTCTGGCATACGACTAGATCTTTTCTGGGATCAGGGAATTCTGACATAATTGACCTTAACTCTGCTCGGGACCAAGGACAATGCATGGCAATGTTCCTGATGGGAGTTACTCCCTGACTATCAGTTCTTCGATTGGGAACTGCAATCACCCTGATAGGATTTAATTCAACTATATCATTCTGGTTTGATTCTATAATATGGGGAGTTATTGTCTCTGCATAGTCTATGGTGCCGTACTTACCTGTGGACATAACCTCACTCACCCCTGCACTGGGGGGTATCGCTACTACTCTTGGTGGTTGGGCCGTGCCCACCTGGGTATTCTGTATGGTGGCTGCTAGAGAGAGTGCCGATATCGTGCTGGGCTCATCGTCCTCCTCACAATCCTGGGGAAAATTTATAATGGGATACAACTGGCAAGGGTTAGGGTTAACACATTGATTAATCACTTTCTTATCCTTTACCAATGCCCCATTGTTTGTAGCCAATTTCTCCCCATCGACATATGGCGGTGGTGGTGCGCTCGCAATCACTTTCCTGCTAGGTTGGGAACTTGCTGTGCGAGCCAGTTCCCTTTGCACATCCACCTCCTGCTGCCACAAGTTTAAACAGTCTGTATGTCTGATCCTTTGTTTTCTAGATTTGATCAGACATATTCTAATCCTTATGTTCTGTAATACCTCTGATTCAAAGCTGCCCATCCTAGGGAATGATGCTCTATCTTCAGCAGTCATACGCACCCATTCATTGCAAAAAGCCTCTGTGTAAGGACCATATTTCTCACACATAATAAACCTCGCTGACCCTCTGGGCTGCGGCTCTCCAGCCTGAACCCTGGCTACTGAACGTCTCTCACTTGAGCAACTGGCTCCCATTGTGGGTCCTTTCCCACAAACACCACCAAAATACACAATGCAAGCAGACGGTGAAAGTTCTCAGAGTGCTCTTCACCCGCTCTCGCCCACGTTGGCCAGTACTACGATACACTGTTGATAGTGGAAGGCAATGTACCCAACCTAGGGCTCCTATAAGACCTTACAGCACCGCAATTTCTTTTCGGTGGAGGCTTTGTTAGAATATTTTCCTGAGAGAGACAGCGAAAAATTCCTTTTCAGTGTCTTTCCACTGGAATTTTTGTAGGGTGAAAAATAGAAAACTTCAATAACTATTGCTCACCCTTTCCAGTGGAAGCCCACCAGGGATATTTCCTGTAAAGCGAAAAAACCCTTGTTTACACAATCACATTTACGTGTGCTCCCCACAGCGCATATGACACAATAATATCACGTTGTGTTGTGTAGAACACACGGACGTGCGGTTCAGTCGCACAGCGTATAGATACTTGTTATCTATTTGCCCTATGATCGCTGTCACCTGAAACACCTAGACCACTTTAGACCACCTAGTTCACCTAGACCACTTAGACCACCTAGTTCACCTAGACCACTTAGACCACCTAGTTCACCTAGACCACCTAGACAATACGTAGGGTTGCGAACCCTATGCCACTGAGCCTCTACTAACCCAGTGTTTCCACGGGATCCCAATTTCTCCTCGGGGTTCAATACATCCACTCCTGCTTTCACTCACTCAAATACAGTGTTTTTCTTTTCTGTACAGAAAATATGACTTCCTGTGACTGGCTACTTTACCCCAGAGGTAGTACAGTTTAAACAAAATATTATACTAATCTGCTTTTGAAATCGGATAGTTATGTGCTATTGTATTAAATGTATACTATCCCGCCTTTAATTGAACAGCTATCGTGTGATTTGTACTTTGCATCCGCAATCCTACGCAACCTTGCGTAAACACGTGACCGTGCGTGCCTTTACACCACGTGTGCGCTCCTGTACTTTGGCCCTCATTCCGAGTTGTTCGCTCGTTCTTTTTCATCGCATCGCAGCGATTTTCCGCAAACTGCGCATGCGCAATGTTTGCACTGCGACTGCGCCAAGTAAATTTGCTAAGAAGTTTGGTATTTTACTCACGGCATTACGAGGTTTTTTCTTTGTTCTGGTGATCATAATATGATTGACAGGAAGTGGGTGTTTCTGGGCGGAAACTGGCCGTTTTATGGGAGTGTGTGAAAAAACGCTGCCGTTTCTGGGAAAAACACGGGAGTGGCTGGAGAAACGGGGGAGTGTCTGGGCGAACGCTGGGTGTGTTTGTGACGTCAAACCAGGAACGAAACTGACTGAACTGATCGCAGTGGCAGAGTAAGTCCCGAGCTACTCAGAAACTGCTAAGAAATTTCTATTCGCAATTTTGAGAATCTTTCGTTTGCAATTTTGCTAAGCTAAGATTCACTCCCAGTAGGCAGCGGCTTAGCGTGTGCAATGCTGCTAAAAGCAGCTTGCGAGCGAACAACTCGGAATGAGGGCCTTTGTCCATACCACGTGTACAAACGTGCGTCCGCAACTCAATAAACCACACAGTCTCTATAAATGTGAGCAATAAAAGCTACTAACGCTCACAAACACAATACACACTTTTTCCGTATAAACCTGAGCGACCAGGCCGGAAGGAACTGTGTTTTGTGTTTTACAGTTACACCCTTAACACACTATTTCAAATATTTATATAGCAAACAAATGTATCCGATTTCACACAGATCTAAAATGACTGTAATAAGCTATGGACCTATGGCAGCAGTATGTGAGAGAGAGTATGCAAAGTATCGGTACACTTTGTGTACACTTTTGGCGCCAAAAATTTTACACACAGATTTTTAAATAGCCTTTTTCCTGTTTCCTCCTAGTTCTATCAGCACCTCTGTAGACTAGACAGAGCAGACGTGATCTAATCAGCACAAAAGAGGGTTTTAAAACACCAAAGCAACCAGGGAAAGGTTTTACTTAAAGATGCGTCTCCATCCTTTGCTGATAGATCAAAGTCTGCTATGATTTGCAAGTCTATGAGTGTGTGAAAAACCGGACTGAGCCCCCAACTGATAAAGCTGATTACCTTACAGGACAGAAAAAGCTATACCTTTTACACAAAAAACCCTAGCCGCTGCGGCTGCTGGATGTAATCCTTAACCTACGTACTTTTTACCCAGTTAGCGTACACAGGCCTGTACCGTGTATCAGGGCCGGCTCCAGGCATGTTCGACTAGAGCGGCCGCGCGGGGCGCCACTCTTATAGGGCGCCGCACGCTGCGGCCGCCATATTCCTGCCTGGAGCCAGCCTTTAATCTGTGTGTCCCACTCCCGGCCGCTTGTGTGCGCGCTATGCAGCGCGCTGTGCGGCGCCGGCATCTGACGTTAGACGCCGGCGCCGCGCAGCGTGCATAGCGCGCAGACAGTATCGTTCCTCCGTCCGCGGCCCCCCCACCCGCCCGCGCCCACAGCAGTACTCCCGGCTCCCAGCACCGCAGTGTCAGTGACAGGTAAGTTAAAATCTGTCTGGCACTGTGTGGGGTCGTTTATGTTTCTGGCACTGTGGGGGCATATCTGCACTGTGGGGGCATTATGTTTCTGGCACTGTGGGGGCATATCTGCACTGTGGGGGCATTATGTTTCTGGCACTGTGGGGGCATATCTGCACTGTGGGGGCATTATGTTTCTGGCACTGTTGGGGCATACGCATATCTGCACTGTGGGGGCATTATGTTTCTGGCACTGTGGGGGCATATCTGCACTGTGGGGGCATTATGTTTCTGGCACTGTGGGGGCATACGCATATCTGCACTGTGGGGGCATTATGTTTCTGGCACTGTGGGGGCATACCTGCACTGTGGGGGCATTATGTTTCTGGCACTGTGGGGGCATATCTGCACTGTGGGGGCATTATGTTTCTGGCACTGTGGGGGCATATCTGCACTGTGGGGGCATTATGTTTCTGGCACTGTTGGGGCATACGCATATCTGCACTGTGGGGGCATTATGTTTCTGGCACTGTGGGGGCATATCTGCACTGTGGGGGCATTATGTTTCTGGCACTGTGGGGGCATACGCATATCTGCACTGTGGGGGCATTATGTTTCTGGCACTGTGGGGGCATATCTGCACTGTGGGGGCATTATGTTTCTGGCACTGTGGGGGCATACCTGCACTGTGGGGGCATTATGTTTCTGGCACTGTGGGGGCATATCTGCACTGTGGGGGCATTATGTTTCTGGCACTGTGGGGGCATATCTGCACTGTGGGGGCATTTATGTTTCTGGCACTGTGGGGGCATATCTGCACTGTGGGGGCATTTATGTTTCTGGCACTGGGGGCATTTATGTATCTGGCACTGTGGGGGCATATCTGCACTGTGGGGGCTTTTATGTTTTGTGGCACGGCGGGCATTTATTTATCTGGCACTGTGGGGGCATTTATGTTTTGTGGCACTGGGGGCATTTATGTATCTGGCACTTCTGTATCTGGCACTGTGGGGTCATTGATGCATCTGGCACTGTGGGGGCACTTATGTATCTGGCATTGTGTGGTCATTTATGTATCTGGCATTGTGGGGGCATTTATGTATCTGGCACTGGGGGCATATCTGCACTGTGTGGCCATTTATGTATCTGGCACTGCTGGGGGGCATGTCACGTGTAGCTGGCACTGCTGGGGGGTATGTCACGTGTAGCTGGCACTGCTGGGGGGCATGTCACGTGTAGCTGGCACTGCTGGGGGGCATATCATGTAGTGTATCTACTAGGCGTCTGTGGCTAGGCAATGTGTCTATCGTGCTCTGCCTGGCGCAAAGTGCCTATCGTGCTCTGCCTGGCGCAAAGTGTCTATCTTGCTCTGCCTGGCGCAAAGTGTCTAACGTGCTCTGCCTGGCGCAAAGTGTATAGGAGGTTCTACCTGGTGCAATGTGTATTAGCTGCACTACTATGTGGTGTAATGCGAATTGCCACTATTCTGTGGTCATGTACCTTCCCCACGAAGCAACGCCCCTAAATTTTTGCTGCGCGCCTTCGGCGCAAACTGTCCCTGCTTCAGCATGTGGGTGGAGGAGCACCAAGCATTACAGTATGTACATCATTTTGCCCTCCTTACTTAAAAATGTGCCCTCCTTGTGATCAGCACCCTGCCCTAAAACGTGAACACTATCATGTGTAGCTGGCACTGCTGGGGGTCTATTGTGTGTAGCTGGCACTGTTGACGGGGCATGTCATGTGTAGCTGGCACTGCTGCGGGGCATGTCATGTGTAGCTGTCACTGCTGCGGGGCATGTCATGTGTAGCTGGCACTGCTGCGGGGCATGTCATGTGTTGCTGGCACTGCTGCGGGGCATGTCATGTGTTGCTGGCACTGCTGCGGGGCATGTCATGTGTAGCTGGCACTACACTGGAGACATTGTGTGTAAGGAACACTACTGTGGCTGTTCTGCATAAGGCTGCTAATTGTGTGCATAGAGGGGGTGTGAAAAAATATATTTATTTATAGTTTAATAATATGAAGTTACGAGGCCACACCCATTTTCCCAGGAGGCCACGCCCACTTTTCCATGAAACGCGCGCGCCAAAGGCGCGTGCATAGGGGTTGAGGGGCGCTTTTAAATTTTCTCGCTCAGGGTGCAAGTAGGCCTGGAGCCGGCCCTGCCGTGTATGCACCTTGCGTACACACGCCGCAACGGATGTACAAAGTACACACTTTGCGTACACACACTCTGACACGCTGCAAGCACAATGCAGCTACACGTGTGGCTGAAATACACCTTAAACCTTAGCAGGAAAGGGACACGACACCAATTGTATTTAAATATGTTGGGGTCCAACCCACCAACAGTTATTTACTAACAGGGGGTTACAATAGTAATACAATTCACAATAAGAGATACAGGCTACAATCAATGATACATACGTTTGTTCGCAAGCGCCACCCGGTCCCTGTCCTCGGTCGATCAAGATAGATGACTTTCAGAGAATGTGTGACCAGCCAGGCAGCTTGGTTTTTTATACATTTGTCCATTTCATGATACAATAGAAACTGTAATCTCTTCACCCATAGGTCAACGGGCTGGTCATTTACAGTACAGGAGGGGTCATAGGTCGGTTTGAATAGGTGGGCAATGCCTGGTTCAGGTGCACTTGCAGATGGTCTCCACTGGGTTCCCGACGAATATCAAAGTACAGTAAATACAGTGTAATATTAATATTCTGTTCCTGTGCATAGATATGCACAGGAGCGTGCTATCTTCTGCAAACTGCTACCGGAATATTGCTCTTAATATACTGCACAGCTGGATACCAAACACCACCTCCTAACCTAATTCTGTCCCCTCATATCCTGTAAAAGTGAATTCCTTTGTTATTGTACCTTTTAAGCAAGTGTAACTCGCTGGTGTGGTGCATGTAGGCTATGTGTAAATCGTGCACTATGTGGATTAAATATGAAATGTGTCCTTGTGGCTTTTACATGCGAATACAAATGCTACCGTAATTACTCATACCACGCGCTAATACGCACCACCGCGGGAACGGTTATACGCAAATTGCGAGTATGTGCATGAACGGCAGAACAAGTACTCGCATGGAGGCCATCTGTGTGGTGTTTGTACTTGGTGCGTATGGCTGCAATATTTTCGACTTCGACAGTAAGTATTAATGTTAGTGTGGGCACATGGCACTGTGGGGGCATGTCTGGCACTGTGGGTGCATATTTAGCACTGTGGGGTTATGTCTGGCACTGTGGGCACATGTCACTGTGGGAGCATATGTGGCACTGTGGGGGCATATCTGGCACTGTGGGGGCATATGTGTGAGGTTTTTACCTGTGGGAGCCAATGTGTGATTTCGTGCGAAACAGTCATTACACCCTGTGCAGCAAGGCTACGCTCCCTTTTTGTTATGCCACGCCCTATTTTGGCCGTGCGCCTTCGGTGCGCGCAATTATTCCTACTAGGTAGATCACAAAAGCTTTTCAGCTTTCAAAGTTGATCACCGACTTCAAAAGTCTGGCCACCCCTACTCTAACAGGTGCAGGCCCTAATTAGCCTGCTCTCAGGCTGAAGGCCTAAATCTAGGTACACACTGGGGGTAATTCCAAGTTGATCGCAGCAGGATTTTTTTTAGCAGTTTGGCAAAACCATGGCCCTCATTCCGAGTTGTTCGCTCGGTATTTTTCATCGCATCGCAGTGAAAATCCGCTTAGTACGCATGCGCAATGTTCGCACTGCGACTGCGCCAAGTAACTTTGCTATGAAGAAAGTATTTTTACTCACGGCTTTTTCTTCGCTCCGGCGATCGTAATGTGATTGACAGGAAATGGGTGTTACTGGGCGGAAACACGGCGTTTCAGGGGCGTGTGGCTGAAAACGCTACCGTTTCCGGAAAAAACGCAGGAGTGGCCAGAGAAACGGTGGGAGTGCCTGGGCGAACGCTGGGTGTGTTTGTGACGTCAACCAGGAACGACAAGCACTGAAATGATCGCACAGGCAGAGTAAGTCTGGAGCTACTCTGAAACTGCTAAGTAGTTAGTAATCGCATTATTGCGAATACATCGGTCGCAATTTTAAGAAGCTAAGATTCACTCCCAGTAGGCGGCGGCTTAGCGTGTGTAACTCTGCTAAATTCGCCTTGCGACCGATCAACTCGGAATGAGGGCCCATGTGCACTGCAGGGGAGGCAGATATAACATGTGCAGAGAGAGATAGATTTGGGTGGGTTATTTTATTTCTGTACAGGATAAATACTGGCTGCTTTATTTTTACACTGCAAATTAGATTGCAGATTGAACAGACCACACCCAAATCTAACTCTCTCTGCACATGTTATATCTGCCTCCCCTGCAGTGCACATGGTTTTGCCCAACTGCTAAAAAAAATCCTGCTGCGATCAATTTGGAATTACCCCTACTATTCAATTAGCTGGCAGATAATCTGCCAGATTTAGCTGTTTGGAATGAAAATTTGGTAATGGATGAGAGCAAATGGCAATTGACCATTTGCTCCCAAAAACTGCAAAATGGACAAAAACTGTCATTCATCCAAGTTGGTTATATCTGTGTTAAACCAATTTGTATGAACGACAAGTTTTGTTAGTTTTTCAGCGTTTGGAAGCAAAAATGGTTGATTGTCATTTGCTCTCATCCATTACCAGGTTTTCATTCCAACCAGCTAGATCTGGCAGATTATCTAGCTACATACTTGCCTACCTGACCCTCTCCATGAGGGAGAAAATGCTCTGTTCCTGGACTTTCCTGGTAATGTATGATTGCCATCACCTGTGGTGAGCTAGTTAATTGATAAGAAAGGTGTTAAACCACAGGTGATGGCAATCATACATTACCAGGAAAGTCCAGGAACAGAGCATTTTCTCCCTCATGGAGAGGGTCAGGTAGGCAAGTATGCCTAGCTTTAGACCCTAAATGGGCCTTGTGGATGGAGCCAGCCCTCCCATTTCACATACCCAGGACACAGTTACAACTTTTACTTAAAGCCCAAACTCTCATCAAGTGCGGTATCCTATTATCCGTGTTACATTACCACAGGTAATGATACCGCCTAGGGCTATCCTATTAGCCACGATAAGCCGGCACAAGCGGTGGCTTATCGGGGCTTTTGTGTACTGCATCGGGAGCCTGCTCCTAGTGCAGTGCTCCACCTCTGGCCCTCCGGTCACGTGACGGCTCTCCCGGGTGGGGGAAGAGGGGGTATGCATGGGGGGTCACTTCGCTGAGTGCTGGCTCCTAGGCTGGGGTGACCTCCCTGCAGTCCCAGCCTGCTGCTGCTGCTGCAGCAGGCATGGGACACTGTAGGTTGCCTCAGTTATCAGGGATTTTGTTTCGCTTACCTGTGTGTTTTCGGGAGAAATTTTTTTTTTTTTCTCTTACGTCCTAGAGGATGCTGGGGTCCACATTAGTACCATGGGTTGACAGTGTGGGCTGGCTCCTCCCTCTATGCCCCTCCTACCAGACTCAGTTTAGAAAATGTGCCCGGAGGAGGCAGTCACAGCTAGGGGAGCTCTACAGAGTTTCTCTAGTAAAGTTTAGTTTAGAGTTTGTTATTTTACAGGGAGGCTGCTGGCAACAGCCTCCCTGCTTCGTGGGACTAAGGGAGGAGAGTAGTGTCCACCCTGCAGGGTCTGAGCCACTATCTCCACTGACAGGACACTGAGCTCCTGAGGGGACAGTTTGTTCCCCGCCACAGTGGATCGCTCACCCCAGCAGCATGACGCCACCCCCTTACAGACCTGAAGAATTTGTAGCGAGTGAGTCACCGACCCCCCTAGCAAGCGGGGGTCGGTGTGAAGATGGCGGCATAAGGGTAGGAGCGCAGTATTATCTGCGATCCGGAGGCTCAGCGGTACATAGTGCGGCACTGTGAGGGGCGCCCTGAGCCAGCGCCTACACCATACACTGGTCACACAGCCTGTCGGGGTCCCCGGATCTCAGCCAGCACAAATCCTCAGGCCAGTATAATTCTACGAAGAGCGGGAAGACAACGCCATTTTGGGGGCGGAGCTTCTCAGAGCGGACCCAGCAGCGTTCAGCGCCATTTTCCTGCCTGCACAACGCTGTCAGTGAAGAGCAAGTTCCTCCACAGCAACTCCAGCTATCTATCACGGTACCAGGGGGTTGTAGAAGGCTGCAAAACGACTGTGTAACCTATTAAGGTGCACAGTCAGCGCTGATAGGGGGTCTGCCTTTATATTAAAAGCGCTGTGTGTGGGTTGGCTCTAGAGATGAGCGGGTTCGGTTCCTCGGAAACCGAACCCCCCCGAACTTCACCCATTTTACACTGGGCCGAGGCATACTCGGATTCTTCCGTATGGCTCGGTTAACCCGAGCGCGCCCGAGCGTCGTCATCCCGCTGTCGGATTCTCGCGAGATTCGGATTCTATATAAGAAGCCGCGCGTCGCCGCCATTTTTCACTCGTGCATTGGAAATGATAGTGAGAGGACGTGGCTGGCATCCTCTCACTTTGTTTCAGGGGGCTGCATATCTTTATTCTGGGGACCAGCAGTATTATAGGAGGAGTACAGTGCAGAGTTTTGCTGACCAGTGACCACCAGTATTATACGTTGTCTGCCTGAAAAATGCTCCATATCTGTGCTCAGTGTGCTGCATATATCTGTGCTCACACTGCTTTATTGTGGGGACTGGGGACCAGCAGTATTATATAGGAGGAGTACAGTGCAGAGTTTTGCTGACCAGTGACCACCAGTATTATACGTTCTCTGCCTGAAAAACGCTCCATATCTGTGCTCAGTGTGCTGCATATATCTGTGCTCACACTGCTTTATTGTGGGGACTGGGGACCAGCATTATATAGGAGGAGTACAGTGCAGAGTTTTGCTGACCAGTGACCACCAGTATTATACGTTCTCTGCTGAAAAACGCTCCATATCTGTGCTGCATTGTAGTATATAGTAGGAGTACAGTGCATAATTTTGCTGACCACCAGTATATAATATATAGGAGTACGGTACAGAAGGCCACTGCTCTACCTACCTCTGTGTCGTCAAGTATACTATCCATCCATACCTGTGGTGCATTTCAGTTTTGCACAGTTTGCTGACCACCAGTATATAATATATAGCAGTACGGTAGAGTAGGCCACTGCTCTACCTACCTCTGTGTCGTCAAGTATACTATCCATCCATACCTGTGGTGCATTTAAGTTTTGCACAGTTTGCTGACCACCAGTATATAATATATAGCAGTACGGTACAGTAGGCCACTGCTCTACCTACCTCTGTGTCGTCAAGTATACTATCCATCCATACCTGTGGTGCATTTAAGTTTTGCACAGTTTGCTGACCACCAGTATATAATATATAGCATTACGGTACAGTAGGCCACTGCTCTACCTACCTCTGTGTCGTCAAGAAAACTATCCATCAATACCTGTGGTGCATTTCAGTTTTGCACAGTTTGCTGACCATCAGTATATAATATATAGCAGTACGGTACAGTAGGCCACTGCTCTACCTACCTCTGTGTCGTCAAGTATACTATCCATCCATACCTGTGGTGCATTTCAGTTGTGCGCAGTATATATAGTAGTAGGCCATTGCTATTGATACTGGCATATAATTCCACACATTAAAAAATGGAGAACAAAAATGTGGAGGGTAAAATAGGGAAAGATCAAGATCCACTTCCACCTCGTGCTGAAGCTGCTGCCACAAGTCATGGCCGAGACGATGAAATGCCATCAACGTCGTCTGCCAAGGCCGATGCCCAATGTCATAGTAGAGAGCATGTAAAATCCAAATCACAAAAGTTCAGTAAAATGACCCAAAAATCAAAATTAAAAGCGTCTGAGGAGAAGCGTAAACTTGCCAATATGCCATTTACGACACGGAGTGGCTAGGAATGGCTGAGGCCCTGGCCTATGTTCATGGCTAGTGGTTCAGCTTCACATGAGGTTGGAAGCACTCATCCTCTCGCTAGAAAAATGAAAAGACTTAAGCTGGCAAAAGCACAGCAAAGAACTGTGCGTTCTTCTAAATCACAAATCCCCAAGCAGAGTCCAATTGTGTCGGCTGCGATGCCTGACCTTCCCAACACTGGACGGGAAGAGGTGGCGCCTTCCACCATTTGCACGCCCCCTGCAAGTGCTGGAAGGAGCACCGGCAGTCCAGTTCCTGATAGTCAAATTGAAGATGCCACTGTTGAAGTACACCAGGATGAGGATATGGGTGTTGCTGGCGCTGAGGAGGAAATTGACAAGGAGGATTCTGATGGTGAGGTGGTTTGTTTAAGTCAGGCACCCGGGGAGACACCTGTTGTCCGTGGGACGAATATGGCCATTGACATGCCTGGTCAAATTACAAAAAAAATCACCTCTTCGGTGTGGAATTATTTTAACACAAATGCGGACAACAGGTGTCAAGCCATGTGTTGCCTTTGTCAAGCTGTAATAAGTAGGGGTAAGGACGTTAACCACCTCGGAACATCCTCCCTTATACGTCACCTGCAGCGCATTCATCAGCTCCTGCAAACCACACCACCAACTCCCTCAGTGTCAATTTCCTCCTTAGACAGGAAAGCCAATAGTCCTGCAGGCCATGTCACTGGCAAGTCTGACGAGTCCTCTCCTGCCTGGGATTCCTCCGATGCATCCTTGAGTGTAACGCCTACTGCTGCTGGCGCTGCTGTTGTTGCTGCTGGGAGTCGATCGTCATCCCAGAGGGGAAGTCGGAAGACCACTTGTACTACTTCCAGTAGGCAATTGACTGTCCAACAGTCCTTTGCGAGGAAGATGAAATATCACAGCAGTCATCCTGCTGCAAAGCGGATAACTCAGGCCTTGGCAGTCTAGGTGGTGAGAAACGTGTTTCCGGTATCCACCGTTAATTCACAGGCAACTACAGACTTGATCGAGATACTGTGTCCCCGGTACCAAATACCATCTAGGTTCCATTTCTCTAGGCAGGCGATACCGAAAATGTACACAGACCTCAGAAAAAGAGTCACCAGTGTCCTAAAAAATGCAGTTAACCACGGACATGTGGACAAGTGGAGCAGGGCAGACTCAGGACTATATGACTGTGACAGCCCACTGGGTAGATGTATTGCCTCCCGCAGCAAGAACAGCAGCGGCGGCACCAGTAGCAGCTTCTCGCAAACACCAACTCGTTCCTAGGCAGGCTACGCTTTGTATCACCGCTTTCCAGAAGAGGCACACAGCTGACAACCTCTTACGGAAATTGAGGAACATCATCGCAGAATGGCTTACCCCAAATGGACTCTCCTGGGGATTTGTGATATCGGACAACGCCAGCAATATTGTGCGTGCATTACATCTGGGCAAATTCCAGCACGTCCCATGTTTTGCACATACATTGAATTTGGTGGTGCAGAATTATTTAAAAAACGACAGGGGCGTGCAGAATGGCTTACCCCAATTGGACTCTCCTGGGGATTTGTGACATCGGACAACGCCAGCAATATTGTGCGTGCATTACATCTGGGCAAATTCCAGCACGTCCCATGTTTTGCACATACGTACGGACTGTCTGACGTGCCTACTTGGATGCGGTCACTAATATAATCCTCCACCATTCTTTCAATGGTGAGAGAATCATATGCAGTGACAGTAGACGACATGTCAGTAATCGTTGGCAGGTCCTTCAGTCCGGATCAGATGTCAGCACTCACTCCAGACTGCCCTGCATCACCGCCAGCGGGTGGGCTCGGAATTCTTAGCCTTTTCCTCGCACCCCCAGTTGCGGGAGAATGTGAAGGAGGAGATGTTGACGGGTCACGTTCCGCTTGACTTGACAATTTTCCCACCAGCAGGTCTTTGAACCTCTGCAGACTTGTGTCTGCCGGAAAGAGAGATACAACGTAGGTTTTAAATCTAGGATCGAGCACGGTGGCCAAAATGTAGTGCTCTGATTTCAACAGATTGACCACCCGTGAATCCTGGTTAAGCGAATTAAGGGCTCCATCCACAAGTCCCACATGCCTAGCGGAATCGCTCTGTTTTAGCTCCTCCTTCAATGTCTCCAGCTTCTTCTGCAAAAGCCTGATGAGGGGAATGACCTGACTCAGGCTGGCAGTGTCTGAACTGACTTCACGTGTGGCAAGTTCAAAGGGTTGCAGAACCTTGCACAACGTTGAAATCATTCTCCACTGCGCTTGAGACAGGTACATTCCACCTCCTTTGCCTATATCGTGGGCAGATGTATAGGCTTGAATGGCCTTTTGCTGCTCCTCCGTCCTCTGAAGCATATAGAGGGTTGAATTCCACCTCGTTACCACCTCTTGCTTCAGATGATGACAGGGCAGGTTCAGGATTGTTTGGTGGTGCTCCAGTCTTCTGTATGCGGTGGCTGAATGCCGAAAGTGGCCCGCAATTCTTCGGGCCACCGATAGCATCTCTTGCACGCCCCTGTCGTTTTTTAAATAATTCTGCACCACCAAATTCAATGTATGTATTCAATGGGACGTGCTGGAATTTGCCCAGATGTAATGCACGCACAATGGGGGTCATTCCGAGTTGTTCGCTCGCAAGCTGCTTTTAGCTGCTTTGCACACGCTAAGCCGCCGCCTACTGGGAGTGAATCTTAGCATATTCAAATTGCGAACGAAAGATTAGCAGAATTGCGAATAGACACTTCTTAGCAGTATCTGAGTAGCTCCAGACTTACTCTGCCACTGCGATCAGTTCAGTGCTTGTCGTTCCTGGTTTGACGTCACAAACACACCCAGCGTTCGCCCAGACACTCCTCCGTTTCTCCAGCCACTCCCGCGTTTTTCCCAGAAACGGTAGCGTTTTTTCACACACTCCCATAAAACGGCCAGTTTCCGCCCAGAAACACCCACTTCCTGTCAATCACATTACGATCACCAGAACGAAGAAAAAACCTCGTAATGCCGTTAGTAAAATTCCTAACTGCATAGCAAATTTACTTGGCGCAGTCGCACTGCGGACATTGCGCATGCGCATTAGCAACTATTCGCTCCGTTGCGACAAAAAAATAACGAGCGAACAACTCGGAATGACCCCCAATATTGCTGGCGTTGTCCGATGTCACAAATCCCCAGGAGAGTCCAATTGGGGTAAGCCATTCTGCGATGATCTTCCTCAGTTTCCGTAAGAGGTTGTCAGCTGTGTGCCTCTTCTGGAAAGCGGTGATACAAAGCGTAGCCTGCCTAGGAACGAGTTGGCGTTTGCGAGATGCTGCTACTGGTGCCGCCGCTGCTGTTCTTGCTGCGGGAGGCAATACATCTACCCAGTGGGCTGTCACAGTCATATAGTCCTGAGTCTGCCCTGCTCCACTTGTCCACATGTCCGTGGTTAAGTGGACATTGGGTACAACTGCATTTTTTAGGACCATGGTGACTCTTTTTCTGACGTCTGTGTACATTTTCGGTATCGCCTGCCTAGAGAAATGGAACCTAGATGGTATTTGGTACCGGGGACACAGTACCTCAATCAAGTCTCTAGTTGCCTCTGAATTAACGGTGGATACTGGAACCACGTTTCTCACCGCCCAGGCTGCCAAGGCCTGAGTTATCTGCTTTGCAGCAGGATGACTGCTGTGATATTTCATCTTCCTCGCAAAGGACTGTTGGACAGTCAATTGCTTACTGGAAGTAGTACAAGTGGTCTTCCGACTTCCCCTCTGGGATGACGATCGACTCCCAGCAGCAACAACAGCAGCGCCAGCAGCAGTAGGCGATACACTCAAGGATGCATCGGAGGAATCCCAGGCAGGAGAGGACTCGTCAGACTTGCCAGTGACATGGCCTGCAGGACTATTGGCTTTCCTGGGTAAGGAGGACATTGACACTGAGGGAGTTGGTGGTGTGGTTTCCAGGAGCTTGGTTACAAGAGGAAGGGATTTAGTGGTCAGTGGACTGCTTCCGCTGTCATCCAAAGTTTTTGAACTTGTCACTGACTTATGATGAATGCGCTACAGGTGACGTATAAGGGAGGATGTTCCGAGGTGGTTAACGTCCTTACCCCTACTTATTACAGCTTGACAAAGGCAACACACGGCTTGACACCTGTTGTCCGCATTTGTGTTGAAATAATTCCACACCGAAGAGCTGATTTTTTTTGTATTTTGACCAGGCATGTCAATGGCCATATTCGTCCCACGGACAACAGGTGTCTCCCCGGGTGCCTGACTTAAACAAACCACCTCACCATCAGAATCCTCCTTGTCAATTTCCTCCCCAGCGCCAGCAACACCCATATCCTCATCCTGGTGTACTTCAACAGTGACATCTTCAATTTGACTATCAGGAACTGGACTGCGGGTGCTCCTTCCAGCACTTGCAGGGGGCGTGCAAATGGTGGAAGGCGCAAGCTCTTCCCGTCCAGTGTTGGGAAGGTCAGGCATCGCAACCGACACAATTGGACTCTCCTTGGGGATTTGTGATTTAGAAGAACGCACAGTTCTTTGCTGTGCTTTTGCCAGCTTAAGTCTTTTCATTTTTCTAGCGAGAGGATGAGTGCTTTCATCCTTATGTGAATCTGAACCACTAGCCATGAACATAGGCCAGGGCCTCAGCCATTCCTTGCCACTCCGTGTCGTAAATGGCATATTGGCAAGTTTACGCTTCTCCTCAGACGCTTTTAATTTTGATTTTTGGGTCATTTTACTGAATTTTTTTTGTTTTGGATTTTACATGCTCTCTACTATGACATTGGGCATCGGCCTTGGCAGACGACGTTGATGGCATTTCATCATCTCGGCCATGACTTGTGGCAGCAGCTTCAGCACGAGGTGGAAGTGGATCTTGATCTTTCCCTATTTTACCCTCCACATTTTTGTTCTCCATTTTTTAATGTGTGGAATTATATGCCAGTATCAATAGCAATGGCCTACTACTATATATACTGCGCACAACTAAAATGCACCACAGGTATAGAATGTAGAGGGATAGTATACTTAATGACGACACAGAGGTAGGTACAGCAGTGGCCTTCCGTACCGTACTGCTATATATACTGGTGGTCACTGTGTCAGCAAACTGCAAAACTAAAATGCACCACAGGTATAGAATTAGAATGTAGATGGATAGTATACTTAATGACGACACAGAGGTAGGTACAGCAGTGGCCTTCCGTACCGTACTGCTATATATACTGGTGGTCACTGTGTCAGCAAACTGCAAAACTAAAATGCACCACAGGTATAGAATGTAGATGGATAGTATACTTAATGACGACACAGAGGTAGGTACAGCAGTGGCCTTCCGTACCGTACTGCTATATATACTGGTGGTCACTGTGTCAGCAAACTGCACAACTGAAATGCTCCACAGGTATAGAATCTAGATGGATAGTATACTTGACGACACAGAGGTAGGTACAGCAGTGGCCTTCCGTACCGTACTGCTATATATACTGGTGGTCACTGTGTCAGCAAACTGCAAAACTAAAATGCACCACAGGTATAGAATTAGAATGTAGATGGATAGTATACTTAATGACGACACAGAGGTAGGTACAGTAGTGGCCTTCCGTACCGTACTGCTATATATACTGGTGGTCACTGTGTCAGCAAACTGCAAAACTAAAATGCACCACAGGTATAGAATGTAGATGGATAGTATACTTAATGACGACACAGAGGTAGGTACAGCAGTGGCCTTCCGTACCGTACTGCTATATATACTGGTGGTCACTGTGTCAGCAAACTGCACAACTGAAATGCTCCACAGGTATAGAATCTAGATGGATAGTATACTTGACGACACAGAGGTAGGTACAGCAGTGGCCTTCCATACCGTACTGCTATATATACTGGTGGTCACTGTGTCAGCAAACTGCACAACTGAAATGCACCACAGGTATAGAATCTAGATGGATAGTATACTTGACGACACAGAGGTAGGTACAGCAGTGGCCTTCCGTACCGTACTGCTATATATAGTATACTGGTGGTCACTGTGTCAGCAAACTGCAAAACTAAAATGCACCACAGGTATAGAATGTAGATGGATAGTATACTTAATGACGACACAGAGGTAGGTACAGCAGTGGCCTTCCGTACTGTACTGCTATATATACTGGTGGTCACTGTGTCAGCAAACTGCAAAACTAAAATGCACCACAGGTATAGAATTAGAATGTAGATGGATAGTATACTTAATGACGACACAGAGGTAGGTACAGCAGTGGCCTTCCGTACCGTACTGCTATATATACTGGTGGTCACTGTGTCGGCAAACTGCACAACTGAAATGCACCACAGGTATAGAATGTAGATGGATAGTATACTTAATGACGACACAGAGGTAGGTACAGCAGTGGCCTTCCGTACCGTACTGCTATATATACTGGTGGTCACTGTGTCAGCAAAACTCTGCACTGTACTCCTCCTATATAATATTATACTGGTGGTCCCGACTCCCCAGTCCCCACAATAAAGCAGCACACTGAGCACAGATATGGAGTGTTTTTCAGGCAGACAACGTATACTGGTGGTCACTGTCAGCAAAACTCTGCACTGTACTCCTGCTATATAATACAGCTGCTCCCCAGTCCCCACAATTAAGCAGTGTGAGCACAGATATATGCAGCACACTGAGCACAGATATGGAGTGTTTTTTTCAGGCAGAGAACGGATAAAACTGGTGGCCACTGATCAGCAAAACTCTGCACTGTACTCCTCCTATATTAATATAAAGCTGCTCCCCAGTCCCCACAATGATATAAGCAAGCACAAATATTTGCATCAACTCAACAATGAATAAACGGAGAGGACGCCAGCCACGTCCTCTCCCTAACATTTCCAATGCACGAGTGAAAATGGAGGCGACGCGCGGCTGCTTATATAGAATCCGAATCTCGCGAGAATCCGACAGTGGGATGATGACGTTCGGGCGCGCTCGGGTTAACCGAGCCATACGGGAGAATCCGAGTATGGCTTGGACCCGTGTAAAAAGGGTGAAGTTCGGGGGGGTTCGAAACCGAACCCGCTCATCACTAGCAGAAACTGGCTTTATTTTACCTAAGTTGCCCTCCCTCCAGTGTGTACTCCGAAAGAGTGTTTAGTGCAGCCGCTCACCTTGTCAGCAATCGGCGTACGAGGTTACTTCCAGAAAATGTGGAGAAGATGATGTTCATCAAAATGAATTATAATCAATTCCTCCGTGGAGACATTCACCAGCAATTGCCTCCAGAGAGTACACAGGGACCTGAGATGGTGGATTTCAGTGGGGACGAATTAATAATCTGTGAGGAGGGGGATGTAAACAGTGAAAGGGGTGAGGAATCGGAGGAGGAGGTGGACATATTGCCTCTGTAGAGCCAGTTTGCGCAAGGAGAGATTGATTGCTTCTTTTTTGGTGGGGGCCCAAACCAACCAGTCATTTCAGTCACAGTCGTGTGGCAGACCCTGTCGCTGAAATGATGGGTTTGTTAAAGTGTGCATGTCCTGTTTATACAACATAAGGGTGGGTGGGAGGGCCCAAGGACAATTCCATCTTGCACCTCTTTTTTCTTTCATTTTTCTTTGCATCATGTGCTGTTTGGGGACTATTTTTTTGAAGTGCCATCGTGCCTGACACTGCAGTGCCACTCCTAGATGGGCCAGGTGTTTGTGTCGGCCACTTGTGTCACTTAGCTTAGCCATCCAGCGACCTTGGTGCACCTCTTTTTTTCTTTGCATCATGTGCTGTTTGGGGACTATTTTTTTGAAGTGCCCAGTGGCGGAACTGTGGGAGGCAGTGGAGTCGGCTGCCGCTGGGCTCCTGACCGCAAGGGGGCACATCTCCACGGTCTCCCGCTGCCTGAGGACCGCGCTGCTATTGCAGACAGAGGAGCTGTGTCTGTGACACGGAAGCTGCCTCCTGTATTTACAGAGAGCTGGCACTGGCTGCAGCTAGGGGGAGCTCCAGAGCACAGCTCCTCCCGCGCCCTTCTAGTTAAGTAAGCCAGCCGAGGGAAGCTCTCTGCTCCTCCGTGCTCCGTGAGCCTGATAATAGACAAAGGTAGGCACTGTGTGGGGGGTGGGGGAGAGGTGGATTTGGGGGGAAGCACTGTGTTTTGTGTGTGCTTGTTTTTAAGTGAGGTGTGTGTGTGTGTTTTTAAGGAAAGTTGTGCATTCAAGTAAAAAAGGCATGTATGTGAGTGGCATGTGTGTGAGAGGCATGTATGTTTGTGCGTGTGTAAGTGAGAGGCATGTATGTGTGTGTAAGTGAGAGGCATGTATGTGTGTGTGTGTAAGTGAGAGGCATGTTTGTGTGCGTAAGTGAGAGGCATGTGTGTATGTAAGTGAGAGGCACGTGTGTGAGAGGTGTGTGTGTGTGTGTGTGTGTGTGTGTGTGTGTGTGTGTGTGAAAGTGAAAGGCATGTGTGGGTGTTTAAGTGAAAGCGGCGTGTGTGTTTTTAAGTAAAGGAGGTGTGTGTGTGAAAGCGGTGTGTGTGTTTAAGTGAATGAGGCGTTTGTGTGTTTTTTTTATATATATCTAGTGTTCACGCTAGGTGTCTTTCACAGGGCGCTGCGCCCTGCCCCTTAGACAGCTGAATCCCGCCCTTCCCGTTTTTGTGCGCCCTGCCGTTTACTGACTGCCGGACCCCGCCACGCCGCTGGACCAAGCCGTGCGCCGCCGGACCCGGTAAGCACATGAGAGTCCCCCTGGGCTAAATTAACCTTGTAAGTATTTTGCAGCTGTAAACTTCAATCTCAGTGCTCTCTACCTGGTGCAGTGTGCCTCAGTGCTCTCTACCTGGTGCAGTGTGCCTCAGTGCTCTCTACCTGGTGCAGTGTGCCTCAGTGCTCTCTACCTGGTGTAGTGTGCCTCAGTGCTCTCTACCTGGTGCAGTGTGTATAATGTGCTCTATCTGGCGCAATATGTATAACGTGCTCTACCTGGTGCAGTGTGTATAGGAGGTTCTACCTGGTGCAATGTGTATTAGGTGCACTACCGTGAGGTGTAATGTGAATTGCCACTATTATGTGGCCACGCCCCTTCCCCACAAAACAACGCCCCTAGATTTTTGCGGCGCGCCTTCGGCGCGCACTGTCCACGTTTTGCCCTATAGAAATGGGAGCACCAAGCATTATAGTATGTATCTAAATTTGCCCATCTAACTTATAAATGTGCCCTCCCGAAAGGAAAAATGTGCCCTCCCCGTGATCAGCACCCTGCCCTAAAAAAATCCTAGAGTGAACACTAGTCATATCGGCACACCGCTGCGCCAAAGCATCTCCATCGAGACCCGCTGGCGGGTGAGGGAGCACTGTAGGTGTACTATGAGGGTATGCTGGTGTCTGTTTTATTGTAATGACTGACTTGGTGTGCGTCCACTTTCTATGTGTATCTTTATTACTATTGGGAAAGGTACCTGAGCACGCTGCTACTGTTCACCCTTAGTGCCGGATAGCTACATATGGTATGTGTGTGTATATGTAGGGGGGCACCAACATTTATCATGCCTCCGGGTGACTGGGACGAACTTACGCCACTGGAAGTGCCATCCTGCCTGACACTGCAGTGCCACTCCTAGATGGGCCAGGTGTTTGTGTCGGCCACTTGGGTCGCTTAGCTTAGTCATCCAGCGACCTCAGTGCAAATTTTAGGATTAAAAATAATATTGTGAGGTGTGAGGTGTTCAGAACAGACTGAAAATTAGTGGAAATTATGGTTATTGAGGTTAATAATACTATGGGATCAAAATGACCCCCAAATTCTATGATTTAAGCTGTTTTTGAGGGGGTTTTGTAAAAAACACCCAAATCCAAAACACACCCGAATCCGACAAAAAATTTTCAGGGAGGTTTTGCCAAAACGCGTCCGAATCCAAAACACGGCCGCGGAACCGAATCCAAAACCAAAACACAAAACCCGAAAAATGTCCGGTGCACATCACTAGAACTTGTCTCCAATCTCTGTGTCTCTCTTGCCATTCTTGGGGTTGAAACTCTGTCTGCCCTCCCCTGTGTGTGTGTGGAGTGTCTGTGGTCTCCATCATATGCTGCAGAGGATATGTCCTCTCAGGATGATCCCATTCCATGTAATCAGGATTGCACTGGTTTAGCACAGATTCCAGCAAGGTAGTCTGAGTGGTTATCCTCTATCAAATCTATGATTTCTCAGATTTCAAATAGGGTTGACAAAATGAATCTGCAACTCAGGCTTTACAGAACTCTATGGCAGTCTGGCCCAGTTCTGATACATCAGGACTCCCGCTGTGTATTCACATAAACGTGCTCTTGCTCAGATCATGCAGGATGATACCGATACCGATTCTGACACTGCAGACGGTGACGGGGATGTGTTGCAGGGGGCTGCATCTCTTGCAAAAGGGGTGCAGTTGATGATGGAGGCTATTAGGGATGTGTTGAATATTGCTGATACAACACCCGAGCAGATTGAGGAGGCTTATTTAACTGAAAATAAGAATGCCTCGCTAACCTTCCATGCGTCAAAGGAATTAAATGCTATATTTGAAAAGGCTTGGGAAAACCCGGATAAAAAAATTCCAGATACCAAAAAGGGTTCTGGTAGCATTTCCTTTCCTGGTAGAGGATAGGAAAAAATGGGAAAACCCGCCTATTGTTGACGCGTCAGTATCCAGACTCTCAAAAAAGGTGGTTTTACCTGTTCCAGGATTTACCGCCTTGAAAGAGCCGGCTGATCGTAAAATTTATAATACGCTCAAATCCATCTACACGGCTTCTGGGGTGATCCTACGTCCCACTATTGCCAGTGCTTGGATTGCTAAAGCTATAGCAAAGTGGTCAGACACGTTACTTGAGGACTTGGATACTATGGAGAAATGTGATGTTGAATTGTTTTTACGTAACATTCAGGATTCGGCAGGATTTCTGGTAGAATCCATGAAAGACTTGGGTTCCATGGCTGCGGAGATTTCCTCCATGTCAGTATCAGCTCGTCGAGGACTGTGGTTGCGCCAGTGGTCTGCCGACGTGGAATCCAGGAGAAGTGTGGAGACCCTACCCTACACAGGTTAGGCTCTCTTTGGGGAAGCATTAGATGCGTGGATCTCCACGGCTACGGCTGGTAAGTCACCCTTTCTTCCCTCAGCTACACCTGCTCCAAAGAAACCCTTTTCTTCAGTTATATCACAGCCCTTTCGGTCTAACAAGCCCAGAAAGGCCAAGCCGTCCAACACCTTCTTTCGGGGAGGTTGGCCCAAGTTCAAGAAGTCTGCGGCTTCAGGTTCCCAGGAACAGAAACCTGCTTAAGGTACACCAAAGTCCTCCGCATGACGGTGGACTGCACACCCCGGAGGTGTGGCCAGTGGGAGCAAGACTCAGACATTTCAGTCATGTCTGGGTGTCCTCTGGCCTGGACCCCTGGGTGCAAAAGATTGTGTCCCAGGAGTACAGGCTGGAATTTCAAAATCTCCTTCCTCACCGATTTTTCACATCAGGCTTGCCAGCTTCACTGGCAGACAGGACTGTCCTGCAATAAGTTGGTGGAGGCACAGGTTATTGTACCAGTACCTCCTCATATGCAAAACAAAGGTTACTATTCAAACCTTTTCGAAGTACCGAAATCGGATGGTTCGGTCAGGCCCATTCTGAACATAAAATCACTAAACCCCTTTCTGAGGGAGTTCAAGTTCAAAATGGATTCTCTAAGGGCAGTGATATCGGGTCTGGAGGAGGGGGAATTCCTGGTATCCCTGGATATCAAGGATGCGTACCTCCACATTCAGATTTGGCTGCCGCATCAAGCTTATCTTCGATTCGCATTGTTGGAGTGTCACTTTTAGTTCCAGGCCCTCCCATTCGGGCTCTCCACAGCACCGAGGGTATTCACCAAGGTGATGGTGGAAATGCTGATTCTCCTCTGCAGACAGGGGGTGAACATAATTCCATGTCTGGACGATCTGCTGATGAAGGCATCGTCCAAGGAGAAGCTGCTACGGTCCATAGCACTCACGACCCAGCTTCTCAGTGAACATGGTTGGATCCTGAATCTTCCAAAATCACATTTGGAACCAACCAGGAGGTTGTCCTTTCTAGGAATGATCCTCAACACGGAGGTGCAGAGGGTGTTTCTCCCAGAGGAAAAGGCGTTGTTGATTCAAACGAGGGTCCAGGATGTCCTGAAGCCAGCCCGGGTGTCAGTACATCAGTGCATTCGCCTTCTGGGGAAGATGGTGGGCTCTTACGAGGCTCTGCAGTATGGGAGGTTTCATGCTTGGTCCTTCCAACTGGATCTCCTGGACAAGTGGTCGGGATCCCATCTACACATGCACCAGAGAAGACGTCTGTCGACAAAGGCCAGGATTTCACTCCTCTGGTGGCTGCAATTACCTCACCTTCTGGAGGGCCGCAGGTTCGGGATTCAGGACTGGATCCTTCTAACCACGGATGCAGGTCTCCGGGGCTGGGGCGCAGTCACTCAAGGGAAAACCTTCCAAGAAAGGCGGTCAAGTCTGGAAGCCGGCCTGCCGATAAACATTCTGGAACTAAGAGCCGTCTACAACGATCTTCTCCAAGCAGCCCATCTTCTGAGAAATAAGGCCATTCAAGTGCAGTTGGACAATGACAACGGTGGCTTACATAAACCGACAGGGCGGAACGAAGAGCAGAGCTGCAATGGCAGAGGTAACAAGAATCATCCTATGGGCAGAAAAGTACGCGTTGGCGCTGTCAGCAATCTTCATTCCAGGAGTACACAACTGGGAAGCGGACTTCCTCAGCAGACACAATCTCCATCCAGGGGAGTGGTGCCTCCATCCGGAGGTGTTCAAGGAAGTAACAGATCTTTGGGGCGTACCCCAGATCGACATGATGGCCTCTCGTCTCAACAAGACGCTTTGGCAGTATTGTTCCAGGTTGAGGGACCCGCAACCCGTGGCGGTGGACGCCCTAGTGACTCCGTGGGTGTTCCAGTCGGTGTACGTGTTTCCTCCACTTTCACTCATGCCAAGAGTTCTAAAGCTCATACGGAGAACAAGGGTTCAAGCGATCCTCATTGCTCCGGACTGGCCAAGAAGGGCTTGGTATGCGGATCTTCTGGATCTACTGCAAGAAGAGCCGAGGCCTCTTCCTCTTCGGGAGGACCTGCTGCAGCAGGGGTCGTTCACCTATCAAGACTTACCGTGGCTACGTTTGACGGCATGGAGGTTGAACGCCTGATACTAGCTCGAAAGGGCATTCCAAACAAGGTTATTCCAACCTTGATACAGGCTAGGAAAGGCGTAACGTCTAAACATTACCATCGATTTGGAAAAAATATGTATCTTAGTGTGAGTCCAAGAAATTTCCTGCAGTGGAGTTTCAACTGGGACGGTTTTTCCTCTTCCTACAAGCTGGTGTGGACCTGAGGTTGGGATCTTTGAAGGTCCAGATTTTGGCCCTATCTATTTTCTTCCAAAGACAATTGGCTGCCCTCCCTGAAGTTCAGACCTTTTTGAAGGGAGTTCTGCACATCCAACCTCACTTTGTACCGCCTACGGCACCTTGGGACCTTAACGTGGTGTTGCAGTTCCTCCAATCAGACTGGTTTGAGCCTCTACAGGAGGTTGAGGTCAAGTTTCTTACATGGAAGGCTGTCACGTTGTTGGCTTTAGATTCTGCTAGACCTGTGTCGGAGTTGGGGGCTTTGTCCTGTAAAAGCCCATACTTGATCTTCCACAAAGATAGAGCTAAGCTCCGGACACGTCAGCAGTTTCTTCCGAAGGTTGTGTTGGCATTTCATATCAACCAACCAACCTATTGTGGTGCCAGTAGCTACTGACTCCACAATTTCATCAAAGTCCTTGGATGTTGTAAGGGCTTTGAAAATCTATGTGAAGAGGACTGCTCGTCACAGGAAATGGGACTCTGTTTGTCCTGTATGATCCCAAAAAATTGGGTGCCCTGCTTCTAAGCAGACGATCTCTCGCTGGATCATATTTACTATCCAGCATGCGTATTCTATGGCAGGCTTGCCGTGTCCTACGTCTGTCAAGGTCCACTCTACTCGTAAGGTGGGGTCTTCCTGGGCGGCTGTCCGGGGTGTCTTGATATTACAACTTTGCCGAGCTGCAACCTGGTCTGGATCGAACACATTTGCAAAGTTCTACAAGTTCAATACTTTGGCCTCTGATGATCTGAAGTTCAGTCAATCAGATTTGCAGGAGCCTCCGCGCTCTCCCTCCCGTTCTGGGAGCTTTGGTACATCCCCATGGTACTAATGTGGACCCGAGCATCCTCTAGGTTGCAAGAGAAAATAGGATTTTGGTTACCTACCGGTAAATCCTTTTCTCGTAGTCCATAGAGGATGCTGGGCGCCCGCCCAGCGCTTCGTTTTCCTGCAGTTATTATCTGGTTCAGTACATCTTTGTTTTTAGTTAAGTACTGCATTGTTACTTGGTAAGTAATGTTTTCAGCGGTTGCTGAGTTTTCAGGCTAAATTAGCCTGATGTGCCTTGTATGTGTGAGCTGGTTTGAATCTCGCCACTATCTGTGTTAAATCCTTCTCTCGAAGATGTCCGTCTCCTCGGGCACAGTTTCTAGACTGAGTCTGGTAGGAGGGGCATAGAGGGAGGAGCCAGCCCACACTCTCAAACTCTTAAAGTGCCAATGGCTCCTGGCGGACCCGTCTATACCCCATGGTACTAATGTGGACCCCAGTAGGTAACCAAAATCCTATTTTTACATGCGATCTAATAGGATTGCCTGGACTTGAGCCTGCACACTGCATGTTCCGTGTATCAAGCGACTGATTTTTCCTTAGTGTTCACCTCCCTGATGTCACATTGAGATCATACATATATACATACATACATACATACATACATACATACCTCAGTTTCTTTCTAGGTCACTAAAGCTATACAACAGTGAAAACACAAACCAAATTTATCCAGTAGTTATGAGTGATGCCTGAATAAACAGACAGGCAGGCATAGATTTAGAAAAAAAAAGAATTTGTCTCCACAGTTCATGAAAAGTCCCTAGAAGTATATTTCTCAATACAATTGCTATTTACAGACACAACCTTTACAGTTTTATTATACTGTATGTATAGATCTAGTTATTTCATCACTTGCAGCATTGGAAAAAGTGGTTTAAGCCACACCACCAATAACCATAAACTATATCTGGTATACAAAAATCTCTCCATCATGCAACAGGCCAGGCCTTTGTTAAACTGTGAAAATCGGGGACAGTTCAGTGAATACATAATAATCTACTTAGTAGGAATGCATTGGGGCAGGACAGATGGTATAATGGTTAGCCATACTGCCTCACAGCACTGAGGTCATGTGTTCGATTCCCTCCATAGCCCTAACTGTGTGGAGTTTGTATATTCTCCCCGTACGTGCAAGGGTTACCTGCGGGGACTCCAATTTCCTCTTAATTGGCTCTCAATAAAATTAACCCTGGGAGGCGTGGCTTAGCTGTCCGTGACGAAAGATGCATTGCCGGTGAGCTCCTGCTGCCTTGCCCTCTCCACCTCTCACCTGGGGGGTCATCGCTCCCTCTCTGAGCCCCCGGCGCTGACATTGCGCTCTTCTCCCGGCTGCCTGCAGTGCTTCCCGCGGTCGTGACCTGGTCCACCGCCTTAAGCCGCGGCCTTGTTTGAGCTGCGGTGCCCGGCAGCGGGCTCCGGATTTCCGCAATTGCCGTGGAGCCTGTTTTGTGCCCCCGCTGAGTGGCACAGTGCCCTGCTGTCCCCAATACCTGACCCCTGGCAGGTGTCCCCACTGGTGGATTGCTGCTGGCGGCTGCTGCAGCTTGGTTCTCCTTCCACTCTGGAGAGGTAAGAGTGCTGGCAGCCATCTTTGCAACTCTGCAGTGCCTGGATCTGCCTGCCGTGGACCACTCTTCCTGAACTTCACACCAGGTGAGGGGGCCAATACAATACACTACTGCCTCCAGCCCAGCCAGGTGCCCTCTCATATCACATAGGGCTGTGACAACCTTCACAGCAGAGCTTTTTTGGAGTGTTATTACCTGCAGTGGAATACCAGCACACTTCGTTCCCTGCTATATTTCTACACTGTGCCCATTCTCATGCTTTTTAGTCCTCCTTCTGCAAGAATTCATCTGGCTGATTGTGTGTATCCCGCCTGTGTCCTCCGTGAGGCTGCTATTCCCATGATTTCCAGATCCACCATGCTGTTTATGTAACTCTCCTTCCTCGCACCCATGAGACCTCAGCTACTACTTGCTGCATGATCTGGCTTTGCCTGCATATGTACCATTGATTCTCCAGCTGCTGCCAGCTAATTTATTTCCTGATCGGCCATCATGCCAGTCAAACGGGGCAAGCACTCCACACTGGCTCCTCCCATTAGAGTTACTGCTCAGAAATCTCCTGACGCGGCACCCATCCGAAAATCTCCTGCTGCATCGGTTTCCATGGCCTCTTCATCGCCTGCCTCGGACTCTTGTTCCAACCCACCGGCTGATGCTCCACTTACAGTCTGCACGCTACATGTGATGCTCCTAGCGCTCCGGTCCGATATTACATCTGACTTCCAGGCCTCTGTCACGCAACTACATAGTGAGGTGGTGGATATTGGAGATTGCACCAATCATTTGGAGAATACGATGCAAGACCTGGTCTCCTCTATAAATAATCTTCTCACCTCACACAATTCGGTACTAGCCGAGCTTTCAGCAGTTAAAGATAAGCTTGTCAACATGGAAGATAGGTCCAGGAGGAATAACATTAAGATCAGGGGTGTTCCAGAATCCGTGACTAATGATGCACTCCGGGACCTTGCTTTGACTTTATTCAAGAAATTGTTGCCTTCTGTGGAGGATTGCGACTTCTTGATTGATCAGATCCATCATCTCCTGAAGCCTCGCTCCGACCTGCAAGCTCTCCCCGGGATACTCTTTTACGTCTTCACTTTTTCACATTAAAGAAGATATTCTTCGGGTTGCTCGCTCGGAGGAAGACTCAGACGTTCTGGATGGATTACAATTGTTCCAAGACTTCTCGATACACACCATCACCAAACGAAGGTCTTTCCAGAACAATACGAAAGCACTCCGGAACTCTGACGTACAGTATTGTTGGGGGATCCCGGTCAAACTTCTGGTGCGTAAAGATTGCTCCACTTACATAATTTCGATCATTGAAGCAGAAGTTAAGCTATTGATGGAATGGAACATTCCTGTTTCCTCTGCTCCTACTCTCCAGAGCCTCTCTATTCAACCTGAATGATCCAAAGCAGGATGATGACATCCCAACCTCCACTGTGCTGCTCCCTCAGGCTCTCTTGGCAGTACTTTGGCCAATACCGGTTTTGATTTGCGGTGGATCATCGCTGACTGCTTTACTCTGCCGTCCTCATGTACTGATGAGCTGAATGTTATCCTGGATGCTGTCTCTCCCTGACCAGTTATCCTGGGTACTCTGGTCCTCCCTTTTATGTGTCTAGTTCAGCTGTCTCTGCCCGCAAGTATTTCTTGATATTTGTTCTCTACTGTATTTCCGTATACTTTATTTAGTTTGACTCACTGATTGTGTTATGTCAATATACTGGTTTTTTTTTGTGTGTTTTGCTCTGCACAACCAAGATTTTTCTGATTTGCTGTAGGCCTGAGGCTTTCTGTCTTGTTCTGTGGCCTTGTTTTTGTTTTTGTGGCTGTAGCCACATTATGTTACTCCGGTATTTTCTGTCTATCAATGTGTTACCTGCAGGTACATGCTTTATTCTCTGTTAGGTCTCATGGGTGGGGTATGTGTCTGCCCGCCCACACCAGTTTACCATGTTGCCGTTTTTTTTCCTTACGGCAACTACTGAAACCCGATACACTGGGTTTTTGGGTTTTTTTTGTCTTTCCTTGGTTTGTTATCCCCCCTGTCCTGTTCTGTGTGACAGGTATATCTCAGGCATCTTCCCTATCTCCTTGTTTTATATTGCCCAATGGTTAAACTATTCTCCCTTAATGTTAAAGGGCTTAACTCTCCGCATAAGAGACGGCTGGCCCTCTCCACCTTCCATTAACACAGGGCCAATATTGTGGCTTTACAGGAGACTCATTTCTCCTCTAAAGCTCCCCCTGTTTTCAGAGACCACAGGTACACCTTGTGCTACACTGCTAATGGCCCCGCCAAGCGTAATGGAGTGGCCATACTGTTTCATAAAGATACCCCTTTAATTCTCCGCGAGAAAATTGAGGACAAGAGTGGTAGATATCTTATCCTCACTGGTCTTGTAGAAGATACCCCAGTTACTCTAGTTTCTTTGTATGCCCCTAATATTCGCCAAGTTCCGTTCCTTCAAAAGACATTTGAGGAAATTATAAAGGTTCGCCAGGGCGCACTTATTTTGTTGGGAGACTTCAACTTAGTCATTGACCCTAAAATGGATAGAACCTCTCCTCGCTGTCCTACTCCTTCCCCCCAGGACTTAGGGCCCTCATTGGCCTTTAAAAAATTGCTAGCTGAGTATGATGCTTGGCGAACGTTCTCTCCTGAGGTAAAAGATTTCACTTATTACTTCCCGGTGCATAATAGCTATTCTAGGATTGATTTAATCTTTTTAGATAAATTAATCCTTCAAGCTACCAAGAGGGTTGAGATTCTTCCTATCACGTGGTCTGACCACGCCCCAGTGGCGCACGCAGGGGGGAGTTTCCAGGTACCTGGAAACCCCCCCTGATGAGCCATTTTCTTTTTGAGACGGAGACAGCTGTGTATCCGTCTCAGCAAAATAGCCGCGACCGCGATCGCAGGTGCGGAGCTGCAGCAAACACAGAGAGCTAAGTATGCAGCTCTCTGCTAACAGTCACGGGGGCCGGGGGCTCCTTCCGTCCTCACACGTCCGCCCCTCTGCTCCCAGCCCACTGTGTACTGTATACAGTATGTAAGTTTTAAATCTTTGTTTCGTTGTGTATTTGTATGGTGTGTACAGTATGTATGTGGGTTTGTTTGTGCTTGTGTATGTACTGTATGTATGTATGTATGTGTGTTTCATTATATGTTTGTGTATGTATATATGTGTGTTATAGATATATGTATGTGTATATATATACACACACACACACACACACACACAGTTCAGATATGCGAGTGGCACTATCGGGACTTAATCTGCAGAAAAATAGATCCAGTAGACGGCGGTGCGTACCATTTTCAAACTGTTTTCAAAGATACAAAAAACAACCATACATGTTCTTACCGCTATAGGATAACATCCAGTGATATCTATGCCGCTGTCCCTGCAAACGCCGTCCACTCCCGAGTAAGCACCGACATCTACTGGATTTATTTTGCTGTAAATTACGTCCCGAGAGTGCCACCCACATATCTGAACTGTATTCTAGCCTACAGCTGGGTATTTATTTATGTATGTATGGAGTGCAGATTGTCCGGGACTATATATACATATATATATATATATGATGAATGGCACTCCTGACTAATACCGCAGAATCAGATAATATGTATGGAGACAGAATGGAACTCACAGAGACTGGTAAACCATAGAAAATCGGCACAGGACACTGTAGCTGTTTGACAACGTTTCAGAGTTACTGTAGACTCTGAAACGTCGACAAACAGCTACAGCGTCCTGGGCCTATTTTCTATGGTTTACCAGTCTCTATGAGTGCCGTTCTGTCTCCATATATATGTGTGTGTGTGTGTGTGTGTGTATATATATATATATATATATATATAGCGGAGAAAATGAGCTGGCACTCACAGAGACTTATAATAAAACATACAAACTACATAGTTTGATGCCAACGTTTCAGGGTATTACCCCTTTTATCAAGACTTGATAAAAGGGGTAATACCCTGAAACGTTGGCATCAAACTATGTAGTTTGTATGTTTTATTATAAGTCTCTGTGAGTGCCATCTCATTTTCTCCGCTACATACTGACTTCAGAGGGCAGGGCACCGGAGCAGATAGTTATTCATTACAAACTTAGAGTGCCGAACTCTTCTCCAATATATATATATATATATATATTTATTACATATACATGCACATATACATACACACCCACCCACGGAAACCCCCCTTGCTAGATCCTGCGTTTGCCCCTGCGCCCCGATCCTTTCGGTTTGGGATTCGAAACGTCGCACCCCATTTACACACCCTTGGCGATTGCCTGACTATCAACTTTCTGATCCTGAGACTCTGAAGGCTCTTACTGATACTCTTGCTATGTACCTACAGAATAACTCTCCAGTCGATACTTCTGTCTTTACGCATTGGTGTGCATTGAAGGCGGTGCTCTGTTGTACATCCATTCAGAAGGGGACTCAGCTTAAGGCTCGATCCCGTAAAACATAGAATTATCTGGAGTTGTCTCTTCGAGCATTGGAGTCCCAGAATCAAACCCATCCCACTAGAGCTTTGCGTAAATAGCTGCAGGTGGTAAGACACCAATTACAGCAGCTTTTTATGCAACGTATGCAATCGGCCCTTACTCGTCTCCGGTATAGATTTTACACAGCGGGTAATAAAGCCTCATGTCTGTTGGCACGTAAGCTCTGTGGCCATCGAGCTCGCAATTGGATTAAATATATCCTGACCCCTACTGGTTCAAAATGTCCAACCCTCTTGATATTGCTGACCTGTTTGCCAAGTATTACGCTTGTCTTTATAACTTACATGGTGACCCTTCCACTCTCCAAATTTAGGGGTGGGGATTTGCACCCCCCCCCCCTTTCTGTCTGTTGTTACTCCCTCTGTTGTTACTCCCCAGCCATTGTCAGTGATTATCTCCATGTTTTTAGATAGTCTCCACTGCATTCAGCCTGGCGTCCCTGAATGCTCCCTGGTCTTTGGAGGAGATACAAACGGTGATTCACCAGTTACCGAAAGGGAAAGCTCCTGGACCTGACGGTTTTATTAACTCCTTTTATTCTATGTTTAGTGAGACCCTCTCCCCGATTCTTTTGCAGCTTTATTCAGAGGCTTCTAAAAATGGTGCATTTCCAGCAGAAATGGTGAAAGTTCAGATTATTACTATTCCGAAAGACACCTCTGACTGCAAAAATTATCATCCAATAGCACTCCTTACCACTGATATAAAAATGTATGCTAAATTGATTGCCAACCGCCTCAATCCTTTGCTTCCCCAGATGATCCACCGTGATCAGGTGGGTTTTGTTCTCGGACGCCAGGCTCCTGATAACACCCGTAGGGTTCTCAACTTAGTTGAATGGGTGTCTTACACCAAATCGCCATTTCTCCTCCTTTCCCTCTATGCTGAAAAGGCGTTTGATAGACTCCATTGGGGGTACATGTATCAGGTCTTATCCAAGTTTGGATTTCAAGGTGATATATTGCGCTACATTTATGCTCTGTATGTTGGGCCGTCATCCCGCATTTTTAGCAATGGTTTTCTTTCCTCCCCTTTCCCCATTTTCAATGGAACTAGGCAGGGGTGTCTCCTTTTCCCACTGATTTTTGTATTGGCCATCGAGCCCCTTGCCCAAAAGGTTCGCTCATCCTCACAATTCCCTGGGTTTTCTGTGTATGGCACTTGTCACAAATTATGCCTTTTTGCTGATGATGTTTGTAACTAACCCGGAGACCTTGTTGCTCTACCTTTGTACTATTCTCAATTTATACAGCGCTGTCTCCTACTATAAATTTAATGCTACCAAAAACAGAAGCTCTTCCCATCAAAGTCCCCCATGTGAGTCTGCAGTTTCTGAAGACTCGTTTCCCCTTCATTTGGAAAGATACTTCTCTCTCTTATTTGGGTATTCACATTCCTGCTACCATTTCTGATGTTCATAAAGTTAACTATGCTCCACTTTTGACTCAGCTGACGTTACTGGCGGCAGCCTGGATGAATCACGAGGTCTCCTGGTTGGGCCGACTAGCGGCATTCAAAATGATGTTATTACCAAAACTGAAGTACCTCTTTTTTGCAATTCCTTATGCCATTCCTTGTAATTTATTGCAACAAATGCGGAAGTGAATGCTCTCTTATATTTTGAAACGTAAGCCCCCTAGAATGGCGTACTCTCGTATGACCCACACTAAACTGCAGGGGGGTCTCACCCTTCCTGACTTGACTAGGTGCCATGAGGCCACCCTATTATCTTAACTATCTGACTGGTTTCTCCCACCTGACATTAAGCCTTGGGTAGACCTGGAAAGTGCTCTCCTTCAAGGCTTTCCTCTCCCTGACCTCCTCTGGTTGCCCTGACAGTTTCGTCCTCAACTCCTGTTGTTCCTTCTGACTGTCTGTGATGTCTTCAAAGTGTTGGACCTTCAACATCAGTCTCATTTAGAATTTTCTCTCCCCACTAGAAATGTCTCTCTCCAAGCACTGACTAAATCCCTGCCCCACCTTCATCTCTCCTATTGGGTGCGTTTGGGTGTTGGAACTCTGGGAGATCTGCTCTCACCATCCTTCGTTCTCTCCTTCCCTGCCCTTTGCTCCAAATTTAATTTAGGACCCTCAGCGTGGTTTTACTATTTACGATTTAAACACTGGATTGATAGCCTATCTGCAGATACTGCATTATTGGGCCTACCCTCAGATTATGTACTGAGTAGATTGACCAACCCTTCCTCCCGAGGTGCCATATCATACTGGTACCGTTTTTTTTTTCTTCCCTTGATTTAACTGAAAAATCTTCCGTACACCTTACCTGGGAAAGGGATCTCCATCGGACATTTACCATGAAACAATGGCAGACTATTTATCTCTCCTCCTTCTCCCTCTCCAAATGCACTAACCACACAGAGATGCATGTCAAACTGCTTAATAGGTTATAACTGACTCCCACCAAATTACACGAAATGTTTCCTGTAGCCTCCAAATTTTGCTGGCGTCTCTGCCATGCAGAAGGTACCCTTTACCAAATTTTCTGTGATTGCCCAGTTATACAGCCCTTCTGGACGGATGTGTTTTCCCTCATTTCTGATGTTTTAGACATCCGCTTGACTCAAGACCCTTCTCTAGCTCTTTTGCATTGGTACCCCTCATTGTCCCTAAATCTGCTCGCTATGTTTTTGGTCATATATTATTATCAGCTAGGGCCACCATTGTGCAGCACTGGAAGTCCTCCTCCCCTCCCCCATTCCAGAAAGTTACGTCCAAAACCCAGTATCATTTTGAAATGGAGACTAGAGATGTTTCATACTCTACTGCTCCCTCTTCTCCCCTCATGAAATAGCTTCTGTGGCATCTTTATGTCTCAGATGGTAAGGGCGCCCGCCAGGCCTGCCTTGTGTCACAGGGATCACATCTTCCCTTCCATTTGACGGAAATCCCTTTTGATGACTCCGATGTCTAAATATGTTGGTTCTCTGTTTTTTTTATTTTTGTTGTGTTACTAATGTCTGTGAATAACCTGAACAACTTATCCCCCTGTATTTCCCTTCCTCCCCTTGTCACCCTCTCCCTGTTTTCCATTATTTTTCTTGTTTCTGTACTCTATAATTGTCTGGCATATGTTCAATAAAAATTTAATGATGATAATAAAATTAACCCTAGTGTGTATGTGGACATGTGGCAGGGAATATAAATGAAAGCTCCACTGGGGCAGGGACTGATGTGAATGGCCAAATATTCTCTGTAAAGCGATGCGGAATATGTGTGCACTATATAAATAACTGGTAATAAATAATAAATTGTGGAGATTATATAGTAACACTCTGGATATGAAGTTACACTATTGCTTTTTAATAATTACATATGTGGATATCTGTAATGAATAATTATTCATGTGGAGACTCTTTTCACGAGTGTATTTTATGAATCTGAAATTCCTATATCCTATATCTATGCATGCTCACGGGGCATTGGTTATGCTTCATTTGAGTAATAGAACATTATGTATATCAGTTTTTGTCACACCATCATTAATCATTTTAATATATTATTAGGCAGAATCATGTGGGTTATGATTCAATGGTATACCTTGAATGATCTTTGAAGGTCCAGTCATGAATTTTTAGTTATGTTACAAATAAAGAGGAATACATTTCTTTCTATAAACCACAGTGGCTTTCTTATGAGCTTTATAACACTTCAGCGCACTTGAGTTTATTCCTAAATAAAGGTAGTATATATAGTTTGCTGGAAGTATGTATATTTGTTCTTCATAGGCTCCTGCATGACTTGATGTATTTGGACCAAACTTGGTACACGTACCCTTCATTATCCAACTTAAAATACTGGTAAGGTTTAAATTAAGAAAAATCTACCCCTTTCGGGGCCAGGGCCATATATCTGAGATACAGTATATATAAAATTCATTGGTTCTGGGCCTTCCGTTGGATGGATTTTGAGGAAACCTTCCCAGAGTGGTAACATTGGATCCCAGAAGACATACCAGGGGGTTGGGGTCCTGGCCTGACCTCTCGTTGGTAGAACTTTGACACAGAGAGCCTGTTCTGGGCCTTCTAGTGGACAGATTTGGATGAAAACTTTAATGAACTGTAATAACTGACATAAATAACCATAAGTCAATGACCTGAAATAACTGATTGAAATAGCCATGAATCAATGAACCAAAATATCTGACAGAAATGGAGGTGGGAAGACAAAAAATGTTGTGTACCTAAAAGCCTTGGAATAACAACATTGATAACAGAAGGAACTTTAAACCCATATTGCAATGGAAAAGTGATTATAAAACTGAACAGAAAGAAAAGCTGTGGATTAGGGCTACTGGCGACACCCCAAAACAAAAACAACACAGAGCAACTCATGGGTGTATTGGAAGAGCTACTAAGCTACTAATTATTTTTAATATGATGACACTTACATCCAACTCATTGATAACTTAGGGGGCCATGTACTAAGCAGTTCTAAAGTGCGCGGAGAAGTGAGCCAGTGGAGAAATTGCCCATGGCAACCAATTCAGCTGCTCTGTATATTTTTATAGTATGCAAATTATAAATGTTACGTCAGTGCTGATTGGTTGTCATGGACAACTTCTCCACTGGCTCACTTCTCCACTTTTATCACTGCTTAGTAAATGTCCCCCTTAATAACTGGAAAATGTAAACCTGGGCAACACCAGGTACTACAGCTAGTTCCAAATAAAGGTAGTCTATATATTTTCTATGCTGGATTCCATTTCAGGGGTTGATTTTGTTTTTGTGGTGAGTGGCCCTGTTTACTATTGTAATATCCCCACACATACAGTTGTTGTTGTTTTTTATACAGGGGTCCCCTGGTTGTATATTGCCCACTTACATATGGGGAAATCCATACAGCCCTATAGTAATGACAGGGCTGAACTTTATCTTACCCTGTCAGCTCTGGCAGGGATGATTTGGCGCCACTGAAGTTAGAGCTATCTCCCCCTTTGGCCAGCAACAGCCAAGCCCGGCAAGTTTGTCCCCTGTTGATTGGGCCCCCCAGGTTGCAGGGCAGAAGCCACCTGGGGCGGTCTGTTGCTGGGACCTCAGGAGCCAGTCAGCAAGGAGGATGGGGGAGATCCAGAGTGAGAGAGACCCTTAAAAGCAGGTCCCCAGCATGGGAACGAAAGCCCTGGAAGGATTTGAGTAAGCCTACCTGGGGATCCCAGCCATGTGACGTCCGCTGGAGAATTGTGCTGCCCAGCAGCTGTGGCGTGAAGCTGCTGCCGGATGCCAGGAGACCACCCGCTGCACTGCCTCGGGAGTTGAGATGCCACCGGGATTGTCCACGCCGTTCAGCGCTGGGTGAAGAGCTGCCGGTGGCTGCCACTGCGTGATCCGGAGGCTGGGGAAAGAGACCTGACTGGGAATGAGGAGCCGTCTACGCCGCTGCCTGCCAGTGTGAGAGGATCTCGGGGACGGCTGGAGAAGTCCGGTGCAGGTCTAAGGTTAAGGGGAGCGGCGGAGTGACTGCCTCCCGGAGGATTTCCCAAGCAGCTGCTTCAGTGAGTCGCGGGATCCACCTGGTGGAGACCAGGCGCGCAGGCACCGTGAAGGATGGCCTCGGGAAGAAGACCCCAGCGAGGCCTCCTGGCAGCCTGACTGGAGAGCACCGCGGCTGGAGAAGAGGATCCCGGCTGCTGAGAAGGACGGCGTGGATCAGCGTGGGCGTGGGAGGACAGCAAGGACCCAGAGAGGACCCTGGTGTGCGGAGGACAGCACATAGACTCGGACAAGGGTGCATCCCCGGTGCAATGCTCTGCATCCCGGGTGGCGCCGAAGATTGAGGCGATCGGAGGTGGCAGAAGCGCCGCATCTTGTGGTGAGACCCTGGTGCCCATGTAACCCTTCCGCTGCCATACTCTGCCGTTAACACCTTCCGCTGCAAAGACTCTGCTGTCAGGGAAATTAATTTAGAAAAAAGGAGTAGGCTCCCCTAATCACCCACTGTGCCCCAGCAGGACAACTTAAAAGGGGGTAGGCTCTCCTTATTTACCATAGTGCCCTTTGCTTAACCCTTCCACTGCACCACTCTGCATTTGGGAAACATATTGCTAAAAGGGGGTAGGCTCCCCTCATTACAGCTGTGCCCCTGTATAGGCTTTTTGGAAGAAGGGTAGGCTCCCTTTATTCCCTAGTGCAGGCCTGGCCAACCTGTGGCTCTCCAGCTGTTGTAAAACTACAAGTCCCATCATGCCTTGCCACAGTTTTGCTATTAGTGAATGCTAAAACTGTGACAGAGCATGCTGGGATGTGTAGTTTCACAACATCTGGAGAGCCACAGGTTGGCCAGGCCTGCCCTAGTGTTTCAGGCTCCATATATCATTAGATAATAGAGGGTCTTCCCTTCCTCAGTGTCCCATGCATCAGTATAGGGGTAGGCACCCTTTAGTGGCTAGTTCTCCGACGTAATTATCTCACTGTTCAATTCCCCTTTTAGGGAGAAAAAGGAAATGTAGTTAGAGACCCTTTTTCCCCAGAGGCCTATGCAAGTGAACTGTGCAATGGAAATGTGGGGTGTTCAATGCTGATTAATGCTAATGTGTTGGTTAAGTTTTAAGATGATCTAAAGCCAAGGTATTTCTGCTAAGTGATTGTGTTGCTGGTGATGTACTCTCAGAGGCTTTTTGTTTTATGCCTGTGTGCTTCTTATTACAAAGGCTTGGTCATTATAGACTGTTATGCAAGCTCCGCCCAGCAGTGCCTGTCAAAGCTTATATGCCTGTGTGCTTCTTACTTTAAAGGCGGGTTTATTATAGACTGTTTATGCAGGCTCGCCCAACAGTGCCTGATAAGGCTATTATACCTCTGTGCTTCTTACTACAAAGGCGGATTTATTATTGACTGTTTTGTGCAAACTCCGCCCAGCAGTGCCTATTGAAGCTGATATATCTGTGTGCTTACTATTACAAAGGCAGGTGTATTATTGACTGTTTATTGCAAGCTCCGCCCAGCAGTGCCTATTAAAGCTGATATCCCTATGTGCTTACTACTACAAAGGCGGGTTATGACTGTTTTATGCAACCTCCGCCCAGAAGTGCCTGTTACAGGTTATATGAGACTGTGCTATTTAGAAACGCCAGCCTGCTTACCTGCTCCCGCAACTCACCTGCCTAATTGTTATTGCTGGTTATACGAGAATGTGCTATTTATAGACAACGCCAGCTTGCTTACCTGTTCCCGTAACTCACCTGCCTAATTGTTATTGCTGGTTATATGAGACCGTGCTATATAAGGTCAACGCCAGGCTATACCCAAGTTTTCATGTCGTATATGTGAACAAAGCGTTCTTAACATAATTGTTACATATTCTGTTTTTGTCACCTTCAGCGTATAATAATAGAATGGAGTTGGATCCTTTACCGTGTATTGTCATTGTGTCTGAGGGGTAAAGCAGGTCTGCCTCTCTGATCTTAACCGAATCAGGTTTATTTTACAACCACACTCATTTTTTTTAAATTCGGCATCGGATTTGTGGGCATTACACTCAGGGGCGTAGGGAGGGCAGTTCCGGTGGAGCTTGAGCTCCAGGCGCCCAAGACCGTACAGGGCGCCGCAACTCAACTCCGCCGGAACCTCTGGTGGCCGCAAGCAGCTCGCAGCCGCAGCTGTCAGTCACTGACAGCTGGAAGCCCGAGCTGCTTCGAATCTCTCCCTCCCTTACGTTCCACTCCCCTCCCTCCTCCCCCCTCCCCTCCAGCCCGTGATGCATGACTTCACATGTACGGATGGCGGAGACGTGGCCAGCAGCAGTCGGGAAGCAGGAGCGGGCAGGTGAGTATCTTCTTTTTTTTTTTTTTTTTTTGTGTTTGCGGCGCTACCAGAGGGTACAGCTACAGGGGGCACAACTAATCCAGGCACAGCTACAGGGGGCACAACTAATCCAGGCATAGCTACAGGGGGCACATCTACTGGGGGAAAATCTACAGGGGGCACAACAACTGAGGGCAAATCTACAGGGGGGTACAGCCAGAGCCGGCCACAGGCATAGGCAAACTAGGCAATTGCCTAGGGCATTTGATATGCCTAGTGGCATCAGCATCTTCTGCTGATTAAAATGATATGCGGCATGCCTATATTCTGTGTGTGTAGCATTTCATATGCAGATACAGCCACAGTCTCACTGTTACGCACACCAGTGCTAACAGGAGTATACCGGTGTATGAACAGAGAGGGAAGCGAAGCAAACGAACTCACAGACAGTATAACATAACATACACAGGAGGTGATGGAATAACTAATAAACACAAAGTGAACGGAGAAGCCCAAAGGCTCAGGAATTGGGTGTCTCCGTAGTGTCAGGAATGCTCAGATGGAATAGAGCGGACAATGAAGCAAGGTGTAGTGATTTAACATGTGGAGCACCTGAAATGATGTTGCTAAGAGCAACAGAAAAAACCCCAAAGGGTTACCAACGGGTGTGGGAATAAACTCCTTGGTCAGAGATAGAAATATAGACACAAGGAGAGTATCCACAATCCTAACCCCCACTTGCAGGGCACAGGTTCAGCTTACTGCCACTAAACTGACACCTGGACGCCCTGCACAGTGAGGGGGGATTAAGCAAGCAGGTCTGAGAGTACAGCCGCAAACCTGCTGGGTTCACAGAATAGCAAAAGAACCCCAGCAGGTCAAACAACTGACTCCAGTCTTACTGCTAGGTCCGGATTGGCAGAATGAAGTACCGAATCCCAAGGCCTATTCGCAGTAAGCAACAAGTAAATACAAAGTCACACACTACTAGCTAACTCTCTGGAACTGACTAACAAACAAAGATTCAGCAGCATTTGCCTAGCCTGAGAGGATGGTTTATATAGCAGGTGCTGTCCACGCCCCACTCAGACCTCACAGACTGTGAGCACAAAACCAGCGCCGGATTCCCTGCCGTGCACAGAGCCTGTAACCACTACACAGTAAAAACCCGGACCGGAGTATCAGCTGCGCTCAGGTTACTTCGCTAACACTTGCCTCCCGGTTGCCATGGCGACGTGGCAGCACAGAGCAGGAGATCCTAACAGTACCCCCCCTCTGACGAGGGGTCAAAGAACCCCTACCACCAGGTTTATCGGGGAACTGCGAGAAGAAAGAGCGTATCAGTCTGGGGGCATGAAGATCACAACTGCACACCCACGACCGCTCCTTCGGGCCATACCCCTTCCAGTGCACCAAAAATGACAGCCGACCCCGAACCATCTTGGATTCCAGAACCCTTTCAACCACAAACTCCCTCTGACCCCGTATCAGAAGAGGAGAAGGTCTTCCACTGGAAGAAGGATTACTAACCGCCAGTTTTAAAAGGGAACAATGAAATGTTTTATTGATACCCAATGAACGGGGCAGATCTAACTGAAATGCCACCGGATTGATAACCCTGGTGATCTTATAAGGGCCGATGAACCGGGGGCCTAACTTATGAGATGGCTGTCTCAACTTCAAATTCTTGGTGGACAACCAGACGAAGTCTCCTAATTTGAAGCTGCAGGGTCTTCTCCGCTTATCAAAAACCCTTTTGGTCACTAATGACACAGACACAAGGGCTTTCTTCACTTTCCTCCAAATACCCCTAAGGACCGAAACAACAGAGGAACCACCAGGCGTGGAATCCAGGGGGTCAAAAGAATTGGCCTTAGGATGATGCCCATACACACAAAGGAAGGGAGAGATCCCTGTAGCAGAGTGAGCCGCGTTGTTATAGGCAAACTCCGCCATGGACAGATGAGCAACCCAGTCAGTATGACACTTGGAGACATAACACCTGAGGAACTGCTCCAAGGACTGGTTCACCCTCTCAGTCTGCCTATTAGACTGTGGATGGTAGCCTGACGACAAGCTCACAGAAATCTGGAGATCAGAACAAAATGCCCTCCAGAATTTGGCCACAAACTGGGATCCACGGTCAGAGACCACATCAAGTGGCAACCCGTGGAGGCGCACAACATGCTGCATAAATAACTCAGAAAGGCGTCTGGCCGATGGCAACCCAACCAGTGGAACGAAATGCGCCATCTTCGAAAACCTGTCAACGACAACCCAAATGGCTGTCATCCCCGAGGATTTGGGCAAGTCCACCACAAAATCCATGGAAATGTGGGTCCATGGCTTAGACGGAATAGAGAGTGGATGTAATGGGCCGACAGGAACCCCTCTAGGAGTTTTATTTCGGGCACAAACGTCACATGCCCGAACCCACTGATCCACATCCCTAGCCACCGAGGGCCACCACACCGCCCTAGACAGCAACTCCCGAGTTCTGGCAATACACGGATGCCCTGCCGACCTCTTGGCATGGAATTCCAGGAACACTCGCTGTCTTAACCTAGGAGGCACAAACAAGAGACCTACCGGAAGGTCTGGAGGAGCCTGCTCCTGTGCTCTAAGGACTAATGACAAGAGGTCCTGGGTAATGCCCACTTTAATACATGATGGGGACACAATGGGCAATGGCTCCTCGGTGGTCTCTTGAACTGGAGCAAAACTCTGCGAGAGCGCATCAGCCTTGATGTTTTTTGACCCAGGGTGAAATGTTATCAAAAAATTAAAGCGAGCAAAAAACAAAGCCCATCGTGCCTGCCTGGCATTGAGCCGCTTCGCTGACTCTAAATATGCCAGATTCTTATGGTCGGTGAGAATTGAGACCACAAACTTAGCCCCCTCAAGCCAGTGTCTCCACTCCCCGAGTGCTTCCTTTATAGCCAACAATTCCCGGTTACCCACATCATAATTCATCTCGGCAGACGAAAATTTACGGGAAAAGTAAGCACAGGGATGAAGGCGATTATCAGACACCCCCATCTGAGAGAGCACTGCCCCAATACCTATCTCAGAGGCATCCACTTCTACCACAAAAGGACGCTCTGGATCTGGGTGTCGCAGCACCTTGGCCGAGACAAATGCCCTTTTGAGATGGGCAAAGGCCGCTTTGGCCTCACAAGACCAGTGAGCAACATCCGCCCCTTTCTTAGTGAGTGCCACCAAGGGGGCCACTATTGACGAAAATCCAGCGATAAACCGTCTATAAAAATTTGCAAAGCCCAGAAAACGCTGAAGCGCCTTCAAACTAGTGGGCTGCACCCAATCCAGGACTGCCTGTACTTTAGAACCCTCCATTTGGAAACCTTCTGAGGAGATAATATACCCTAGAAATGCGATTTGCTGGACTTCAAACTCGCACTTCTCCAGCTTCGCCCCAAGCTGGTGGTCTCTGAGTTTCTGGAGGACTAAGCGTACATGCTTCCGATGTTCCTCCAGGGAATGAGAGAAGATTAGGATGTCATCTAGATAAACAACTAAGAATCTATCCAAATATTCCCTGAGCACATCGTTCATGAATTCCTGGAAGACTGCCGGGGCATGAGAGAGCCCAAAAGGCATCACCAAATATTCATAATGCCCTGAGTGGGTATTAAAGGCAGTCTTCCATTCATCCCCCTCTCTTATTCGGATTAGATTGTAAGCACCGCGTAGGTCAATCTTAGAAAAAATGGTGGCAGTACGAAGCTGGTCAAACAAAACCGAAATGAGAGGCAGTGGGTACGAGTTTTTAATGCAGTACCCACTGCCGATGCAGGGTCGCAACGAACCGTCCTTTTTACCCACGAAGAAGAACCCCGACCCAACTGGGGACTGTGAGGGTCTGATAAATCCCTTAGCCAAGTTCTCCTGAATGTACTCTGCCATAGCCTGAGTCTCAGGACGTGACAGGGAGTACAACCTGCTCTTGGGAAGCTTAGCATCCGGCAACAAATCAATGGCACAGTCATAGGGGCGATGGGGAGGTAGTACCTCCGCAACTTTTTTGGAGAACACATCCGCAAAATCTACATAACATCCTGGAAATCCTGGCAAACTTAGCTGCGAGAGCCTGACTGGAAGGCTCAAGCAACTCCTGAAACAATCACTACCCCAACTAAGAATCTCCCCAGAGACCCAGTCAAATTGAGGGTTATGTGCCCTTAACCAGGGTAACCCCAAAACCAATGGGGCAAAAGAACAGACAGTCACATAAAAATAAGAATTTACTTACCGATAATTCTATTTCTCGTAGTCCGTAGTGGATGCTGGGAACTCCGTAAGGACCATGGGGAATAGCGGCTCCGCAGGAGACTGGGCACAAAAGAAAAGCTTTAGGACTACCTGGTGTGCACTGGCTCCTCCCCCTATGACCCTCCTCCAAGCCTCAGTTAGGATACTGTGCCCGGACGAGCGTACACAATAAGGAAGGATTTTGAATCCCGGGTAAGACTCATACCAGCCACACCAATCACACCGTACAACTTGTGATATGAACCCAGTTAACAGCATGATAACAGAGGAGCCTCTGGATAGATGGCTCACAACAACAATAACCCGATTTGTTAACAATAACTATGTACAAGTATTGCAGATAATCCGCACTTGGGATGGGCGCCCAGCATCCACTACGGACTACGAGAAATAGAATTATCGGTAAGTAAATTCTTATTTTCTCTGACGTCCTAGTGGATGCTGGGAACTCCGTAAGGACCATGGGGGTTATACCAAAGCTCCCAAACGGGCGGGAGAGTGCGGATGACTCTGCAGCACCGAGTGAGAAAACTCCAGGTCCTCCTCAGCCAGAGTGTCAAATTTGTAAAATTTCACAAAAGTATTTGACCCTGACCAAGTAGCAGCTCGGCAAAGTTGTAAAGCCGAGACCCCTCGGGCAGCCGCCCAAGATGAGCCCACCTTCCTTGTGGAGTGGGCTTTTACAGATTTTGGCTGTGGCAGGCCTGCCACAGAATGCGCAAGCTGAATTGTACTACAAATCCAGCGAGCAATAGTCTGCTTAGAAGCAGGAGCACCCAGCTTGTTGGGTGCGTACAGGATAAATAGCGAGTCAGATTTTCTGACTCCAGCCGTCCTGGAAACATATATTTTCAGGGCCCTGACAACGTCCAGCAACTTGGAGTCCTCCAAGTCCTTAGAAGCCGCAGGTACCACAATAGGCTGGTTCAGATGAAACGCTGAAACCACCTTTGGGAGAAATTGAGGACGAGTCCTCAATTCTGCCCTGTCCGTATGAAAAATCAGGTAAGGGCTTTTACAGGATAAAGCCGCCAATTCTGACACACGCCTGGCTGAAGCCAGGGCCAACAGCATGACCACTTTCCATGTGAGATATTTTAAGTCCACAGTGTTGAGTGGTTCAAACCAATGTGATTTTAGGAAACCCAAAACAACATTCAGATCCCAGGGTGCCACTGGAGGCACAAAAGGAGGCTGTATATGTAGCACTCCCTTAACAAACGTCTGGACTTCAGGCACTGAAGCCAGTTCTCTCTGAAAGAAAATCGACAGGGCCGAAATTTGGACCTTAATGGATCCTAATTTTAGGCCCATAGACACTCCTGCTTGCAGGAAATGCAGGAATCGACCCAGTTGAAATTCCTCCGTCGGGGCCTTTTTGGCCTCGCACCACGCAACATATTTCCACCAGATGCGGTGATAATGCTTTGCATCCTTTCTGGCTTTTATCAAAGTAGGGATGACTTCGTCTGGAATGCCTTTTTCCTTTAGGATCCGGCGTTCAACCGCCATGCCGTCAAACGCAGCTGCGGTGAGTCTTGGAACAGACAGGGTCCCTGCTGGAGCAGGTCCCTTCTCAGAGGTAGAGGCCACGGGTCCTCTGTGAGCATTTCTTGAAGTTCCGGGTACCAAGTCCTTCTTGGCCAATCCGGAGCCACGAGAATAGTTCTTACTCCTCCCCGCCGTATAATCCTCAGCACCTTGGGTATGAGAGGCAGAGGAGGGAACACATACACTGACTGGTACACCCACGGTGTTACCAGAGCGTCCACCGCTATTGCTTGAGGGTCCCTTGACCTGGCGCAATACCTGTCCAGTTTTTTGTTGAGGCGGGACGCCATCATGTCCACCTTTGGTTTTTCCCAACGGTTTACAATCATGTGGAAGACTTCTGGGTGAAGTCCCCACTCTCCCGGGTGGAGGTCGTGCCTGCTGAGGAAGTCTGCTTCCCAGTTGTCCACTCCCGGAATGAACACTGCTGACAGTGCTATCACATGATTTTCCGCCCAGCGAAGAATCCTTGCAGCTTCTGCCATTGCCCTCCTGCTTCTTGTGCCGCCCTGTCTGTTTACGTGGGCGACTGCCGTGATGTTGTCCGACTGGATCAGCACCGGCTGACCTTGAAGCAGAGGTCTTGCTTGGCTCAGAGCATTGTAAATGGCTCTTAACTCCAGGATATTTATGTGAAGTGATGTCTCCAGGCTTGACCACAAGCCCTGGAAGTTTCTTCCCTGTGTGACTGCTCCCCAGCCTCGCAGGCTGGCATCTGTGGTCACCAGGATCCAGTCCTGAATGCCGAATCTGCGGCCCTCTAGAAGATGAGCACTCTGCAACCACCACAGGAGAGACACCCTTGTCCTTGGGGACAGGGTTATCCGCCGATGCATCTGAAGATGCGATCCGGACCATTTGTCCAGCAGGTTCCACTGGAATGTTCTTGCGTGGAATCTGCCGAATGGGATTGCTTCGTAGAAAGCCACCATTTTTCCCAGGACCCTTGTGCATTGATGCACTGATACTTGGCCTGGTTTTAGGAGGTTTCTGACTAGCTCGGATAACTCTCTGGCTTTCTCTTCCGGGAGAAACACCTTTTTCTGGACTGTGTCCAGGATCATCCCTAGGAATAGAAGACGTGTCGTCGGGATCAGCTGCGATTTTGGGATATTGAGAATCCAACCGTGCTGCCGCAGCACTACTTGAGATAGTGCTACTCCGACTACCAACTGTTCCTCGGATCTTGCCTTTATCAGGAGATCGTCCAAGTAAGGGATAATTAAAACTCCTTTCCTTCGAAGGAGTATCATCATTTCGGCCATTACTTTGGTAAAGACCCGGGGCGCCGTGGACAATCCAAACGGCAGCGTCTGAAACTGATAGTGGCAGTTCTGTACCACAAACCTGAGGTATCCTTGGTGAGAAGGGTAAATTGGGACATGGAGGTAAGCATCCTTGATGTCCAGAGACACCATATAATCCCCTTCTTCCAGGTTCGCGATCACCGCTCTGAGTGACTCCATCTTGAATTTGAACCTCTGTATGTAAGTGTTCAAAGATTTTAGATTTAAAATAGGTCTCACCGAGCCATCCGGCTTCGGTACCACAAACAGCGTGGAATAATACCCCTTTCCCTGTTGCAGGAGGGGTACCTTGATTATCACCTGCTGAGAATACAGCTTGTGAATGGCTTCCAATACCGCCTCCCTGTCGGAGGGAGACGTCGGTAAGGCAGACTTTAGGAAACGGCGGGGGGGAGACGTCTCGAATTCCAATTTGTACCCCTGAGATACCACCTGAAGGATCCAGGGGTCCACTAGAGAGTGAGCCCACTGCGCGCTGAAATTCTTGAGACGGGCCCCCACCGTGCCTGAGTCCGCTTGTAGAGCCCCAGCGTCATGCTGAGGACTTGGCAGAAGCGGGAGAGGGCTTCTGTTCCTGGGAACTGGCTGTTTGCTGCAGCCTTTTTCCTCTCCCTCTGCCACGGGGCAGAAATGAGGAGCCTTTTGCCCGCTTGCCCTTATGGGGCCGAAAGGACTGCGCCTGATAATACGGCGTCTTCTTATGTTGAGAGGCTACCTGGGGTAAAAATGTGGATTTCCCAGCAGTTGCCGTGGACACTAGGTCCGATAGACCTACCCCAAATAACTCCTCCCCTTTATAAGGCAATACTTCCATATGCCTTTTGGAATCAGCATCACCTGACCACTGCCGCGTCCATAACCCTCTTCTGGCAGATATGGACAGCGCACTTACTCTTGATGCCAGTCGGCAAATATCCCTCTGTGCATCACGCATATATAAAAATGCATCTTTTAAATGCTCTATAGTCAGTAATATACTGTCCCTATCCAGGGTATCAATATTTTCAGTCAGGGAATCCGACCAAGCCACCCCAGCACTGCACATCCAGGCTGAGGCGATTGCTGGTCGCAGTATAACACCCGTGTGAGTGTATATACATTTTAGGATATTCTCCTGCTTTCTGTCAGCAGGTTCCTTAAGGGCGGCCGTATCAGGAGACGGTAGTGCCACCTGTTTAGACAAGCGTGTGAGCGCTTTATCCACCCTAGGGGGTGTTTCCCAACGTGCCCTATCCTCTGGCGGGAAGGGGTATGATGCCAATAACCTTTTAGGAATTATCAGTTTTTTATCGGGAGAAACCCACGCTTCATCACACACTTCATTTAATTCCTCAGATGCAGGAAAAACTACAGGTAGTTTTTTCTCACCAAACATAATACCCTTTTTAGTGGTACTTGTACTATCAGAAATGTGTAAAACATTTTTCATTGCCTCAATTATGTAACGTGTGGCCCTACTGGAAGTCACATTCGTCTCTTCATCGTCGACACTGGAGTCAGTATCCGTGTCGGCGTCTGTATCTGCCATCTGAGGTAGCGGGCGTTTTAGGGCCCCTGATGGTCTTTGAGACGCCTGGACAGGCACAAGCTGAGTAGCCGGCTGTCTCATGTCATCAACCGTCTTTTGTAAAGAGCTGACACTTTCACGTAATTCCTTCCATAAGCCCATCCACTCAGGTGTCGACTCCCTAGGGGGTGACATATCCATTATAGGCAATTGCTCCGCCTCCACATCATTTTCCTCCTCATACATGTCGACACAGTCGTACCGACACACAGTACACACACAGGGAATGCTCTGATAGAGGACAGGACCCCACTAGCCCTTTGGGGAGACAGAGGGAGAGTATGCCAGCACACACCAGAGCGCTATATATATGTTGGGATAACACTATACAGAGTGTTTTTCCCCTTATAGCTGCTGTTTATATTATACTGCGCCTAATTAGTGCCCCCCCCCCTCTTGTTTTACCCTTTTCTGTAGTGCAGGACTGCAGGGGAGAGTCAGGGAGACGTCCTTCCAGCGGAGCTGTGAGGGAAAATGGCGCCAGTGTGCTGAGGAGATAGGCTCCGCCCCCTTCTCGGCGGACTTTTCTCCCGCTTTTTTCAGGAATCTGGCAGGGGTTAATATACATCCATATAGCCCTGGGGGTTATATCTATGTGATGTATTTTAGCCAGCCAAGGTGTTCATATTGCTGCTCAGGGCGCCCCCCCCCCAGCGCCCTGCACCCATCAGTGACCGGAGCGTGTGGTGTGCATGAGGAGCAATGGCGCACAGCTGCAGTGCTGTGCTCTACCTTGGTGAAGACTGATGTCTTCTGCCGCCGATTTTCCGGACTTCTTCTTGCTTCTGGCTCTGTAAGGGGGCCGGCGGCGCGGCTCTGGGACCGGACTCCGAGGCTGGGCCTGTGTTCGGTCCCTCTGGAGCTAATGGTGTCCAGTAGCCTAAGAAGCCCAAGCTGGCTGCAAGCAGGCAGGTTCGCTTCTTCTCCCCTTAGTCCCTTGATGCAGTGAGCCTGTTGCCAGCAGGTCTCACTGAAAATAAAAAACCTAAAACTAACTTTTCCTAAGAAGCTCAGGAGAGCCCCCTAGATTGCACCCAGCTCGGTCGGGCACAAAAATCTAACTGAGGCTTGGAGGAGGGTCATAGGGGGAGGAGCCAGTGCACACCAGGTAGTCCTAAAGCTTTTCTTTTGTGCCCAGTCTCCTGCGGAGCCGCTATTCCCCATGGTCCTTACGGAGTTCCCAGCATCCACTAGGACGTCAGAGAAAAGACAATTTTTCAGAGTGTGTGGCTCCAATAAACAAAGGAATTTGGCTGGTGCAGGAGGTAATTTTACCCTGGGACAATGGTTCCCCATTTAACCCACAGATCTCAATCTCTGATGCCAAAGGTACTGAGGGAACAGAGTGTTCCAGGGCGAATTGACGGTCCATGAAAACCCCATCGGCCCCACTGTCAACAAAGGCCTCAGTCTTGACAGTTTGACCGAGGATCTCCAAAGTCACCGGAATGAGAAAAGTCTTTTTGGGAAATTCTGACTTCTGGCCTGACAGGATATTTCCCATCACCCTCAGGCCCTGAAGTTTTCCGTTTTTTCTGGGCATGATAATACAACATGACCTTTATTCCCACAGTACAAACACAAACCCTGCTGTCTCCTCCGCGTCTTCTCACGCGAGGAGAGGCGGGTAGCCCCAATCTGCATAGGCTCCTCGGAATATTCCTCAGAGTCTGAGGTTCCCTTGGGAAAAAAGGAAACTGCGGTCTCCCTTTCAAGCCTACGCTCTCTCAGCCGTCTATCCACCCGGATGGATAACTGCATGAGCTGATCTAAGCTATCAGGCGAGGGATATTGTACCAGTTGGTCCTTTATCTGGTCAGAAAGGCCCCTTCGGTACTGGTTTCTCAGGGCTGGGTCATTCCACTGGGTATCATGAGCCAACCTCCGAAACTCCGTACTATAAACCTCAGCTGGCCATCGCCCTTGCTTAAGAACCGTAATCTGAGCCTCGGCTGAAGCCATCTTGTCAGGGTCATCATACAAAATGCCCAGTGCCGTAAAAAAAGCATCAACACTTTTAAGCGACGGACAGTCAGGCTGTAACCCATATGCCCAGACCTGTGGGTCTCCTTGTAGCAAGGAAATCACCATGCCCACCCGCTGAATCTCCGACCAAGAAGACTGGGGCCTAAGCCTGAAATATAGCTTACAGCTCTCCTTGAAACAAAAGAACTGCGAGCGATCTCCAGAAAAACGATCCGGGAGATTTACTTTCGGCTCCTTAACCCCTGAACTTGCCGCTGCTGCTGCGGGAGCTCCGCTAGCGGCCTACGGGGTGTTAATTTTAATGGACATCTCATTAAATTGTCGAGTCAGGACCTGCACCTGATCGACCACCTGTTGCAAAGTATTTTGAGGGGTATGCTCCATATTCCCACAAAATTTCAACAGGAGCAGGGCTGCTGAATATGTTACGCACACCAGTGCTAACAGGAGTATACCGGTGTATGAACAGAGAGGGAAGCGAAGCAAACGAACTCACAGACAGTATAACATAACATACACAGGAGGTGATGGAATAACTAATAAACACAAAGTGAACGGAGAAGCCCAAAGGCTCAGGAATTGGGTGTCTCCCTAGTGTCAGGAATGCTCAGATGGAATAGAGCGGACAATGAAGCGAGGTGTAGTGATTTAACATGTGGAGCACCTGAAATGATGTTGCTAAGAGCAACAGAAAAAAACCCAAAGGGTTACCAACGGGTGTGGGAATAAACTCCTTGGTCAGAGATAGAAATATAGACACAAGGAGAGTATCCACAATCCTAACCCCCACTTGCAGGGCACAGGTTCAGCTTACTGCCACTAAACTGACACCTGGACGCCCTGCACAGTGAGGGAGGATTAAGCAAGCAGGTCTGAGAGTACAGCCGCAAACCTGCTGGGTTCACAGAATAGCAAAAGAACCCCAGCAGGTCAAACAACTGACTCCAGTCTTACTGCTAGGTCCGGGTTGGCAGAATGAAGTACCGAATCCCAAGGCCTATTCGCAGTAAGCAACAAGTAAATACAAAGTCACACAGTACTAGCTAACTCTCTGGAACTGACTAACAAACAAAGATTCAGCAGCATTTGCCTAGCCTGAGAGGATGGTTTATATAGCAGGTGCTGTCCACGCCCCACTCAGACCTCACAGACTGTGAGCACAAAACCAGCGCCGGATTCCCTGCCGTGCACAGAGCCTGTAACCACTACACAGTAAAAACCCGGACCGGAGTATCAGCTGCGCTCAGGTTACTTCGCTAACACTTGCCTCCCGGTTGCCATGGCGACGTGGCAGCACAGAGCAGGAGATCCTAACACTCACACAGTATATAGGCATGCTGCATATCATTTTAATCAGCATAAGCTGCTTGTGCATCCTAGCCACATAGCAATGCAAATAAGATGCATTTTCATTAAAACAATGTGCCCGACGTTAGCATTGAGGCAATATTTATGAGGATACATCTATATCCAAGCAGAGGCAGAGGTCACAGTGTTAGTGGCAGTGTGAGTACTGTGTGCATGTGAGTGGGTTGGTTGTGAAGTAGTGTTCGGAATATGTGTAAGGAGCATTATGTGTGTCACGTAAAAATGCATTAATAATGTGCAACATATGTGTAAGGGGCACTATGTGTGTCATTATGTGTATAAGGGCATTAATAATGTGCAGCATATGTGTAGGGGGCACTATGTGTGTCATTATGTGTATAAGGGCATTAATAATGTGCAGAATATGTGTAAGGAACATTATGTGTAAAAGGGCATTAATAAAGGTTGTCATAATGTGTAAGGCACATTATGTTTATAAGGACATTAATAATGTGTCTCATATGTGTAAGGGGCATTACTGTGTGGCATTATGTGTATAAGGTGCTCTACTATGTGGCATTGTGTATAGAAAGTTCACTACTGTGTCGTCTAATGTGAATAAAGAGCAATAGAGTGTGGTGTAATGTGAATAAGGAGCAATTCAGTGTGGTGTAATGTGAATAAGGAGCAATTCAGTGTGATGTAATGTGAATAAGGGGCTCTACTGTGAGGAGTAACGTTTATAAGGTAAAGTGATACTACTGTGGGAAGTAATATGAATTATGGACACTATCGCATGATCAAATGTGAATAAAGTTGCAGTACTGTGTGGCGTAATTGGAATTGGGGTTACTATTGTGTGGCCATGCCCCTTGCCAGCAAAAACACACCCCTTTTGGGCTGTGTGCCAAATGTGCGAACTGTTCCTATTTAAAATATAGGGGGTACAAACACCTGGGAAAGAGGTGCAAGGTCAGAGGTGGAACCAGCGGTGGTGCTAGGGGGCACCAGCCAAAATATTGCCTAGGGCATCATATTGGTTAGGGCCGGCTCTGGGTACAGCTACAGGGGGCACAAACCAAGGTGCACAATTACTCTGGGTACAGCTACAGGAGGCACACCTACTGGTCAGTGGCACACCCAGGGGCGGGGGTTCTGAGCACCCAGAAACCCTCCTCCACCAAAAAAAAATATTTTATTTTTTATTTTATTTTTATTTTTTGCTGCATGAGTATTATTAATGGCTTTCTAGCGTCCTCTGCAGCCTGCTGTCTTCCTGGTGGCACTTGTAAGTGCTTAATAAAAGTTTACTTTATTTTAATTATAGTACATATATATCCATGTGCATACATATATACACGTATATACATATATATAAACACACACACGATATATATACATGTACTGTATGTATATATATATATATATATATATATGTATTCATGTTTAATATGCTATGTGTATATGTATATATATATATATATATATATATGTATATATAGGTGTATATAAATATATATATATATATATATGTGTGTGTAGATATACACACACACACAGACCCACTAGTTTTGCGGACCCAGCATATACTGGGTCACCTCAGTCCCCACCCCTGTGCTTGGCTCCACCCAGTTCTGGAAACCCCCCATGCAAATCCTGCGTTTGCCACTGCTGGGGGCACAGCTACAGGAGGCACAACTACTCTGGGCAGAGCTACAGGGGGCACATCTACTGGGAGCAAATCTACAGGGGGCACAGCTACAGGGGGCACAACTACTGGGTCCATAACTACAGGGGGCATAACTGTGGCCACGCCCCTTCCCCATGAAGCCACGCTCCCATTTTTTGCCGCGCACACTATGCTTGCCCTGTGGGGGGGGGGGGGGGGAAGGGGGGCACCAAAGGAAACCTTCGCCCTGGATGCCACAAGGTCTAGACCCGGCCCTGGTAGCCACGCCCCCAATTCAGTACAGGGGAGGGGGCGCCAAAGCATACCTTGCTCCAGGCACCATGACACCTTGCTGCACGTCTGATTACACTATTCTACAACCTTATTTAGTGATGCGTGGTTTCAGTTGGAAAAAAGGATGCCGATTTTGGCAGCATCAGAGTTTATGCATGGAGGCATTATAATATTGGTACACATGGTAAAGCAGCAAACCTGCCCTCTTCTGTGAAATATTAACTATGTTTTAATAAATGACATAGTGTATGTAATGTATACTGTATAAAGAGCATCTAAACCATATACTGTCTTCTATCCCAGCCATTACAATTTTGGTAGGGTAGTCTTGATTTGAGGGTGGTCTTCAGTATGCCGACTGTCGGGATCCCGGCGCACAGCATACCGGTGCCGGAATCCCGACAGCCGGCATACCGACGCTTTTTCTCCCTCGTGGGGGTCCACGACCACCCTGGAGGGAGAATAAAATAGCGTGGCCCCGCAAGGGGCTCATTTGCGCTCGCCACGCTGTTGGTATGCCGGCGGTTGGGCTCCCGGTGTCGGTATGCTGGTCGCCGGGAGCCCGGCCGCCGGCATACCATACTACACCCTTGATTTGAGGTTCCCTATTGGTTAGCATGTATGTCCCATTCACAGCTACACTAAATGACAAAGCAGTAGTGGCTAACTATCACACACAGCTGTCAATGTTGCATGTAGCAATAATAGTGTCACAGGAGGGGTCCAGAGGTGATTAAGCAGCGGCCTGCACCCATTCCGCAAAGCAGCCATGCCCCCTCCATGACCACACCCCTTGAGCCCACCCTCCCTGTTCAAATGTTGGAAGGTATGCACTATGTAGTCTATGTAGTTTACCTTGACATGAATGTTTCCCTTCTATATCTCATTCAAAATAAAAAGCTTTTGGAGCATGTATAATTTATAGACAACAGGGCTGATTTATAATTAGGAGCAGATTCAGTTAATGGGTGAAAACACTTTGCACCAGGAAAAAAACATTCTATGCTGCATATGGGAGAATGTAAAAGTTACAACATGATTTAGAGTTGTAAGGAGGATGCAATTTAACTTAACTCTAAATGCAGTGTAAAGCTGGTCATGAGTGTAGAAGGCAAGAGCATGCAGTATTTGCCTAGCGTGCTAAAACTTTTTCCCATTTGCACGTGTGTACACTGGGATCACTATTGTGCGCATGTGCAGAGCGGGTCCTGCGATTGCATCTCATCTAATCTCATTTATTCAAGTCGCAGCATTTCAGGATTTCCAGTCTCACTGGTTCCTACTCACTCATCCAGAGTTTCCAGTAACACTTATCCAGTCTTTTGCAGTTCCGGTTTTCAGGACTTTCTCATTTCAGTATGTAACCTATTGGAGTACTTGTTCACTCTTGCAGTATGTTGTCTCCTACAGCCAAATAAATACAAAGTCTAGATTATTTGAAGTTCCACTTGCTTCTGAGTGTTCTATAGCTTCATGAGTAAGAATTACATTTGACCTCCTCGCTTTCAACCTCCTGTGATCGCATCCTCCCCAGCTGTTATCTGCTCGTCAGAACCCTATCCCAAGCCTAACCTGACACTGCGATCGCATTGATCACAGTATTGCTATTGCACATGCAGGAGGAGGTGCTTTGCTATGCACCTCCTCCCACATTTGCATTGCTAAGGATTGCATTGGCAAAGCTGCTGCACGCTTCTTTGCAAATGCAGTCCTGATTGAATTAGGCCCCTGCTCCAGATTCTGCACATATGCAGAATTTGCACCTAACTGTAAATAATCCCCAAAGTGAAAGCCTATGTTTTTTTCCCCACGTAGTATGGGAATCGATATTCTTATTTTATGGAATTATTATTCTGCATTATTATATGTATATATACATATGATGCAAATTGTCTGTTCACAAAATCCTCAAAAATCCTTCTCATCATCATCATCAAAATGATTATATTTTTCCCATGGTGCAGAGAGACGCCCATAGAGTGTGGCTCTAAAAATATTCTTGGGAGAAATACTGATCCTTCGAGAGAGATAAAGTACCAATCAGCTCCTAACTGACATGTTACAGACTGTGTTTTTAAAATGGTAGTTTATCTCTCTCCTATTTATCACTCTACAAGGTTTAGAAATTCCCCCTTTGGGTTAAGGGTCTCATGGGTTTGGATGGGAATACATTGTGGCATTTGTAGATACACAGATGTAGCCACCCTCATTGTGGCTGTGGCTATTCACACCCACGACTAGTTTGCCGGGGTGTGTGCACATGTACACGGCCCGGGTGCATGCGTATTTTCGCACCTACAGCTAATTCATTGTGCACTGTACAGCCGCAGCGGCAAATAGTCGCAGCCAGTCGCACTAGTCATTGCCGCAATGTGTTTACATGTACATACGCATCACGGTAAAGATGAGCTAAAATGAATAGCTTCGAAAATATTTTGGTCCTCAACAAGGGCAACCGTGCTTTTTCATGTTTTTTTCTACCTTAGCTAAATGAAATATATAAAATTATAATAAAAATTACCAATTTATTTTCTGAATGGACCCGAAATACAGGACTCGATCTTATACTTTCAGATTCAAGCCACAGCTAGTTACTTGTTACAATACTGCCATCTGTGGGTCAGATGGTCACTCCACACCTTTCTTTTGCGTTTATAGTATTTATACTATATGATATTATAATTATATTGCACGAGTAACCATTCTTTGATTGGGTTTTTATATATTTTTTGTATGGCTAGCTTATTCATATGCATTTTTTCAGTCATGGACCAACAGAGATTGTCTCTCCTCCATAAAGTTTACTTTTATTAGTGCCCCAAAGGATGGCTATATATCCCAATAAAGTAAGAGGGAGTTTAGGGTGCAATTTTTACTAAATTAATAATAAAAGAAATATCAAATTGTAGGCTACTGAAATAAAAATATTTGTTGCATAGCACATCAAATTTATTTACTGGCGATACACCCATATAATCCCTGAAAAGTTCAATTTTAAGCAAATTATTAATTTTATGCACTTCGGGATCCTGGCTGATGTTACAGACTGGAGAAAAAAAAGGCAAGGTACATTTTATAAACAGAATAAATAGTTCAGGCGCCGCTTTAAGGCGATCACTAAATTACCCTTTTGGTCATGCACACCGCAGCTGCCTTACTGAATAGAGAGGTGCCAATTCTCTATACAGGAAGCAGACAATATTAAACAGTACAGTAGGCGCTGCTGAATTGCATACCAAAAAAAACAAAAACAAAACACAATTAGACTTGCTTACAAGTATAAACAAATTATTTCATAAAATTAACAATATAAATAAATTAGTGGTCACGCTGTTAGTGCATATGCATACTATGCAATCACATAAATAGTAACAGTATTATTCATATAATAAACAGACAAATAAAACAGATTAAAACTACATCTAAATATATGGACTTTCAAACTCTGCATACAACCAGGGTTGGACTGGCCCACAGGGGAAACCACCGGTGGGCCCCACTGCCTGGGGGACCCTCCTCCTCTTCTAGGGATCACGTTTCAGACTGTGCAATTATTATATATTGTGCATATGCAGGGGCGTTAGCCAGAACTGTGTGGGCCCTATAGCAACATTTTGCATTTTGATCGGGCCCCTGTCCTATTGCTTCTAGAGAGACACCTCTCCGCAGCAGTTGTTCATTTTAACATCTGCACTAATAATGTCCTTGTTCATTTTCTGAACCACAGCAATACCTTATTTAATGGTTTGCTTCATAGTAGTACTCTACTTCATTTTCTGAACCACAGTAGTGCCCTAGTTCACATTATGTCACATTGTAGGGCTGCCAGGACACATTATGCCACACAGTACCCCAATTCACATTATGACATAGAATGTCTCCAACTCATTCTGCCACAAATTCAAATTATGTAACATTATAATGCCCTCCATTTCATGTTATGCTATATATTACAATGAGCAGGTCCAGGGGCATATCTAGATATACAGTATTGCAGACCCCAAGGCAAAAGTTTATAAGGGCCCCTATGCATTCCCCAATGGTGAAAAATGTACTGTATAAATATAACACATGTAGCTTTGGAAGGGAAGGTGGGCCCCTCTCAGCTCTGGGCCCCATAGCAGCTGCACTCCCTGTACCTATGGTAGCTATGCCCTTGTGCATATGTTACGTAATACTGCTCAAGACTGTGGTGTATTTTCTACAGTGCATTGTTGTTATTAATCTGGTGTATTATGGGCATGCAGTTGCAGTGTTTACTGTATATATTTATCAAGAGGCCCAGACCATGGACTTGCTTTTAGTTAGCCAAGCCTCTGTGGTGACTGGACACATCCCTGTGCATGGGTCCCTACCACTGCATTCCCCCGGTGGGCCCTTTATGCCCCAGTCCGACACTGCATACAACTGTGCTATTTGGTGCAGATGCTCAGTGGCGCACGCAGGGGGGGTTTCCAAGTACCTGGAAACCCCCTGAGCCGAACATTTAATTTTAGAGACGGAGACAGCTATGTCTCCGTCTCAATAAAAGCCGCGACCGCGTTCGCATTCGCGATCGCGGAGCTGCAGTATCAGAGAGCTCCGTAGCTCTCTGCACAGAGAAAGTCTGGAGGGAGCTGCTGGCTGCACATGCTCGACCACAGCAGCTCCCTCCATCCTCGTAGTGCCACCCACCTGCTCTTTAAGCCCCAGCCCGGTATGTATAAAATGTAAGGTTGAAGTTTGTGTGTGTATGTTTATGTATATGTGTTTGCTTGTGAGTGTGTGAGTGTGTGTGTGTGTATGAATGCATGTATGTATGTATGTATGCATGTATGTATGTATGTATGTATGAAGGTGTGTGTGCTGTGTGAAAAGAAAAATAAATAAATATGTGTTATACATACATGCATATGTCCTGCAGACCTGCACAGCCACATAAATAAGTAAAATGCTGGGTGCCCTCAACGTTTCAATGGCGATTATTAGAGTGACATTGATGAAATTGCCACTTTAATAAACAGCATTGAAACATTGATTATATAGCTGGAGCCGCAGTGAGAATTTTTTCTTTGGAGTGACGCACCATTAGTTTTATATATATATATATATATATAATTATTATTATTATTTTATTTTTTTCCTTTTATTTTTTTTTCTTTCTTTTATAATACATACTGTATATATTATACATGCACACCCAGACAGAGACCCCCCTGAGTAAATCCTGCGTTTGCCCCTGAGGCTACCCTCACCAATGGAGGTGTTCATCGGTAATAATGGTATATTGCCAAACTGCATAGAGTGAGCTTTTATTTAACAGTCACTGATGACTTATGTACCTGAGCAGGACACTATTACACTTCTCCGTTACCTGACGGTTGTGAGAATATGGGCAACCTACATTTCCAGTGAATTTGTTTATACTTGTAAGCATGTCTAATTGTGTTGTTTGTTTGTTTTTTGGTATGCAATTCAGCAGTGCCTACTGTACTGTTTAATAAGGTACATTTTATGCTGTTATAAATGTCCCTGACATGAAATAGGACTGCCAGGTCATATACATGTTGTACTAGTAAACAAAGATAAATTGGGTAAGATAAATGAACAGGGCTCTTTGGTTAAACATGCGGCTATTCAATATATATTTACAAAATAATAAATACCATGGGAAGATTGAAGCAAATATCCTTCTGTTAGTAAATATTATCCATACATTTAAGGGATGCATAGATATTACATTTTGGAAAACAATGAAAAGATATATTGCGTGTTATACTACTCTGTACCTAACTATACTGCTAGATGCATTTTACCCTCATTGATGCCCGACAGAAATATTCAGATTTTTGTGTATTGTATGGTTTGTACTGTATGCGGGGAGTGGATTTCATGGATCAGTGTGTGGCGATGTACCCACTCAAATGTAACAACAGGAGATGGTACTGTCGGGTGTTCTTTCACTGTCTTGATGTGACTTGTGTAAATGCATGGCTGCTGTATCGGTATGCGGTCAGCAGCTCGTGGTCAGTCATGTGACCTACGCCGGAATCCCGCCACCACTCGGAATCCCGGCGCTGGAACACCGACCGCCTACATCCCACAGGTAAGTATCAGGATGGCGGTAAGGCTTGGGGGAAAGGGGGGGGGGGGTGTTAGGCACTAGAGGGGGGTTAGCCATAGCTGCCACCATCCCCAAGTCTTAGCCCTAGATGTCACCTAAGGTGACTTAGCCCTTGCCGCCACCCCAGGCTGGTTAGAGTTAGGGTAGGGGACAGAGGAAGGGTAAAGTAATTACCCCGTCCCCTGTCATCATTCTGATTGTCAGAATGCCGCTGTCGGTCATGTAACTGCTGGCATCCCAACCGACGGGATCTAGTATCATACCCGCTGTATCGCATGTCTGGATTCAAGAATCAAGGCCTAAATCAGATCTTTCAGCCGCAGCATGAATGACATGCTGCAACATTTGAGGGGTGGAGCCCGGACAACCCACACTGTTCTTCAAAACGGGGGCGCGTCACCCCAGTTTTGTACGTGGGTCAGGTCCAGGATCTGCGTCGTTGGAAACAGGGATCCTATGCAGTGTCGGACTGGGGCATGTAGGGCCCACCGGGGAAATGCAGTGGTAGGGGCTCATGTTAGGGGTGTGGCCAGTCTGCAGAGGGGGTGTGGCCTGCCACCTCATTGGCTTGACTAACCATTAGAGAGTGCAACTTTTGTGCCCTTTCATAAATATATACAGTAAATTCAGCTGCTGCATGCATGATAATGTACCAGATTAATAACAGATGGAGAACGAATTGACAGAATAGGAGAGGAGTGGGTTAAACCTCAGCTAGTCTGGGGGCAGGACGATAAGGCATTATGGGAGTATTATTGTTAGCCAATAGGAATGAATGTTGGGGGTAGGTGGAATGGGTTCTTAAGCCTGAGAAAGGGGCTGGGTCAGCCTCTTCTGCTTTTGTCGTGGTAAGGGTGAGTGCTCTACCCCCTTTTGTCTCTTGCTGTGCTGCATCCTAATTTTCTGTGCCATTGTCATAGCTGCTGTTGCTGTGCCCCCTCTGTCCTCTTGCCCGGGATTCTACTTCTGCCTGACATGCCCCGTCCTCGCCGCTCCTCTGTCCCCCCTGCCCGCTTCCTTGATGCGGCCCCTACTCGGGAGCCGGCCTCCGGTGCATCGGGCCGGAGCGCTCCGCTCGCGGCCGGGTCTGTGCCTGCTGTGCCTTGAGTGACTGCGCCCCAGCCCCGGAGACATGCATCCGTGATTAGAAGGATCCAGTCCTGAATCCCGAACCTGCGGCCCTCCAGAAGGTGAGGTAATTGCAGCCACCAGAGGAGTGAAATCCTGGCCTTTGGTGACAGGCGTATTCTCTGGTGCATGTGAAGATGAGATCCCAACCACTTGTCCAGGAGATCCAGTTGGAAGGGTCGAGCATGAATCCTCCCGTACTGCAAAGCCTCTAAAGAGGCCACCATCTTCCCCAGAAGGCGAATGCACTGATGAACCGACACCCGGGTTGGCTTCAGGACATCCCGGACCATTGTTTGTATCACCGCTTTCTCCTCCAGAAGAAACACCCTCTGCACTTCCGTGTCGAGGATCATTCCCAGAAAGGACAACCTCCTGGTCGGCTCCAAATGTGATTTTGGAAGATTCAGGATCCAACCGTGTTCCCTGAGTAGATGGGTCATGAGAACAATGGACTGTAACAGCTTCTCCTTGGATGATGCCTTTATCAGCAGATCGTCCAGACACGGAATTATGTTCACCCCCTGTCTGCGGAGGAGAACCATCATCTCCGCCATCACCTTGGTGAATACCCTCGGTGCTGTGGAGAGGCCGAATGGCAGGGCCTGGAACTGAAAATGACTGTCTAACAGTGCGAATCGGAGAAAAGCTTGATGCAGCGGACAAATTAGAATGTGGAGGTACGTATCCTTGATATCCAGGAATACCAGGAATTCCTCCTCCTCCAGACCTGATATCACTGCCCTCAGAGACTCCATTTGGAATTTGAACTCCCTCAGAAAGGGGTTTAGCGATTTTAAGTTCAAAATGGGCCTGACCGAACCATCCGGTTTCGGTACCACGAAAAGGTTAGAATAGTAACCTTTGTTTTGCAAATGGGGTGGAACTGGTACAATGACTTGTGACTCCACCAACTTCTGGATGGCTTCCTGTAGGATAGCCCTGTCTGCCAGCAAAACTAGCAAGCCTGATTTGAAGACTCGGTGAGGAGGGAGATCTTGAAACATACGTGGCTGAAATGCCTGGGTCTTGCCCCCACCGGCCCCACCTCCAGGCCGCGCTGTCCACCATCATGCTGAGGACTTTGGCGTACTTGAAGCTGGATTCCATCATAAATCCTGCAGAATCCTAAATGTTACGTAAAAATAATTCAACGTCATTTTTATCCATTGCATCCAAATCCTCAAGTAACATGCCTGACCACTTTACTATAGCTTTGGAAATCCATGCACAGGCAATAGTAGGACGTAGTGTAGCCCCTGAAGCCGTGTATATGAATTTGAGCGTAGTGTCAATTTTGCGATCAGCCGGTTCTTTTAATGCGGTAGATCCGGGGACAGGTAAAACCACCTTTTTTGAGAGTCTGGATACAGACGCGTCAACTATAGGTGGGTTTTCCCATTTTTTCCTATCCTCCTCAGGGAAAGGAAAAGCAACCAGAACCTTTCTAGGGATCTGAAATTTTTTCTCCAGGTTTTCCCAGGCTTTCTCAAATATAGCATTTAATTCCTTAGACGCAGGGAAGGTTAGCGAGGCTTTCTTATTGTCAGTAAAGCAAGCCTCCTCAACCTGCTCAGGTGTTGCCTCACCTCCCTTCTACAACTCCCTGGTACCGTATAAGATAGCTGGAGTTAATCTGGAGGGACAGCTCTCACTGACGGCATTTCTGCAGGCAGGAAAATGGTGCTGAACGCTGCTGGGTCTGCTCTGAGGAGAAGCTCCGCCCCCTTTAATGGCGCTGCTTCCCTCTCTTCTGAAGATTATACTGGCCTGATAAAAAGTGCTGGCAGCGATCCTGGGACCCTGACAGGCATTGTGGTCAGTGTAGGGTGTAGGCGCTGGCTCAGGGCGCCCCTCACAGTGCAGCACTATGTACCGCTGAGCCCCAGGGCGCAGTTAGTACTGCGCTCCATACCCTGTTTCCACCATCTTCACACCTTCTCCCCGCTTGCCAGGGGGGCCGGGGACTAACTTGCCACTGATCTTCTGGCTCTGTAAGGGGGTGGCAGCATAATGCTGGGGTGAGCGATCCCCTGTGGCGGGGAACGATCGATCCCCTCAGGAGCTCAGTGTCCTGTCAGCGGAGATAGAGGCTCAGACCCCGCAGAGCGGACACTACTACCCCCCTTAGTCCCTCAAAGCAGGGAGGCTGTTGCCAGCAGCCTCCCTGTGCCTAAACTCTATTAAAAATAATAAAACTAAAAGAACTCCTATGGAGCTCCCCTAGCTGTGACCGGCTCCTCCGGGCACAGTTTCTAGACTGAGTACGGTAGGAGGGGCATAGAGGGAGGAGCCAGCCCACACTCTCAAATTCTGAAAGTGCCAGTGGCTCCTAGTGGACCCGTCTATACCCCATGGTACTAATGTGGACCCCAGCATCCTCTAGGACGTAAGAGAAAAACACCAAAACTATTGGGTTCTACTCAGCCATCGATAGCGGTGAACTATTGTCTCTCTGTCATCGATGGCAAAGCCATTGTCCATCAGTAGTTAGCCATCGATTTTTGCCAACTATTCCTTACCAGTGATGTGCAGTCAGGGTAGGCAGGGGAGGCAGACCCTCACCTGTCATACTCTATTACACTGCTGGGTTATGAGTATAACAATGATTAGAATAAGACAAAGATAATTATTATAATTTAGAAATATCATCTTTGTATTCTTCTAATCATCTTTGAGTTATTTTTTATCATTTTTATACTCAAAAATCAACACCAAATCATATATGTGTGTGTAAATCTGGATCTGATACTAGTCAATAGGGTGGCCTTTCCCATGATCGGGGTTGGCAAGATCCCGGTATTTTGTCCTAAAATTGGCCAAAATTGTTCTTCCAATCCCAGGATTCGGGACCTTGCTTTTTTTTTAATGCAGCATATGAGCCAGTTCACCATATGTCTCAGACGCTGCCCGGCTCCCCCTGCCCCCAGCTGTGCACATTGCACAGCGTGATGTTGTGTTAGAGGTCACACTGCGCAGCTCAGCGTAAGCCGTGCCACTGTCGTGCTTGTACCCACCGCCCAGACTCCCCGCCTGCAGCCCAGACCCTCCAAGAGCACCACCACCTCCCGCCCAGATCAGCTCACAGTCGGACCTGAGGAGGGTAAGTATTTCTTTTTTTATCCTGGGAATGATCGTTTTTTCAATCCAGAGTAACAGGATTGAAAAAATGTCCCAGGATTGGCCTTCCTACTAGCCAGTGCCCCCCAGCCATTAACCTTACTGCACATCACTGCTCTTTACCCTTCTGAGTTTTTTTGCTTTTTTATTTTTCATACCTGGATATATTGTTGTTCAAAAACACAATTTATTGTTTGACCAACCTTTACTGTACATTTATACTACTGTGGTAATTAATATGTCTGTAAACCTCTGTACAGGCTCTATAATTTTTGTGTAATGCTTATTTTCTGTCAATTATTTTACTAAATTAAGAGATTTAAAAAGACAAAACACTGCATGGTACTGTAGGTCAAAGAGCAGTTACAGTACATGGATGTTGCCATAACCCATTACACTTATAACAAATTACACTGGACCAAGAACTCTTTTGTGTATGATCTCAAAGATCTTTGCTTATATGCAATATCGTTTGAGAGAGAATCTGTATGATATGATTGGTCGCCACTTAGCATGTCTACATGGATAATGTCGACATGAGAAACTGATGACAAACGGTCCATGTTGGTTTGACGGTGTCTTGCGGCTGCAGCAGCTCGAGTGTCTTCTTCTGGGTCCCAGAGGTCATGTGAGAATCATAGGGTATAGACGGGTCCACTAGGAGCCTTGGGCACGTTAAGAAATCAATAGTGTGCCCTGGCTCCTCCCTCTATGCCCCTCCTACCAGACTCAGTCTAGAAACTGTGCCCGAGGAGACGGACATATCCTGAGGAAGGATGTAACAGATCAGTGGTGAGATTCGAACCAGCGTACACAAACAAGAGGAAAGCCATGCTAAGCAAACTGAACAGCAACAGCTGAACCAACAACATTACTTAACGAAGTAACAGTGCAGGAAACATGAAGCACTGGGAGGGCACCCAGTATCCTCTACGGACTACGAGAAAAGGATTTACTGGTATATCATTAAAATCCTATTCTTACGTCCTAGAGGATACTGGGGTCCACATTAGTACCATGGGGATGTACCAAAGCTCCCAAACCGGGTGGGAGAGTGCTGAGGTTCCTGCAGAACTGATTGACCACACTGAAGGTCCTCAGAGGCCAAAGTATCGAACTTGTAAAACTTAGCAAACGTGTTCGAACCTGACCAAGTAGCTGCTCGGCAGAGCTGTAAAGCCGAGACACCCCGGGCAGCCGCCCAGGAAGAACTCACCAAGCTAGTAGAGTGGGCCTGTACTTTAGGAACCGCAATCCTGCCATAGAATAAGCATGCTGGATAGTAAGCCTGATCCCAGTGAGCAACAGACTGCTTTGAAGCAGGACACCCAATTTTCTTGGAATCATAGAGAATAAACAGCGCTTCACATAGATCTTCAAAGCCCTCACAACATCCAAGGACCTTGAGGTAGCAGAGGTGTCAGTAAGCACCGGAATCACAATAGGTTGATTGATATGACACGCAGACACCACCTTAGGAAGAAATTGCTGACGAGTTCTCAGTTCAGCTCTATCTTCATGAAAAATCAAATAGGGGCTCTTGTGAGACAACGCCCCCAGTTCCGACACATGCTGTGCGGAAGCCAAGGCCAACCGTGTAATGGTCTTCCATGTAAGAAACTTAACGTCAACCTCCTGTAAAGGATCAAACCATTCTGACTGTATAAACTGCAAGATCCCAAGGTGCCGTGGGGGGCAAGATCTCAAGGTGCCGTGGGAGGCACATAGGGCTGCTGAATGTGCAGAACACCTTTCAAGAACATCTGAACCTCAGGGAGGGAAGCCAATTGTTTCTGGAAGAAAATGGATAAGGCCGAAAGCTGGACTATTAAGGAGCCCAAACGTAGGCCCACATACTGACTGTAAAAAAAGGAGAAAACGTCCCAGTTGAAATTCCACTGCAGGAAATTCACTGTTTTCACACCACAAAACATATTTTTTTCCAAATACGGTGGTAATGCTTAGACAACACCCCTTTCCTGGCCTGGATCAGGGTAGGAATAACCTTGTCTGGGATCCACTTCCGGGCTAAAGTCTGACGCTCAATCAAGCGTAGCCGTGGTAAGTCCTGATAAACGAACGGCCCCTGTAGTAGATCCTCGTGAAGAGGCAGAGGCCACGGGTCCTCTAGGAGTATCTCCAGTAGATTCGCTTACCAGGCCCTTCTTGGTCAGTCCGGAGCAATTAAAATGGCTTGGACCTTTTCCCTTTTTATTCTTTTGAGAATTCTTGGGATCCGTGGAAAAGTTGGAAACACGTAAACCATCTGGTAAACCCATGGAGCCACCAGAGCGTCCACTGCCACTGCTTGTGGGTCCCTCGACCTGGAACAATACCATGTGAGCTTCTTGTTGAAACAAGAGGTCATCATGTCTATGTGTGGAATTCCCCACCGACGTGTCAAGGATTCGAACTGTAGAAGGGCGCTGTATATTGCCCTTAGCAGAACGTCGATAAGAAGGATGGTTTCCTGACTTGACCATTTTCCTTGGAACTGTTCCCCTTGGGTGACAGCTCCCCAACCTCTTAGGCTTGCTTCTGTGGTTGGCAAAATCCAATTTTGAATCCCGAACCTTTGACCCTCGGTCAGGTGAGAAGGCTGAAGCCACCACAGAAGAGAAATCCTGGTTTTTGGCGATAGACGAATCCTCTGGTGCATGTGAAGATGCGATCCGGACCATTTGTCCACCAGATCCAGCTGGAAGGGCCTTGCATGAAACCTTCCGTATTGCAGAGTCTTGTAAGAGGCTACCATCTTCCCCAGAAGGCGAATGCATAGATGTACAAAGATCTGGGCTGGTTTCAGAACATCCCGCACCATTGACTAGATTACCAATGCCTTTTCCAACGGAAGGAATACCTTCTGTTCCTCCGAATCCAGTATCATCCCCAGGAATGGAAGCCGCCATGTTGGTTCAAGGTGGGATTTTATTAGGTTCTGAATCCACCCGTGATCCTGGAGTAGTCGGGTTGAGAGGGCAATGCTGTCCAACAACCTCTCCATGGATGGTGCTTTTATCAGCAGGTCGTCCAGGTACGAGTTTAAAATGGGCCTCACCGAACCGTCCAGTTTCGGTACCACAAACAGGTTGGCGTAATAACCCTTGTTTTGTAGGTGAAGTGGAACTGGGACAATGACCTGACATTGAACCAGTTTCTGAATTTCTGCCTGCAAAGTCATACCTGCTTCTGGAGAAGCTGGTAAGCCTGATCTGAAGAATCTGTAAGGTGGGAGTTCCTGAAACTCCATTCTGTATCCCTGGGCAATAAGGTCCTTGACCCAGGGATCCTGGAAAAATTTTACCCACGCGAGACTGAAATAACGTAACCGAGCTCCCACCTGCCTGTCTTCCAGGCAGTGCGTTCCATCGTCATGCTGAAGACTCTGAGGAGGCAGACCCGGAGGTCTGTTCCTGAGAACCTGCAGCTGCCCATTTTCTGGATTTACCTGTATTGCTTTTGAAGGCTGTAGAAGAACCTTTGGGTCTGCCTTCAAACTTCTCTGTCCGAAAGGACTGCAGAGTTGGAGCAGAGTAGGTTTTCCTAGCTGGGGGTGCTGCGGAAGGAATGTAGACTTACCTGCCGTAGCCTTGGATATCCACACATCCAATTAATCTCCAAAAAGGGCCTCACCTTTGAATGGTAGGCCTTCCACGCATTTCCTGGAATCTGCATCCGCGGTCCATTGGCGCAGCCACAAGCCCCTCCGTGCTAAGACTGCCATAGCAGTTGTGTGTGCGTTAAGCAAACCAGTTTCCTTTATGGCCTCCACCATCAAGTTTGCAGAGTCCTGAATATGCTGTAGAAGCAAAATTATCTCCCCCCGGGGTAAGGAATCTAACCTATCTATTAGATTACAAGACCATTTTGCAATAGGCCTAGTGATCCATGCACAAGCAATAGTAGGTCGCTGGGTTAACCCGCAGCTGTGTATAAGGATTTGAGAGTGGTCTCAATCTTGCGGTTAGCCGTGTCCTTTAAGGATGCTGCCCCAAGAATGGGTAAGACTATCTTACGTGACAACCTAGAGACCGATGCATCCACAACTGGTGGGTTTTCCCATTTCTTCCTATCTTCCAGAGGAAAGGGGAAGGAAGCAATCAATCTCTTAGGAATCTGAAACTTTTTGTCAGGAGTTGCCCAAGTTTCCTCAAATAAAGCAATCAATTCCTTTGATGCTGGCAATGTAGCAGAGGAGTTCCTTTTTTCATTAAAATAAGACTCCTACCTTCGCCACTTTGTCAGGAATGTGTAGGACATCCCTAAAAGCTTCTATCAGGGCCTGTATTCCTTGTGACAGGGCTGCATCCCCCTCACTAGCGTCCACCTCACCCTCCTCTGCGTCTGAGGTATCGTCATCAGTAACAGCCCGCATGATTTGGGCCAGAGTACGCTTCTACGGGCAAAGCATAAGGGTCTGAGGCAACGCTATGGGGACTGGATCTCTATTTATGAGGTCATCCATAGACTGTCTTAAGTACTGTGTCTCTTTTTCATTCTGAGCTAATTTTTTATATCATCCCCTTGATGGAATCTAACCATGGGGGCTCGGACCTACTAGCCTGAGCATGGGAACTACATTGTGTACATGGTAGCAAATCACCTGGAGAGGACAGACACGCTGCTGTGCATGAAACACAGTTCCTTGACATTGTAATGTGAAGAGACCCACACACACACAAACACGGTGAAAACACAGTTTTAACCCACACAGAGCCTCCAGGGAGACACAGAGAAAAAGGAGCCAGTCACACTGCGCCCTTATAGCCAAGTAAAATTCAGCTGGGTTGCTACGCTAAGTCCCTTAATAGGGCTTAGTATACTGCTACACTCCCCCGCCCCCCCCATCTAAGACCCCCTGATACTATTGAGTAACACGTGGAGTCAATGGTGAGAAGCAGTGCTTCCCTGCGATGCTGCTAGTGTAAGCTGCAGAGGGAAAATGGCGCTGGAGAGCTGCTGGATCCACTCATAGTGAAGCCCCGCCCCGTAATGGCGGGCGGCTTCCCGTTTTTTTATCCTGGCCTGAAGTCTTCAATGTGCTTAACGTAGGGTTAGAACTCGTGTTAAGGCAGTAGCCAGTGTGGGTAAGCATTGTGGGGGGTTCAGAGCCTGCCTCATGGCAGGACACACCAGCCACATGTCCTCTGAGCCTCCCGGAGCGCAGCCTGCATGTCTGCGCTGCGCTCCTACCCTGATGCCGCCATTCTCACCGGTGACCCACTAACCGGGACACCGGCATTGTACTCACCACATATTCTTTCTTCTAGCTCTGTTAGGGGTGGCGGCGTGCTGCGGAGGGTACGTTGCGCCGTGGTGGGGCTTGCGAATGACTCCCTCAGAAGCTCAGTGTCCTGACAGGAGAGAAACGGGACCATTAACTCTTAAAGGAAGTTGGGCCATTCTCTCCCCTAGGTCCCACGAAGCAGGCAGTCAGGTGCCAGCCTGAGCTGCCTGAAAATAACAAACTAGAAAATAAATGCAGAAAACTCTTCAGGAGCTTCTCTGAGTGTGACCGGCTCCTCCGGGCACATTTTCTAAACTGAGTCTGGTAGGAGGGGCATAGAGTGAGGAGCCAGTGCACACAATTGATTTCTTAAAGTGCCCAAGTCTCCTAGTGGACCTGTCTATACCCCTTGGTACTAATGTGGACCCCAGTGTCCTCTAGGACGTAAGATAAATATTATTGTAATAAAATCTGCTCGCTTAGTTGACAATATAATTATTATCATGTACTGGTATAATGAATGAAAAGCTGCCTGACCCCAGTACTATGAGGTATCGGTGCTACTACTGACAATAGTGCGAAGTATGGCCCTCATTCCGAGTTGATCGCTTGCTGGCTGCTTTTAGCAGCAGTGCAAACGCTAGGCCGCCGCTATCTGGGAGTGTATCTTAGCTTAGCAGAAGTGCGAACGAAAGGATCGCAGAACTGCTCCAAAAAAAGATTGTGCAGTTTCTGAGCAGCTCGAAACTTACTTCTAGCTAGCGATCACTTCAGACTGTTTAGTTCCTGATTTGACGTTACAAACACGCTCTGCGTTCGGCCAGCCACTCCCCCGTTTCCCCAGCCACTCCTGCGTTTTTATCAGGCACGCCTGCATTTTTACACACACTCCCCGAAAACGGTAATTTCCCACCCATAAACACCCACTTCCTGTCAATCACTCACCGATCAGCAGTGCGATTGAAAAGCGTCACTAGACCTTGTGTGAAACTGCATAGTTTTGTGTGAAAGTACGTTGCACATGCGCACTGCGCACCATACGCATGCGCAGAAATGGCGCTTTCTCATACATCCTAGAGGATGCTGGGGTCCACTTCATGACCATGGGGTATAGACTATTCCGCAGGAGCCATGGGCACTCTTAAGACTTTTCAATGGGTGTGAACTGACTCCTCCCTCTATGCCCCTCCTCCAGTCCTCAGTTTTAGAAATGTCCCCAGGCAGACTGGATGCACTCTGAGGAGCTCTACTGAGTTTCTCTGAAAAGACTTATGTTAGGTTTTTTATTTTCAGGGAGAACTGCTGGCAACAGACTCCCTGCTTCGTGGGACTGAGGGGGCAGAAGTAGGAACCAACTTCCTGAAGAGTTTCATGGCTCTGCTTCTGGCTGACAGGACACCTTTAGCTCCTGTAGGGTACTGAAAGCTAGCCGTGTCTAGATGCAGCACGCCGTCACCCCCCTCACAGAGCCAGAAGACAGGTGAGTAGAAGAAGGCAGATCTTCTATCAAGAAAAGTGACGGCTGAGGTACAGCGCGGCTGGCGGGAGCGCAGCGCGCCATTGCTGCCCACACACACAGGCACTGCAGGGTGATAAAGCTAAATATTTATCTTACTTAAAACCCTTTAAGAGGTCAAAGAACACAGTACGCTATTGGCGTATGGAATACCGTAAGGGTACGCACGTTGCGTAACAATCGCTTAGCCGTAGTCGAGACGCTCAAGCGTCGCGTTCGCTCACGGCCAAGAGATCACAGGCAGGCACGCTATAGGCGGCCGACTACCGTAATGATTCGCTATTAGCGTAGCGGACGCTCGGGACCACGAGGAGATCACAAGCGGCGCTGACGCTCACAGTGTAAAACCTTTATAACTATACCATAAAACAATGTATTATGCAGTAAACCTTGGTGTAGTGATAGGGTGTAAATGTAACACAGTGTAACCTTATTAACTTAAAAGCTGTACGAGCGTCTCCGACGCTCAGAGAATACTTAGAAATATAAGTAATACACAGATACCGATCTTAGGTTCTAACACCTTATATGAACGTTCTATTTGCAAAAGAATAATACAATACAAGTCATACACTGCCAATATAACATAGACTAACTAACCAGATAACTACACATGAAATACAATAACAGTACAATAACAATTTAAGAGGAAAAGAGAGAGAAAAGGGGAGAAGAGAGAGAGAGATATGGCTCACAATAACAATAAAGACAATATGATTGCGGAGAAACTTACGCACAAGGGGAACAATCGCATGCGCCTTTCTGAATATCCAGCTCCCGATTATCAGTAATGAGAACCGTTGAAGAGAGTAGAGTGGAGCTGGATCAGATCGGCTCGTCTATATATACACCACACACAATACAATACAATGGTCCCTACAATCTCATTGTTCATTGGACACAGGAATTCGTCTTCGCATTATAACAAAAGGTCATAGGTTGATTCATACAGGTGGGCTGTGACTATTTCCAACTGCTCAGGTGGGTGGGAAACTAGGTTTTCCGCCGCATGGATAATAAAGTGCAAATAATAGTAGAAGTCCATAAACTGCTTATGTCCATAACTATTCGCACGAGCGATTAATCCGCTTCAAACCAACACCGGAATATTGCTAATTAAATACTCTTCCGATGGATACTAAACTCCACTGTATAACCCTTGTCTGACCCTTCGTATCAAACAAAGAGGGATCTCTTTGTTCATGAACATGCTACATTAACTAAACTTTCAGATTCTATCAAAGGGACCATAATCTACAAAATACATTATATGGTTAAAATATGTAACGATCGAGTCGCCCGCTAGACGCACACAAACTCTACCGTAAATGCGCATACCGTGCGCCTGCGGGTGCACGCACCAGCGGGTATGCGTGCGCACGGGAGAGCGTGGGCACGCGCAGCGGGGACACGCATGAGGTGCAAATATGGTAGTGTGCATCATGATATTTTTCTGACTTTGACAGTCCACCCTTAGGCAGTCACCAATAACTGCCACTTCCTAAAACATTTCAAAAAGAGAAAAATATATGTCATGTGTAAATACATTTCCATGGTTGGGTAGGGGAGGAGAGAAGAAGGTGTGAGAAAGGGTATGACCTAGTGAGATAGCAGAAGCATGTGTGTATGAGTCCATGTTTGGAGGGTCATGTATCATCGTGCCGTACGTGTTTTAAATCAAGCTTCGAGGTATTGCGAAGTATACATTTGAATTCTTTCTTATCCCGTGGTACGGGTCTGTGGATGGGCTGTCAAACTTTACCGAGCTCGTTTCGGCTTTTAGTTGCAACAAAATGGGGGAGCACATTTTAGTTGATGATACATGAATGGGGGAATATGTGAATGCTGATATCTGTGCCTATATTCCCTATCGACTATGTGTGTTGTTACCTGAAGGTTGTAGAGATGAAGATAAAGAACACTTATGGTAAATGCATTGATAAACTATGTGAGTTTAATATACATTTGCCGATTGAGGTCTTGTCTGAAGTCTTGTCTGAAGTCTTGTCTGAAGTCTCCTTTGGGCTTTTGCTATTAACGGTATGCAAAAAGCCTTGTCAATGTCCATAGACTTACAAAAAAAGTTGGGCTAGCGTAAATTTAAAATTTCTAGGGAAACTGGGGGTCTATGGCATAGTCCATCTGTTGTTTGTGTACAAGGTTGTCAAACTTCTTCTTTAATCCATCTGTTGTCTGTATATAAGGTCATCAAATTCCTCTTCCAAGCGGGTCTTTTTATCTTGGAGAAAAGGAGAAACAGGTGAAAGAAACGGACCGTAGAATCACATTTTCATCACATCATTGTCTCTATCGTTGGGTCATAGATCAAATCCATTGGAATTACAATTTCCTCACTCCTTAGACTCATTACCCTGGTACTCCGTTTGCACTTCGTTAAAGCCTGACCGCATCTAAATATCAAGCCAATCGATATGACAACACCTAAGATACATAGAAGAAACTTCCCTACATCCATTATGACTCCTTGAGCCCATTCTCCTAAACCAGAGAACCAATTTCGCGGGTTCAACCATGACACCCAACCAGTCAGCTCATTACCCACAGCAGCAAGGGTGAGATTGTGTCTCCTGCGAAATTCCCACTTTAATTGGAGAATATCGTCCATCTTTTGGTCTATGACCTCGACCGGGTCCTCGGTGCTATTCGTAATATAAGTGCAGCATTTCACGCCGTACTGCATTGCCAGTGTGACACAATATCCACCTGTCACTGCCGTGAGATAATTAAGAACCATCCTATGCTGAACCAGTTCTGTTTTATAAGCTTGGAGCTCTCTTCCGGTATATCTAAAAGTGTCGTCATACATTTCAGTGATATTGTCTAATAAATTTGCAAGCGCAGATATATATCTATAGTTCAGCACTCCTCTAGCGGTGCGAGTGAAATCAAACGCAAGTAGAACCTGAATCCCGGTGGATTCATGGATCAGATCAGAGGCCGGGTGCTCTGTCGTTTCTGTCAGTTGCCTTTTAACGACGTGCTCGTAATGAGTGTGAGTATAAGGAGCTTGGGCACCACGGTGTATATCTTTCATTTTGGTATGTGATAGTCATTACCTCAGGCAGTACTTTTCCAATATAACACAATCCTTCAGAGTTTGGGGCAAGCCACTTATATGCCTTCCTCCCGCATATGAAATATGCATCATCGGGGAGAACATATGGGACGGAGTAGGACATAACCATATTACACATCTTCCATGTGAAATCTCCTAACCCTAATTCTCCCATCTGTCTAGTACACGTATCTGTTTGTATGATATGTGCACAGTATCCTGGTGATACCTCTCCAACTCTCATGATCCTATTTCCTAGGGTATACCTATATCGGAAAGATTTTTCCCTACCGGCTATGTGGCGTATAAGCTCTGTATCTGTAGGCATTCTATCTGCTCTATATGAAAAGGTCATGGTTTGGTTACTCCATGACACTTCCCAATTTCCCGGCTTTCGGGGATTGGAAATGTTAAAACATATTAGGGATCTATCCACATGATATTGGTGGAGCTTCAAACTAGGAGGGCTGGAGATATTAAACCTCCTGTCCACCGGTCTCCCACCCTTTAGCTCAAGTACCTCCCCTACCGTTAAAGGGAATGGTACTAATCCTGATTTGCTATGGCCTTGAGGTACTTGAGAGCATACCCAACAATCTGTCTGATTTAACACATTACCCACTAAGGAGTGATAGTCACTCAATGGATGCCGGTCCATGTGGATATTAAAACTGGATTGGCATTTCTTGATGCACCCATCCTCAACTACATTGTCACAGAGCCTACAGATACAGTTTTCTTCAGCTAACAATCCTTCACAATTCCTTCTATTGTCAATGCTATCGGATCGTTTTCTGATACTCGCCTTTGCTTGTTGATTATGTTGTTCTTGGAAAACTACGCCTCCATCTCTGTCATCAGAACCCATTCCTGAACCTCTCTCGACCTCCATGGTACTCTCGCCGGAACAGACTGCTCTGGTCAACATCATGGTCAACAGGAAAATCCTGCAATATGTAGGGAGGACAATAAGGCCACTGAAAACAAGAACCTCAGAACACATAAGGAACATAAAGAAAGGTCTGGAGACACACAGCCTCTCAAATCACTTCAGAGAGAAACATGGGCAGAATCCAGAAGGGATGAGAGTTATAGGGATAAAAATGCTGAAACAAAACTGGAGAGGGGGGGACTTTATAAGGATGATTAATAAGGAAGAGCTAAAATGGATGTTCACACTAAAGACTTTAAGACCCCATGGGTTAAACCTAGACAATGAGGTTAGAGCAATAATCACAGGCAAGTGATCAGTGACCCAAGTTTAGTTTACTTGTGTGCATGCAGCTACACACATAGACGTAAAAGTGTAAAAATTACAGCATTCATTCACTAACATATGGACACATAGGAGAAAGAGGTTTAAAACCCACTTATTTAGACATCTCACTTCTTTGTCATTATTGATTAATAAATCGCATCATGAATATTGATCATTACGAATCTAAAGTGCAACACTGCAGATAAGTAATATAAATATTACAGTATTCATTAACTAGCATATGGACATATAGGATTAAGAGGTTTAAAACTCGCTTATTTAGAAATCTTGATTTATTTTTATTATTGTTTTTGTTTTTATTTACTTATTATTATTAATTATTAATTATTATTAATTTTCATTATTATTACTATTATTATTATTATTATTATTATTATTTTTCTTCACTATTATTATTATTTTTATTATATTATATTATTTTTTCCTATTATTATTATTATTTTTTTCTATGAATTTGAAGTGCAACATTGCAATAAGCATTATAAATAATACAACGTCCATCTATTAATTTATGGACACATAGGAACAAGAGGGTTAAAACCCACTAATTCAAATCTCAATTTCCATCACTCATTCCTATCTTATTTTTACTTTTATTATTATTATTATTATTATTATTATTATTATTATTATTATTATTTTGATTCTATTTTACTTTATTTTTATTTATTTTTATTTTTATTTTTATCTTATTTTTATGTTTATTTTTATTTTATTTTAATATTATAATTATATTTATTTTATTTCCATTTTCAACTGTTTCCCCCAAAAAACCTCCTATTTCAAACCATACCCATCCCCCCCTTTTTTGATTATGAAGTAAATCTATTAGGCCACTCCCGCTGGATGTGGGCATAAAAAGCCCACATCCAAGATGGTGGAACAGGACTCCCTGACGAAGGCCAACACTTGCCGATACGCGTTGGAGCGCATGAATCATACAAACTCATCTACATTTAGTTCTCATACCCCCGTCGAATTAACAGAGCGACTAAACGGTGACCTGGAGGAGGAAGGAAGAAAGACGCTAGAAACGAGACCCGGGGACACCTGAGCCTAGTCACGTGGACGGAATACCCGGAAGTGCGGGAGGACGCCTTGCCGGGTAAAGCAGACACGGAACAGACCGCTGGCAGAGGGAAAAAGGAGACGGAGCAGAAACTAGAGGTAAGGGACTCTGTAGGAGAGGAGAAGGCGCGGCGGACAGCACTGACAGTGCTAGAAGCAGCCCCTACCTCTCTCTCCAAGACTCACGATCTATCCCCTTCTGCCCAGGGCACCACGGTGCGCTCATGAGAGCGACATCGGGGTGATCCAGGGCGTAGAGGGGTACGGTCTGTCCGGAGTCCTCACTACCCTAGCAATAGCCCTATCCTGATCCCTTATTGCCAGTGGCAACTCAGGGGTACCCCGTATTTTCTTTTTGTTTTTGCTTTTGGATCCCACCGGTGCCAAAAAGACATTTTAGCCCCATCATCAGCTCTGGACAATTTCAATTATCTCAGACTTCACTCAGAGGTGGGACGCCACTTTTCTGAAGTGTAACTACCACAATAACTATATTCCTATTAACACCTGTATACATTCAGGGATTTTTTCACTGCTACATTGTTAGCAGTTCAATCTCTCCCTAGCCCACAACTCCCCGGTACCCCCCCCCCCCCTCCCCCCCCCTTTTTTCATTCATTCTTAAAGTATTAGATATAACAACATATTCTAAAAATAAAAAGACAAGTTTTATTTTCATTATATTGTTTACTGCTTTCTTGTTATTATCAAGACCATTACTCTCTTACTGACTCTCATTTATGATTATCAAGATATTTACATACTTACTTATTTTCATTTGTTGACCACAGTAACCTACCGATTGTATTCTAAATCAGGAAAAGAGGTCATTTTTACTATTCTTTGCAGACACAATCCTTCTCAGGCGCACCTGTAAAACCCCTTTATTATTCTTGTTTATGTGAAGTCATTTTTGGAGGTGCTTCATTTACAGGCTGCAGCCCCCACAGAATATCCAGACACACGAGCGCCATTTACCCGATTGTGCAATTTAGACGTTAATACCTCTTTATTTGGCCAGCTCTGTATATGGGTATTCTAGATCATCGTGCAGGTAGAGCTACTAGGGCCAACCTAGTATTCTCACAACTTTCACATACCACAGAGACACATGAGACTGTCAGTAAGTTTTGTGATATTTTTCTGAAGTTAGAGAAATTAGTGGCCAGGGAATCTAAGGTATGGTGGGATAGAAAATCGTTAGAATGGTATTTAGAGAATGACTTAATTCCCAAAGGACTTAAAATCAAAAAGATCCCTACACAGAACAATGAAAATCTAGATTTTATAGGAAAGTGGGACTCCATTCTACACAACTGCTCTAAACAGCTTATAGGATTAATTCTAGAGACACACAAAACTGAGTTGAATACCCTAGAGGCAGAAATAGAGACATTGCAATTAGCCCTAGAAACACACAAAGAGGATAGTGAGTTCAAACAACTTGAAGATATTTCACAAAAAAGACTGAGGAAAATTGAGGAAGAGATCATAGCCACAAAAAAATCAAAAATTCTAAGAGACAAGATAGGGAAGGGGAAAAAAGAAAAGATAAACAGAAAGGGAACAAAAAGAATATTAACAACAAACAAAGAAGCCAAGACACCGAAAAAGGCCCTATTAAAATGTAATTTAGCCTTGGGACCCAAAACACCGATATATAAGAGATTAAATTTAACCTATCAGCAGTATATGACCAGGTTGCATAACAAAACAAAAAGAGACAGTCCAGACCGGACAACACACAAAAAGGGTGGACAGTCAGAAGATTGTGACACAACACAGGACACAAGTTTTTCCACATATAGTTTGAGTGAAGAGCTCGACTACGAAAACTTAGCACGCTTCTCACTCGAAAGAGGATTCCAGGTTTCTGCTAACCTGGAAGAAGCCTCTATCTCCTTAGATTTGGGAGAAAAACAGCCAGTATCACTTTCTACAGACTCAACAGAATGTGCAGGTTTTTTTTTAGGAAGAGTTGCGGGCCTGAAAACCCGCGACCAGAGACAGATGACACCGGCAAAAAGGAAGCTAGAACAACTAGACGAGGAGCTAGAGGGAGAGGAGGGGGGCAGACAAAAACTAAACAACCTGCAGAAGTAGACCAGACAGGAATTTTTAACCTTAGTTCAATCACACTGAATAATGAACACATAACATTGTTGAACAAGGGCCTGAAATTTGCGCCCACAAAGAAACTTAATAAATTTGAGACCTATTTAGATTTACATAGGTTTACCCGCAAACTCACACTAGCTAAGTACTATAATAACAGTGCCATGAACATAGACCACAACCCAAACAAGGACACCTTCAGACATTCAGGCTTGAAACCAATTTCGACATTCTACCCACAACACATGAGAGGATCCTTGATAGATACATTCGAGCAATTAGTCACCAGGGACTTGGACAAAATAAACACAAAAAATGTAAATTACAACTTAAGCGCTCAAGAAAAGTGTGCAATGAAAGAACTGACGGGGAACAAAGATATAGTGATTAAGGCGGCAGATAAGGGAGGGGGGATTGTCATCTTGGATAAAAGCGACTATACAGCGGAATCTATCAGAATTTTGGGTGACACGGACACATATGAGATCCTAAAACAAGATCCCACAACAAAATACAAGAAAACTTTAGACTACTTACTCATGCAGGGACTAGAAAAAGGGATTCTAACCAAAAAAGAACATGGATTTCTGGATACAGCAAATCCCATCACACCAGTCTTTTATTACTTACCCAAGATACATAAAAATCAAACAAAACCACCGGGCCGCCCAATAATTTCCGGGATAGGGTCACTCACATCCAATTTGTCACAATATATCGACACCTTCCTACAGCCATATGTACAGACACAGAAAGCATACATCAGAGACACTACGGACATTATCAAGACACTGGATAACATGTTATGGTCAGAAGACCTTTGGATATGCACTAGCGATGTAACATCGCTATATACGGTAATTGATCAATCACAAGGACTAGACGCAATACAGTACTTCCTAGATAAGGATCTAACCTTAGAAAAAGCACAAAGCTCTTTCATTTTAGATTGTGTTAGGTTCATCTTACAACACAATTATTTTTGGTTTGAAGAGACATTTTACAGACAGACCACAGGTACCGCTATGGGGACTAGGTTCGCCCCAAGTTATGCAAATCTCTTCATGAGCAGGTGGGAGGATGATTACATCTGGAGCGGGCATGACTTTGGGGCGAACCTGGTCCTATGGCGACGGTACATAGATGATGTAATTTTCATATGGCAGGGTACTGAGGAGCGACTACAGGACTTTTTGAAATACATCAACTCCAACACCAACAACTTGGTTTTCACAACTGATTATAGTCAAACTACAGTCAACTTCCTAGACATCACCATCTTTATAGAAAGATCCACCATCCACACCAAAACTTTTCACAAAAGTGTGGATGTTAATAGTTATATTCTTACTACCAGTGGACACCATCCCAATTGGCTGCGCAGTATACCATCCGGCCAATTCAAAAGAATTAGGAGAAATTGCACAAAAATTGAAGACTACCAGACTCAGGCCAACGAAATTAAAACACACTTTCTAAATAAAGGCTACAAGGAAGAAACATTAGATAGAGACTTGAAGGAAGTAGAGAAATTAGAGAGAGGAACACTTTTAACATATAAGAACAAAAATAAAAAGGAGCAGATGAAAGACTGGAAAGTCACATTTCAGACCCAATACAGCAGTAAGAACAAGAAACTTGAAAAAATTATCCAAAACCATTGGCACATTTTGTTACAAGACGAGACATTAGGGGATATATTACCAGAGAAACCGAGGGTGATATATAGGAAGGCACCTAACCTCAAATCCAGAGTAACACACAGTCACCTACACAAGAGTGAAACAATACAGACCACCCTATCAGGAAATAATCTCAGCAAAGGCTTCTTCTATTGTAATTCCTGCCAATACTGCAAACTGAATCACGTCTCCACTAAAGTTATTGTAAGCTTTCAATCAAATACGACACAGGAGACGTTTGACATTCAGGAACACATATCATGCCAATCCAAGGGTGTCATTTATTTGATTGAATGCCCCTGTCACCTGCAATATGTAGGGAGGACAATAAGGCCACTGAAAACAAGAACCTCAGAACACATAAGGAACATAAAGAAAGGTCTGGAGACACACAGCCTCTCAAATCACTTCAGAGAGAAACATGGGCAGAATCCAGAAGGGATGAGAGTTATAGGGATAAAAATGCTGAAACAAAACTGGAGAGGGGGGGACTTTATAAGGATGATTAATAAGGAAGAGCTAAAATGGATGTTCACACTAAAGACTTTAAGACCCCATGGGTTAAACCTAGACAATGAGGTTAGAGCAATAATCACAGGCAAGTGATCAGTGACCCAAGTTTAGTTTACTTGTGTGCATGCAGCTACACACATAGACGTAAAAGTGTAAAAATTACAGCATTCATTCACTAACATATGGACACATAGGAGAAAGAGGTTTAAAACCCACTTATTTAGACATCTCACTTCTTTGTCATTATTGATTAATAAATCGCATCATGAATATTGATCATTACGAATCTAAAGTGCAACACTGCAGATAAGTAATATAAATATTACAGTATTCATTAACTAGCATATGGACATATAGGATTAAGAGGTTTAAAACTCGCTTATTTAGAAATCTTGATTTATTTTTATTATTGTTTTTGTTTTTATTTACTTATTATTATTAATTATTAATTATTATTAATTTTCATTATTATTACTATTATTATTATTATTATTATTATTATTTTTCTTCACTATTATTATTATTTTTATTATATTATATTATTTTTTCCTATTATTATTATTATTTTTTTCTATGAATTTGAAGTGCAACATTGCAATAAGCATTATAAATAATACAACGTCCATCTATTAATTTATGGACACATAGGAACAAGAGGGTTAAAACCCACTAATTCAAATCTCAATTTCCATCACTCATTCCTATCTTATTTTTACTTTTATTATTATTATTATTATTATTATTATTATTATTATTTTGATTCTATTTTACTTTATTTTTATTTATTTTTATTTTTATTTTTCTTATTTTTATGTTTATTTTTATTTTATTTTAATATTATAATTATATTTATTTTATTTCCATTTTCAACTGTTTCCCCCAAAAAACCTCCTATTTCAAACCATACCCATCCCCCCCTTTTTTGATTATGAAGTAAATCTATTAGGCCACTCCCGCTGGATGTGGGCATAAAAAGCCCACATCCAAGATGGTGGAACAGGACTCCCTGACGAAGGCCAACACTGGCCGATACGCGTTGGAGCGCATGAATCATACAAACTCATCTACATTTAGTTCTCATACCCCCGTCGAATTAACAGAGCGACTGAACGGTGACCTGGAGGAGGAAGGAAGAAAGACGCTAGAGACGAGACCCGGGGACACCTGAGCCTAGTCACGTGGACGGAATACCCGGAAGTGCGGGAGGACGCCTTGCCGGGTAAAGCAGACACGGAACAGACCGCTGGCAGAGGGAAAAAGGAGACGGAGCAGAAACTAGAGGTAAGGGACTCTGTAGGAGAGGAGAAGGCGCGGCGGACAGCACTGACAGTGCTAGAAGCAGCCCCTACCTCTCTCTCCAAGACTCACGATCTATCCCCTTCTGCCCAGGGCACCACGGTGCGCTCATTAGAGCGACATCGGGGTGATCCAGGGCGTAGAGGGGTACGGTCTGTCCGGAGTCCTCACTACCCTAGCAATAGCCCTATCCTGATCCCTTATTGCCAGTGGCAACTCAGGGGTACCCCGTATTTTCTTTTTGTTTTTGCTTTTGGATCCCACCGGTGCCAAAAAGACATTTTAGCCCCATCATCAGCTCTGGACAATTTCAATTATCTCAGACTTCACTCAGAGGTGGGACGCCACTTTTCTGAAGTGTAACTACCACAATAACTATATTCCTATTAACACCTGTATACATTCAGGGATTTTTTCACTGCTACATTGTTAGCAGTTCAATCTCTCCCTAGCCCACAACTCCCCGGTACCCCCCCCTCCCCCCCCCCTTTTTTCATTCATTCTTAAAGTATTAGATATAACAACATATTCTAAAAATAAAAAGACAAGTTTTATTTTCATTATATTGTTTACTGCTTTCTTGTTATTATCAAGACCATTACTCTCTTACTGACTCTCATTTATGATTATCAAGATATTTACATACTTACTTATTTTCATTTGTTGACCACAGTAACCTACCGATTGTATTCTAAATCAGGAAAAGAGGTCATTTTTACTATTCTTTGCAGACACAATCCTTCTCAGGCGCACCTGTAAAACCCCTTTATTATTCTTGTTTATGTGAAGTCATTTTTGGAGGTGCTTCATTTACAGGCTGCAGCCCCCACAGAATATCCAGACACACGAGCGCCATTTACCCGATTGTGCAATGTGGCGTATAAGCTCTGTATCTGTAGGCATTCTATCTGCTCTATATGAAAAGGTCATGGTTTGGTTACTCCATGACACTTCCCAATTTCCCGGCTTTCGGGGATTGGAAATGTTAAAACATATTAGGGATCTATCCACATGATATTGGTGGAGCTTCAAACTAGGAGGGCTGGAGATATTAAACCTCCTGTCCACCGGTCTCCCACCCTTTAGCTCAAGTACCTCCCCTACCGTTAAAGGGAATGGTACTAATCCTGATTTGCTATGGCCTTGAGGTACTTGAGAGCATACCCAACAATCTGTCTGATTTAACACATTACCCACTAAGGAGTGATAGTCACTCAATGGATGCCGGTCCATGTGGATATTAAAACTGGATTGGCATTTCTTGATGCACCCATCCTCAACTACATTGTCACAGAGCCTACAGATACAGTTTTCTTCAGCTAACAATCCTTCACAATTCCTTCTATTGTCAATGCTATCGGATCGTTTTCTGATACTCGCCTTTGCTTGTTGATTATGTTGTTCTTGGAAAACTACGCCTCCATCTCTGTCATCAGAACCCATTCCTGAACCTCTCTCGACCTCCATGGTACTCTCGCCGGAACAGACTGCTCTGGTCAACATCATGGTCAACAGGAAAATCCGGATCACAGTCTCTTGGGGCAAGTCCATCTTATAGGAGGAAACGGAGAAGAGTAAGAAGGGGGAAAAAATAATTGAGGGAGATGGGATGGGAAGTGGAGAAAACAATAAAAGGGAACAGGGGATCGACAACTGCTTCCGATCTTATGATTTTCAAAGCTCAGGTGCCGCCTCAGTCCTCCTGAAACAGACACTCCAGTGATACAACTTCCTCTACCGTCTGTTCTTTATCACGGGACCTCTCTGGATCAGCAACCTTCTTACAATGGGGTCTCTCTCTCGGCAACCTTCAATGCTGTAGTGCTAGTCAATAAGACTTGGTATGGTCCTTCCCATCTGTCAATAAGGCAACCTGAGCGTAGAAAATTCCGTATCATTACATAATCCCCAGGTTCAATGTCATGACAATTACTATCTGGTAAATCAGGAATCACTAATTTCAAATTATCATTTTGATTCCTTAGCTGTTTACTCATGTTAACCAGGTATTTTACAGTCACTTCATTGTTACACTTCAAATCATCCTGAGGGTTAATCATAACATGCGGTTGTCGACCAAACAAGATTTCAAAGGGGGACAGATTAAGAGGGGACCTGGGAGTGGTTCTGATGCTGTATAGTACAATGGGTAAAGCTTCTGGCCATGTCAATCCTGTTTCTGCTATAACTTTACTCAGTTTATTTTTAATAGTGCTGTTCACTCTTTCCACCTTCGCACTCGCCTGGGGGGCGGTATGGAGTGTGCAGCTTACTATCAATTCCCATCAACTTACACATTCCTTGAAAGACATCACCTGTAAAATGGGTACCCCTATCACTTTCAATTATTCTAGGGATACCGTATCTACATACAAATTCCTGCACAATTTTCTTAGCAGTAAACATAGCGGTATTTGTGGCCGCAGGAAATGCTTCGACCCAATTTGAGAATACATCTATACAAACAAGTACATATTTCAAATTTCGACAAGGGGGTAATTGTATAAAGTCAATCTGTATTACCTGAAAAGGGCCGCCTGTAGGTGGGATATGAGATGGTTCTGTTGGTATTGCCTTTCCGATATTCTTCCTCAAACAGGTAAGGTATGACATTGCTCTCTTACCTGCATGGGATGAAAATCCTGGGGCGCACCAATATGCTCTTACCAACTTGCACATTCCCTCCTTGCCCAGATGAGTCAGCCCGTGTGCTGCTTCAGCTAAACATGGAAGATATGCTCTGGGGGCCACTGGTTTACCTTGTCCATCCGTCCAGAGTCCTGAGGACTCCTGGCCATATCCTTTTGCCTTCCAGACTGCCTTTTCCTGTGTGGAACACAAATTTTGCATTTCACACAACTTCTGTGTGTTGATGGTATTAAATACCATCAGTTGTGTGGTGTCTGTCTGTCTGGGGGTACCGGCTGCTAACTTAGCAGCTTCGTCTGCTCGGCTGTTACCAAGTGATACTGGGTCCTGGCTATATGTGTGTGCTTTACACTTGATAACAGCCACTCTGTCGGGTTCCTGTATCGCTGTTAGAAGCCTTTTAATGTGAGCTGCATGCGCTACCGGTGTACCAGCTGCCGTCATGAAATTTCTGAGGCGCCATAGGGCTCCGAAATCATGGACTACCCCGAAGGCGTATCTAGAATCGGTGTAGATATTGGCTGACTTGCCCTTAGCCAATTCACATGCTCTGGTTAGGGCAACCAGTTCAGCAACCTGGGCTGAGTGAGGTGGGCCTAGCGGTTCTGCTTCTATGGTGCCTTGGTCATCTACGACTGCGTATCCAGTACACAAGTCTCCCGAGTCCGACTGTCTGTGACAACTACCGTCAGTGTAAAAAGTAAGATCTACATCTTCCAGTGGGTTGTCACTGATGTCAGGTCTTGCCGTGAAATTTTGGGTCAAATATTCCATACAATCATGTGAGCCATCCCTTGTATTAAATCCTCCTTCCCCATCACTCTCGTCCTCCACCCTTTGTGCCTGTCCAGGCACACCTGGGAGATATGTTGCAGGATTTAATGCACTGCATCTCCTTATGGTGATGTTTACGGGGGACATTAGTGCCAATTCCCATCTTGTAAACCGCGCTGATGAGACGTGCCTGGTTTGGGCAGAATTCAGCAAGGCTGACACTGCATGTGGTGTATGAATTGTGAGGTTGTGTCCTAGCACTACATCTTCGCTTTTTGTAACTAGCAATGCTATCGCAGCGACACTTCGCAAGCATGTGGGGAGGGATCGCGCTACCGTATCTAGCTGAGCGCTGTAGTATGCTACCGGCCTGCTGGCATCACCGTGCTTTTGGGTTAGGACGCCTGCCGCGCAACCAGCACTTTCTGTTCCGTACAGCTCAAAGGGTTTCCCATAGTCTGGCATACCTAATGCTGGTGCCTGCGTTAGGCACTGTTTGAGTTTCTCAAATGCCATCTCGGATTCGTCTGTATGCGAAATCCGATCAGGTTTGTTTGATGAGACCATCTCCTGCAAAGGTAATGCTAGAATGGAAAATCCTGGGATCCAGTTACGGCAATACCCACACATTCCTAAAAACGTTCTGATCTGTTGCTGGGTTTGTGGCAGAGTCATGTCTCTAATTGCTTGGATTCTATCAGCGGTCAGGTGTCTCAGTCCTTGTGTTAGACAGTGTCCTAAATATTTTACTTTAGTTTGGCATAATTGCAACTTGTCTTTGGAAACCTTGTGTCCTGTGTCTGAAAGATGAAACAGGAGCTGTTTCGTATCCTTCAGGGACGCTTTCAATGAATCTGAACACAGTAGTAAATCATCCACATACTGTATCAATATTGATCCATTCTCTGGTTGGAAAGACTGTAAACAATCATGCAAAGCCTGGGAAAATATGCTTGGACTGTCTATGAAACCTTGTGGTAATCGAGTCCATGTGTATTGGACTCCTCTGTATGTAAATGCAAACAAATATTGGCTGTCAGGATGCAGGGGTACCGAAAAGAAGGCGGAGCAGAGGTCAATAACAGTGAAAAATTTCGCAGTGGGAGGGATCTGCATAAGGATGACAGCTGGATTTGGCACTACGGGGAACTGACTCTCAACTATTTTGTTAATCCCCCTTAGATCCTGTACTAGCCTGTAACCCCTCCCCCCACTCTTTTTCACAGGGAAGATGGGACTATTGGCAGTGCTGGATGTTCTTACCAGGATGCCCTGTTGTAGCAAGCGCTCTATTACGGGGTATACTCCTAATTCCACCTCTGGCTTCAGAGGGTATTGTGGGATTTTTGGAGCTATCCTACCATCTTTTACTTGCACAACTACTGGAGCTACGTTTGCCATTAATCCAGTGTCTTGTCCATCTTTTGTCCAAAGTGACTCTGGTATTTGGGATGTAATTTCTTCTACTTGGGATGGAGTCCTATTTGTCATAACGGTATGTGTCATTAATTTTGATGGGGAGTCTAACATGTCTCGTACTTCCTGAGCGTTATTCTCAGGTATGTCTAAGAATACACCTTCAGGAGTACAATAAATGACGCACCCCATTTTACACAATAAATCTCTTCCCAGGAGATTAGTCGGTGCCGTTGCAGCCAGCAAAAAGGAATGCTTGGTATGTAAAGGCCCTATTGTAATCTCGGCTGGTTTGCTAACAGGGTAGTGCTGGACTACTCCCTTTACTCCCATGGCTGGAATTGTCTTACCAGTGGTTCTCATGCCCACTGTCGAATTTATCACTGATTTGGCCGCCCCCGTATCTACAATGATAAAGCTGAATATTTATCGTATATAAAACCCTTTATGAGGTCTAAGAACACTGTACGCTATTTACGTATGAAGTACCGTAAGGGTTCGCTTGTTGCGTAACAATCGCTTAGCCGTAGTCGAGACGCTCAAGCGTCACGTTCGCTCACGGCCAAGAGATCACAGGCAGGCACGCTATTGGCTGCTGACTAACGTAATGGTTCACTATAGCGTAACGGACGCTGTATCGGGAGCGGGCTGCTCGAGCGATACAGACGCTCACGAGAATACGCTGTTGGTATCGGGCACACTTATAGGTGAGCGACTACCGTAATGCTACGCTATCAGTGTAGCGGGCGCTCGAGACCACGAGGAGATCACGAGCGGCGCTGACGCTCACAATGTTAAACCTTTATATCTAAACCATAAACAATGTAATATGCTGTAAAACCTTTGTGTAGAGATAGGGTGTAGATGCAACCTAGTGTAACCTTATTAACTTAAAAGCTGTTTGAGCGTCACCGACGCTCTGAGAATACTAAACACTATAAGAAATACACAGATACCTGGGCTTAGGGTCCAACGCCTAATATATATATATTTTGAATGATATACTTGCAAAAGAATTAATACAAATACAAATCATACACTACAATATAACATAGACTACCTAACCAGATAACTACACAGGAAATATAATACAATTACTATTTAAGGGAAAATAAGAGAAAAAGAGGAGGAGAGAGAGAGAGAAATTGGCCCACAATAACAAGAAGATCAATATAGCTGCGGAGAAACACTTACGCACAAGGGGAAACGATCGCATGCGCCTCGATATCCAGCTCCCGATTATCAGCAATGAGAACCGTTGAAGAGAGTGAACTGGATATGGTCGGCCTGCCTATTTATGCCCCACACACAATGCAATTCAATGGTCCCTACAATCTCATTGTTCATTGGACACAGGAATTCGGCTTCGCATTATAACAAAAGGTCATAGGTTGATTCATACAGGTGGGCTGTGACTGCTTCCAACTGTTCAGGTGGGTGGGACACTGAGTTTCCCGCCGCATGACTAAATAAGAACAAATAATAGTAAATGCACATAAACTTCTTATGTCCATAACTATTCGCACGAGCGATTAATCCGCTCCAAACCAACACCGGAATATTGCTATTTAAATACTCTTCCGATGGGTACCAAACACCACTGTATGACCCCTGTTAGACCCTTCGTACAATACAAAGAGGGATCTCTCCGTTCAGGAACATGCTATGTTAACTAAACTTTCAGAATCTATCAAAGGGACCATGATCTACAAAATACATTATATAGTGAAAATATGTAACGATTGAGTCGCACGCTATGATCACATAAACTCTACCGTAAATACGCATACCGTGCGCCTGCGGGTGCCCGCGACTGTGAGTATGCGCACGTACGGGAGAGCGCACGCATGCGCAGCACGGACCTGTGTGAGGTGCAAATATGGTAGTGTGCATAGAGATATTTTTCTGACTTTGACAGTCCACCCTTTGGCAGTCAATAATAACTGCCACCTTCTAAACCATTTCAAAAGAGAAAAATATATGTCAGGGGTTAATACATTTACATGGTTGGGTAGGGGAGGAGAGGAGAAGGTAGGAAAAGGGTATGACCTAGTGAGATAGCAGAAGCATGTGTGTATGAGTCCATGTTTGGGGGGTCATGTATCATCGTGCCGTACGTGTGGTACATCAAGCTTCGAGGTATTGCGAAGTATACATTTGAATTCCTTCTTATCCCGTGGTACGGGTCTGTGGATGGGCTGTCAAACTTTACCGAGCTCTTTTCGGCTTTGGTTGTAACAAAATGGGGGAGCACATTTTAGTTGATGATACATGAATGGGGGAGATATGTGATTGCTGATATCTGTGCCTGTATTCCCTATCGACTATGTGTGTCATTACCTGAGGGTTGTAGAAATGAAGAAAAGACATAATTACGGTAAATGCGGTGGTATTCTATGTCAGGTAAATGTACATTCGTCGATTGAGGTCTTGTTTGGTGTATGTTGAATGCAGTCTTCTTTGTGCTTTTGCCCATAAGGTGCGAGCAAAAGCTGTCAATGTCCATAGATTTACAAAAGTGTTGGGCTAGCGTAATTTTAAAATTTCTAGGGAAACTGGGGATCCATGGCATAGTTCATCAAAAATCTGTGTATCAGGTTGTCAAAACTTCTTCTTTAATCTCTCTGTTGTCTGTATATCGGCTCATCAAATTCCTCGTCCAAGTGGGTCTTTTTACCTTGGAGGAAACGGAAAAACAGGTGAAAGAAACGGACCGTAGAAATCGCATTTTCATCACATTATTGTTTCTACATTTGGGTCATAAATCAAGTCCATTGGAATTACAGTTTCCTTGCTCCTTAAACTCATTACCTTAGTACGACGATTGCACCTCATTAAAGCCTGACCGCATCTAAATATCAAACCAATCGTTATGATAACACCTAAGATACATAGGAGAAACTTCCCAACATCCATTATGACTCCTTGAGCCCAGTCTCCTAAACCAGAGAACCAATTTCGCGGGTTCAACCATGACACCCAACCAGTCAGCTCATTACCTACAGCAGCAAGAGTGAGATTGTGTCTCCTGCGAAATTCCCACTTCAGTTGGAGAATATCGTCCATCTTTTGGTCTATGACCTCGACCGGGTCCTCGGTGCTATTCGTAATATATGTGCAACATTTCACGCCGTATTGTGTTGCCAGTGTGACACAATATCCGCCTGTCACTGCTGTGAGGTAATTAAGAACCATTCTATGCTGTACCAGTTCTGTTTTATAAGCTTGAAGTTCCCTTCCAGTATACCTAAACGTGTCATCATACATTTCAGTGATATTATCTAACAAATTGGCGAGCGCAGATATGTATTTATAATTCAACACTCCTCTAGCGGTGCGAGTGATGTCTAACGCGATTAGAAACTGAATCCCGGTGGATTCATGGATCATGTCAGAGGCCGGATGCTCTGTTCTTTCTATCAGGTGCCGTTTAACTACGTGCTCGTAATGGGTGTGAGTATAAGGAGTTTGGGCAACACGGTGTATGTCTTTCATTTTGTCATGTGATACAGTCATTACTTCAGGCAGTACTTTTCCAATATAACACAATCCTTCAGAGTTTGGGGCAAGCCACTTATACGCCTTTCTCCCGCATATGAAATATGCATCATCGGGGAGAACATATGGGACGGAGTAGGACATAACCATATTACACACCTTCCATGTGAAATCTCCTAACCCTAATTCTTCCATCTGCTTAGTACACGTATCAGGTTGTACGATATGTGCACAGTATCCTGGTGATACCTCTCCAACTCTCGTAATCCTATTTCCTAAGGTATACCTATACCGGAAAGATTTTCCTCTACTGGCTATGTGGCGTATAAGCTCTGTATCTGTAGGCATTCTATCTGCTCTATGCGAAAAGGTCATGGTTTGATTACTCCATGACACTTCCCAATTTCCCGGCTTTCGGGGATTGGAGATGTTAAAACATAATAGGGACCTATCCACATGGTATTGGTGGAGCTTCAAACTAGGAGGGCTGGAGATATTAAACCTCCTGTCCACCGGTCTCCCACCACTTAACTAAAGTACCTCCCCTAACGTTAAAGGAAATGGTACTAGCCCTGATTTGCTATGACCTTGAGGTACTTGAGAGCATACCCAACAATCTGTTTTATTTAACACACTACCCACTAAGGAGTGATAGTCACTCAATGGATGCCGGTCCATATGGATATTAAAACTGGATTGGCATTTCTTTATGCACCCATCCTCAATGACATTGTTACAGAGCCGACAGATACAGTTTTCTTCAGCTAACAATCCTTCACAATTCCTTCTATGGTCAATGCTATCGGATCGTTTTCTGATACTCGCCTTTGCTTGTTGATTATGTTGTTCTTGGAAAACTACGCCTCCATCTCTGTCATCAGAACCCATTCCAGAACCTCTCTCGACCTCCATGGTACTCTCGCCGGAACAGACTGCTCTGGTCAACATCATGGTCAACAGGAAAATCCGGATCACAGTCTCTTGGGGCAAGTCCATCTTGTAGGAGGAAACGGAGAAGAATGAGAAGGGGGAAAAAATAATTTGAAGGAGAGGGGATGGGAAGTTGGAGAAAAACAATAAAAGGGAACAGGGGATCGACAACTGCTTTTTATCTTGTGATTTTCAATGCTCAGGTGCCGCCTCAATCTTCCTGGAACAGACACTCCAGTGATACAACCTCTACCGTCTGTTCCTTATCACGGGGCCTCTCTGGATCAGCAACCTTTTTACAGTGGGACGAATGAACCCAAGTCTCTCTCTCAGCAACCTTCAATGCTGTAGTGCTAGTCAATAAGACCTGGTATGGTCCTTCCCATCTGTCAATAAGGCAACCTGAGCGCAGAAAATTCCGTATCATTACATAATCCCCAGGTTCAATGTCATGACAATTACTATCTGGTAAATCAGGAATCACTAACTTCAGATTATCATTTTGATTCCTCAACTGTTTACTCATGTTAATCAAGTATTTTACAGTCACTTCATTGTTACACTTCAAATCATCCTGAGGGTTAATCATAACATGCGGTTGTCGACCAAACAAGATTTCAAAGGGAGACAGATTAAGAGGGGACCTGGCAGTGGTTCTGATGCTGTACAGTACAATGGGTAAAGCTTCTGGCCATGTCAATCCTGTCTCTGCCATCACTTTACTCAGTTTATTTTTAATAGTGCTGTTCACTCTTTCCACTTTCGCACTCGCCTGTGGACGGTATGGAGTGTGCAGCTTGCTATCAATTCCCATCAATTTACACATTCCTTGAAAGACATCACCTGTAAAATGGGTACCCCTATCACTTTCGATAATTCTAGGGATACCATATCTACATACAAATTCCTGCACAATTTTCTTAGCAGTAAACATAGCGGTATTTGTGGCCGCCGGAAATGCTTCGACCCAATTTGAGAAAACATCTATACAAACAAGTACATATTTCAAATTTCGACAAGGGGGTAATTGAATAAAGTCAATCTGTATTACCTGGAAAGGGCCGCCGGCAGGTGGGATATGAGATGGTTCTGTAGGTATTGCCTTTCCGATGTTCTTTCTCAGACAGGTAAAGCATGACATTGCCCTTTTACTCGCATGAGAAGAAAATCCTGGGGCACACCAATATGCTCTTACCAACTTGCACATCCCCTCCTTGCCCAGATGAGTCAGCCCGTGAGCTGCCTCAGCTAAGCATGGAAGGTATGCTTTGGGGGCCACTGGTTTACCGTGTCCATCCGTCCAGAGTCCTGAGGACTCCTGACCATATCCTTTTGCCTTCCAGACTGCCTTTTCCTGTGTGGAACACAAATTTTGCATCTCACACAACTTCTGTGTGTTGATGGTATTAAATACCATCAGTTGTGTGGTGTCTGTCTGTCTGGGGGTAGCAGCTGCTAATTTAGCAGCTTCGTCTGCTCGGCTGTTACCAAGTGATACTGGGTCTTGGCTATATGTGTGTGCTTTACATTTGATAACAGCCACTCTGTCGGGTTCCTGTATCGCTGTTAGAAGCCTTTTTATATGAGCTGCATGCGCTACCGGTGTACCAGCTGCCGTCATGAAATTTCTGAGGCGCCATAGGGCTCCGAAATCATGGACTACCCCGAATGCGTATCTAGAGTCGGTGTAGATATTGGCTGATTTGCCCTTAGCCAATTCACATGCTCTGGTTAGGGCGACCAGTTCAGCAACCTGGGCTGAGTGAGGTGTGCCTAGCGGTTCCGCTTCTATGGTGCCTTGGTCATCTACGACTGCGTATCCAGTACACAAGTCTCCCGAGTCTGACTGTCTATGACAACTACCGTCCGTGTAGAACGTAAGTTCTACGTCTTCCAGTGGGTTGTCACTGATCTCAGGCCTTGCGGTAAAATTTTGGGTCAAATATTCCATACAATCATGAGTGTCTTCCTTTGTGTTAAATTCTCCTTCCCCACCACTCTCATCCTCCACCCTTTGTGCCTGTCCAGGCACACCTGGGAGATATGTTGCAGGATTTAATGCACTGCATCTCCTTATGGTGATGTTTACGGGGGCCATTAGTGCCAATTCCCATCTTGTAAACCGCGCTGATGAGACGTGTCTGGTTTGTGCAGAATTTAACAAGGCTGACACTGCATGTGGTGTATGAATTGTGAGGTTGTGACCTAGCACGACGTCTTCGCTTTTCGTTACTAGCAATGCTATCGCAGCAACGCTTCGCAAGCATGTGGGGAGGGATCGCGCTACCGTATCTAGCTGAGCGCTGTAATATGCTACCGGCCTGCTGGCATCACCGTGCTTTTGGGTTAGTACGCCTGCCGCGCAACCAGCACTTTCTGTTCCGTATAGTTCAAAGGGTTTCCCATAGTCAGGCATACCTAATGCTGGTGCCTGCGTTAGGCACTGTTTAAGTCTCTCAAATGCTGTCTCAGACTCGTCTGTATGCGAAATCCGATCAGGTTTGTTTGAGGAGACCATCTCCTGCAAGGGTAACGCTAGGATGGAAAACCCTGGGATCCAGTTACGGCAATACCCACACATTCCTAAAAATGTTCTGATCTGTTGCTGGGTTTGTGGCAAAGTCATGTCTCTAATTGCTTGAATTCTATCAGCGGTCGGGTGTCTCAGTCCTTGTGTTAAACAGTGTCCCAAATATTTTACCTTAGTTTGGCATAATTGCAACTTGTCTTTGGAAACCTTGTGTCCTGTGTCTGAAAGATGAAACAGGAGCTGTTTCGTATCCTTCAGGGATGCTTCCAATGAATCAGAACACAGTAGTAGATCATCCACGTACTGTATTAATACTGATCCACTCACTGGTTGGAAAGACTGTAAACAATCATGCAAAGCCTGAGAAAATATACTTGGGCTATCTATGAATCCTTGTGGTAATCGAGTCCATGTGTATTGGACTCCTCTGTATGTAAATGCAAACAAATATTGACTGTCAGGGTGCAGAGGTACCGAAAAGAAAGCGGAGCAGAGGTCAATAACAGTGAAAAATTTCGCAGTGGGAGGGATTTGCATTAGGATGACAGCTGGATTTGGCACTACGGGGAACTGACTCTCAACTATTTTGTTAATCCCCCTTAGATCCTGCACTAGCCGGTAACCCCTCCCCCCACTCTTTTTAACAGGGAAGATGGGACTATTGGCAGTGCTGGACGTTCTTACCAGAATGCCCTGTTGTAGCAAGCGCTCTATTACGGGATACACTCCTAACTCCACCTCTGGCTTCAGAGGGTACTGTGGGATTTTTGGAGCTATCCTACCATCTTTTACGTGTACAACTACCGGAGCTACGTTTGCCATTAATCCAGTGTCCTGTCCATCTTTAGTCCAAAGTGACTCTGGTATCTGAGATGTCATTTCTTCTACTTGGGAGGGAGTCCTATTTGTCATAATGGTATGTGACATTAATTTTGACGGGGAGTCTAACATGTCTCGCACTTCCTGAGCGTGATTCTCAGGTATGTCCAAGAATACACCTTCAGGAGTACAATAAATGACGCACCCCATTTTACACAGTAAGTCTCTTCCCAGGAGATTAGTCGGTGCCGATGCAGCCAGCAAAAAGGAATGCTTGGTATGTAAAGGCCCTACTGTAATCTCGGCTGGTTTGCTAACAGGGTAGTGCTGGACTACTCCCGTTACCCCTATGGCTGGAATTGTCTTACCAGTGGTTCTCATGCCCACTGTCGAATTTATCACTGATTTGGCCGCCCCTGTGTCTACAAGAAAGTTTAATGATTTACCAGCTACATTGATTGCAATTTCTGGTTCACTTCCAAGATTTGCAATCAATTTTACTGGCTGCAGATTACAGGTATGGCCACACCCCTATTGGGTATGGTGACCTCCCTGAATCCCGCTGGCAGCAACTACTTGTGATGGAGTTAATTGGGAGCTACCAGAGGCTTGCCAGTCTCTGTTCGGGGGGTATCTTTTTGTTTCCCCTGTATGTGGCTCATAACTCCGTTTCTGCGGACCTTGCTCCCAATGTCGTGTGTCGTGTCGTTGTCTAGGGGGTTGGTATGAGTTTCGTGAATTCTTCACTCTACAATCTCGTGCCATGTGTCCCTGTTTATGACAAGAATAACAAGTAACCACACTTGACTTACCCACAGGGTTTGGTGATATAAACAAAGGCTGCCTTGTGGTCAGGGCCTGTATACTTACTGACATTAATTTATCACCTTGTTGTTCCCTGTGTCTGGTGATGTTCCTATCGTGATCAATAGCAGCCTCTCTCAAAGTAGCCACAGACAGACCTCGCCAACATGGTTGTGTGGTCTGTACCCTAGTCTTCAATGACTCTTTTAAACCATCCATCAGTACCGATACTGCTACTTCTCGATGGTTTATGTTTGTTTTAATGTCCTCTATGCCTGTGTATTTTGCCATTTCTGATAATGCTCTGTGAAAATACTCTGCAGCTGTTTCTGACTCCTTCTGTTTAATGGAGAATATTTTGTTCCATTTAACTACGGCTGGGAAATACTCTTTTAACTGTAAGCTTATTCTTTTTACATTGTCTTTGTTGTACACATCTGTAAGAGGTACATCCTGATCTAATCCACAGTCAGCTAAAAATTGAGCTGTGTCGACATTGGAGGGTAAACATGCTCTCAGCAATATCTGCCAGTCTTTGTTGTTGGGCTCTAACGTGTTACCTAGGTCTCTGATGTATTTTTGGCTGGCAACTAAGTCTTTTCTAGGGTCAGGGAATTCCGACACTATGGTCCTTAATTCCATTCGGGAAAATGGGCTGTACATGGCAATGTTCCTAACAGGAGTGACTCCTGAAGTGTCTGTTTTCCCATTTGGAACTACTATTACCTTAACAGGATTAACTCTAACAACCTCATTCTGTGTAGATTCTACAGGCTGTGGTGAAATAGTTTCAGCATAGTGTATGGTGCCGTACTTACCCGTTGATACGACCTCACCTATCCCTCCGCTAGGGGCCTTTGTTACTAATCTCGGGGGTGGAGCTGTGCCTACAGTGGTCTCTGCTATGGTGGCTGCTAGAGAGAGCGCTGAAATTGTTGCCGATTCGTCCTCTTGATCACACTCCTGAGGAAAGTTCAAAACAGGGTACAACTTGCACGGGTTAATACTTGCATTGGTTAATTGGTTAACATTATCTTTAACATTTACACAGTTGCTAAGTGTTTGTGTGTTACACCTTAGTGCGTCATTCTCCGCAACCAATTTCTCTCCTGTTATGTATGGTGGCGGTGGGGCCGTGGCTATCAGTTTTCTGATCGAGCCAGATCCCGCCGCCTGAGCCAATCCTCTCTGTATGTCACCCTCCTGTTGCCACAACTGTAAATAATCATAATGCTTGATTCGTCTCTTGGCTGATTTAATGAGACATATCCTTCTCCTTAAATTCGTTAACACTTCTGTGCTGAAGCTACCTACTCTTGGGAATTTCTCCCCGTCATGTACCGTCATTCTCTCCCATTCATCACATAAAGCTTCTGTGTGACTTCCGTATTTCTCACACATTACGTATCTTGCCGACCCGACTGGTCGGTTCACTGAATCAACCCGAACCGAGGTTGATCGCCCCCTACCTGAACAAGTGGCCCCCATAGTTCGAAGGTGTTGCTTTATTCAACCAACCCTTACGCAAACCAAAATGTTCAAAATAGGCTGACGGTGGCGGTTTACCGAGTACCCCACTCACTCGCCCACGCCGACCAATACGACCTGATCACACCGATATGGTGCTGGCGTACTCGACCTAGGGCCCCTGCGACCTGAACCTCTATTTACTGGAACCTGTGAGGGTGATCCGAAGAACACTTACTCTTTCCAGTAACTATTGGTTGTTGGATAGTTCCTGAGTGAGCAGCGAACCTCCCTTAAAATAAAAAAATTACACAAATCACGTTAGAATGTACAAATAGCGTTTATGACCTTTTTACACAAATAGTACCGGTCAGGTTTACTAATGCACACAATTACGTGCGGTACAATCGTTCAGCACATAAGCAACTAATCTTATGTACGGAGCGACCAGTGGAATCGAAAATTGCGGCTGCGAATTCCTTCAGCCAGAGCTTGTATGGCCTATATGGGTGTTGCACCAACCCTTTCTTGGTGTTGTGCCTGTGGACTGTATAGCGGACTTCCTTGTCTGCTGTACCTGAACCTGCTGGTCTGCTATGACCTCCTGGTCTGTTACAGTATGACCTCCTGGTCTGCTACACTCTAATGCTCAAATTGTATGTTTTAACCAGGGATGCCTCCCTAGCCACCATGTACGTCACTTACACGCATGTACCTCACGAGAACTCGACTTTTCTTGTGGTTCAACCTCAAAAATTGTAAAAACAAACACTCACTCACCACATATACACTTTTGTTTCTATTTCTATTTCTGCGCAGAAATTTTCTTTAGACCAGATGTGTTACAAATTAGGAGAAGGATCTATTAATTTAAAATTTGAATGTTAAAATAGATTTGCGCGATTTATCGCCTTGCGTTATTTACCGCGTTGCCCTATTTATCGCGTTGGGAAAAAAAAATTAACACTTGTGATTTGAGTTACGTGGGCGTACCCGTACGCTCCGTTGCGTAATATACGCTGCGTGCGTCGGCCCTTGGGTTGCGTACACAAGTCTCAGTCCTTTGTTAGAGACACGTGTACGCAAAGCAAAGATCCACCGTAACACAATTTATACGTTTATCAATGTAGATGATCCTTTATCATCTACCACGCACCACACTGACTTCGCCTTGTCTCTCAGGCACAGCTGTGTGTTTGTCTATACTTTAACTATATTACCTTTACTCTTAAACTATAAAATAGCGGCAAATCTCTCTTAGCACGTTTATCAACTATAAAACTGGCAAACAGGAGAGTGATATACGAAAATACACAAATGAAAAAAAAAGAAATGCAGATATGCGTGCGTGTGTACGCAAGACAGAAAAATAAACAGTTTTAAAAGAGACTAGCGTGTTGTTCTTACCTCCGGTTCCCGGATTCCTTCAGCACCCTTTACTAAGAGAAGCAGACGCTTATCCAAACAGCACTACGAGGAATATGATCTCCCGCCCTTTGCTGCTGGATAATGTCTGCTGAAATTACCTAGTGCAGATATGTGAAGGACAGGACGAGCCCGCAATTAATAAAGCTGAATATTTATCGTATATAAAACCCTTTATGAGGTCTAAGAACACTGTACGCTATTTACGTATGAAGTACCGTAAGGGTACGCTTGTTGCGTAACAATCGCTTAGCCGTAGTCGAGACGCTCAAGCGTCACGTTCGCTCACGGCCAAGAGATCACAGGCAGGCACGCTATTGGCTGCTGACTAACGTAATGGTTCACTATAGCGTAACGGACGCTGTATCGGGAGCGGGCTGCTCGAGCGATACAGACGCTCACGAGAATACGCTGTTGGTATCGGGCACACTTATAGGTGAGCGACTACCGTAATGCTACGCTATCAGCGTAGCGGACGCTCGAGACCACGAGGAGATCACGAGCGGCGCTGACGCTCACAATGTTAAACCTTTATATCTAAACCATAAACAATGTAATATGCTGTAAAACCTTTGTGTAGAGATAGGGTGTAGATGCAACCTAGTGTAACCTTATTAACTTAAAAGCTGTTTGAGCGTCACCGACGCTCTGAGAATACTAAACACTATAAGAAATACACAGATACCTGGGCTTAGGGTCCAACGCCTAATATATATATATTTTGAATGATATACTTGCAAAAGAATTAATACAAATACAAATCATACACTACAATATAACATAGACTACCTAACCAGATAACTACACAGGAAATATAATACAATTACTATTTAAGGGAAAATAAGAGAAAAAGAGGAGGAGAGAGAGAGAGAAATTGGCCCACAATAACAAGAAGATCAATATAGCTGCGGAGAAACACTTACGCACAAGGGGAAACGATCGCATGCGCCTCGATATCCAGCTCCCGATTATCAGCAATGAGAACCGTTGAAGAGAGTGAACTGGATATGGTCGGCCTGCCTATTTATGCCCCACACACAATGCAATTCAATGGTCCCTACAATCTCATTGTTCATTGGACACAGGAATTCGGCTTCGCATTATAACAAAAGGTCATAGGTTGATTCATACAGGTGGGCTGTGACTGCTTCCAACTGTTCAGGTGGGTGGGACACTGAGTTTCCCGCCGCATGACTAAATAAGAACAAATAATAGTAAATGGACATAAACTTCTTATGTCCATAACTATTCGCACGAGCGATTAATCCGCTCCAAACCAACACCGGAATATTGCTATTTAAATACTCTTCCGATGGGTACCAAACACCACTGTATGACCCCTGTTAGACCCTTCGTACAATACAAAGAGGGATCTCTCCGTTCAGGAACATGCTATGTTAACTAAACTTTCAGAATCTATCAAAGGGACCATGATCTACAAAATACATTATATAGTGAAAATATGTAACGATTGAGTCGCACGCTACGATCACATAAACTCTACCGTAAATACGCATACCGTGCGCCTGCGGGTGCCCGCGACTGTGAGTATGCGCACGTACAGGAGAGCGCACGCATGCGCAGCACGGACCTGTGTGAGGTGCAAATATGGTAGTGTGCATAGAGATATTTTTCTGACTTTGACAACAAGAAAGTTTAATGATTTACCAGCTACATTAATTGCAATTTCGGGTTCACTTCCAAGACTTGCAATCAATTTTACTGGCTGCAGATTACAGGTGTGGCCACACCCCTATTGGGTATGGTGACCTCCCTGAATCCCGCTGGCAGCAACTACTTGAGAAGGGGTTAAATGGGAACTGCCAGAAGCTTGCCAGTCTCCTTTTGGGGGATATCTTTTTGTTTCCCCTGTATGTGGCTCATAACTCCGTCTCTGCGGACCCTGATCCCAATTTCGTGTGTCATGTCGTTGTCTAGGGGGTTGGTATGATTTTTGTGAATTTTTCGCTCTACAGTCTCGTGCCATGTGTCCCTGTCTATGACAAAAATAACAAGTTACCACATTTGACTTACCCACAGGGGTCGGAGGTTTATACGAAGGTTGCCTTGTGGTCAAAGCCTGTATACTTACGGCCATTAACTTATCACCTTGTGACTCCCTGTGTCTGGTGATATTTCGATCGTGATCAACAGCGGCCTCTCTCAAAGTAGCCACCGACAGACCTCGCCAACATGGTTGCGTGGTCTGTACTCTTGCTTTCAATACCTCTTTTAAACCATCCATTAACACAGATACTGCTACTTCTCTATGATTTGCATTGGTCTTAATGTCTTCTATGCCTGTATATTTTGCCATTTCTAGTAGTGCCCGATGAAAATAATCAGCAGCTGTTTCTGTCTCTTTTTGTTTAATGGAGAAAATTCTATTCCATTTGACTACAGCTGGAAAATACTCCTTCAACTGTAAATTTATCCTCTTTACATTGTCTGAGTTGTACACATCCGTAAGGGGTACCTCTCCATCTAATTTACAGTCGGCTAAAAACCTTTCTGGGTCGACATTGGAGGGTAAACATGCCCTCAGCAATATCTGCCAGTCTTTGTTATTGGGCTCTACAGTGTTCCCTAGGTCTCTGATGTATTTCTGGCTAGCAACTAGATCTTTCCTAGGATCAGGGAATTCAGACACTATTGCTCTTAATTCCATTCGGGTAAACGGGCAGTGCATGGCAATGTTTCTGACAGGAGTGACTCCTGTAGTGTCCGTTTTCCCATTTGGCACTGCTATTACCCTAACGGGATTAAGTTTAATAATATCATTCTGAGTAGATTCTACAGCCTGTGGTGAAATGGTTTCAGCATAGTGTATGGTGCCGTACTTACCCGTTGATACGACCTCACCTGTCCCTCCGCTAGGGGCCTTTGATACTAATCTTACGGGTTGGGCCGTGCCTACTGTTGTTTCTGATATGGTGGCTGCTAGAGAGAGCGCCGATATTGTTGTCGATTCGTCCTCTTGATCACACTCCTGGGGAAAGTTTAAAACAGGGTACAACTTGCATGGGTTAATACTTGTATTAGTTAACTTATTAATATTATCCTTAACATTTATACAGTTGCTAAGTGCCTGTTTATTGCACCCTAGTGCGTCATTCTCCGCAACCAATTTCTCTCCTGATATATATGGTGGCGGTGGTGCTGTGGCTATCAGTTTCCTGATAGGGTTAGATCCCGCCGCCTGAGCCAATCCTCTCTGTATTTCACCCTCCTGTTGCCATAACTGTAAATAATCATAATGTTTGATCCGTCTCTTTGTTGATTTAATGAGACATATCCTTCTCCTTAGATTTAGTAACACATCTGGGCTAAAGCTGCCTACTCTTGGGAACTTCTCCCCGTCATGTACAGTCATTCTTTCCCATTCATCACATAAAACCTCTGTGTGTGAACCGTATTTTTCACACATTACATACCTTGCCGACCCGATTGGTCGGTTTACTGAATCAACCCGAACCGAGGTTGATCGCCCCCTACCTGAACAACTGGCCCCCATAGCTTGCAGGTGTTGCTTGCACTACCTCTGACCTTTATATCAGGGTCTTCAGCGAACCCTTACAAAAACCAAGATGTTCAAGATAGGCCGACGGTGGCGGTTTACCGAGTACCCCACTCACTCGCCCACGCCGATCAATACGCCCACACACTGTTTTAGCGCTGGCGTACTCGACCCAGGGCCCCTATGAACCTTTGTTTACTGGAACATGCGAGTGTGATCCGAAGAGCATTAACCCTTTCCAGTAACTGTTGGTTGTTGGATAATTCCTGAGTGACCAGCGAACTTCCCTTAAAAAATAAAAAATTACACAAATCACGTTAGAATGTACAAATAGCGTTTATGACCCCTTCCATACGCAAATGGTACTGGGTCAGATTACTAACTAATGCACACAATTACGTGCGGTACAATCGTTCAGCACATAAGCAACTAATCTTATGTGCGGAGCGACCAGTGGAATCGAAATTCAGCAGCTGCGAATTCCTTCAGCCTGAGCTTTATGGCCTATATGGGTTCCGCACCAACCCTTCCTGGTGTTGGGCTACTTGTCTCTATAGCGGACTTCTTTGTCTGCTGTACCTAGACCTCCTGGTCTGTTCCGGACCTCCTGGTCTGCTACAGTATGACCTCCTGGTCTGCTACACTCTAATGCTCTTTATATGTTTAACAAGGGATGCCTCCCAAGCCACCATGTATGTCACTTACACGTATGTACCTCACGAGAACTCGACTTCTTGTGGTTCAACCCAAAAATTGTAAAAACATATATATGCAAACACTCACTCACCACATGTACACTTTACTAATGTTTCTATTTCTGCGCAGAAATTTCTTTCCTTTAGACCAGATGAGTCGTAAATTTAGAGAAGGATCTATTAGTTTAAATTTCGGACACTAAAATTGACTTGCGCTATTTATCGCGTTGCCACCTTTTCGCCTGTTAAAATAATACTATCGTGTGATTGGTTACGTGGGCTTACCCGGACACTCCGTTGCGTAATATACGCTGCGTGCGTCGGCCTTTGGGTTGCGCACGCGGGTCTCAGCCTTTTGTTAGAGACACGTGTACGCAAGGCAGATATCCACCGTAACACAATTAACACGTTTATCAATGTAGGTGATCCTCGATCATCTACCGAGCACCACACAGATCTCTCCTTGTATCCTTAGGCAGAGCTGTGTGCATGCTTTACAATTTACCCCTTAATGTATTACTTTTACTCTTTAACTATTAATAGCGACAAATCTCTCTTAGCACGTTTATCAATTATAAAATGGCAAACAGGAGATTGATATGAAAATACACGAATAAAAAGAAATGCAGATATATGCGTGCGTGTGTGCGTACGCAAAACAGAAAAAAACAGTTTTAAAAGACACTAGCGTGTTGTTCTTACCTCCGGTTCCGGATTCCTTCAGCACCCTTTACTAAGCGAAGCAGACGCTTATCCAGTCAGCACTACAAGGAATATGATCTCCCGCCCTTTGCTGATGGATAATGTCTGCTGAAATTACCTAGTACAGATATGTGAAGGACGGACGAGCCGCCAATTGATAAAGCTAAATATTTATCTTACTTAAAACCCTTTAAGAGGTCAAAGAACACAGTACGCTATTGGCGTATGGAATACCGTAAGGGTACGCACGTTGCGTAACAATCGCTTAGCCGTAGTCGAGACGCTCAAGCGTCGCGTTCGCTCACGGCCAAGAGATCACAGGCAGGCACGCTATAGGCGGCCGACTACCGTAATGATTCGCTATTAGCGTAGCGAACGCTCGGGACCACGAGGAGATCACAAGCGGCGCTGACGCTCACAGTGTAAAACCTTTATAACTATACCATAAAACAATGTATTATGCAGTAAACCTTGGTGTAGTGATAGGGTGTAAATGTAACACAGTGTAACCTTATTAACTTAAAAGCTGTACGAGCGTCTCCGACGCTCAGAGAATACTTAGAAATATAAGTAATACACAGATACCGATCTTAGGTTCTAACACCTTATATGAACGTTCTATTTGCAAAAGAATAATACAATACAAGTCATACACTACCAATATAACATAGACTAACTAACCAGATAACTACACATGAAATACAATAACAGTACAATAACAATTTAAGAGGAAAAGGGGAGAAGAGAGAGAGAGAGAGATATGGCTCACAATAACAACAAAGACAATATAATTGCGGAGAAACTTACGCACAAGGGGAACAATCGCATGCGCCTTTCTGAATATCCAGCTCCCGATTATCAGTGATGAGAACCATTGAAGAGAGTAGAGTGGAGCTGGATCAGATCGGCTCGTCTATATATACACCACACACAATACAATATAATGGTCCCTACAATCTCATTGTTCATTGGACACAGGAATTCGTCTTCGCATTATAACAAAAGGTCATAGGTTGATTCATACAGGTGGGCTGTGACTATTTCCAACTGCTCAGGTGGGTGGGAAACTAGGTTTCCCGCCGCATGGATAATAAAGTGCAAATAATAGTAGAAGTCCATAAACTGCTTATGTCCATAACTATTCGCACGAGCGATTAATCCGCTTCAAACCAACACCGGAATATTGCTAATTAAATACTCTTCCGATGGATACTAAACTCCACTGTATAACCCTTGTCTGACCCTTCGTATCAAACAAAGAGGGATCTCTTTGTTCATGAACATGCTACATTAACTAAACTTTCAGATTCTATCAAAGGGACCATAATCTACAAAATACATTATATGGTTAAAATATGTAACGATCGAGTCGCCCGCTAGACGCACACAAACTCTACCGTAAATGCGCATACCGTGCGCCTGCGGGTGCACGCACCAGCGGGTATGCGTACGCACGGGAGAGCGTGGGCACGCGCAGCGGGGACACGCATGAGGTGCAAATATGGTAGTGTGCATCATGATATTTTTCTGACTTTGACAGTGGTGCAGGGCGGGGGGGGGCGCCCTGGGCAGCAAAAACACCTCTATAAACTGGCAAAAAGGGATCATAAGATGCCCAGGCACAGCCCTACCCCCGCCATACTTACCGACTCTCCCGGAAGCTGCGGGAGGCTCCCGTTTTTTGGGGTAGCCCCCCCGCACCCCCGGAAGAGTGGGCAGGTCTCCCGCATCCTGCTCGCATCTAGTGATGTGAGCAGGATGGAGATAACCTCCCGCATTCGCGGGTCCGTCGGGTGGAGAAGGGGTTAAAATGTCGCAAATCGCGTCATTTTAGCCCCGCCCCCTTCCCACGGACCCACGAATCGCGGCATTTCCCGATGCGGGGCTTAGTGATGTCACAGTCCGGCCCCCGCCCCCTGAAGACACCTGCTGCGTCTCCTCTCCGGGCTTCTCCCGGAGAGGAGACTTACAATGTAGGTAAGTATGACCCCCGCCAGTATAAATATTATGAAAAGTTTCTGAGGTAAAAAGGGCGGAGCTTCTTCCTCAGGCAGCCAGCACGGGTGTGGTATTGAAAGTCGACAGTAACTAGGTCGACAATATCTAGGTCGACCACTATTGGTCGACGAACTAGGTCGACAGGGTCTTTAGGTCGACATGTTCTAGGTCGACAGGTCAAAAGGTCGACATGAGTTTTTAATGTTCTTTTGGTGTTGTTTTCTTCGTAGAGTGACCGGGAACCCCAATTAGTGCACCGCGTCCCCTCGCATGGCTCGCTTCGCTCGCCATGCTTCTGGCATGGTGCCTTCGCTCCACTACCGCTTCGCTCGGCACAGATTACCGTTCCAATCGTAGTCCACGTGGATCGTTAAGTATGGAAAGGTTCAAAAAAATAAAAAAATTGTGAAAAACTCATGTCGACCTTTTGACCTGTCGACCTAGAACATGTCGACCTAAAGACCCTGTCGACCTATACACCCTGTCGACCTAGTTACTGTTGACCAATAGTGGTCGACCTAGACATTGTCGACCTAGTTACTGTCGACTTTCAATCCGGATCCCAGCCAGCACACTGCTCAGTGCCATTTTCTCTCTCCTCAGGCTGCAGAAACATCGCTGGTCCTCCTTCCCTTCTGACTACAACTTAGTATCAGGGTGCAAAACAGAGGGGGGGGGGGGGGGCAGGCGAATTTGGTGCTTTACAAGTGTGTTTTACTGTGTAAATAGTGCTGCATGTCAGTGGGCATTCTGTGTTCACAGGCATTAGATACTGGCGCTGGGGTTGTGAACTGGCTGCTCCTAAATTGTGTCCCTCTGACAGATTTTACTGTGGTGCACAAAATGGTAAGCTGCTCAATCAGATTGTGATGTCACTCAGGTGCTAAAAGATTTTACTGTGGGTCTGTCCCCTATAAGTCCCAGTGTGTCTGTTGTACACGTAAGACATGTCAGAGGCAGGGAGTTCCTCCCTGGAGGAAACCATTTTAGGGACAGAGAAGTGTAATGTGGTGGCGCTGCCGGCACACCAAGAGCCTGCATGGGTGAAAGAAATATGTGATACTATGCATCATATCAATAGTAGATTAGATAACCAAAGAAAGAAATAGCAGCGCTACTAGTAATACATAAAATTCTAATGAAAAGGATTGAGTGAAAAAAATATTTCAATTTAATAAAACATAAATTTAGGCCTCAATAAAACATTGGATCTAAGATCCATATATAGCAAGTTAAAACATGACAATTGTGAATTAGCATGTGTTGGTCAATATATTGTGACTGCCTATCATAGCACTATCCGTTCCTATTCATACAACTGGATTAAGTGGCAGATGGGGACAGACTAACAGTGTAGTCACACCAGTACACGTTACCCAACGACCGCTAGAGGAGTAGTCCCTTAAGAGTGTCTCTGTTGTTGTAGCTCATAAACCAGCCAGGTTCGGGATCCTCATTTGGTGCGGTGTCCTCTTCATAGAGATGGGGCAAAGGTGTCTCTGGTAGTTGGATAATTGTCCCGTATTTTCCTCTGCAGTTGGCAAAGTCCAGTTTTTGGTCCGGATAGATTGAAATGGCAGCAAATAGCACACTTGGTGACCCAGGTAGCCTCCTCCTGACGCGTTTCACTGCAAGCAATGCAGCTTTATCAAAGCCCTGAAGAGGACACCGCACCAAATGAGGATCCCGAACCTGGCTGGTTTATGAGCTACAACAACAGAGACACTCTTAAGGGACTACTCCTCTAGCGGTCGTTGGGTAACGTGTACTGGTGTGACTACACTGTTAGTCTGTCCCCATCTGCCACTTAATCCAGTTGTATGAATAGGAACGGATAGTGCTATGATAGGCAGTCACAATATATTGACCCACACATGCTAATTCACAATTGTCATGTTTTAACTTGCTATATATGGATCTTAGATCCAATGTTTTATTGAGGCCTAAATTTATGTTTTATTAAATTGAAATATTTTTTTCACTCAATCCTTTTCATTAGAATTTTATGTATTACTAGTAGCGCTGCTATTTCTTTCTTTGGTTTTCTTTGATGTATAGTTGGGGTGTGACTACCCCCAATTTATTGTAGCAGCAGCATTAGAGACACAGCACCTGAAAGCGCCCGATCATCCATTTGCTTAGTAGATTAGATAAGTCTGAATCTCATGCTGAGTGCTGGAGAAAATCTGTGGAGGATGTGATTTTTCAGGGCTCTGTTCTTCCATCCGCAGGCGACCCCTCTGGGTCACATAAGAGACAATTTGCGAATATTGTGAATACTGATACCGACACGGACACTGATTCTTGTGTCGACGATAGTGACTCCAGAGAAATAGATCATAAATTGGCAAAAAATATACAATATATGATTGTGGCTATAAGGGAAGTTCTGGAAGTCACGGAAGCCACTCCTGTACCTCAGGAGAAGGCTTATTTCTATAAAGAAAATAAATCTAAGGTCACTTTCCCTCCTTCCCATGAGCTTAATACACTCTTTGAAGGGATGTGGGTGAATCCCAAAAAGAAATTTCGTATTCCCAGGAGAATTCAGATAGCTTATCCTTTCCCGGTGGAGGACAGGAAAAAATGGGAGTCTCCCCCTGTGTTAGACAGTGCACTGTCCAGGTTGACAAAGAAGGTAATTCTCCCTGCACCTGGCACGGCTTCACTAAAAGAGCCGGCAGACCGAAAGATGGAAACTACATTGAAATCCATTTATGTTGCCAATGGTACGCTGCTCAAGACCACAATTGCTTGCGCGTGTGTCAGTCGCGCTATTGAAAAATGGTCAGAAAGCGTGTCATCAGAAATTGACACGATTGATAAAGATGAGATACTCCTTAAGTTAGGGAATATCAAAGACGCTGCCGCATACATGCTAGAAGCGATGAAAGATATTGGACTCTTGAGTTCACAAGCCGCTACCATGGCAGTATTGGCTCAGTGGGCATTGGCCCTCATTCCGAGTTGTTCGCTCGTTGCCGAATTTCGCTATATTGCGATTAGTTGCTTACTGCGCATGCGCAATGTTCGCAGAGCGCATGCGCTTAGTTATTTTACTCAAAAGTTAGGTATTTTACTCACGGCATTACGAGGATTTTTCTTCGTTCTGGTGATCGGAGTGTGATTGACAGGAAGTGGGTGTTTCTGGGCGGAAACTGGCCGTTTTATGGGTGTGTGTGAAAAAACGCTGCCGTTTCTGGGAAAAACGCGGGAGTGGCTGGAGAAACGGGGGAGTGCCTGGGCGAACGCTGGGTGTGTTTGCGACGTCAAACCAGGAACTAAACTGACTGAACTGATCGCAGTGGCAGAGTAAGTGTCGAGCTACTCAGAAACTGCTAAGAAATTTCTATTCGCAATTTTGCGAATCTTTCGTTCGCAATTCTGCTAAGCTAAGATACACTCCCAGAGGGCGGCGGCTTAGCGTGTACAATGCTGCTAAAAGCAGCTAGCGAGCGAACAACTCGGAATGAGGGCCATTGTGGATTCGCCAGTGGAACGCGGATGCAGATTCCAAAAGAAATATGGAGGCTCTCCCATATAAAGTTGAGGCCTTATTTGGCGATGGACTGGATGCGTTAGTCTCGGCAGCTACCGCAGGTAAGTCGAAATTTTTGCCCTCTGCGCCTGCACCTGCAAAAAAGGCATATCACCCGCACATGCAGTCCTTTCGGCCCAATTAATACAAAAAAGCGAGAGGTTCCCCCTTCTTTGCGGGTAGGGGAAGGGGAAGGGGAAAGAAGTCCACAGCAGCTTCAGGTTCCCAGGAGCAGAAGTCTACCCCTACTTCTGCCAAATCTTCAGCATGACGCTGGGGCTCCTTTGCGGGAGGCCGCTCGGGTGGGGGCACGTCTCAAACAGTTCAGCCAAGGTTGGATTCTGTCTGGCCTGGATCCCTGGGTGTTGCAAATAGTGTCCCAGGGATACAACCTGGAGTTTCAAGACGTTCCCCCATGCCGATTTTTCAAATCGACCTTGCCAGCTTCTCTTCCAGAAAGTGAAGCAGTAACAGCGGCAACCCAAAAATTATGTCAGGATCAGGCCATAGTCCTGGTACCTTTGTCACAACAAGGGGAGGGGTTTTATTCAAGCCTTTTTGTAGTTCCAAAGCCGGATGGCTCGGTCAGACCGATCCTAAACCTGAAAAATCTGAATCTCTACTTGAAACGATTCAAGTTCAAAATGGAATCACTGAGGGCAGTGATTTCCAGTCTGAAGGAGGGGGACTACATGGTGTCTGTAGACATAAAAGATGCTTACCTGCATGTTCCCATTTATCCTCCTCAGCAGGCTTATCTGAGATTCGCGGTTCAGGATTGCCATTACCAATTCCAGACGTTACCTTTCGGTCTCTCCACGGCGCCGAGGGTATTCACCAAGGTGATGGCGGAGATGATGGTTCTCCTGCGTCAAAAAGGAGTCAATATAATTCCTTATCTAGACGATCTCCTGATAAAGGCGAGATCCAGGGAGCAGTTGTTACAAAACATCACACTCTCCCTGTCAATTCTGCAACAACACGGTTGGGTCAGAAATGATCCAAAGTCACAGTTGGAACCGACGACAAGATTGTCTTTTCTCTGGATGATTCTGGACACAGAAGTTCAGAGAGTATTTCTTCCGGTGGAAAAGGCTCTGGAAATCCAGAAAATAGTAAAACAGATATTGAAACCATTGAGTGTGTCGATCCATCAGTGCATTCGGTTGTTGGGGAAGATGGTGGCGGCCTACGAGGCCATACAGTTTGGCAGGTTCCATGCCAGGGTATTCCAGTGGGACCTGTTGGACAAGTGGTCGGGATCCCACCTACACATGCACCGGAAGATAATCTTGTCGTCAAAAGCCAGGATTTCGCTCCTGTGGTGGCTACACAGTTCTCACCTACTAGAGGGACGCAGGTTCGGGATTCAGGACTGGCTCCTGGTAACCACGGATGCAAGTCTCCGAGGATGGGGAGCTGTCACTCAGGGAGAAAGCTTCCAGGGAAAATGGTCAAGTCAGGAAGCCTGCCTTCACATAAACGTGCTGGAATTGAGAGCCATTTTTCAACGGCCTTCAACAAGCGGTACATCTTCTTCAAGATCATCCCGTGCAGATCCAGTTGGACAATGTAACAGCAGTTGCGTACATAAACAGGCAGGGCAGAACGAAAAGCAAAGCGGCAATGGCAGAGGTGACGAAGATCCTCCTCTGGGCAGAAAGACATGTAAAGGCTCTGTCGGCAATTTTCATTCCGGGAGTAGACAACTGGGAAGCAGACTTCCTCAGCAGACACGATCTCCATCCAGGAGAGTGGGGCCTCCACCAAGAAGTCTTCACAGAGGTGACAAGTCTTTGGGGAGTTCCTCAAGTAGACATGATGGCATCTCGTCTCAACAAGAAGCTTCAGAAATATTGTTCCAGGTCGAGAGACCCTCAAGCAATAGCAGTGGATGCGCTGGTGGCCCAGTGGGTGTTCCGGACGGTGTATGTCTTCCCTCCACTTCCGCTGATCCCAAAAGTGCTCAGGATCATAAGAAGAACAAGAGTTTGAGCAATCGTCATTGCCCCAGACTGGCCAAGGAGGGCTTGGTACCCGGATCTTCAGGAGTTGCTCATAGAAGATCCTTGGCCTCTTCCTCTTCGCGAGGACCTGCTGGAGCAGGGGCCGTGCGTGTATCAAGACTTACCGCGGCTACGTTTGACGGCATGGCTGTTGAGCGCCGGATCCTAGCCCAAAAGGGGGTTCCCAAGGAAGTCATCCCCACCCTTATTCAGGCCAGGAAAGGAGTAATGTCGAACCATTACCACCATATTTGGAGAAAATATGTGTCTTGGTGTGAATCCAAGAAGGCTCCTATGGCAGAGTTTCATTTGGGACATTTTCTCCATTTTCTGCAGGCTGGTGTGGAGGCGGGCCTACATATGGGATCAATCAAGGTCCAGATTTCGGCCTTGTCAGTGTTCTTCCAAAAACAACTGGCCTCTCTTTCAGAGGTTCAGACCTTCGTGAAATGGGTTCTGCACATCCAGCCTCCTTTTGTGCCTCCAGTGGCACCATGGGACCTTAACGTGGTGTTGCAGTTCCTTCAATCGGATTGGTTTGAGCCTCTACAAGAGATAGAGTTGAAGTTTCTCACTTGGAAAGTGGTGATGCTTTTGGCATTGGCATCCGCGCGGCGGGTGTCTGAATTGGGGGCCTTGTCTCACAATAGCCCTTACCTGATCTTCCATGAAGATAGGGCAGAGTTGAGGACTCGTCAACATTTTCTTCCGAAGGTGGTTTCATATTTCCACATAAACCAACCTATTGTGGTGCCAGTAGTTACTGACACGCTCACTGAGTCAAAGTCACTAGATGTGGTTAGGGCTTTGAAGATTTATGTCGCTAGAACAGCTCGAATACGGAAAACAGAGTCTTTGTTTGTCCTGTATGCTCCCAACAAGATTGGGTGTCCTGCTTCTAAGCAGACTATTGCGCGCTGGATCAGAAGTACGATTCAGCACGCTCATACTACGGCTGGATTGCCGTTACCGACGTCGGTAAAGGCCCATTCCACTAGGAAGGTGGGCTCATCCTGGGCGGCTGCCCGGGGGGTCTCGGCATTGCAACTTTGCCGAGCAGCTACTTGGTCGAGGTCAAACACATTTGCTAAATTCTACAAGTTTGACACCTTGGCCGATGAAGACCTCAAGTTCGGTCAATCGGTGCTGCAGGGTCATCCGCATTCTCCCGCCCGTACTGGAGCTTTGGTATAAACCCCATGGCCATGATGTGGACCCCAGCATCCTCTAGGAAGTATGAGAAAACAGGCTTTTGATACCTACCGGTAAATTCTTTTCTCCTAGTCCGTAGAGGATGCTGGGCGCCCGTCCCAGTGCGTACTTTACCTGCAGTTTTATTATTAGAGTTACAGAAGTTGTGTTATATTAGTTTCAGCATGTTTGCTGTAATTGGTTCATGCCTGTTGGCGTGTGTTCTGTTGAATGCCATGTTGTGCGGCATGGTTGAGGTGTGAGCTGGTATGTATCTCACCACTAGTTTAAAGTAAATCCTTTCCTCGAAATGTCCGTCTCCCTGGGCACAGTTCCTATAACTGAGGTCTGGAGGAGGGGCATAGAGGGAGGAGCCAGTTCACACCCATTGAAAAGTCTTAAGAGTGCCCATGGCTCCTGCGGAACAGTCTATACCCCATGGTCATGAAGTGGACCCCAGCATCCTCTACGCACTAGGAGAAAAGGATTTACCGGTAGGTATCAAAATCCTGTTTTTTCACCTACTAGCCGCGCTGCGACCGAAAGCAGCTAGCGAACAACTCGGAATGACACCCTATAGCTGGTGATATTTCTGTCCAGCAATAGCTATGCATTGCCAGGTTAAGGCTTAAGCACAGCTATGGTAGATGTACCAACTGGAGAGAGACTAAAAAATGCTTTATTATTCAAATAAATCACTTTTGCCCTTTTTTTTTTTTTTTTTTTTATCTTTTTCTGGAAGCTAAACACTGAGCTGCCAGTGCATTGCATATGTGTGATCGACAGGTGTCTAGTATTGCCTGACAGCTGAGCAATTACTTCTTCTTTTTTTTGTACACAGGAAGCACACAATCCATCTCTGGGACCCCTAAGACTAAGAGCCTATCATTCATGCAGTGCATGTATCCATAATTAGTTTCCTGCACTGAGGAGACATCCTGAACATTGCTGTGTTCTTGAACTGTCTCAGCTGCATTGTACGGAAGCTGCAATCCTATGAAGAAACTGTAAGTTCCTCACTCCTGCCGCACCAGACGTTTATGCAGCAGCAGCAGCAGCATGATCTCGGCTCCCAGCCTGTCACACACGGACGTAATGCTATAGACTGAGGAGGAGGAGCATGAGGCGGCTGTCGCTGACTGTAGGGGGAGGGAGCTGCAGCGTCATTGGAAATTCCCTTATTCGGACAATCAGGACAGGGACTTTCCCCTGGACAGTGGCTTGCACAGACTCCGTGTGGACCTGGGATAAAGCTGGAAGCCAGGTGAGCCCCTTTTTATTCAGCGTATACACCGTACCCCACGCTGGCAGGGCATGCTTGCATCTGTAGTTCAACTAGAGAATCACACGTTTCCTGTAATAGGCTCCTGATACTTTCCTGAGCACTAACAATGATAGGTGACACAGTCACTCAGTTATTGTGAAGTATGTTCTGCAAATTCTGTATTAGGTTTGTGTGCTATGTGTGAGACTTAGGTGATGCTTTATACTTTCTTCTCCCAGTTATGTAACTTATTATAGAGCTCCTACTGTGCACAAAATCACCCGCTACTAGCTATGCAGAATAAAGCCAGGTAGAGGTGACTTCACTTGTGATTACTCTTGTTTTTGGAAGTCCCGATCGCAGTGCTGATTCCTGCTTACACACCTTTACAAGCTAAAGGGCCCCATACACTAGAGCGATAATGCCCGATTTCATCCGATTTCGGGCATTCGGCACGATATATCGGATGAAATCGGGCATTTTGGAGGTGTTTCCGATCCGAGCCGATGCGCGTTCCCGTGAGCATTGGATCAGATCCTCCAGATTGAACGTGCTGGGGGCATGGCTGGGATCGCCCAAGATACATCGTATGCTGTCCTTTTGCATACAATGTATCTTGGGCGATCCTGCCCTCCGGGAGGCTGCTGGGGTGATCACCTGCGACATGTGGTCACATAAGTGTATGGGGCCCTTAACTTTCATTCCATGAAGTTCATCAGTATCAAAAAAATCTGCTGAAAACCCACAAAGGGGGCACTGCTGCTGGGGAGCATGGGCAGCAGGCTCGGACTGGCCCACAGGGGTACAGGCAGAGCCGGATTAAAGGGTGGCCCGGGGGGTACGTACCCCGGGCCCCCCTTTCCAAAAGGGGCCCCCGCCACACCGCAGATCGGATCTCTCTTCCGATCCGATCTGCGGTGCTGTGCTCTCCGGCTCCCATCCCCACTTCAGCAGCAGCCGCACAGACAGGACAGCTGAGCTGAGCGACGGCTCAGCTGTCCAATAATGTATGAATGAAGCAGCATGCGTGCCCAGCCAATGACTGAGCAGCAGGCTGCTTCATTCATACATTATTGGACAGCTGAGCCGTCACTCAGCTCAGCTGTCCTGTCTGTGTAGCCGCCGCTGCAGTGGGGACGGGAGTGCAGGGCAGGAGGTCCGCCGTGTGCTGCTTGGGGAGGCAAGTTTTATTGAGCTGATATATGTATGTATATATGTGTATATATATATATATATATATATATATATATACCTTCTCTTTATTAGGGGCCCCACTGACTTAAGTGCCTTGGGCCCCCCATGGTCTTAATCTGGCTCTAGGAACAGGGGAAACCACCGGTAGGCCTGGGGTGCCCTCCTCCACTAGGGATCAGGTTCTATGCTGAGCACTTGAATTATATATTATACATATGTTACCTTATACTGCACAGGATTATGATGTATTCTCTACAGTACATTGCTGTCATTAATCTGGCACATTATCATGCATGAACTAGCACTATATAAATTATCAAGGAGTCCAGACCAGGTACTCTATAATGGTTAGCCAAACCTCTGTGGTGGCTGGCCACATCCCCTTTGGAGGCTGGCAACACCTCTAATCATGGGTCCCTACCACTGCATACCCCCGGTGGGCCCTTCATGCTCCAGTCCGACACTGATGAGCAGAATAGCCGAAAGTGCGTATCCACATAAAATTTTGTTATACCATCGTATCTGATGAACATTATATTGGAATCTAACTAGCTGTGGACAGCTCCCGGTGCTAGTAAGCTTATAGTACCCCTCAGTGGCAAACGCAGGATTTGCATGGGGCGGTTTCCAGGGGTGGAGCCAATCATGGGGGTGGGGACTGAGGTGACCCAGTATATGCTGGGTCCGTAAACTAGTGTGTCTGTGTGTGTATATGTATATCTACACATATATATTCCGTATATACACACATTATATATATATATTAGAGATGAGCGGGTTCGGTTCCTTGGAATCCGAACCCCCCCGAACTTCACCCATTTTACACGAGTCCGAGGCAGACTCGGATCCTCCCGCCTTGCTCGGTAAACCCGAGCGCGCCCGAACGTCATCATCCCGCTGTCGGATTCTCGCGAGATTCGTATTCTATATAAGGAGCCGTGCGTCGCCGCCATTTTCACTCGTGCATTGGAGATGATAGGGAGAGGACGTGCAGCGTTCTCTCAGTTGTGTTCAGTGTGCTGCAAATATCTGTGCTCAGTGTGCTGCAAATATCTGCTCAGTGTGCTTGCAAATATCTGTGCTCAGTGTGCTGAAAATATCTACGTTCTCTGCCTGAAAAACGCTCCATATCTGTGCTGCATTGTAGTATATAGTAGGAGGACAGTGCAGAATTTTGCTGACCAGTGACCACCAGTATTATATCAGTACGGTACAGTAGTCCACTGCTCTACCTACCTCTGTGTCGTCAAGTATACTATCCATCCATACCTGTGGTGCATTTAAGTTTTGCGCAGTAGTAGGAGGACAGTGCATAATTTTGCTGACCACCAGTATATAATATATAGCAGTATGGTACAGTAGTCCACTGCTCTACCTACCTTTGTGTCTTCAAGTATACTATCCATCCATACCTGTGGTGCATTTTAGTTGTTGTGCGCAGTTGTAGGAGGACAGTGCATAATTTTGCTGACCACCAGTATATAATATATAGCAGTACGGTACAGTAGTCCACTGCTCTACCTACCTCTGTGTTGTCAAGTATACTATCCATCCATACCTGTGGTGCATTTTAGTTGTGCGCAGTAGTAGGAGGACAGTGCATAATTTTGCTGACCACCAGTACATAATATATAGCAGTACGGTACAGTAGTCCACTGCTCTACCTACCTCTGTGTCGTCAAGTATACTATCCATCCATACCTGTGGTGCATTTTAGTTGTTGTGCGCAGTAGTAGGAGGACAGTGCATAATTTTGCTGACCACCAGTATATAATATATAGCAGTACGGTACAGTAGTCCACTGCTCTAACTACCTCTGTGTCGTCAAGTATACTATCCATCCATACCTGTGGTGCATTTTAGTTGTTGTGCGCAGTAGTAGGAGGACAGTGCATAATTTTGCTGACCACCAGTATATAATATATAGCAGTACGGTACAGTAGGCCATTGCTATTGATATATTACTGGCATATAATTCCACACATTAAAAAATGGAGAACAAAAATGTGGAGGGTAAAATAGGGAAAGATCAAGATCCACTTCCACCTCGTGCTGAAGCTGCTGCCACTAGTCATGGCCGAGACGTTGAAATGCCATCAACGTCGTCTGCCAAGGCCGATGCCCAATGTCATAGTAGAGAGCATGTAAAATCCAAAAAACAAAAGTTCAGTAAAATTACCCAAAAATCAAAATTAAAAGCGTCTGATGAGAAGCGTAAACTTGCCAATATGCCATTTACGACACGGAGTGGTAAGGAACGGCTGAGGCCCTGGCCTATGATCATGGCTAGTGGTTCAGATTCATATGAGGATGGAAGCACTCATCCTCTCGTTAGAAAACTGCAGTGCCACTCCTAGATGGGCCAGGTGTTTGTGTCGGCCACTTGGGTCGCTTAGCTTAGTCACACAGCGACCTTGGTGCACCTCTTTTTTTCTTTGCATCATGTGCTGTTTGGGGACTATTTTTTGAAGTGCCATCCTGTCTGACACTGCAGTGCCACTCCTAGATGGGCCAGGTGTTTGTGTCGGCCACTTGGGTCGCTTAGCTTAGTCACACAGCGACCTTGGTGCACCTCTTTTTTTCTTTGCATCATGTGCTGTTTGGGGACTATTTTTTGAAGTGCCATCCTGTCTGACACTGCAGTGCCACTCCTAGATGGGCCAGGTGTTTGTGTCGGCCACTTGGGTCGCTTAGCTTAGTCATTCAGCGACCTCGGTGCAAATTTTAGGACTAAAAATAATATTGTGAGGTGTGAGGTGTTCAGAATAGACTGGAAATGAGTGGAAATTATGGTTATTGAGGTTAATAATACTATGGGATCAAAATTACCCCCAAATTTATGATTTAAGCTATTTTTGAGGGTTTTTTGTAAAAAAAAACAGCCGAATCCAAAACACACCCAAATCCGACAAAAATTTTTTAGGGAGGTTTTGCCAAAACGCGCCCGAATCCAAAACACGGGCGCGGAACCGAATCCAAAACCAAAACACAAAACCCGAAAAATGTCCGGTGCACATCACATTATATATTATATACACACATACATATATACATAGCATTTTAAACATGCATACATATATATATATATATATATATATATATATACATACATACAGTACACGTGTATATATACACATATATGTTTGTGTTTATATGTATGTATATGCAGCAAAAAAATAAATAATTTTCTCTGACGTCCTAGTGGATGCTGGGGACTCCGTAAGGACCATGGGGAATAGACGGCTCCGCAGGAGACTGGGCACACTAAAAGAAAGATTTGGTACTACCTGGTGTGCACTGGCTCCTCCCTCTATGCCCCTCCTCCAGACCTCAGTTAGATTTCTGTGCCCTGCCGAGCTGGATGCACACTAGGGGCTCTCCTGAGCTCCTAGAAAGAAAGTATATATATATTAGGTTTTTATTTTACAGTGAGACCTGCTGGCAACAGGCTCACTGCAACGAGGGACTAATGGGAGAAGAAGCGAACCTACCTGCTTGCAGCTAGCTTGGGCTTCTTAGGCTACTGGACACCATTAGCTCCAGAGGGATCGACCGCAGAACCCGTCCTTGGTGTTCGTTCCCGGAGCCGCGCCGCCGTCCCCCTTACAGAGCCAGAGGCAAGAAGATGGTCCGGAAAATCGGCGGCAGAAGACTTCAGTCTTCACCAAGGTAGCGCACAGCACTGCAGCTGTGCGCCATTGCTCCTCATACACACTTCACACTCCGGTCACTGAGGGTGCAGGGCGCTGGGGGGGGGGGGGCGCCCTGAGCAGCAATAATATCACCTTGGCTGGCAAAATAGCCACAATATATAGCCCCAGAGGCTATATATGTGGTAATTACCCCTGCTAGAATACAGAAAAAAGCGGGAGAAAGGTCTGAAAAAGAGGCGGAGCCATCTCCCTCAGCACACTGGCGCCATTTCTCCCTCACAGTTCCGCTGGAAGGAAGCTCCCTGACTCTCCCCTGCAGTCTACACTACAGAAAAGGGTAAAAAAGAGAGGGGGGGCACAGATTTGAGGCGCAGTAAATATTATAGCAGCTATAGGGGACATAATTCAGTTAGTCCCTGCATTATGTAGCGCTCTGGTGTGTGCTGGCATACTCTCTCTCTGTCTCCCCAAAGGGCTTTTGTGGGGTCCTGTCTCCTTTAAGAGCATTCCCTGTGTGTGTGTGCGGTGTGTCGGTACGGCTGTGTCGACATGTTTGATGAGGAGACTTATGTGGAGGCGGAGCAGATGCCTATAAATGTGATGTCACCCCCTGCGGGGCAGACACCTGAGTGGATGGACTTATGGAAGGAATTACGTGCAAGTGTCGACTCCTTACATAAAAAATTTGACGACATGCCAAATGCGGGACAGCCGGCTTCTCAGCTCGTGCCTGCCCAGGCAATTCAAAGGCCATCAGGGGCTCTAAAACGCCCACTACCTCAGATGGCAGACACAGATGTCGACACGGATACTGATACCAGTGTCGACGACGATGAGTCAAATTTAATGTCCACTAGGGCCATTCGTGGCATGATTGAGGTAATGAAAGAGGTTTTACACCTTTCTGATATAAACCCAGGTACCTCAAAAAATGGTATTATGTTTGGGGAGAAAAAACTACCAATAGTTTTCCCCCCATCTGAAGAATTAAATGAAGTGTGTGAAGAAGCGTGGGCTTTCCCTGATAAAAAATTGGTGATTTCAAAAAAATTACTAATGGCGTTCCCTTTCTCGCCAGAGGATAGGTCACGTTGGGAAACTCCCCCTAGGGTGGATAAAGCGCTCACACGTTTGTCTAAAAAGGTGGCACTACCGTCTCCGGATACGGCCGCCCTAAAGGAACCTGCTGATAGAAAGCAGGAGGCTATCCTAAAGTCTATATATACACACACTGGTGTTATACTGAGACCAGCTATTGCTTCAGCGTGGATGTGCAGTGCTGCTGCTGCTTGGTCAGATTCCCTGTCAGAAAATATTGACACCCTGGACAGGGACACTATATTGCTAACCGTAGAGCATATAAAAGACTCAGTCTTGTACATGAGAGATGCACAGAGGGAGATCTGCCGGCTGGCATCTAGAATAAGTGCATTGTCCATTTCTGCTAGGAGAGGTTTATGGACTCGGCAGTGGACAGGGAGGGGATGCAGATTCTAAAAGGCACATGGAAGTTTTGCCTTATAAGGGTGAGGAGTTATTCGGGGATGGTCTCTCAGACCTTGTTTCCACAGCAACAGCTGGGAAGTCAGCATTTTTACCCCATGTCCCCTCACAGCCTAAGAAAGCGCCGTACTATCAGGTACAGTCCTTTCGACCCCAGAAAAACAGGCGGGGAAAAGGCGGGTCCTTTCTGTCTAGAGGCAGAGGAAGGGGAAAAAAGCTGCACCACGCAGCAGGTTCCGAGGAACAAAAGTCCTCCCCCGCTTCTTCCAAATCCGCCGCATGACGGTGGGGCTCCACAGGCGGAGCCAGGTATGGTGGGGGGCCGCCTCAAAAATTTCAGCGATCAGTGGGTTCGCTCACGGGTGGATCCCTGGATCCTTCAAGTAGTATCTCAGGGGTACAAGCTGGAATTCGAGGCGACTCCCCCCCGCCGTTTCCTCAAATCGGCCTTACCGACAATTCCCTCGAGCAGGGAGGCTGTACTAGAGGCAATTCACAAGCTGTATTCCCAGCAGGTGATAGTCAAAGTACCCCTACTTCAACAAGGACGGGGTTACTATTCCACACTGTTTGTGGTACCGAAACCGGACGGTTCGGTGAGACCCATTTTAAATTTGAAATCCTTGAACACATACATAAAAAAATCAAAGTTCAAGATGGAATCGCTCAGGGCGGTTATTGCAAGCCTGGACGAGGGGGATTACATGGTATCCCTGGACATCAAGGATGCTTACCTGCATGTCCCAATTTACCTTCCTCACCAGGAGTACCTCAGATTTGTGGTACAGGATTGCCATTACCAATTCCAGACACTACCGTTTGGACTGTCCACGGCACCGAGGGTGTTTACCAAGGTAATGGCAGAAATGATGATACTCCTTCGAAAAAAGGGAGTTTTAATTATCCCGTACTTGGACGATCTCCTAATAAAGGCGAGGTCCAGGGAGCAGTTACTGGTCGGAGTAGCACTATCTCGGGAAGTGCTACAACAGCATGGGTGGATTCTAAACATTCCAAAGTCACAACTGGTTCCTTCCACACGCTTACTGTTCCTGGGGATGATTCTGGACACAGAACAGAAAAAAGTGTTTCTCCCGCAGGAGAAAGCCAAGGAGCTGTCATCTCTAGTCAGAGACCTCCTAAAACCAAAACGGGTATCGGTGCATCACTGCACACGAGTCCTGGGAAAAATGGTGGCTTCGTACGAAGCAATTCCATTCGGCAGGTTCCATGCAAGGACCTTCCAGTGGGACCTCTTGGACAAGTGGTCGGGATCGCATCTTCAGATGCATCAACTGATAACCCTGTCTCCAAAGACCAGGGTGTCTCTACTGTGGTGGCTGCAGAGTGCTCATCTTCTAGTGGGCCGCAGATTCGGCATACAGGACTGGGTCCTGGTGACCACGGATGCCAGCCTTCGGGGCTGGGGCGCAGTCACACAGGGAAGAAATTTCCAGGGACTTTGGTCAAGTCAGGAGTCGTCCCTACACATAAACATTCTGGAACTGAGGGCCATTTACAATGCCCTAAGTCAGGCAAGGCCCCTGCTTCAAAACCAGCCGGTTCTGATTCAATCAGACAACATCACGGCAGTCGCCCATGTAAACCGACAGGGCGGCACAAGAAGCAGGGTGGCCATGGCAGAAGCCACAAGGATTCTCCGATGGGCGGAAAATCACGTACTAGCACTGTCAGCAGTGTTCATTCCGGGAGTAGACAACTGGGAAGCAGACTTCCTCAGCAGACACGACCTACACCCGGGAGAGTGGGGACTTCATCCAGAAGTCTTCCTACTGTTGGTAAACCGCTGGGAAAGCCCACAGGTGGACATGATGGCGTCCCGCCTCAACAAGAAGCTAAAGAGATATTGCGCCAGGTCAAGGGACCCTCAGGCGATAGCTGTGGACGCTCTAGTGACACCGTGGGTGTACCAGTCGGTCTATGTGTTCCCTCCTCTGCCCCTCATACCAAAGGTACTGAGAATAATAAGAAGGCGAGGAGTAAGAACGATACTCGTGGTTCCGGATTGGCCAAGAAGAGCTTGGTACCCGGAACTTCAAGAAATGTTATCAGAGGACCCATGGCCTCTACCGCTCAGATAGGATCTGCTACAGCAGGGGCCCTGTCTGTTCCAAGACTTACCGCGGCTGCGTTTGACGGCATGGCGGTTGAATTCCGGATCCTAAAGGAAAAGGGCATTCCGGAGGAAGTCATTCCTACGCTGATAAAAGCCAGGAAAGAAGTAACCGCAAACCATTATCACCGCATTTGGCGAAAATATGTTGCGTGGTGTGAGGCCAGGAAGGCCCCTACAGAGGAATTTCAGCTGGGTCGTTTTCTGCACTTCCTACAGTCAGGAGTGACTATGGGCCTAAAATTGGGTTCCATTAAGGTCCAGATTTCGGCTCTGTTGATTTTCTTCCAGAAAGAACTGGCTTCACTGCCTGAAGTTCAGACTTTTGTAAAGGGAGTGCTTCATATTCAGCCCCCTTTTGTGCCTCCTGTGGCACCTTGGGATCTCAATGTGGTGTTGAGTTTCCTAAAATCACATTGGTTTGAACCACTTAAATCCGTGGATCTCAAATATCTCACGTGGATAGTGGTCATGTTATTGGCCTTGGCTACGGCCAGGCGTGTGTCAGAATTGGCGGCTTTGTCATGTAAAAGCCCTTATCTGATTTTCCATATGGATAGGGCAGAATTGAGGACTCGTCCCCAGTTTCTCCCTAAGGTGGTATCAGCTTTTCACTTGAACCAACCTATTGTGGTGCCTGCGGCTACTAAGGACTTGGAGGATTCCAAGTTACTGGACGTAGTCAGGGCCTTGAAAATTTATGTTTCCAGGACGGCTGGAGTCAGGAAAACTGACTCGCTTTTTATCCTGTATGCACCCAACAAAATAGGTGCTCCTGCTTCTAAGCAGACTATTGCTCGCTGGATTTGTAGCACAATTCAGCTGGCGCATTCTGCGGCTGGATTGCCGCATCCTAAATCAGTGAAAGCCCATTCCACGAGGAAGGTGGGCTCATCTTGGGCGGCTGCCCGGGGGGTCTCGGCTTTACAACTTTGCCGAGCTGCTACTTGGTCAGGGGCAAACACGTTTGCTAAATTCTACAAATTTGATACCCTGGCTGAGGAGGACCTTGAGTTCTCTCATTCGGTGCTGCAGAGTCATCCGCACTCTCCCGCCCGTTTGGGAGCTTTGGTATAATCCCCATGGTCCTTACGGAGTCCCCAGCATCCACTAGGACGTCAGAGAAAATAAGAATTTACTCACCGGTAATTCTATTTCTCGTAGTCCGTAGTGGATGCTGGGCGCCCATCCCAAGTGCGGATTGTCTGCAATACTTGTATATAGTTATTGCCTAACTTTATAAAGGGTTATTGTTGAGCCATCTGTTGAGAGGCTCAGTTGTATTTCATACTGTTAACTGGGTTAAATATCACGAGTTATACGGTGTGATTGGTGTAGCTGGTATGAGTCTTACCCGGGATTCAAAATCCTTCCTTATTGTGTCAGCTCTTCCGGGCACAGTATCCTAACTGAGGTCTGGAGGAGGGGCATAGAGGGAGGAGCCAGTGCACACCAGGTAGTACCAAATCTTTCTTTTAGTGTGCCCAGTCTCCTGCGGAGCCGTCTATTCCCCATGGTCCTTACGGAGTCCCCAGCATCCACTACGGACTACGAGAAATAGAATTACCGGTGAGTAAATTCTTATTTTTTTTTTGGTGGAGGGGGGTTTCTGGGTGCTCGGAAACCCCCCCTGGGTGTGCCACTGCCCCTGGACTCGCAGAGGGCTGCAAGCAAAAATATGTGAGCATGGCATTAGAAGAGGCTGTGAGTGGGCGAGTTTGGGTGCCTTTGCCTTCCTTTTCACGCTGTCGAATTGGATTCCCCCTATGATGATGCCCAAAAAAAACAGACATTCAGATGCCACCAGTTTTCTTTCGATCCAACATGATCGAAGGTGCATACATACTTCTAGTATGTTTCATAAACGTATTAGGAATCACAAAAAGCTGTGCAACGGTTGTATAGGTGTGTACCTGGATTAAAGGCGGGTACACACTAGCCAATGTTTAAATGCTGACGGTGAATGACTATATCGTTGAACGATATAGCGTGTACACACTGAACGTTGTCGTTCAACGATAACGATCAGTCACATCACCGCCGGCATTCCCGGACATGCAGCTCAGCTCGACATTGACGGGTTGAGCTGCATGTCAGCTCAATATTGGTGACCGCTGAACGATGTGCGGCAGCGTGCATCATTCATCTATCACCAATAATAAGAAATCGCCTAGTGTGTTTCTCCCTTAAATCATAGGATTGAATTTGTTACTGTCTTGTGGATTTCTGATTTGGTGACTGTGAAGTTGCAGCTGTTCGCTAGTCTATAGGATTTATTTATGGGTTTCAGTTTTTGTATAGGATTTTATATACAGTAGTCCTTGCGGCAAACTAGTACAAATGAAAACTTAAAGTACTTAACCAATCCCATTTAGTGTCAGATAGCCAGTGGCGTATTTATAAAGGGTGCAAGGTGTGCGGTGCCCATGGGTACACTGCACCCCCTGCACACATATTCTTCAATACTTACCTCTCCTGAGTCCCTGGAATTTTGCGCATTCACAGTAGGGAAATCGCCTGGAAAATGGCCGCTGCCACATTTTCCCTGATACTTGCGAATGCACAGTAGACTCTAGCATACTGCTAGAATCTACTAGTGCTCAGCGCTTCTAGCTGCCAGCTAGAGAGGAGGGGGTTCAGATGGCGGCTGCACACTGGCAGTGTACCCCTTACCTGACCAGACAATCAGAAACTCCCCTGCGTTTGCCTATATCAGAGACCCATCATTTTAAAAATGTTGGGTTTTATATTTGTCTCATCATTGCTGCAGTCATGTTAAACAGCCCTTCTCGAAAAGGCCGGTTCTAGACCTTGTGGCGCCCAGGGCGAAAGTCTCCTTTGGCGCCACCCCTTAAACCCAAGGACAGTGCGCGCTGAAGACGTGTGGCAAAAATATAGGGGCGTGGCTTCATGGAAGGGGTGTGGCCACAAAATAGTACTAATTTACATTACACCGCACAGTAATGTGTGTCAGTTACATTACCCCACACAGTAGTAACCCTTATACATGCTAGGAAGAGCCCCTTATACATATTGCGCCAAGCAGAGCCCCTTATACACATAACACGAGGTAGAGCCCCTTTTATGCTTGTAACGCCAGTTAGAGCCCCTTTTATACATGTTACGCCAGGTAGAGCCCCTTTTATACAAATTACGCCAGGTAGAGCCCCTTACACACGTTGCACCAGGCAAAGCCCCTTACATACATTGCGCCAGGTAGATCCGCTTATACACATTGCGCCAGGTAGAGCCTCTTATACATGTTACGTCATGTAGAGCCTTTTATACACATTGTACCAGGTAGAGCCTCTTTTACACTTTGCACCAGGTAGAGCCTCCTATACACATTCTGCCAGGTAGAGCCCATTATACACATTGCGCCAGGTAGCCCTTCATACACATTGCACCAGGTAGCCCCTTATACACATTGCACCAGGAAACCCCTTATACACATTGTGCCAGGTAGCCCCTTATATACGTTGCGCCAGGTAGCCCCTTAGACAGTGCATCCAGAAAGTATTCACATTGCTTCACTTTTTCCACATTTTATGTTACAGCCTTATTCCAAACTGTAATAAATTCATTATTTTCCCTCAAAATTCTGCACACAATGGGGGTAATTCCAAGTTGACAGCAGCAGGATTTTTGGTAGCAATTGGGCAAAACCATGTGCACTGCAGGGGAGGCAGATATAACATGTGCAGAAAGAGTTAGATTTGGGTGGGTTATTTTATTTCTGTGCAGGGTAAATACTGGCTGCTTTATTTTTACACTGCAAATTAGATTGCAGATTGAACACACCCCACCCAAATCTAACTCTCTCTGCACATGTTATATCTGCCTCCCCTGCAGTGCACATGGTTTTGCCCAATTGCTAACAAAAATCCTGCTGCGATCAACTTGGAATTACCCCCAATACCCCATAATGACAATGTGAAAAAAGTGGGGTTTTTTTTTTGCAAATTTAATTAAAAAAAAAAAAAACTAAGCAATCACATGTACATAAGTATTCACAGCCTTTGCCATGAAGCTCAAAATTGAGCTCAGGTGCATCCTGTTTTCACTAATAATCCTTGAGATGTTCCTACAGCTTCATTGGAGTCCGCCTGTGGTAAATTCAGTTGATTGGACATGATTTGGAAAGGCACACACCTGTCTATATAAGGTCCCACACTTGACAGTGCATGTCTGAGCACAAACCAAGCATGAAGTCAAAGGAATTGTCTGTAGACCTCAGAGACAGGATTGTCTCGAGGCACAAATCTGGGGAAGGGTACAGAAAAATATCTGCTGCTTTGAAGGTGCCAATGAGCACAATGGCCTCCATCATCTGTAAATGGAAGAAGTTCGGAACCACCAGGACTCTTCCTAGAGCTGGCCGGCCATCTTAACTGAGCATTCGGGGGAGAAGTGCCCTAGTCAGGGATGTGACCAAGAACCTGATGGTCACTCTGTCAGAGCTACAGCATACCTCTGTGAAGAGAGGAGAACCTTCCAGAAGGACAACCATCTCTGCAGCAATCCACCAATCAGGCCTGAATGGTAGCGTGGCCAGACGGAAGCCACTCCTTAGTAAAAAGCACATGGCAGCCCGCCTGGAGTTTGCAAAAATGCACCTGAAGGACTCTCAGACCGTGAGAAACAAAATTCTCTGGTTTGATGAGTCAAAGATTGAATTCTGTGGCGTGAATGCCAGGCATCATGTTTGGAGGAAACCAGGCACAGCTCATCACCAGGCCAATACCATCCCTACAGTGAAGCATGGTGACGGCAGCATCATGCTGTGGGGATGTTTTTCAGTGGCAGGAAATGGGAGGCTAGTCAGGATAGAGGGAAAGATGAATGCAGCAATGTACAGAGACATCCTGGATGAAAACCTGCTCCAGAGTGCTCTTGATCTCAGACTGGGGCGACAGTTCGTCTTTCAGCAGGACAATGACCCTAAGCACACAGCCAAGATATCAAAGGAGTGGCTTCAGGACAACTCTGTGATTGTCCTTGAGTGGCCCAGCCAGAGCCCAGACTTGAATCCGATTGAACATCTCTGGAGAGATCTGAAAATGGCTGTGCACCGACACTCCCCATCCAACCTGATGGAGCTTGAGAGGTGCTGCAAGGAGGAATGGGCGTAACTGCCCAAAGATAGGTGTGCCAAACTTGTGGCATCATATTCAAAAAGACTTGCGGCTGTAATTGCTGCATCAACAAAGTATTGAGCAAAGGCTGTGAATACTTATGTACATGTGATTTCTTAGTTATTTATTTTGTAATAAATGTGCAATAATCTAAAAAATATTTCTCTAACGTCCTAAGTGGATGCTGGGGACTCCGTAAGGACCATGGGGAATAGCGGCTCCGCAGGAGACTGGGCACATCTAAAGAAAGCTTTAGGACTATCTGGTGTGCACTGGCTCCTCCCCCTATGACCCTCCTCCAAGCCTCAGTTAGATCTCTGTGCCCGAACGAGAAGGGTGCACACTAGGGGCTCTCCTGAGCTTCTTAGTGAAAGTTTTAGTTTAGGTTTTTTATTTTTAGTGAGACCTGCTGGCAACAGGCTCACTGCATCGAGGGACTAAGGGGAGAAGAAGCGAACTCACCTGCGTGCAGAGTGGATTGGGCTTCTTAGGCTACTGGACATTAGCTCCAGAGGGACGATCACAGGCCCAGCTTGGATGGGTCCCAGAGCTGCGCCGCCGGACCCCTTACAGAGCCAGAAGGCAGAAGAGGTCCGGAAAATCGGCGGCAGAAGACGTCCTGTCTTCAACAAGGTAGCGCACAGCACTGCAGCTGGCCGGCCATCTTAACTGATACACTTCACACTCCGGTCACTGAGGGTGCAGGGCGCTGGGGGGGGGCGCCCTGAGACGCAATAAAAACACCTTGGATGGCAAAAAAATGCATCACATATAGCTCCTGGGCTATATGGATGCATTTAACCCCTGCCAGAATACATAGAAAAACGGGAGATAAGGCCGCCGATAAGGGGGCGGAGCCTATCTCCTCAGCACACTGGCGCCATTTTCCCTCACAGCTCCGTTGGAGGGAAGCTCCCTGGCTCTCCCCTGCAGTCACTACACTACAGAAAGGGTTAAAAAAGAGATGGGGGCACTAATTAGGCGCAGTATTAACTATACAGCAGCTATAAGGGGAAAAACACTTATATAAGGTTATCCCTGTATATATATAGCGCTCTGGTGTGTGCTGGCAAACTCTCCCTCTGTCTCCCCAAAGGGCTAGTGGGGTCCTGTCCTCTATCAGAGCATTCCCTGTGTGTGTGCTGTATGTCGGTACTTTTGTGTCGACATGTATGAGGAGAAAAATGATGTGGAGACGGAGCAGATTGCCTGTAATAGTGATGTCACCCCCTAGGGGGTCGACACCTGAGTGGATGAACTGTTGGAAGAAATTACGTGACAGTGTCAGCTCTGTATAAAAGACAGTGGTTGACATGAGACAGCCGGCTACTCAGCTTGTGCCTGTCCAGACGTCTCATAGGCCGTCAGGGGCTCTAAAGCGCCCGTTACCTCAGATGGCAGATATAGACGCCGACACGGATACTGACTCCAGTGTCGACGGTGAAGAGACAAATGTGACTTCCAGTAGGGCCACACGTTACATGATTGAGGCAATGAAAAATGTTTTACACATTTCTGATAATACGAGTACCACCAAAAAAGGGGTATTATGTTCGGTGAGGAAAAACTACCTGTAGTTTTCCTGAATCTGAGAAATTAAATGAGGTGTGTGATGATGCGTGGGTTTCCCCCGATAACAACTGATAATTTCTAAAATGTTATTGGCATTATATCCTTTCCCGCCAGAGGTTAGGGTGCATTGGGAAACACCCCCTAGGGTGGATAAAGCGCTCACACGCTTGTAAGGGCTCTACCCTCTCCTGAGATGGCCGCCCTTAAGGATCCTGCTGATAGAAAGCAGGAGGGTATCCTAAAATGTATTTACACACATACTGGTGTTATACTGCGACCAGCAATCGCCTCAGCCTGGATGTGCAGTGCTGGGTTGGCGTGGTCGGATTCCCTGACTGAAAATATTGATACCCTAGATAGGGACAGTATATTTTTGCCTATAGAGCATTTAAAAGATGCATTTCTATATATGCGTGATGCACAGCGGAATATTTGCCGACTGGCATCAAGTCTAAGTGCGTTGTCCATTTCTACCAGTAGAGGGTTATGGACACGTCAGTGGTCAGGTGATGCGTATTCCAAACGGCATTTGGAAGTATTGCCTTATTAAGGGGAGGAGTTATTTGGGGTCGGTCTTTCAGACCTGGTGGCCACGGCAACAGCTGGGAAATCCACGTTTGTACCCCAGGTCGCCTCTCAACATGAGAAGACGCCGTATTATCAGGCGCAGTCTTTTCGTGGACAAGCGGGCAAAAGGTTCCTCTTTTCTGCCCCGTGACAGAGGGAGAGGAAAAAGGCTGCAGAAATCAGCCAGTTCCCAGGAACAGAAACCCTCTCCCGCCTCTGCCAAGCCCTCAGTATACGCTGGGGCTTTACAAGCAGAATCAGGCACGGTGGGGGGCCCGTCTCAATGAATTTCAGTGCGCAGTGGGCTCACTCGCAAGTAGACCCCTGGATCCTTCAGGTGATATCTCAGGGGTACAAATTAGAATTCGAGACGTCTCCCCCTCGCCGTTTCCTAAAGTCGGCTTTACCGATGTCTCCTTCTGACAGGGAGACAGTTTTGGAAGCCATTCACAAGCTGTATTCCCAGCAGGTGATAATCAAGATACCCCTCCTGCAACAGGGAACGGGGTATTATTCCACACTGTTGTGGTACCGAAGCCGGACGGCTCGGTGAGACCGATTCTAAATCTAAAATCTTTGAACACTTACATACAGAGGTTCAAATTCAAGATTGAGTCACTCAGAGCAGTGATTGCGAACCTGGAAGAAGGGGACTACATGATGTCTCGGGACATCAAGGATGCTTACCTTCATGTCAAAATTTACCCTTCTCACCAAGGGTACCTCAGGTTTATGGTACAGAACTGTCACTATCAGTTCAGACGCTGCCGTATGGATGGTCCACGGCACCCCGGGTCTTTACCAAGGTAATGGCCGAAATGAGGATATTCCTTCGAAGGAAGGGAATTTTAGTTATCCCTTACTTGGACAATTCCCTGATAAGGGTAAGATCCAGGGAACAGTTGGAGGTCGGTGTAGCACTATCTCAGGTAGTGTTGCTGCAGCACGGTTGGATTCTCAATATTCCAAAATCGCAGCTGGTTCCGACGACTTGTCTTCTGTTCCTAGGGATGATCCTGGACACAGTCCAGAAAAAGGTGTTTCTCCCGGAGGAGAAAGCCAGGGAGTTATCCGAGCTAGTCAGGAACCTCCTAAAACCGAGCCAAGTCTCAGTGCATCAATGCACAAGGGTTCTGGGTAAAATGGTGGCTTCCTACGAAGCAATCCCATTCGGCAGATTCCACGCAAGAACTTTCCAGTGGGACCTGCTGGACAAATGGTCCGGGTCGCATCTTCAGATGCATCAGCGGATAACCCTGTCACCAAGGACAAGGGTGTCCCTCCTGTGGTGGTTGCAGAGTGCTCATCTTCTAGAGGGCCGCAGATTCGGCATTCAGGTCTGGGTCCTGGTAACCACGGATGCCAGCCTGCGAGGCTGGGGAGCAGTCACACAGGGAAGAAATATCCAGGACTTATGGTCAAGCCTGGAGACATCACTTCACATAAATATCCTGAAGCTAAGGGACATTTACAATGCTCTAAGCTTAGCAAGACCTCTGCTTCAAGGTCAGCCGGTGTTGATCCAGTCGGACAACATCACGGCAGTCACCCACGTAAACAGACAGGGTGGCACAAGAAGCAGGAGGGCAATGGCAGAAGCTGCAAGGATTCTTCGCTGGGCGGAAAATCATGTGATAGCACTGTCAGCAGTATTCATTCCGGGAGTGGACAACTGGGAAGCAGACTTCCTCAGCACGACCTCCACCCGGGAGAGTGGGGACTTCACCCAGAAGTCTTCCACATGATTATAAACCGTTGGGAAAAACTCGACAGGTATTGCGCCAGGTCCAGGGACCCTCAGGCAATAGCTGTAGACGCTCTGGTAACACCGTGGGTGTACCAGTCAGGGTATGTGTTCCCTCCTCTGCCTCTCATACCCAAGGTACTGAGATTGATAAGATGGAGAGGAGTAAGCACTATATTCGTGGCTCCGGATTGGCCAAGAAGGACTTGGTAACCGGAACTTCAAGAGATGCTCACGGAGGATCCGTGGCCTCTACCTCTAAGAAGGGACCTGCTCCAGCAAGGACCCTGTCTGTTCCAAGACTTACCGCTGCTGCGTTTGACGGCATGGCGGTTGAACGCCGGATCCTGAAGGAAAAAAGGCATTCCGGATGAAGTCATCCTTATCCTGATCAAAGCCAGGAAGGATGTAACCGCAAAAACATTATCACCGCAATTGGCGAAAATAGGTTGCGTGGTGCAAGGCCAGTAAGGCCCGACGGAGGAAATTCAACTGGGTCGATTCCTACATTTCTTGCAAACAGGAGTGTCTATGGGCCTGAAATTGGGGTCCATTAAGGTTCAAATTTCGGCCCTGTCAATTTTCTTCCAAAAAGAACTAGCTTCAGTCCCTGAAGTTCAGATGTTTGTAAAAGGGATACTGCATATACAGCCTCCTTTTGTGCCTCCAGTGGCACTTTGGGATCTCAATGTAGTTTTGGGTTCCAAAAGTCACATTGGTTTGAACCACTTAAATCTGTGGAGTTAAAATATCTCACATGGAAAGTGGTCATGCTGTTGGCCCTGGCCTGGGCCAGGCGCGTGTCAGAATTGGCGGCTTTATCCTGAAAAAGCCCTTATCTGATGTTCCATTCGGACAGGGCGGAATTGAGGACTCGTCCTCAGTTTCTCCCTAAGGTGGTTTCAGCGTTTCACCTGAACCAATCTATTTGTGGTGCCTGCGGCTACTAGGGACTTGGAGGACTCCAAGTTGCTAAACGTTGTCAGGGCCCTGAAAATATATGTTTCCAGGAGGGCTGGAGTCAGGAAATCTGACTCGCTGTTTATCCTGTATGCACCCAACAAGCTGGGTGCTCCTGCTTCTAAGCAGACTATTGCTCGTTGGATTTGTAGTACAATTCAGCTTGCACATTCTGTGGCAGGCCTGCCACAGCCAAAAATCTGTAAATGCCCACTCCACAAGGAAGGTGGGCTCATCTTGGGCGGCTGCCCGAGGGGTCTCGGCTTACAACTTTGCCGAGCAGCTACTTGGTCAGGAGCAAATACGTTTGTAAAATTCTACAAAATTGATATCCTGGCTGAGGAGGACCTGGAGTTCTCTCATTTGGTGCTGCAGAGTCATCCGCACTCTCCCGCCCGTTTGGGAGCTTTGGTATAATCCCCATGGTCCTTACGGAGTCCCCAGCATCCACTTAGGACGTTAGAGAAAATAAGAATTTACTTACCGATAATTCTATTTCTCGTAGTCCGTAGTGGATGCTGGGCGCCCATCCCAAGTGCGGATTGTCTGCAATACTGGTACATAGTTATTGTTACCAAAAAATCGGGTTATTGCTGTAGTGAGCCATCTTTTCTAGAGGCTCCTCTGTTATCATGCTGTTAACTGGGTTCAGATCACAAGTTGTACGGTGTGATTGGTGTGGCTGGTATGAGTCTTACCCGGGATTCAAAATCCTTCCTTATTGTGTACGCTCGTCCGGGCACAGTATCCTAACTGAGGCTTGGAGGAGGGTCATAGGGGGAGGAGCCAGTGCACACCAGATAGTCCTAAAGCTTTCTTTAGATGTGCCCAGTCTCCTGCGGAGCCGCTATTCCCCATGGTCCTTACGGAGTCCCCAGCATCCACTACGGACTACGAGAAATAGAATTATCGGTAAGTAAATTCTTATTTTTTTTTAACATTGTCATTATGGGGTATTGGGGAAAAAAAATATTTATTACAGTTTGGAATAAGGCTGTAACGTAACAAAATGTGGAAAAAGTTAAGCGATGTGAATACTTTCCGGATGCACTGTACACATTGCGCCAGGTAGCCCATATATACATTGCGCCAGGTAGTGGAGAGAGAGGTGAGAGTGTGTGTGTTTCTATCACTCAAAACCATCTGGCTCCATGAAGGGAACACGGGCGGCTCCTTCTGTCCCGAAGGTCCCCGGCTCCAAGCTGTCTCACTTTACGCCCGTGTATAGCTGGTCAACAGTGTGTAATGGGAGGGCTACGGGAAGGCGTCCAAAGGGAGGGTGCCAGCCAGCGCGATGCGGGATGGGTAGGGATTGGGGGTATTGCCGGCCAGCGCAGTGCCAGTCAAACAGCTTTGAAAGCTTTTCTGAAATACCTTGTGATTTGGTAATTTCATTAATGCAGTGACTAATAATGAACCTACCAAAATTGATAGCAACATTATTGAGCATATGAAAATCATGGTCAGAAGATAACATTGTCCATTGTACTTGGTCATCTTCTGAGGACACTAATAGGTTAAATTTAGCTAGTAGTGATCAAATGTGTGGCCAAGATGAACGATAATTGTGTCCCTTAAACTTCTGGTCTGACCTACTGTATGTGGAATCAGCTTTAGTAGTGAACAATTACCATATAGCCATGTGACTCAGTGCTCTCTATCTGGTGCAGTGTGCCTCAGTGCTCTCTATCTGGTGCAGTGTGCCTCAGTGCTCTCTACCTGGTGTAGTGTGCCTCAGTGCTCTCTATCTGGTGCAGTGTGCCTCAGTGCTCTCTATCTGGTGCAGTGTGCCTCAGTGCTCTCTATCTGGTGCAGTGTGCCTCAGTGCTCTCTATCTGGTGCAGTGTGCCTCAGTGCTCTCTACCTGGTGCAGTGTGCCTCAGTGCTCTCTACCTGGTGCAATGTGTATAACGTGCTCTCTACCTGGTGCAATGTGTATAACGTGCTCTCTACCTGGTGCAATGTGTATAACGTGCTCTCTACCTGGTGCAATGTGTATAACGTGCTCTCTACCTGGTGCAATGTTTCTCAGTGCTATCTACCTGGTGCAATGTGTATAACGTGCTCTGCCTGGCGCAAAGTGTAGAACGTGCTCTATCTGGCGCAATATGTATAACGTGCTCTACCTGTCGCAGCGTGTATAGGAGGTTCTATCTGGTGCAATGTGTATTAGCTGCACTACTGTGTGGTGTAATGTGATTTGCCACTATTATGTGGCCACGCCCCTTCCCCACGAAACAACGCCCTAAATTTTTGCTGCGCGCCCTTGGCGCGCAATGTCCATGCTTTCACATGTAGTAATGGGAGGACCAAGCATTATAGTATGTACCTAATTTTGCCCTACTAACTTAAAAATGTGCCCTCCCGAATTAAAAATGTGCCCTCCCGAATTAAAAATGTGCCCTCCCCGTGATCAGCACCCTGCCCTAAAAAAATCCTAGAGTGAACACTACGATGGTATGGCAGAGTTAGGGGGAATTCAATTGAGGGCAAAGGCTGCGAATTCCCTTAGGGTAGAATTCATTTGAGCCCTATAATTTTTTGGGTGGTAAAAATAGTACTTTACCTTTATTAACACACATACTCTATGTTGATGACATCTTCTTAACTTATGATACTCAGCTTGTGCAAAGTCTCTTTGAGATGTAAAGCCTCTTTGGCTAAATCAGCCAATGCCATGCATTCTTCCTCAGTAGTAGACCGTGCCACCATGGGTTGTTTCCTACCTACCCAGCTTTTTTCTGCACCTGCCAGCAAGAACAAATGTCCTGTTTAGTAATTGCAGTTATCCTCATCTGCTATCCAGTTGGCATCGCAGAAAGATACCAACATGGAGTTCCAGTATCTGCTAAACTCCAGTGTCAAGGAAGGTATCTTAAAATTCTTCTCCCTGCCTCCCAATGTTGTCTTCATGGGTTGGTGGCAAATTGACTCACGTTTCTCACTGCATGTGTGATGTGAGGGCGGATTCCCGATACTTGCATACACTGGGTATCCAGTGGCATTTTCAATGGAAATGTCCTTCAAGTCCACTTTGCTGCCACCGGCAAACTGCGCTGACGGCCACTATTGCGGCTGGGTCTGAATGACCCTCTGTATTTTGCCACCGGAGAATAGGTCTCTCTAATCAATTCCTGATACCTGTGTGTAGCCTTCTGCAACCAATCGGGCCTTGTAGCATGCAATAGTCCCATTTGTTTTCACTTTTCTGCAGAACAGCCATTTACTTGATTGACTTACAGGCCCTACACATTAGGCGATTTCACTGAAAGATATGAACGTTCTCGTTCACTAATGAATGAGATATCGTTCATATCTTTCAGAGTTGTAGGCACCAACGATGAACGATGCGCGGCCCTGCGCTCGTTCATCGTTGGTGCCGGGTCGCTTATACATGCAGGCCAATATGGACAATCTCGTCCATATTAGCATGCATTGCTATGGGGCCAGGTGACGGGGGGAGTGAATAAACTTCACTCCCACGTCACTCCCCCCCACCCCCGCCGCCGGGACGGGCACCTCGGCGGCATATCACCTAATGTGGAGGGCCCATTAGGATGGCTTGATTCACGTGTACTGTCATTAAGCGACTTCATTTCCTTCCTATCACTGACTTCCACTCCAACAGTCGCTCCTGACTCTGCCTCTTGAATAGGTAGAAGTTCACTGAATACAGTGTTTGCAAATCCCTAATCATATCTGTTTGGTGATTTCCCAACATTTCACCTTGCAGAAGACCTTTTCTGTGGTTGAATGTCCATGCTCGTTATTTATGGTTCAAACATATCTGCATCTGCTGGCATATCCAGTGACACATATTTGGTTTGCAATTAAAATTCCATCTTTTCTGTATTTTGTGCTTTCTCTTACGTCCTAGAGGATGCTGGGGTACACATTAGTACCATGGGGTATAGACGGGTCCACTAGGAGCCACTGGCACTTTAAGAGTTTGAGAGTGTGGGCTGGCTCCTCCCTCTATGCCCCTCCTACCAAACTCAATTTAGAAAGTGTGCTGGGAGGTGCCGGTCACAGCTAGGGGAGCTCTCTAGAGTTTCTCTAGTAAAAGTTTTTTTTAGAGTTTATTATTTTACTGCTTCGAGGGACTAAGGAAGGGAGTATTGTCCGCCCTGCGGGGTCTGAGCCACTATCTCCGCTGACAGGACACTGAGCTCCTGAGGGGATTGAACGTTCACTTGCCACAGGGGATCGCTCACCCCAGCAGCATGCCGCCACCCCCTTACAGAAGCAGAAGATTAGTGGCAAGTTAGTCACTGGCCTCCCTGGCAAGCGGGGAGCCGGTGTGAAAATGGCAGCAACAGGGTAGGGAGCGCAGTATTAACTGCGCTCCGGGGCTCAGCGGCACATGGAGCGGTGCTGTGAGGGGCGCCCTGAGCCAGCGCCTACACCCTACACTGACCAGCAAGCCTGTCAGGGTCCCAGGATCGCTGCCAACACAATTCCTCAGGCCAGTATAATCTTCAGAAGAGCAGGAAGACAGCGCCATGAAAGGGGGCGGAGCTTCTTAGAGCAGACCCAGCAGCGTTCAGCGCCATTTTCCTGCCTGCAGAAGCGCTGACAGGGAGTGCTGTCCCTCCAGATCAACTCCAGCTGCCTTGTACGGTACCAGGGTGTTGTAAAAGGGGGGGGGGGGGAGGCTGTGTAAAGTCTGTGTAGCCTATTAAGGTACACAGACAGTGCTGGTAGTGTTATTAGTTCTACCTTAAAAAGCGCTGTGTGTGGGTTGGCTCCAATCTTTGTGTCTCTCTGTGGCATACTTGGGGGAGAAACTGTGTCTGACATTTCCGTGTGTGTGTGTGTGTGTGTGTGTGTGTGTGTGTGTGTGTTACTATCTCACAGCCATGTCTAGGATTCTGTGTCATATGCTGCAGAAGATGTTCCTTCTCAGGAGGGATCCATTCCATGTACACAGGATTGTAATGCTGTCTCAGATCCCCATTGTTGAAGCTAATACTGAGACTGAAACTCAGGTGTTGAAGAAGGCTATGGCAGTTTGGTCAGACTCTGTCCCTATTCCTGCAAAATCTCCTAGCATGTTCCCACTGAAACGTGCACTTGCCCAAATCATGCAAGATGACACGAATACCGATTCTGATACTGCAGACGGTGATGGGGAGGTGCTGAGGGGGGTGGCATCCCTTGCTAAGTGGGTGCAGCTCATGATTGAGGCCATTAGAGATGTGTTTAATATTAATGACACCACATCTGAGCAGGTTGAGGAGGCTTACTCCACTGGCAATAAGAAAGCCTTGCTAACCTTCCCTGCGTCTAAAGAATTAAACGCTATATTTTAAAAATTCTGGAAAAACCTGGAGAAAAAATTCCAGATCCCAAAAAGGGTTCTGGTTGCTTTTCCCTTCCCTGGGGAAGATAGGAAAAAATGGGTTAACCCACCCATTGTTGACGCATCTGTCTCCAGACAGTCTAAAAAGGTGGTTTTTACCTGTCCCTGGATCTACCGCGTTAAAAGAACCGGCTGATCGTAAAATTTACACTACGCTCAAATCCATATAAACTGCTTCAGGAGTGGCGTTAAGACCCACTATTGCCTGTGCATGGATTTCTAAACCCATAGTAAAGTGGTCAGGCACATTACTAGAGGATTTGGATACAATGGATAGAAGTGACATTGAATTGTTTTTACGTAACATACAGGATTCTGCGGGGTTCATGGTGGAATCCATGAAGGACCTGGGGACGCTGACTGCACGGATATCTTCCATGTCGGTCTCAGCCCGCAGGGGACTCTGGCTACGCCAATGATCTGCAGATGCGGAATCCAGGAGAAGTGTGGAGAACCTACCCTACACAGGTCAAGCTCTATTTGGGGAAGTGTTGGAAGCGTCGATTTCCACGGCAACCGCGGGTAAGTCACCTTTCCTTCCCTCTGCTACACCTTCTACGAAGAATCTTTAGAGGTGGTCGGGCAAAATCCAAAAAGCCTGCACCCACAGGCTCCCAGGACCAGAGACCTGCTTCAGGTACGCCAAAGTCCTCGGCATGATGGTAGACAGCGCGGCCTGGAGGTGGGGCCGGTGGGGGCGAGACTCAGGCATTTCAGCCACGTCTGGGTATTGTCCGGCCTGGATCCCTGGGTGCAAGATATTGTGTCCCAGGGGCACATGTTGGAGTTTCAAGATCTCCCTCCTCACCGATTCTTCAAATCAGGCTTGCCAGTTTTGCTGACAGACAGGGCTATCCTACAGGAAGCCATCCTAAAATTGGAAAAGTCACAGGTCATTGTCCCAGTTCCACGTCATATGCGAAACAAGGGTTATTATTCAAACCTTTTAGTGGTACCGAAACCCGATGGTTTGGTCAGGCCAATTTTGATTTTGAAATCGTTGAACCCTTACCTGAGGGTGTTCATATTCAAAATGGAGTCTCTCAAAGCAGTGATTTCAGGTCTGGAGGAGGGAGAATTTCTGGTATCCCTGGATATCAAGGATGCGTACCTCTACATTCCGATTTGGCTGACGCACCAGGCTTATCTCAGATTTGCACTGCACTGTTGGACAGTCACTATCAATTTCAGGCACTGCCACTCTGCCTCTCCTCAGCACCGAGGGTGTTTACCAAGGTGATGGCGGAGATGATGGATCTCCTCCGCAGACAAGTGGTGAACATAATCCCAGATTTGGACGATCTGCTGATAAAGGCATCGTCCAGGGAAAAGTTGTTGCAGTCCATTGTTCTCACGACTCATCTCAGGGAACACGGTTGGATCCTGAACCTTCCAAAATCACATTTGGAGCCGACCAGGAGGTTGTCTTTTCTGGGAATAATCCTCGACATGGAAGTGCAGAGGGTGTTTCTCCTGGAGGAGAAAGCATTGGTGATACAAACAATGGTCCGGGATGTCCTGAAGCCAGCCCGGGTTTTGGTTCATCAGTACATTCACCTTCTGGGGAAGATGGTGGCCTCTTTAGGGGCTCTACAGTATGGAAGGTTTCATGTTCGGCCCTTCCAACTGGATCTTCTGGACAAGTGGTCGGGATCTCATCTACAGAGGCGTCAGAGAATACGTCTGTCGCCGAAAACCAGGATTTCACTCCTCTGGTGGCTACAACTACCTCACCTTCTGGAGGGCTGCAGGTGCGGGATTCAGGACTGGATCCTTCTAACCATGGATGCGAGTCTCCGGGGCTGGGGCGCAGTCACTCAGGGGGTAACCTTCCAAGGAAAGTGGTCAAGCCTGGAATCCAGCCTTCCATAAACATTCTGGATCTAAGAGCCATCTACAACCATCTTCTGCGAGATCGAGCCATTCAGGTGCAGTCGGACAATGTAACGAGGGTGGCTTACATAAACCGACAGGGCAGAACGAAGAGCAGAGCTGCAATATCAGAGGTAACAAGAATCATCCTCTGGGCAGAAAAACACGCGTTGGCGATGTCAGCAATCTTCATTCCGGGAGTAGACAACTGGGAAGCGGACTTCCTCAGCAGACACTATCTCCATCCAGGAGAGTGGGGACTCCATCCGGAGGTGTTCATCGAGGTAACAGATCTTTGGGTTGTACCTCAAATAGACATGATGGCCTCTCGTCTCAACAAGAAGCTTCGGCTGTATTGTTCCAGGTCGAGGGACCCGCAAGCCGTGGCGGTGGATGCCCTAGTGACTCTGTGGGTGTTCCAGTCGGTATATGGGTTTCCCCCACTTCCACTCATTCCAAGAGTTCTAAAACTTAAGGAGAACAAGAGTTCAGGCAATCCTCATTGCTCCAGACTGGCCAAGAAGGGCTTGGTACGCGGTTCTTCTGGATCTACTGCTGGAAGAGCCGAGGCCTCTCCCTCTTCGGGAGGACCTGCTGCAGCAGGGGCTGTTCGCTGATCAATACTTACCACGGCTACGTTTGACGGCATGGAGGTTGAACGCCAGATATTAGCTCGGAAGGGCATTCCGAACAAGGTTATTCCTACCCTGATACAGGAATGGAGTAACGTCTAAACATTACCATCTTATTTGGAAAAAATATATATCTTGGTGTGAGTCCAAGAAGTTTCCTACGTTGGAGTTTCAACTGGGACGGTTTCTCCTCTTCCTGCAAGCAGGTGTGGATAGGTGCCTGAGGTTGGGATCCGTAAAGGTCCAGATTTCGGCCCTATCCATTTTCTTCCTGAAACAGTTGGCTTTCCTCCCTGAGGTTCAGACTTTTCTGAAAGGGGTTCTGCACATCCAGCCTCCCTTTGTGCCTCCTACGGCGCCCTGGGAATTTAATGTGGTGTTACAGTTCCTCCAATCGGATTGGTTCGAGCCTCTACCGGAGGTTGAGGTCAAATTTCTCACGTGGTAGGCTGTCACTTTGTTGACCTTAGCTTCTGCTAGACGTGTGTCGGAGCTGGGGGCTTTGTCTTTTAAGAGCCCCTACTTGATCTTCCATGAAGATAGAGCTGAGCTCCGGACACGTCAGCAGTCCCTTCTGAAGGTTGTGTCGGCATTTCATATCAACCAACTATTGTGGTGCCAGTTGCTACTGACTCCTCAATTTCATCAAAGTCCTTGGAAGTTGTAAGGTCTCTGAAAATCTATGTGAGGAGGACTGCTCGTCACAGAAAATCGAACTCTGTTTTTCCTGTATGATCCCAAGAAACTTGGGTGTCCTGCTTCTAAGCAGACGATCTCTTGCTGGATCAGGTTCACTGTTCAGCATGCGTATTCTACGGCAGGCTTGCCGTGTCCTAAGTCTTGATAATGCTGAAATATCCTTAGGAAAGAAAGCTATACCTTAAACACACCTTAAATACACTTTACCATGGAGCCGCTGCGGCCGCTGTACTTAACACACACTCTGCGCACTTTGTACGCTATTAGCGTACAAAGTCCCGTACTGCGTACGGACTTCGCGTAAAAACGCCGCGCTGACGGTACAAAGTACTCACAGCGCGTACACACCCAGAGATACACCACAAACCCTGAACAGTTATGCAATGCAATGAAAATACGCTTTAAACCTTAGCAGGGCAATGAAGACACGACACCAATTGTGATTTTACCGCTGGGTTCCGACACCACAGTGGATTATTGCTGAAAGGGGGTTACAATACAAACAATACAATACAATATATTATAACAGAGTAAATGGCTACATTCAATGGTACCTACGTGAGTAGATTCGCTTGCGCTTCCCGGCCCGGTCCTCGTCATCTGATAGATAACTTTGTGAGTCTTGTGTCAGACCAGGCCTGCAGCAGCTCTCTTTATACAATTCTTCCAAAAAGCAATACAATAGATACTGTAATCTCTTTGTCCATTGGACACAGGGATGGTCATTTACAGTACAGGAGAGGTCATAGGTCGGTTTGAATAGGTAGGCGATGTCTTTCCTAACTGCTCTTGTTGGTGGTCTCCTCTGGATTCCCGCCGCATACATAATGTACAGTAAATACAGTTTATATCTATATTCTGCTCCTGCACATAACTATCCGCAGGAACATGCGATCTTTCTCAAACCAACACCGGAATGTTACCCTTAAAATACCCTTCAGATGGATACCAAACACCACCTTATGACCTTGTTCTGTCCCCTCCTATTCTGTAAAGGTGAATCCCTTTGTTCTGTTACCATTTAAACTGTTGTTACTTTCTGATGTGGTGCAGGGATACTATGTATACATTGTGCACTATTTGGATTAAATATGTAATGTGTTTTGATAGCCTTCCGTGCGTTCACAAACTCTACCGTAAATACTCATACCACGCGCTAATATGCAGGACCGCGGGAGCGACCATACGCAAATTGCGGATATGCGCACGCACGACAGAACAAGTGCACGCAGGGAGGCCGTCTGTGTGTAGTTTGTACGTGATGTGTGTACTGCAATATTTTTCGACTTTGACAGTCTGTTAAGGCCCACTCTACTCGTGAGGTGGGTTTTTCCTGGGCGGCTGCCCGGGGTGTCTCGGCTTTACAGCTTTGCCGAGCGACTACTTGGTCTGGGTCGAACACATTTGCAAAGTTCTACAAGTTCGATACTTTGACCAAACTTCAGGTCCTCAGAAGCCAATCAGTTCTGCAGGAGCCTCCGCGCTCTCCCTCCCGTTCTGGGAGCTTTGGTACATCCCCATGGTACTAATGTGGACCCCAGCATCCTCTAGGACGTAAGAGAAAATAGAATTTTAATTACCTACCGGTAAATCCTTTTCTCGTAGTCCGTAGAGGATGGTGGGCGCCCGCTAAGCACTTCGTGATCCTGCAGTGGTTACTTAGTTCAGTACTGCTTAGTTCTTGGTTAAGTACTTTTACTTGGTAAGTAATATTGGGGTCATTCCAAGTTGATTGCTCGCTAGCTAGTTTTAACAGCCGTGCAAATGCTATGCCGCCGCCCACTGTATATTTTAGCTTAGCAAAAGTGCGAACGCATGTGCAGCCGAGCTCTACAAAAACAGTTTGTGCAGTTTCAGAGTAGCTCTGAACCTACTCAGCGTTTGCGATCACTTCAGCCTATTCGTGTCCGGATTTGACGTCATACACCCGACCAGCCACGCCTGCGTTTTTTCTGACACGCCTGCGTTTTTGCAAATACTCCCTGAAAACGGTCAGTTGACACCCAGTAATGCCCCCTTCCTGCCAATCTCCTTGCAGCTGCCAGTGCAAAGGAAAACTTCGCTAGAACTTGAGCACAACCACAAAGAGCTTTGTTCCCGTACGTCGCGCGTGCGCATTGAGGGGCATCTGCATGCGCAGAAATGCCATTTATTCACCCGATCGCTGCGCTGCGAAAATCGGCAACGATCAACTCGGAATGACCCCCTTTGTTCAGCTGTTGCTGATGTTTCAAGCTAGTTAGCTTGGTTTGCCTTGTGTGTGAGCTGGTGTGAATCTTGCCACTATCTGTGTAAAATCCTTCTCTTGCAGTTGTCCGTCTCCTCGGGCACAGTTTCTATACTGAGTCTGGTAGGAGGGGCATAGAGGGTTTACTGGGAAGATTCCCGGTGGGCCGGCACACCCGTGGGGCCTTTTTTGTTTGAGGACATGTGGTCCTATTTATAGACATAATGAATAAGATGCAAAATAATTTGCATATATGAAAATTACTTTGCCACTTAGCCTGTGATTGCAGATGATCTAGTGTATGCTCTGTCTGCCTGCTTGGCTGACATATAAGATTGAGTGAATAGTGATTGGGATACGGTTGGTGTAATAAGCAAGAAAATATATCTTTCAAAAGAATTATATAGTTTCCTAAATTCTAAAGGTGTATCATATAATGTGCTCATAATATTTCATTTTATTTCCTTTTAACTTCCCCCTTGATGCTGGACATGCCCACTATCTGGAAAGTCTTGGGGGGAGGGTGCTGCTGCCATGGCCCATGGCTAGACCTTACACCTCTGGTGCTGCCCAAGTGGGGCCACTAGTACAAATTTTTCCAGGGCCGCTTTTTGTTCCCAATCCGCCCCTGCTTTCAGGTATTTGGATTCCATATAATCTGTAGCCTTTACCTTTATGGCAATATCCAAGCATTAAGCACTTCATAGATTTTGAATCCAGCTTGTGTTTTCTTTCTTTTGGTATATGCACACTTCCAGTTCTGAGATATCTATACTTGGGTTTTCTTTTTGACCATGCTTCAATAGGTATTTTGGCCAGGATGTAATGGTGCCCTGGAAAATACTGCTCAATATCAGATATTACAATTGTGCACCTATTTCCTGGAACTCGGCAAATATAATGGTGTGCTTCTATTTCCCAGCTTCAGCGTATCGTATCCGAGGTTTTGCGGTATTTAGACTAGAAAGCATCCGATATTTTCGGACCAACCAAAATCTGTCTTTTTGTATAGGAATACCACAGTGTCAGAGAAAGTCACCCATTGGCCCCCACAAGCCCCATGATTAAAGCAACACACACCCTAAATAATCCCCAGTCCTCCGGGACGCACAAGCAGTTTATGCTGATTTAAATGATATGCAGCATGGGTATATTCTGTGTGTAACTGCAACTGTATCAGCATACCAAATTACTTCATGCTGGAATACACTGTAGCATAACATTTTGTATGCAAATACAGTTGCTATTACACAGAATATAGGCATGCTGCATATCATTTTAAGCAACAGGAACTGCTTGTGTGTCCTAGATGCTTCTGTGTGTAATGGGATTTGTATCTGCATACAAAATGTTATGCTACAGTTTATTCCAGCCAAACACTGTAACATAATTTGGTATGCAGATACAGTTGCAGTTACCCACAGAATATAGCCATGCCGCATATTATTTAAATCAGCATAAGCTGCTTGTGCATCCAAATACATCCCTTTGTGTAACAGATGCATTTCTTCTTTGGGTTCCATAGGGGTTGCAGGTGGTGAAGGACATGGGCACCAAACAGTTAAGCTTTTCGAATCCCATGATGCTTTGTTCCTTCTCCCCTATACCACGCCTCCATGCTCAGGCATCTTCAATGTTGTTTGGTGTCCAGCAGGAGCCGCACCTCTGAACAGTGTGTGCTGCTTCTAAGCAGCGGCAAGCTTTTTATTTTAAGGTTTTATTTCTTTTGAAATTTGTATTTTACTACTGAGCAGCAGTGCTAGGCTGTTCTATGAACGCCTGCGCTGCTGCACCATCACCCCCCTGACGGTAGCCGAAACTCATGCTAGATAGGTACTTTCAGCGGTGCATGGAGGGTGCAGCCAGCACCACTACCCCTACAGACTCCAGGACTGCATGCTGGCATCGGGAGGCATGTAAGGCGGGTCCTGCTCGCGGGGTCCAGCATCTTTATTGCAGTCCGCCTCTGGTCCTGGGAGATGGACCGGAGTCAACAGTGTGGCCATGGTTCGTACGCGGACTCCACTAAACCACCAGGGCTAAAGTTACTGGTGCGGGCATTAAAATAGACCAGGGTACTTGATGGATTGGGTAATGCTGGCATAGGGCAGTGGCGCACGCAGGGAGGGTTTCTGGGTACCTAGAAACCCCCTGAGGGACCACAAAAAAATACTTTTTTAGAGCTGCCGGCAGGAAGTGTCAGGCAGCTCTGATCGCGGGGTGCCGCGGGTGGTGCAGATGGAGACAGCCGAAAGGAAGTGTCCAGCAGCTCTGATCGTGGCCACGGGGGTGCCGCGCTTGGTGCAGAGACGGAGACAATGCTGTCACCGTCTGCATCAGCCGAGGCACCCCGCGCTCAGAGCTGCCTGACACTTCCTTCCGGCTGTCTCCGTCTGCACCACTGTCAGCACAGGCAAAGCACCCAGAGGGAGTAAGAGCGGGAGGAGGATCTGTACCAATCAGGCAGCCCGGCAGCGGGAGCAACGGGAGGATCACTGCAGCGGGAGAACAGGAGGAGGTCCGCAACTGCACTCATCAAAGGACAAGTTGCAATCTGTAATGTGTATGTAAGTATGCTACAGTATGTGTAATGAATGCTGTGTGTAATGTATGTATGCATGCATGTATGTGTGTGTGTGTGTGTGTGTGTGTGTGTGTGTGTAAGTATGATGTGTGTGTCTGTGTTTGTGTAATAATGCTGTGTGTCTCACAAATTATTTTTTTATACATATGTCCGGCACTCCACCCACCAACATAAATATACTTCAGTGACCCCTGGAAGAAGTGTAGTACAAATATAGAAAGGCAGCGGCACTCAGATAACTTTTTCATTATTCACATTTTATTAAAATATTACAAAAGTATGCCAACGTTTAAGGGCTCAAGCGCCACAAAGGTCCGCTTGAACCCCGAAACGTCTGCATTAATACAAATTAATACAATTTGAATATTGAAAACAATTCTGAGTACTGCTGCATATATCTATCTATCTATCTATCTATCTATCTATCTATCTATCTATCTATCTATCTATCTATCTATCTATCTATATACAGGCTTGCCTACTCTCCCGCATTCAGCGGGAGGCTCACGTTTTTTAATAAAGCCTCCCGCTGCCCCGCGAACTCTGCTTGCCCTCCCGGATTTTGCAGTCTCGCCGCAAAAAATCCGCACTGCGCATGCGCGAGCGCGAAATTGCCTGAGGGTGAGATGATATCATGACGCTTGACATTGTTACCTAAGCGCCGGCCACCGCGGGTTGTCAGTAGCGGTGGCCGTTCTTCAGAGAGAGCCGGGGGCGGGGCAGTCTGTGGAGGAGGAAACAACAGCAGCGGCTGTGAGAGGAAGGATGTCCTTGCCTCCCTCAAGGAAATTCCCTGGAGCCCTGCACCGGAGCCCTGACATTCCCCAGTGGGTAAGGACAGGAGGGGGGTGTCTGTACTTAACAGGACAGCCTTTCCTTCGGCTGCCAGAGCAGGGACAGCCTCCAGGCTTCCTCCGTGCAGCCCCAGGAATCAGGACCTCATAGCTGCAGTGCTGTGTCTGCTCTTCTCTCACACTCCGGCTTGTAGCCCCGCCCCCTCCAGCTCCAAGTCGTTCAGAGCTGGACTCAGGCAGAGAGAAGGTGAGGTGACTGGGGCAGGGGCAGAGCCGGATTAATGGGGGGGCTCCGGGGATAAGTACCCCGGGCCCCCCTGTCAGAAAAGGGCCCCCCTCCACTCGCCGGAGATCAGATCTCTAATACGATCTGATCAGCGGCACTGGCCTGCAGGGTATTGTTCTCCCCTCCCGACTGCAGAGCTTAATGAGCGAGTGAGTGATGACTCAGCGCCGCACACGCAGGGGCCTGCCCTCACTGATGATTCTTTTGGGAAAGGAGAGACGAGACAGTGTGGAGCGCAGGCAGCTGTGTCAGTAACGCGCAGCTGCCTGCTCATCACACTGACAAAGAGGCTGGCTGGCTGACTGTAGGGGGAGCTGTAGCGTCAGCCCCTCCTAGGCAGTTCCCGTGTGAGACCTGCTGACCCGGGGTGTTGTGTCTTCCGGAGCCGCTCTGCCTTGTGGAGACAGGTGTGTATCTCGCGGTGGAAGGGGAATGGGGGGTCGATCTTTAATAAATTATGACAGCTTAATTTATTTTGTATGTGTGCTCTGTGGTTAATGTGTATGTGGTGTACTGTACTATGTATGCGTGTGTGCAATGCGCATGGTGAGAATATGTGTATATGCTGTGCTATGTATATGTATGTGTGTGTGTGGTGTGCAATGTATTTGTGTGCAATGTATGTGTGGTGTGCTGTGTGTGCAATGTGTATGTGTGTATGGTGTACTATGTACGTGTATAATGTGCTATGTGTATGTGCAATGTGTAGGAGTATGGTGTGCTATATTTGTGGTATACTGTGTGTGCAATATGTGTGTGTGTGGTGTGCTATGTATGTGTGTGTGGTGTGCTGTGTGTACAATGTGTATATGTGTGGTGTACTACGTATGTGTGTCTGGGCAGCTAGAAAGTCAGTAAGTATGGTGTGCTATGTATGCGTGTACAATGTGTGTGTGCCATGTATGTGTCTGAAATGTGCATATGTGTGCAATGTGGAAACCCCCCAGTAAATCATGCGTTTGCCCCTGCAGCCGCCCAATAGGAGGAAGTCAAGCTGCAGCCTCAGGCTGAAAAGAGGAAGTTCCCTGGCAGCGTGTGGGGATTAGTGCTGGCGGGGTGCACTACAGAGAAGGAGAGGAACATACAAGCTCCCACTCTCCTGTTATGTTTGTAAGTCAGGATTTTTTTTTCAAGTTAGGCTTTAAATTTGAAGTTAGGCTGTGAGTTATCTATCTATCTATCTATCTATCTATCTATCTATCTATCTATCTATCTATCTATCTATCTATCTATCTATCTATCTATCTATCTATCTATCTATCTATCTATCTACACCAGAGATTGTCAACCTTTTACAACTCGCGGCACCCTGAACAGGATTTAAAAATTGCCAAGGCACACTCAAATAGGTAACGCCTGAGCCACATCTGAGAAAGCCAGAAGAGCCCAACACTGCCTGGGCCCAAAATTAGAACTGGCTCTGCAACCACTAAACCCACCAGTATTGATCATTCCAGGGCCTCAGTAGCGGCAAAACACTGACTGGCCTGGCTCTGCTTCTATGGCGGCACACCTGGAGACTGCTCAGGGCACACCAGTGTGCCACGGCACAGTGGTTGAAAAACACTGCCCTACACACTTGCCGACATCAGTCACAGATATGAACGATCTCGTTCATAAATGAACGAGATATCGTTCATATCTTTGAGTGTGGAGGTTCCAGCAATGAACGATGCGCGGCCCGCGCTCGTTCATCGCTGGTCCCCCGTCGGCTGTACATGCAGACCAATATGGACGATCTCGTCCATATTGGCCTGCACTTCAATGCAGCCGGGTGACGGGGGAGTGAAGGAACTTCACTCCCACCGTCACTGTCCCCCCGCCGCCGGGTCGCCCGTCTGCCGTATCGGAGGTCGGGCAGCTCGGCGGCACATCGCCGAGTCTGTAGGGCCCATAAAACTTCTAAAGGACAGGGAACGGCACTCACAGGTCTCGCAGGACCTGTGAGTGCCATTACCTGTCTTTTAGAAGTTCTATTATTGTTGGATGGTACCTGGGCAATGAACCTATGATAAGGGAGTGCCGATCAACTTTGCACTGTATGTGTGTGTGTATATATGTATGTATGTATGTATGTATGGGATCAGGTCAGGATCCCGGCAGTGCTCGGAACCCCGACCACTGGAAACCTGAACGAGTGTTTGCTGGGCCACCGGAGAAGTAATCCATGGTGGTGGGGGGGAGGAGTTAGGGTCAGGCTGTGGAGAGGTGGCTAGGTTTAGGATACTGGGAGGTTAGGTTTAGTTTAGGGACACCCGGGGAGGGTTATGGTTAGGCTGTGGGGGTGGGGGGTGTTAGGTTTAGGCTGCATGAAGGGAAGGTTAGGTTAAGGCACACCCAGGGAGGGAAATGGTTAGGCTGCAGAGGTGGGGGAGGGTTAGCGGGGCATTGGGGAAAGGTAAGTATACTTACCTTGCCCCTGTCAGGATTTTCATAATTGGGATACCGCCGGCATATCAGACCAACCCATATGTATGTGTGTGTATGTGTAATGTGTATATATGCGTGTATGTATGTATATATATATGAAATAAGTAATTAACCCAAACTACCCGATACTCCCCTTAGTTCAAATGATACAGCGTATATATATATATATATATATATATATATATATTATAATTTTACCTTTACACCTTAGGGCCCCCCTGTCTTAAGTACCCCGGGCCCCCTGATGCCTTAATCCAGCTCTGGGCAGGGGTATATATGTTTCAGGGAGGGTAGGTTAGTGGGTGCCAGGCTAGGTTATATGGATGTGAGGGAGGTTGCTAGGTGCAGCACTGGGGCATATTGGTTTAAGGGAGATTGCTGGGTGCAGGGCTGGGGCATAATGGGTGTGAGGGAGGTTAGTGGGTGCAGGGCTGTGTCATGTGTGTGAGGGAGGCTGCTGGGTCAGACTTGCCTATCCTCCCAAACTGAAGTGCAGCTCCTGGATTCCACAGTGTGCTCCCCCCCCCCCCCCAAAGAATATGCATTGAGCATCTGCGAGTATAGAATTAACTGGGGTGGGGCTGGTAGGTCTGTGGGAAGGAACGCAGCATGTGGCCCCTCTCCTGTAATAATCACTCACCATGCTTTCCAGATAGCGCACCAGCAGCTACAGAGACTCCGCAGCTTGGAGGAGCCTGTCCTTCTGATCTGGAACCAGAAGCTCCTCGAGCCACCAGTCCCCGGCGGCATCCCCTGTGACAGCATGCCCAACACAACAGACACACGTAGCAGAGCCACAGTGGTCTCATTATACAGCAGGCAGACTCTGCAGAGTGGCTCGTTTCCTTAGGCTTTCGCTTTCTCCCCTCACAGCTGCAAACTTCCCCCTTCTCCATCTGCAGTACCCCTGACCCCCTCTCCTCCACACAGATTCCTCACCTGCTCGCTCTCCTTACATCCACCCAGGGGCGGATTGGGATGGAAAACCAGCCCGGGAAATATCTGGAAGCAGCCCTAGTGGGGGCGGGGTCTGAAGGGGTGTGGTCGGCTAAGGGGGCGGTACCCCCTTGATAGGACTTGATTCTGAGTTAGACTCGGTTGTGGAATCCTTGCATATTTTGCTGTTTGTGACCTTATGTTAATGCTGCTCCACTGCCCTTCCATGGTGTACATCCGTGCATCTGAATGTGCATGGACTGAGGTGCCCACTTTCACTAGCCCTACGCTGGGTGCAGATCATCCTCTAATGTGAGCAATACACCATCTTTATAATCAACCACTTTCAGCTACATGCCCATACTACATCATATCTGCGTCTGATAAGCCAACCTCCTGTAATCACCTAGGAATGCCCAACACATTCCTTGTACACTTTTATGTGCGTCTGTAACTGTACTGTGGCTCTGTGTAAACACCATCAAGAGCATTGGCAGTACAACCTAGACGCAAAAAATATTGCACAAGAAAGAAAGAAAGAAGAACACATTGGCACCCGACAGGAACAAATAAAACACATTGGATCAGGCTTGTCTGCAGTACTTGCTCCAAGAGAGAGTGATTGGCTGGGGGATTACTGATAGTCTAGAAGGCTGGGGAAGGGGCAGCAGGGGTAGCATTGTATGTCCATGGGGCTAATAGGTAGGAGATGGGAAGTGTATGTCTTATGTGCCAGAGGGTACTTTAGGCCTATGGTGGTGGGGTGTGGTGTGGGCAGGGCTGTAGTAGATGTTCCTGAGGCCTTGGGGGTAGAACGGATAGTATATGTACCTGGGCTGGGGTACTGTATGTCTGGAAGGCTAGTGGGGGGTCTTAGGGCCCAGTGGCCCAATACACTGCTGTATATACAGTTTGCATACATAAATAGGTGTACATATCTATATATTTAGAGACAGAGAAAATGTGATCTTAATATACTTTTCAAAAAAATTAATAACATATAAGTTATTATGAATCGAACCAGGTCAGCAAACCAAAATATCCAATGCAAACTGTATCTACAAATATATAAGAACGATTACAAATAATTGTCACATGAATGTACCTGCACTATCGTACAGCTGAATTCAATTTCTTATCGGACCAATGTAATGAGTGACTGTATTGGTCATCAATAAAAAATATTTTTTCTCATTGTCAGTAGTCAGGACAGGCTTTGGGTCTCGTACTATAGGTGATCAGGTACAGCAAAAAGCAGCTAATAATCCACCAAAAATAATGAATGCTTCCAATGTAATTGCTATTGACTATCCATGAAGGCATGTGTGCAATAGTGATTAGTTGGTCCCTGCCCCCTCCCTGTGTCCTCTTACATCCCAGGATGGGACCTTTCAACTATGCACTTGCAGAGCTTGCAGACAGTGTTCACCTTACACCCACCCCTTGCTATCCAATCAGATTGTTCCCCAGAGGATCCTTATCTCCCAGCAGACTGTCTGCCGGCAATGGTGGGAGAAGTAAATAACCCCTACAGTGCCAGGCTACTGGATAGCTACAGCAGCCTTATGTATGCCTAGTACAGGTATTTCTGTGTGTGCATGCAGGGTTCTGCTATTACACGTGTGTTGGGAGTCCTCATCCCTATGGATTGTGTCAGTGCACCTGCTATATAGTACTGTATAATTTCCAATGCTCCCAACCCTGGCCATAGGAAGGGCAGTAAACAGTTAACAGCAAGGAGCTGCAGGACGGGAGATGATTAGGGTGAAGGCTGCACACACCTCGGGCTGCTCTGTGTGGGACGGATGCTCTGCACCAGTTCTCAGTGAGGAAGTAGATGACATGGACAGTGAATAACAGTACCTGACACTGTTGAGCGAGCAGTCCACCTCTGACCACCCTGGCAGCATTTTCCAGCCACAGCTCCTGCACAGCAAAAGGCAGTGGAAACAGAAGTGATCCGGCGGCAAGGACGTACATGCCACTTGTTCGCACTGAGACCTAGCACTGTTGCTGCTAGACCCCAGCAGCCGCCTGCAGTGTCCTTCATGCTAAGCCACCCACTAGTACTCCCGGCAAACGGCACCCGGAAGTCGTTAGGTCGTGCAGATGATAGCGTCCGGGTTGCGTTCCAGCAGCTGGAACACAAATCCCGGATGCGCGGCAGCAAGAGCTGGCAGCCACTGTCAGTGTCAGCCAGCCCGCAGATAGACACATGGAACCGGCCAACCGGGGAATTCACCGGTACCCCGGTGGGCCAATCCGCCCCTGCATCCACCTCCCCCATGCACAGCGCCCCTAACCCCCCTCCCCACACAGGTTCCCCTCTGCTGCTCACTCTCTCCACACAACCCCCTCCCTCATTCACGCCCCCCCCCTGACCCCTCCCCCCACCCACCCCACACAAGTTCCTCACTCCTGCTCACATTCTCATCACATCCCCCTCCACCCCACCCCCCCCTCCCCTCCACCCCACCCAGGTTCCCTTCTGCTCACTCTCTCCTCACATCCCCCTCTCCCATTCACAGCACCACCAACGCCCCTCCCCTCCCCACACAGGTTCTCCTCTCATGCTTTCTGTCTCTACTCACCCCCCCCCCCCCCATCCACGGCACCCCCAATGCCCCCTCCCCTCTCCTCCCCACACAGGTTCCCCTCTCCTCCCCACACAGGTTCCCCTCTCATGCTCTCTCTCTCTCATGACTCCAGCATGGGCGTGACCTGGCTGCTGAAGCCGGCAACTCCCCACAGCCACCTCCGTGCTGCCTGGTTAGTGTTCTCAGCTGCAGGACCTGGTTCCTGTTGGAGTTGGGGGGGGGGTTGGAAAGAAGATCTGCCTTTCGATCTCCCTCCATCTGACACCCCCCCCCTCTCTATCGCTGATACCCTCTCTCTCTTACCTCTCTATCCCTGACACCCTCTCTCTCTTCCCTCACTGTCCCTGACACCCTCTCTCTCTTCCCTCTCTCTCTCCCTCTGACACCGTCTATATCTCTCACCCCCTTTCTCTCTTCCCCCTCTATTCCTGACACCCTCTCTCACACCACATTCTCTCTCTTCCCTCATACCCCCCTTCCCCCTCTCTCTATCCCTGACACCCTCTCACCCCCTTCTCTCTCACCTCCCTTCCCCCACTCTCTATCCCAGGCAACCTCTCTCTCACACCCTCCTCTCTTTCTGTCACTGACACCCTCTCTCTCTAATCACCCTCTCTATCAATGACACCCTCTCTCACCCCCCTCTCTCTCTCTCCCTGACACCCTCTCTCTATACCCTCTCTCTCTACTGCTGACACCATCTCTATCTCTCACCACCCTTTCTCTCTTCCCTCTCTATCCCTGACACCCTCTCTCACACCGCATTCTCTCTCTTCACTCTCTCTCCCTCTATCCCTGACACCATCTCTCACCCCCTCTCTCTCTATTCCTGTCACCCTCTCTGCCTCCCTCTCTTTATCCCTGACACCGTCTCTCTCATCCCTTTTTCTTTTCCTTCTCTCTCTCATCCCCCTCTCGCTATCCCTGACACCCTCTCACCCCTTCTCTCTCTTCCCTCATACCCCCCTTCCCCCTCTTTCTATCCCTGACACCCTCTCTCCTCCTTCTCTCTTTTTCCTCTCACCCCCCTTCCCCCACACTCTATCCCGGGCAACCTCTCTCTCACACCCTCCTCTCTTTCTATCACTGACACCCTCTCTCTCTAATCACCCTCTCTGTCAATGACACCCTCTCTCTCACCCCCCTCTCTCTCTATCCCCGACACCCTCTCTCTCTCCCCCTCTTCTCTTTCTATCAATGACACCCTCTCTCTCACTCCTCTATCCCTGACCCTCTCGCTCTCTCCTCTCACTTTCTGTCATTCCCTCACTTTCCCTGACATACCCTCTCATGCTCTCACCCCTCTCTTTCACCCTGACACTTTCTCGCTCTCTCCTTCTCATTTCCTCACTTTCTCTTAACCACCCTCTCCCTGACACTAGAAAAGATCTCCAACACTTTCATCTCCCCCCCCCCCCCTTCCTCCCTCCCCCTTCCTCCCTCCCTCCCCAATGTGGCATGTATACAATGTAAGAACATTCATATTGAAACTTAGTAGTTATCACCAGGGCTGGATTAAAGTCTGTCAAATGTATATGTCACATATACTGTATGTGTATGATGATGTGTGATGTCAGTATTATGCTCTGCTGTGTAATTGTGTAATGTAGGTGTGATGTCAGTATTATGCTCTGCTGTGTAATGTAGGTGTGATGTCAGTATTATGCTCTGCTGTGTAATGTAGGTGCGATGTCAGTATTATGCTCTGCTGTGTACTGTAGGTGTGATGTCAGTATTATGCTCTGCTGTGTAATGTAGGTGTGATGTCAATGTGTAGCTCTGCTGTATAATGTAGGTGTGATGTCAATTTGTAGCTCTGCTGTGTAATGTAGGCGTGATGTCAATGTGTAGCCCTCCTGTGTAATGTTGATGAGATGTCAGTGTGTAGCCATGTAATGTAGCTGTGATGTCATTGTGCAGCCCTGTTGTGTAACGTTAGTGTGATGTCAGTATGTAGCCCTGCTGTGTGTAGCCAGTACTGAGCTTTGCAGTTTGGGTTTCACCTGACACTGCAGGACACACCCCTGATTGACAGTAGATACGCCCATAGGTGGCGATAGACACGCCCCTTGGGTGCAATGTGACACGCCCCATCAATGGTGCTGCGCATTAGAGTGCGATTCGTAATCTCCCTGAAACTACTTTTCAAAAGTAGGCAAGTATGTCTATATATATATATATATATATATATATATATATATATATATATATATATAAAAATATGTGTGTGTATAATATGGATACGGAAACCCACCCATAAAAATCCTGCGTTTGCCACTGTAGGGGAAGACAGCCCTCTGCCTGCAGCCCTTCCCCCAGCTCAGTCCACTGCGGCCTTCCCGCTGCTGAGCTGCTTCTTCTACACCCTCCTCCCCTTTCAGAGGCTAGTGGCAGCCATTTTCGGTGTAGCAAGTGGGTCTCCGGGAATGCTGGGTCTAGTCTCCCTGTATACCTCTCCAAGGAGCTAGGTTATACAGCACTTACATCCTACCAGCTACTGCTGCTGAGTAGTTTATTTTAGTGCCCATTGCAGTATACTAAAATTATATTTGTATTGTATTCTGCATTGTATGTGACTTGAGCTAGCTCTGCTGTCTGCTTTTCTTCTGATGGCATGTAACTATCCCTCACTTTCTACCCTATTACCCTAACTCCAGGTGTTACGGGGTTCTAAATTATGCACATAAATTTAGGGCTAGTGAAAATAGTCACAAATCTGTCAGCATTGCTCGCTGCCTGTTACCATACTGTGTGCAATAATTCCCTAGCAGCCATGTCTGGCAGAGGCACGGGTCGCAAAGAGGCTGAGGCACCTCTGTTAACTTTCTTTTTTAAAATGTTGTTGAAAATTATTTTGAAGAGTGCTCCTAAAAAGAGTTTTTTTGTCTTTTCTTTCTCTAATTTTCATTGTAGCACCTCTGTTAACCTCATTTAAGTCCTATTCTACAGGTTTGTCACCTCAGGATGTTATACAGGATGGGTTTTGTGTTATATTCCATTTAGCCAGCCAGTACCCTCAGTGTCTGGGTACCAGTCAGCCACCTCAGTCTCCGAACAGGAACCCTCATGTGGGCTTCTTCTTCTTACTTACTGAGTCAAATAGCTGAACGTCTGTCAAACCCTGCAGTTGCTCCCCCTGTGTGAATTCCTTAGCTTGTACATACTGCTATATCAGTCCCAGCTATGCCACCCCTATGCCAGTCACAACTATTAATCCCCTTTGGGTGGACATGATCTCTACTCGGTACAGAGCATGTCACAAACCTCTATGGCTTTCTAGCAGATGTTACAGACCGACAGGCCGTTGGCCACTAGGCGTACTGTCTCATCTTCTCAGTGTACACAAATTCAGAGGCTTCATATAGAGAAGAAGAGGAGCCTCTCTCGCTGAGTTTCCCTCAGGAGGAGAGGAGAATCAGCCGGCCCTGAAATCATCCACCTTGTCTATTTCTGCAATGTCATCCTTAACCACTTAACTGATGATTTATTTCCCCAAAAACCGCTCTGAAATTGTCGGATTTTTTATGAGTGAATTAGGTGAAGAACATGAACTTAACCCTATCCAAAATGATTCTAGTTAAAAAAAAAAAAAAAAAAAGGAAAAAAAGAAATATATAGATTTTTTTCACCTCCCAAACATCGAAACATCGATCGTGAACATTGCGACCATCGAAACATCGAGAACAACGTGACCATCGCGACTTTAGTTTTTAGATCACGGACAGCTGCCAGGTACGCAGGGGTGGGGTGTCTAGGGGTAGCTTGGAAGGGTTGTTTTACCCTTACCTGCGGTTGCTATTGACTGCAGCCGCTGGGGGATCCTGCCATGCTGAACGATCAGCAGTGATCGGCAGCACGGCAGACACAGGGGGAGGGTGCAAGGAGGCAGAGGGACCTTCCGGTCCCTCTGCCAGCAGCTGCGGAGGGAAGTTTCCCTTCCGTGCCGCTGCGAACACAGACCATGATGACCAAGTGGTTAAAGGAACCTACAGATTGGAGGATGGAAACCTGTCTCGAGTCTATATTCTTCCTTACAGGTGCCATCACCAGACATACGGTGGCAGCCTCCTGAGTAGCTAAAGTGAATGTACACTGGGTTGGCACTTTAAAAGATGGGCTTCTGTCGGATATTTCAAGAGAAAGTCTGTCACATATCAGAGAAGCTGCTTTTTACTTGGGCAAAGTTTTGGACGCTGGTATCCTGGCATCCAAAGCGTCGGCTCCCTCAGTGCTTGCTAGACACATTCTGTGGCTCCACTTATGGAAAGCAGACAAAATATTGGTTACAGTAGCGGCCACCAAGACGACTTTTCTGCACTCAGTCCCTGAGCCATGGGCTCGAACCTCCAATTTCTCTGACGTCCTAGTGGATGCTGGGAACTCCGTAAGGACCATGGGGAATAGACGGGCTCCGCAGGAGACTGGGCACTCTAAAAGAAAGATTAGGTACTATCTGGTGTGCACTGGCTCCTCCCTCTATGCCCCTCCTCCAGACCTCAGTTAGATTTCTGTGCCCGGCCGAGCTGGATGCACACTAGGGGCTCTCCTGAGCTCCTAGAAAGAAAGTATATGTTAGGTTTTTTATTTTACAGTGAGACCTGCTGGCAACAGGCTCACTGCAACGAGGGACTAAGGGGAGAAGAAGCGAACCTACCTGCTTGCAGCTAGCTTGGGCTTCTTAGGCTACTGGACACCATTAGCTCCAGAGGGATCGACCGCAGGACCCGTCCTTGGTGTTCGTTCCCGGAGCCGCGCCGCCGTCCCCCTTACAGAGCCAGAAGCATGAAGATGGTCCGGAAAATCGGCGGCAGAAGACTTCAGTCTTCACCAAGGTAGCGCACAGCACTGCAGCTGTGCGCCATTGCTCCTCATACACACTTCACACTCCGGTCACTGAGGGTGCAGGGCGCTGGGGGGGGCGCCCTGAGCAGCAATAAAAACACCTTGGCTGGCAAAATAATCACAATATATAGCCCCAGAGGCTATATATGTGATAATTACCCCTGCCAGAATCCATAAAAAAGCGGGAGAAAAGTCCACAAAAAAGGGGCGGAGCTATCTCCCTCGGCACACTGGCGCCATTTTCTCTTCACAGTGTAGCTGGAAGACAGCTCCCCAGGCTCTCCCCTGTAGTTTTCAGGCTCAAAGGGTTAAAAAGAGAGGGGGGGCACTAAATTTAGGCGCAATATTGTTTATACAAGCAGCTATTGGGGAAAATTCACTCAGTGATAGTGTTTATCCCTACATTATATAGCGCTCTGGTGTGTGCTGGCATACTCTCTCTCTGTCTCCCCAAAGGGCTGTGTGGGGTCCTGTCCTCAGTCAGAGCATTCCCTGTGTGTGTGCGGTGTGTCGGTACGGCTGTGTCGACATGTTTGATGAGGAGGCTTATGTGGAGGCGGAACAGATGCCGATAAATGGGATGTCGCCCCTGCGGGCCGACACCAGAGTGGATGGATAGGTGGAAGGTATTAACCGACAGTGTCAACTCCTTACATAAAAGGCTGGATGACGTAACAGCTATGGGACAGCTGGCTTCTCAGCCCGCGCCTGCCCAGGCGTCTCAAAGGCCATCAGGGGCTCAAAAACGCCCGCTCCCTCAGATGGCAGGCACAGATGTCGACACGGAGTCTGACTCCAGTGTCGACGAGGTTGAGACATATACACAATCCACTAGGAACATCCGTTACATGATCCCAGCGATAAAAAATGTGTTACACATTTCTGACATTAACCCAAGTACCACTAAAAAAGGGTTTTATGTTTGGGGAGAAAAAGCAGGCAGTGTTTTGTTCCCCCATCAAATGAGTGAATGAAGTGTGAAAAAGCGTGGGTTCCCCCGATAAGAAACTGGTAATTTCTAAAAAGTTACTGATGGCGTACCTTTTCCCGCCAGAGGATAAGTTACGCTGGGAGATATCCCCTAGGGTGGATAAGGCGCTCACACGTTTGTCAAAAAAGGTGGCACTGCCGTCTTAGGATACGGCCAATTTGAAGGTACCTGCTGATAAAAAGCAGGAGGCTATCCTGAAGTCTATATTTACACACTCAGGTACTAGACTGAGACCTGCAGATAGTGCTGCTGCAGCGTGGTCTGTAACCCTGTCAAACAGGGATACTATTTTGCGAACATAAGTCGTCGTCTTATATATGAGGGATGCACAGAGGGATATTTTGCCGGCTGGCATCCAGAATTAATGCAATGGCCATTCTGTCAGGAGGGTATTAGAGACCCGACACTGGACAGGTGATGCTGACTTTAAAAGGCACATAGAGCCTTATAAGGGTGAGGAATTGTTTGGGGATGGTCTCTGGGACCTCGTATCCACAACAACAGCTGGGAAGAAAATTTTTTACCACAGGTTTCCTCACAGCCTAAGAAAGCACTGTATTATCAGGTACAGTCCTTTCGGCTTCAGAAAAGCAAGCGGGTCAAAGGCGCTTCCTTTCTGCACAGAGACGAGGGAAGAGGGAAAAAGCTGCACCAGTCAGCCAGTTCCCAGAATCAAAATTCTTCCCCCGCTTCCTCTGAGTCCACCGCATGACGCAGGGGCTCCACAGGCGTAGCCAGGTACGGTGGGGGGCCGCCTCAAAAATTTCAGCGATCAGTGGGCTCGCTCACAGGTGGATCCCTGGATCCTTCAAGTAGTATCTCAGGGGTACAGGCTGGAATTCGAGGCGTCTCCCCCCCGCCGTTTCCTCAAATCTGCCTTGCCGACAACTCCCTCAGGCAGGGAGGCTGTGCTAGAGGCAATTCACAAGCTGTATTCCCAGCAGGTGATAGTCAAGGTGCCCCTACTTCAACAAGGACGGGGTTACTATTCCACACTGTTTGTGGTACCGAAACCGGACGGTTCGGTGAGGCCCATTTTAAATTTGAAGTCCTTGAACACATACATAAAAAAATTCAAGTTCAAGATGGAATCGCTCAGGGCGGTTATTGCAAGCCTGGAGGAGGGGGATTACATGGTATCCCTGGACATCAAGGATGTTTACCTACATGTCCCCATTTACCATCCTCACCAGGAGTTCCTCAGATTTGTGGTACAGGATTGCCATTACCAATTCCAAACACTGCCGTTTGGACTGTCCACGGCACCGAGGGTCTTTACCAAGGTAATGGCAGAAATGATGATACTCCTTCGAAAAAAGGGAGTTTTTAATTATCCTGTACTTGGACGATCTCCTTATAAAGGCGAGGTCCATGGAGCAGTTGTTGGTCGGAGTAGCACTATCTCGGGAAGTGCTACAACAGCACGGATGGATTCTATACATCCCAAAGTCACAGCTGGTTCCTACCACACGCCTGCTGTTCCTGGGGATGGTTCTGGACACAGAACAGAAAAAAAGTGTTTCTCCCGCAGGAGAAAGCCAAGGAGCTGTCATCTCTAGTCAGAGACCTCCTGAAACCAAAACAGGTATCGGTGCATCACTGCACACGAGTCCTGGGAAAAATGGTAGCTTCTTATGAAGCAAAATTCCATTCGGCAGGTTCCATGCAAGAACCTTTCAGTGGGACCTCTTGGACAAGTGGTCGGAATCGCATCTTCAGATGCATCGGCTGATAACCCTGTCTCCAAGGACCAGGGTATCTCTACTGTGGTGGCTGCAGAGTGCTCATCTTCAAGAGGGCCGCAGATTCGGCATACAGGACTGGGTCCTGGTAACCACGGATGCCAGCCTTCGAGGCTGGGGGGCAGTCACACAGGGAAGACATTTCCAAGGACTTTGGTCAAGTCAGGAGTCGTCCCTACACATAAATATTCTGGAACTGAGGGCCATTTACAATGCCCTAAGTCTGGCAAGGCCTCTGCTTCAAAACCAGCCGGTACTGATCCAATCAGACAACATCACGGCAGTCGCCCATGTAAACCGACAGGGCGGCACAAGAAGCAGGATGGCGATGGCAGAAGCCACAAGGATTCTCCGATGGGCGGAAAATCACGTCTTAGCACTGTCAGCAGTGTTCATTCCGGGAGTGGACAACTGGGAAGCAGACTTCCTCAGCAGACACGACCGACACCCGGGAGAGTGGGGACTTCATCCAGAAGTCTTCCAACTGTTGGTAAACCGTTGGGAAAGGCCACAGGTGGACATGATGGCGTCAACTAGATATTGCGCCAGGTCAAGGGACCCTCAGGCAATAGCTGTGGACGCTCTAGTGACACCGTGGGTGTACCAGTCGGTTTATGTATTCCCTCCTCTGCCTCTCATACCAAAGGTACTGAGAATAATAAGAAAACGAGGAGTAAGAACGATACTCGTGGTTCCGGATGGGCCAAGAAGAGCTTGGTACCCAGAACTTCAAGAAATAATATCAGAGGACCCATGGCCTCTACCGCTCAGACAGGATCTGCTACAGCAGGGGCCCTGTCTGTTCCAAGACTTACCGCGGCTGCGTTGGAGGGCATGGCGGTTGAATTCCGGATCCTAAAGCAAAAGGGCATTCCGGAGGAAGTCATTCCTACGCTGATAAAATCCAGGAAAGAAGTAACCGCAAACCATTATCACCGTATTTGGCGAAAATATGTTGCGTGGTGTGAGGCCAGGAAGGCCCCAACAGAGGAATTTCAGCTGGATCGTTTTCTGCACTTCCTACAGTCAGGAGTGACTATGGGCCTAAAATTGGGTTCCATTAAGGTCCAGATTTCGGCTCTGTCGATTTTCTTCCAGAAAGAACTGGCTTCACTGCCTGGAGTTCAGACATTTGTAAAGGGAGTGCTACATATTCAGCCCCTTTTTTGTGCCTTCTGTGGCACCTTGGGATCTCAACGTGGTGTTGAGTTTCTTAAAATCACATTGGTTTGAGCCACTTAAAACTGTGGATTTGAAATATCTCACGTGGAAAGTGGTCATGTTATTGGCCTTGGCTTCGGCCAGGCGTGTGTCAGAATTGGCGGCTTTGTCATGTAAAAGCCCTTATCTGATTTTCCATATGGATAGGGCAGAATTGAGGACTCGTCCCCAGTTTCTCCCTAAGGTGGTATCAGCTTTTCACTTGAACCAACCTATTGTAGTGCCTGCGGCTACTAGGGACTTGGAAGATTCCAAGTTACTGGACGTAGTCAGGGCCTTAAAAATTTATATTTCCAGGACGGCTGGAGTCAGGAAAACTGACTCGTTTTTTATCCTGTAGGCACCCAACAAAATAGGTGCTCCTGCTTCTAAGCAGACTATTGCTCGCTGAATTTGTAGCACAATTCAGCTGGAGCATTCTGCGGCTGGATTGCCGCATCCTAAATCAGTAACAGCCCATTCCACGAGGAAAGTGGGCTCATCTTGGGCGGCTGCCCGAGGGGTCTCGGCTTTACAACTTTGCCGAGCTGCAACTTGGTCAGGGGCAAACACGTTTGCTAAATTCTACAAATTTGATACCCTGGCTGAGGAGGACCTTGAGTTCTCTCATTCGGTGCTGCAGAGTCATCCGCACTCTCCCGCCCGTTTGGGAGCTTTGGTATAATCCCCATGGTCCTTACGGAGTTCCCAGCATCCACTAGGACGTCAGAGAAAATAAGATTTTACTCACCGGTAAATCTATTTCTCGTAGTCCGTAGTGGATGCTGGGCGCCCATCCCAAGTGCGGATTGTCTGCAATACTTGTATATAGTTATTGCCTAACTAAAGGGTTATTGTTGAGCCATCTGTTGAGAGGCTCAGTTATATTTCATACTGTTAACTGGGTATAGTATCACGAGTTATACGGTGTGATTGGTGTGGCTGGTATGAGTCTTACCCGGGATTCAAAATCCTTCCTTATTGTGTCAGCTCTTCCGGGCACAGTATCCTAACTGAGGTCTGGAGGAGGGGCATAGAGGGAGGAGCCAGTGCACACCAGATAGTACCTAATCTTTCTTTTAGAGTGCCCAGTCTCCTGCGGAGCCCGTCTATTCCCCATGGTCCTTACGGAGTTCCCAGCATCCACTACGGACTACGAGAAATAGATTTACCGGTGAGTAAAATCTTATTTTTTGTGCCTTTTGCCCACAAGGGAAAGCCAAAAGCCAGACCTTTCCTAGACAAACAACATCTGAAAAGACTTCAAAACCCAGACTTAAGCAGGCATGAGCTGCAAGACGGTCTCCTACCAAAACAAGTCTGCATCCTCAGGGTGGGAGGCCGACTTCTCCAGTTTGCAGACGTTGGCGCCTAGCTACAACAGAAGCCTGGGTGTATGAAGTGGTCTCAGGTGTATGCTCTCTCCCTCAACAGTTCTTATGCACAGGCCTCCCTGCAAACCCCAACAATACTTTGGGGTGACCAAATCTTCTGTGCCAGAGTTCTAATGATTGCAACTCATCCCATTTCTCTTGCGTACAATGCACTTTCCTCTAGTGAATAGAACTCGGTGACCTCTTTGCTCTAGGACACTGATGACTATAATATTTGTTCCCATTTCTGGTACATAAAGCATGTTTTAGATTTCTGTGACTAGTTCTAGTCCCAATTTTTAAGCGAGGTTTAATTGTTCCATCCTCTGTAGCTGTAAGTACTTGATTTCCAGTTCCTTTGATTGTGATAGGATCACATGCGATTAGCGTGTCAAACCACTCCTTATTGCATATGGAATGCTTTGTTGCACTTGGATTGATGTATAAACACAAACTCTTCTGTGGTTATCTGTGACACTCAAGGCTGGTGCATCTTTCCTGATGCATTTCATATCTTGCATTGCATTAACATTTCTTTGCCTACACTCAAATGCTTTATGACCTCTCTTGTGACATGTAGTACTTAAACTTGAATTTCTGCTGCGGGGTACACTGGGCTCCACAAGGATGGACAATGGGGTGTAGAGTAGGATCTTGATCCGAGGCACCAACAGGCTCAAAGCTTTGACTGTTCCCAGAATGCACAGCGCCGCCTCCTCTCTAACCCCGCCTCCCTGCACAGGAGCTCAGTTTTGTAGTTGGTGCTGCAGTAAGTAGGCACTTAACAGAGGAGATTTTTATGAAGAAAAAGTGAAGACTTCAAGGGCAGCAGCGGTGGTAAATGTCAGAAGACATTCACTGCTGCAGCTCCAGCTCTTCCCAGCGGCGCTGTACACTCCCGAACCCTGGTTGCCGGGTAACTACAGCAGGAGGCTCCGGTTTTCTTAACGTCAGGCACACACGACGGGGGCTCTCCGGGATCGCGCGGCCGCGCTTCGGGAGGTGGTGAGTGGGTCCCGCTTGCGGGACCCGGTCTTTATCGCAATCCGGCGCGGTCAGTGGGAGGCGGGCCGCGCGTGCTGGCGGTGGACACTGTGGCAGTACAGGCGATCCCACTAGATCACCAGGGCATGGGCGCAGGTCAGATTTTCTCTCTAAACCAGTTTAATAAGAGCCCACAGTATTCGGTGGTTTTGCCAGCAGGGGGATAAGGCTTAGACCTGAAGTCCCTCCCCCAGCCCCAGGGCGCCATTTCCCGCAAATGTTCCCGCCCTGGAGCTGCATATCTGTCTCTCCCTCACGCTGGGCGCCATTATCCCTCAGCTTCACTGTTCCTGGGACTGCTTTGGCAAATCCTCCTGTGTAAAGCCGCCTGGTGGTCAGTCCTGTGACTTTACATGACACTTAAGTATTCTACCAGCCTTTTTAGACAGTGCTAGTTAAGAAAGAGTGCATTTTGTCAGAGTTTTCTAGTACAATTACCCTGTGATATACATTCAGTTCTTACTGTGTAGTGTTATATCTATTGACTATATAGCTATATATATATATATATATAAGCTAGTCCAGTGCAGTATTATTGTTAGTAATAACCTCTGCATTGTACAAACTGTGACTATCTGTGTGTGCATTAGATAGCTGAGTGCTGTCCATTTCGTGTCTTTCACTCAACCTGCTATCCCTATATTCTATAACCTGAGGGGGCTTGGTGCGTCAGGTTTTATATTGATATAGGATTTTCACAAAGATATACTTTATTATGTATTTTTCTCTGTGATTTAGTCACCATATCTCTCCTTTATCTCTGCTAGTGCTGACTACACTGCACAGGGGTTTCGGTTAGAGGTATTGTGCTGCTGACAATTGTACTGTGTTACCTGATACTGCAAGTTATATCATGTCTGCTTCTGAGGGTAACGGTTCTGGGGCTGAACACACTGCCGGTGTTGCTGAAGCCACAGATCCCTATGAGGGGAATATAGCAGCTGTGGGCTCTGGTTCTGGGGGCTCCTTGCCCCCAGTGGGACTGTGGCAACGGAGGCACATAATGACCCACCGTGGGCTGCTTTTTCCACGCTTCTGCATAAGCTAGTTCATAAACTAACACCCCCTATGGGACCCCCAATGACGGTACAACCGTATGTGGTCCCTGCAGCTAACCCGCCATGGGCGAACGATTTATCTGCTCAATTGAAGAAGTTGAACCAGTCCCTGACTACTAAAAAGTCTGACCATCGCTCGCCTAAGTCCAAGGGGTCCTCTAAGCGAGCGCTTGTCTCCTCACAATCCACTGCTGTCACTGACACCTCGTCTGATGAAGACTGCACTTACACTGACCCCACAGGTTCTGACTCAGATACGGCTGATGGGGAGGGTAGTTCACATGTAGATGTTCCTGATCTTTTGGAGGCTATTAAGTTAATTCTACAGATTACGGATGATCCCGGGCCATCCGTCCCTTCTAAGAAACCTGATAGGTTTAAGCGTCAGAAGGTGGTTAAACAAGTTTTACCTCACTCTGATCACCTAGTGGATATACGTCAGGAACCCTGGGAAAACCCGGGTACGAAGTTTGTGCCTCAAAAGAAGATGCTGGCTCGCTATCCCCTCGCGCCAGAGCTGTCTAAGAATTGGGAAACGCCTCCTCCAGTGGACTCACATGTGGCTAGGATGGTGGTTTCCTCAGCTCTGCCTGTCACTACCGTCACGTCTCTAAAAGAGCCTACGGATAAACGTGTGGAGGGTTGTCTGAAAGCGATTTACACCCTCACGAGTGCTGCACAAAGGCCCACTATTGCAGCTACATTGGCTGCAGAGGCTATTGAAGCATGGGCCTTGGAGTTAGAAGCTGAAATCTCCTCTGACCATGCTAGACAATGCTTGTCATATATTGTCACAGCTTTTCGCTATATTAAAGAGGCGGCTTCTGATGCCGGTATCCTAGCAACCAAGGCCTCTACTACGTCAGTCCTGGCTCGCCGGATATTGTTGCTGAGATCCTGGTCTGTGGATCTGGACTCTAGACAAACCCTGGAGGTACTCCCTTTCAAGGGAGATATTCTGTTTGGGGAGGACTTAAATAAGATAGTGGCTGACTTGGCTACTGCCAAAACGGCCTGTCTGCCAAGTACCGCTCCTTCTGTGTCGAGGCTAAAGGTACGTCCTTTCGCCCTTTTCGTCCTTCAGGTAAAGCAAAAGGTCAGGCGTACAACAAGCAGGCCCGCACTTCCAAACCTGGTAAGCCGAAGCCAAAAAGAGCCTGGGCGGCCCGTCAGCCAGCTTCCAAGGCCGATAAGCCTGCCGCATGACGGGGTGGGCCTCCCCATGGGGGATCCCAGGGTGGGGGGCCGGCTTCTAGGGTATACCCAGGAATGGTTGAAAACCACTTCAGATGCCTGGGTACGGGAAGTCGTCACTCGAGGTTACGCCATAGCCTTCAAAAACCGACCCCCTCATCGATTTTGCCAGACAGACGTCCCGTCGGACCAGACAAAGGCAAACACTCTGCATTCGGTGGTACAGAACCTCCTGGATACAGGAGTCGTAGTACAGGTGCCTCTTGCGCAGAGGGGCCGGGGGTACTATTCTCTGCTGTTTCTAGTCCCGAAACCGAATGGGTCTTCCCAGCCCATTCTCAACCTCAAGGCATTGAACAGGTTTGTGAATGTTTCCAAGTTCATTATGGAAACCCTTCGCTCTATAGTTCTAGCCTTGGAGCCTGGGGACTACATGGTCTCCCTGGACATCCAGGATGCTTACCTGCATATTCCTATAGCAGCGTCACATCAGCAATACCTGAGGTTTGCTATTGGCAACCTCCATTACCAGTTTTGGGCGTTACCTTTTGGTTTAACAACGGCTCCGCGAGTCTTCACCAAAGTAATGGTGGTGATGACGGTGGTACTCCGCCGTCAAGGGGTCAGGATACTGCCGTATCTGGACGACTTGTTAATCCTGGCAAATTCCCCAGAACTTCTCCTACGTCATCTGGATATGACGGTCCGGTTTCTACAAGCCCACGGGTGGCTCATCAACTGGAAGAAATCCTCCCTGATCCCTGCTCAGAGCATGGTGCATCTGGGAGCGCTATTGGACACTCACAACCAGAGGTTGTTCTTGTGTCAGCAGAAGGTCCTGAAGCTTCAGGACAGGATTCGTTGCTTCCTTTCTCGTCTGCAAGTGTCGATACATTCGGCTATGCAGGTGCTGGGCCTCATGGTATCAGCATTCGACATGGTGGAGTATGCTCAATTCCATTCTTGCCCCCTCCAGAGGCTGATTCTAGCCAAGTGGGACGGCCTGCCTCACCGGATCAGGTCTCAAATGATCTCATTGACTCCGGAGGTCCGTCTGTTGCTGCTCTGGTGGCTCCAGGACCAACAACTGTGCAGGGGCCGTCCCTTCTGGATATCCAACTGGGTCCTGTTGACGACAAATGCCAGTCTAAGAGGTTGGGGCGCGGTGCTGGAGCAACACTCCCTTCAGGGTCGGTGGACCAAGGAGGAATCTCTTCTCTCGATAAATATTCTGGAATTGCGGGCGGTCTTCAATGCATTGAACCTGGCCCAGCATTTAATTCAGAACCGTCCTGTTCAAGTACAGTCGGACAACGCCACCACAGTGGCTTACATAAATCATCAAGGCGGCACTCGAAGCCGTTTGGCAATGAAGGAAGTCTCACGGATTCTACATTGGGCGGAACGCCATCTACCGGCCATATCGGCAATATTCATTCCGGGAGTCCTGAATTAGGAAGCAGACTTTCTCAGTCGTCAGGACGTGCATGCCAGCATCCAGAAGTGCATGCCTCCATCCAGAAGTGTTTCAACTCCTAGTGGAAAAGTGGGGTCTTCCAGATGTAGATCTGATGGCGTCTCGACACAATCACAAGGTTCCGGTCTTTGGAGCAAGGACAAGGGATCCTCAAGCAGCATTCGTGGATGCGCTGGCGGTGCCGTGGAGGTTTCGGCTGTCGTACGTGTTCCCTCCGGTGTCACTCCTGCCCAGGGTAATTCGGAAGTTCAAGCAAGAAAAAGGAAATCTGCTTCTCATAGCTCCAGCGTGGCCCAGACGGCACTGGTTCTCAGACCTGCAGTGCCTGTCGTCAGAGCGTCCAATTCTACTTCCACAACGCCCAGACTTCCTCGTTCAGGGCCCCTGTGTCTACCAGGACCTAGCCCGGCTGTCTTTGGCGGCGTGGCTCTTGAAGCTTCCGTCTTGAGGGCTAAGGGTTTTTCCGAAGAGGATATTAAAACTATGTTGCGGGCCCGGAAACCGGCTTCTGCCCGGATTTACCATAGGGTCTGGCATTCCTACTTTGTTTGGTGCGCATCTAACAATTATGATGCTTCCAAGTTTAGTACAGCCAAACTTTTGGCTTTTCTGCAACAGGGCCTGGATTTAGGCCTGCGTCTGGCCTCCCTCAAGGTTCATATTTCTGCCTTGTCGGTGTGGTTTCAGAGAAAAATTGCGACTTTACCTGATGTTCATACTTTCACTCAGGGTGTGTTGCGTATCCAACCTCCCTATGTCCCGCCTGTGGCTCCTTGGGACTTGTCGGTGGTTTTGGAGGCGTTGCAGGGGCCTCCGGTTGAACCCCTTGGTTCAGCTGATCTTAAGTGGGTTTCCCTTAAGGTGGTGTTCTTGCTGGCTATTGCCTCTGCTAGAAGAGTGTCGGATTTGGGGCCCTTTCCTGTAGTTCCCCATATCTGATTTTTCACCGTGACCGGGCGGTACTTCGGACTCGTCCCGGTTATTTACCGAAGGTGGTGTCCTCGTTCCACCTTAATCAGGAGATTGTGGTTCCGGCCTTTGTCTCTCCTGATTTGTCTCCCAAAGAGCGGTATTTGGATGTGGTACGGGCTCTCCGTATCTTTGTGAAAAGAACTGCTTATATTCGAGAATCTGATTCTCTCTTTGTTTTGTTTGGATTTCACAAACGTGGCTGGCCTGCTCACAAGCAGACCCTGGCCAGGTGGCTTAGAATGGTGATTGCACATGCTTATGTGACGACTGGTCTGTCAGTTCCTGCTCACATTACGGACCATTCTACTCGGTCTGTTGGACCTTCTTGGACGGCCCAATGTGGTACAACCCTTGACCAATTGTGCAAGGCGGCTACGTGGTCCTCTGGGAACACGTTCATAAGGTTCTATGCCTTCGATATTGCCGCTTCCCAGGATGCTTCCTTTGGACGCCTGGTTCTTGTGCCCGCTACAGTGCGTCCCCTCCGCTTTAGGACATCCCCATTGTCCATCCTTGTGGAGCCCCAGTGTACCCCGCAGCAGAAAACGAGTTTTGTGGTAAGAACTTACCGTTGTTAAAACTCTTTCTGCGAGGTACACTGGGCTCCACAAGGCGCCCACCCTGACGCACTTAGCTTCTTCGGGTTGGTATGGCATTAGCCGCTGACACTTCTCTTGTCGTGAGAGTGTGGTGTATATGGCTACTAACCGTTGTCATCTCTTTTCCTGCTACTGCATTGGGCTGGCTAACTAAAAACTGAGCTCCTGTGCAGGGAGGCGGGGCTATAGAGGAGGCGGCGCTGTGCATTCTGGGAACAGTCAAAGCTTTGAGCCTGTTGGTGCCTCGGATCAAGATCCTACTCTACACCCCATTGTCCATCCTTGTGGAGCCCAGTGTACCTCGCAGAAAGAGTTTTAACAACGGTAAGTTCTTACCATAAAACTCGTTTTTCTGAATTTCTCACTGTTTGTGTATAATACAGTTCTCTCAGTGGTTAACTCACAAGGCACACATTCTTGGAGGTGCAGTAGCTTTGCCTTGACTGTGTCTGTAGTTAACTTGGATGTGTTTCTTCCAACTCCACAACTAAGTAGTCAAACTCGGGAGTAAAATTCTGTAGCATTGTTATAGAGATGTCTTCATCATCTACTTGCTTTCCTACAGAAGTCGCTGAGGGATGAACATCACTTTGTCAGTGTAGTCACTTATACTGCTGCATTCACATGATTTGGTGTTAAACAAGAAAGGTCTCAAATTAGTTCTTCTCATGAGACTCCCATTTTGATATGCTGCCTGCAGTGCTGCCCACATGTCTATTGCTAACACTTTCCCGTGTATGATAGAGTACACATTTTGCTCTATGCTCAAGCCAGTTGTTCTTCAAATCATCTAGGTTTGGACTGTGGTTCTCCAGCTGTGTGATGTGGCCTTGGGACACTTGCAGCGAATCCTCGGGTTGGTCAAACAACCAATTCAAATTATTTATGGTCAATGTAATAGGCAAAACCAGTGCTAGTGTCTACCAGTCATAAAATATGTGGACAAACAGAAGCGTTTCTTGTCCTTCACCACACAATTGAACCTGAGGTTGGCATATAAACACAATTTACTTCATTTCAATTTTTTTTATTTTATTTTTTTATTCCCCAATAAGGAACTTTGGCCTAGGGGTGCCATGAAAAAAATTCTGATACTCTAGGGCAGGGGTGGGGAACCTTTTTTTGTACCGAGGGCCATTTGGATATTTATAAAATCCTTCGGGGGCCATACAAAAATTCTCAACTTAAAAAATGACCCTGCCCCCCAGTAGGTCTGCCCCTTAGAGGTATTGTGCGCGCACGCGCCAAAAAAATGGGTGTGGCCAGTTAAAATGGGACGTGATACACATATGCCCCCAATAGTGCGGTGCCAGATCCACAATTGCCCCCACAGTGCCAGGTATACAGATGCCCCCACAGTGCCAGGTATACAGATGTCCCCACAGTGCCAGGTATACAGATGCCCCCACAGTGCCAGGTATACAAATGCCCCTCACAGTGCCAGTTATACAGATGCCTCCCACAGTGCCAGGTATACAAATGCCCCCCACAGTGCCAGGTATACAGATGTCCCCACAGTGCCAGGTATACAGATGCCCCCACAGTGCCAGGTATACAGATGCCCCCACAGTGCCAGGTATACAAAAGCCCCTCACAGTGCCAGTTATACAGATGCCCCCACAGTGCCAGGTATACAAATGCCCCCCACAGTGCCAGGTATACAAATGCCCCCCACAGTGCCAGGTATACAAATGCCCCCCACAGTGCCAGGTATACAAATGCCCCCCACAGTGCCAGGTATACAGATGCCCCCACAGTGCCAGGTATACAGATGCCCCCACAGTGCCAGGTATACAGATGCCCCCACAGTGCCAGGTATATAAATGCCCCTCACAGTGCCAGTTCTACAGATGCCCCCACAGTGCCAGGTATACAAATGCCCCCACAGTGCCAGGTATACAGATGCCCTCCCCCCTCCCCTCCGTGCTGCTTACCGTGCTCCTTTCGGCGGGACACGGAGGAGAGCGCGGCTGTCGGGTGGGAGCGGCGGCGTGTAGTACTTCAAACCAGCCGCCGGTTCGAGAGCCAATCAAAGCTCGCGGACCGGCAGCCGCGGCTCCTGATTGGATGCCGGTCCGCGAGCTCTGATTGGTTCACGGACCGGCGGCTGGTTTGAAGTACTACACGCCGCTCCCACCCGACAGCCGCGCTCTCCTCCCTGTTCTGACAGCTGAGACACGCTGCCGCCGGACTGAGCGGCAGCGTGTCTCACTGACACAAGCTGGTGGACCAGACCAAACGGGCCGGAGGTTCCCCACCCGTGCTCTAGGGCATCGTGACTCAAAAACGTGTGGGAACCACTGCCATAGCATATTTCCATGTTGTATAGTTTTCCTCACCTTTCATCTTGATAAACCCCAGTATGGATGTAGCCCCTGTATGCATGCTTCATACAGACATAATTCTGCAGCTTCTGTGCTTCTGCACTGACACTCTGCACTGGAAACACTTGGTGCTGTCTTCACTCTGTGTTTCTATGCCCTGCATCTGCATATGCTACAGGGCGATCTAGTTTGGGGCCTGTGTACCTTTTGGAATAGGCCTGTGTACCTGTTGGAATATGTGTGCACAGGTAGTGATAGCATGGCAGAGTTAGTGTACAAACCAGTGCCTTGTCACTATGAACAGCCCAAATGCTTAACCAGTGCTATGGTTTATTGGTAGCAGTTGTAGTACAGTTGAACTTATGGTACACGTTGAAGATCCTGGCAGTCAGGATTCCACCAGTCGAAATACCAACGCCGGAATAACGACATCCAGACTAGATGGGCCAAGTGGTTCTTATCTGCCGTCAAATTCTATGTTGCTATGTTTCTATTCCGAAGGTAAGTATTGCCGGGAGCATTAGGATCTGGCTGTGGTGGGGGAGGTTAGGGTTAAGCTGGAGGGAGGTGGGTTTGGGTTAGGGTTAGGCTGTGGGGTGGGGGGTTAGGGTTTGGCTCCATTCTCTAGCATGCGGGGATAGGGGGGGGGGGGGGGTGGGTGCGCTCCACATGCTGGGTCCTCCCCTCCCCTCTAGGATGCGAGCGCATCGCTAACAGCAATGCACTCGCATGTTTAGGGTAGACCGCTGCCTCTACGGCCTAGCTGCAAAGGCAGTCGCCGGGCCACCATGTTTTAGATCACAGCGGCTGTGTGTGACATCATGCAGCCGCCACGGCCCGCCCCGCAAACGGTCCAGACACACCTCCATTGTCTGGACCGCAACCCCCATGCCGCAACCTGCCCTAAACACGGCGCGTTGCCACCCCCTGCCGGGGTTTAGATTGCGATCGCAATCTAAGTCCTTCCGCATGCACGCAGCGGCATGTGCGCATACACATAAGTGCGGAAATCACCAAATAGCGATTTCAGCACTTTCATGCTGAATCTGGCCCATAGTCTACTTTTTAAATCTCCTCTCTGAGAATATCGCAGGGAAGAAGTCTAAGGTGTAAATGTGTAGGGGAGAGGGACGTGATGATGCAAATTTGCAGAGTCGCACAGTGGGCCAGGATATAATATGAGAAATCACGTCATGTGTGAGAGTGGGAATTGGGTTGGGCGAGTATTTTTGTACATATGTTGCTACACTGTCAGTGTATTGGCTGGCAGTATTCGATGTATTTACCAAACAGGACATGTTTAAGAGTTTGGTGCAAATTTTTACTGAGTGCAGAATATGAAGTCTGGCTGTGTGCCACTGCAAGGAGTGCAAATGTAAAGGTTTGTTCGCATGCAGAAATATATAATGCTGCATATTTACCACTCTACTCTATTTCTCTTACGTCCTAGAGGATGCTGGGGACTCCGTAAGGACCATGGGGTGTAGACGGGCTCCGCAGGAGATATGGGCACTATAAAGAACTTTAGAATGGGTGTGCACTGGCTCCTCCCTCTATGCCCCTCCTCCAGACCTCAGTTAGATCCTGTGCCCAGAGGAGATTGGGTGCATTACAGGGGAGCTCTCCTGAGTTTCTCTGATAAAGAATTCTGTTAGGTTTTTTATTTTCAGGGAGCACTGCTGGCAACAGGCTCCCTGCATCGTGGGACTGAGGAGAGAGAAGCAGACCTACTTAAGTGATAGGCTCTGCTTCTTAGGCTACTGGACACCATTAGCTCCAGAGGGAGTCGGAACGCAGGTCTCCCCTCGCTGTTCGTCCCAGAGCCGCGCCGCCGTCCTCCTCGCAGAGCTGGGTGAGTATAAGAAGAAAAGAAGACTTCTAGGCGGCAGAAGACTTCAGATCTTCACTGAGGTAAGCGCGCAGCGGTAACGCTGCGCGCCATTGCTCCCACACACTACACACACTAGCGGACACTGATGGGTGCAGGGCGCAGGGGGGGCGCCCTGGGCAGCAATAAAAACCTCTAAATCTGGCATTATAAGGTTAGACACTGCGGAGGCAGTAATTCTATAAATCCCCCGCCAGTTTTGTGATACTTTGGGCGGGACCGAAGCCCGCCGCTGGAGGGGGCGGAGCTTGGTCCCTCAGCACTAACCAGCGCCATTTTCTCCACAGAGATTGCAGAGAAGCTGGCTCCCCGGTCTCTCCCCTGCTGAACACGGTGACACAGGGCTGAAAAGAGGAGGGGGGCACTTGTAAGGCGCAGTGAGTGTATTAACACAGTGATTAAGATAAAAGTGCTATTATCTGGGAGATTATTTTCCAGTGTCAGTTGGCGCTGGGTGTGTGCTGGCATACTCTCTCTCTGTCTCTCCAAAGGGCCTTATTGGGGAACTGTCTCCTTATAACTATATCCCTGTGTGTGTGGGGGTGTCGGTACGAGTGTGTCGGCATGTCTGATGCGGAAGGCTCAGCTAAGGAGGAGGTGGAGCAGATGATTGTGGTGTCTCCGTCGGCAACGCTGACTCATGATTGGATGGACATGTGGATTGTTTTAAATGCAAATGTGACCTTATTACATAAGAGATTGGACAACGCAGAGTCCAGAGAAAAATCTGGGAGTCAATCCACCGCTTCGACTGGGTCACCGGGCCCTTCTGAATCTCAAAAACGTCCCCTATCCCAAATAGCAGACACTGATACCGACACGGATTCTGACTCCAGTGTCGACTACGATGATGCGAAGTTACACCCAAGGGTGGCCAAAAATATTCATTATATGATTATTGCAATAAAAGATGTTTTGCATATCACAAATGACCCCTCGGTCCCTGACACGAGGGTGCGCATATATAAGGAAATGAAACCTGAGGTAACCTTTCCCCCATTCCATGAGCTTAACGAGTTATTTGAAAAAGCTTGGGAAACTCCAGATAAAAAGCTGCAGATTGCCAAAAGGATTCTGATGGCGTATCCTTTCCCTGCACAGGACAGGATACGTTGGGAATCCTCACCCAGGATGGACAAGGCTTTAACACGCCTGTCCAAGAAGGTGGCGCTACCGTCTCCGGACACGGCAGCCCTCAAGGATCCTGCTGATCGCAGACAGGAAACTACTTTATAGTCTATTTATGCGCATACAGGTGCTTTGCTCAGACCGGCAATAGCATCGGCATGGGTGTGTAGTGCAGTTGCAGCTTGGACAGATTCCTTGTCAGCTGACCTTGATACCCTAGACAGGGATACCATTTTATTAACCTTAGGCCACATTAAAGATGCAGTCTTATATATGAGGGACGCTCAAAGAGACGTTGGGCTGCTAGGTTCGAGAGCCAACGCCATGGCGATTTCTGCGAGGCGAGCCCTGTGGACCCGCCAATGGACGGGTGATGCCGACTCAAAGAAGCATATGGAGGTTTTACCATACAAAGGTGAAGTTTTATTTGGGGAGGGTCTCGTGTACCTGGTTGCCACAGCTACCGCGGGTAAATCTGCCTTTTTGCCTTTTGTTCCCCCACAGCAAAAGAAAACTCCACAATATCAGATGCAGTCCTTTCGGTCGCATAAGTCCAGAAGAGGTCGGGGCTCATCTTTCCTCGCCAGAGGTAAGGGTAGAGGAAAGAGAGCACCTGCTCCAGCTTCTACTAAATCCACCGCATGACGCTGGGGCTCCACTGAGGGAGTCCGCACCGGTGGCGGTACGTCTTCGACTCTTCAGCCAGGTTTGGGTTCTGTCAGACGCAGTGGCGTAAGTTCGTCCCAGTTGCCCGGAGGCAAGTTAAATATTGGTGCCCCCCTATTTCCTATATCAAGATAAATATATGTATGTATGTATGTATGTATGTATGTATGTATGTGTGTATGTATGGAGTGTTCTGAAAAAAAAATGTATATACTGTATTTATACATTTAATTGTCTTTTATTTTAAATTCTCATTTCTTAGCAGTCATACCCAGGATTAGAACCCATGACCTGTTACACTGACAGCAGACACTTTACTGGTGGAGCTATTTGCTCCTGTAGAGGAAGCATGAGAATGCTAACTATATGAAGTTACGTGTAATTGTCAGAGAAGTATCTTCATATAGTTAAAATTCTCATATTTCCTATACAGGAGCAAACAGCTTCATCAGTAAGGTGTCTGCTTCCAGTGTAATAGGTTGTGGTTTCTAATCCTGGCTATGACACTTGTAAAATGTGTATAATAAAGAGGGTGTGATTTGTAAGGTGCAGGGACCAGTGAGGAAGTCGGCCACTGAAAAGACAGCGGCAGCTATCAATTAACTTAATTCAATGGTGTCACAGAATGGGAGGAGAGGTGTCCCCCTTCAGAGCAGGAGCCCGGAGGCAGATAACCCCGTTGCCTCCCTCTGGTCAGACGTGGATCCTTGGGCGATGGATATTGTATCCCAAGGCTACAAACTAGAATTCGAAGAGGTGCCCCCTCGCCAATTTTTCAAGTCGGCCTTGCCAGCTTCTTCCCCAGAGAGGGAAGTAGTGTTAGCTGCAATTCAAAAGCCGTGTCAACAGCAAGTGATTGTCAAGGTTACCCTAGTCCAACAGGGGAGAGGGTACTATTCGACCCTGTTCTTGGTCCCGAAGCTGGATGGTTCGGTCAGACCCATTTTAAATCTAAAATCCCTAAACCTGTACTTGAAAAAGTTCAAATTCAAGATGGAATCGCTCCGGGCTGTGATCTCCAGTCTGGAAGGGGGGGATTTTATGGTGTCACTCGACATAAAGGATGCATACCTTCATGTCCCCATATATCCTCCTCATCAGGCGTACCTGAGATTCGCTGTACAGGACTGTCATTACCAGTTTCAGACGTTGCCGTTTGGGCTTTCCACGTCCCCGAGGTTTTTCACCAAAGTGATGGCGGAGCTGATGGTGCTCCTGCGCAGACAGGGAGTCACCATTATCCCATACTTGGTCGATCTCCTGATAAAAGCAAAATCGAGAGATCAATTGCAGAAGAGCGTGTCGCTCTCCCTGAGAGTGCTACAACAACACGGTTGGATTCTCAATCTGCCAAAGTCACAATTGATTCCAACGACTCGACTATCATTCCTGGGCATGATTCTGGACACGGAACAAAAGAGGGTTTTTCTCCCGATGGAAAAAGCCCAGGACCTCCAAAACATGGTCAGAGACTTGCTAAAACCAAAAAGAGTGTCTGTTCATCAATGCACTCGAGTTCTGGGGAAAATGGTGGCAGCCTACGAGGCCATCCCCTTCGGCATGTTTCATGCAAGGACGTTTTAGTGGGCCCTCCTGGACAAGTGGTCCGGGTCCCATCTACTAATACATCAGAAGATAAGCCTGTCCCCCCGGGCCAGAGTGTCTCTCCTGTGGTGACTGCAAAGTGCTCACCTTCTAGAGGGTCGCAGGTTCGGTATTCAAATCTGGGTTCTGGTGACCACGGACGCGAGCCTCCGAGGATGGGGAGCAGTCGCACAAGGAAGAAATTTTCAGGGGCTATGGTCAAGCCAGGAGGCTTGTCTACACATCAACGTACTGGAATTGAGGGCCATATACAACGGCCAACGACAAGCGGAGAATCTTCTTCGCAACCTACCGGTTCTGATTCAATCAGACAACGTCACAGCCGTGGCTCATGTGAACACCCAAGGTGGGCCAAGGAGCAGAGTGGCAATGGCGGAAGCCACCAGGATTCTTTGCTGGGCGGAAAATCACGTAAGCGCTCTGTCAGCGGTCTTCATTCCGGGAGTGGACAACTGGGAAGCAGACTTCCTCAGCAGACACGATCTCCATCCAGGAGAGTGGGGACTTCATCAAGTCGTTTTTACAGAGATAACAAGTCTTTGGGGAATTCCTCACATAGACATGATGGCGTCACGCCTCAACAAGAAGCTTCGGAGGTATTGTGCTAGGTCAAGGGACCCTCAGGCAGTAGCGGTGGACGCCCTGGTGACACCTTGGGTGTTTCAGTCGGTCTATGTGTTCCCCCCTCTTCCTTTCATCTCAAAAATATTGAGAATCATAAGACAAAAAAGAGTGAAAACAATCCTCATTGTTCCAGATTGGCCTCGAAGGGCCTGGTATTCAGATCTTCAGCAGATGCTCACAGAAGATCCATGGCCTCTTCCTCTCAGGGAGGACCTGTTACAACAGGGGCCCTGCGTGTTCCAAGACTTACCGCGGTTACGTTTGACGGCATGGGGGTTGAACACCGAATCCTAGCTGGGAAAGGTATTCCGGAGGAAGTCATCCCTACTCTGATAAAGGCTAGGAAGGAGGTGACGGCAAAACATTATCACCGTATCTGGAGGAAATATGTTTCTTGGTGTGAAGCCAAGAATGCTCCTACGGAAGATTTCCATCTGGGCCGTTTTCTCCACTTTCTCCAGACAGGAGTGGATATGGGCCTAAAATTAGGCTCCATTAAGGTACAGATTTCGGCCCTGTCTATTTTCTTTCAGAAGGAATTGGCTTCTCTCCCAGAAGTCCAGACTTTTGTAAAGGGAGTGCTGCACATCCAGCCTCCTTTTGTGCCCCCAGTGGCACCTTGGGACCTTAACGTGGTGTTACGGTTCCTGAAGTCTCACTGGTTTGAACCTCTTCAAACGGTTGAATTTAAATTTCTCACTTGGAAGGTGGTCATGTTGTTGGCCTTGGCATCTGCAAGGCGGGTGTCCGAATTGGCGGCCTTGTCTCACAAGAGCCCCTATTTGACCTTCCATGTGGATAGAGCAGAGTTGAGGACTCGTCCTCAATTTTTGCCTAAGGTGTTTTCTTCATTTCATATGAACCAACCTATTGTGGTGCCTGTGGCTACGGGTGACTTGGAGGATTCCAAGTCCCTGGATGTAGTCATGGCCTTAAAAATCTATGTAGCCAGGAACACTTTTGCAAAGTTCTGTAAGTTTGATACCCTGGCTGATGAGGACCTTGCGTTTGCTCAGTTGGTGCTGCAGAGTCGTCCGCACTCTCCCGCCCGGTCTGGAGCTTTGATATAAACCCCATGGTCCTTACGGAGTCCCCAGCATCCTCTAGGACGTAAGAGAAAATAAGATTTTAAACCTACCGGTAAATCTTTTTCTCCTAGTCCGTAGAGGATGCTGGGCGCCCGTCCCAGTGCGGACAAAATCTGCAAGGCTTGTATATAGTTGTTGCTTCCATAAGGGTTATGTTACAGTTGAGATCAGTCTTTAGCTGATACTGTTTTTTGTTCATACTGTTAACTGGTTGCGTATATTCCAGGTTATACGGTGTGGATGGTGTGGGCTGGTATGAATCTTGCCCTTAGATTAACAAAATCCTTTCCTCGTATTGTCCATCTCCTGTGGGCACAGTTTCTCTAACTGAGGTCTGGAGGAGGGGCATAGAGGGAGGAGCCAGTGCACCCATTCTAAAGTTCTTTACAGTGCCCATATCTCCTGCGGAGCCCGCCTATACCTCATGGTCCTTACGGAGTCCCCAGCATCCTCTACGGACTAGGAGAAAAAGATTTACCGGTAGGTTTAAAATCTTATTTTTGAAACATTGCCCATGTGCTTGGAAAGTACCAAGCATTGTTATAAATAAAACATAATATTATAAATGGCTAAGGCTGCTCCTCACCTCTTTTATGTGCGGCGGTGGCCACTAGAGGCCGCCACACGAACCAAATTACTCCTTTGTGTGCAGCAAGCTTTCACAGCTCAAAGTGAAAGTGATACTGCAGGGAGATGTTACAGCCACATACCCTGCAGCTGCTAATGTTAATAATACTGATCTGACTGTGAAGAGTGGGATAGGGGCAGATAGGTACTGGGGGAGAAAGAGAGAGGGCAGGAGGGTTGGGACAGATAGGGACTGGGGAGAGAGAGCATGGAAGGGTCAGATAGGGATCAGGGAGGGGTTGAGTTAAATAGGGACTGGGAAGAGAGTGGAGTCGTAGGGGCAGATAGGGACAGTGAAGAGAGCGGTGCAGATTTTTTTCAATATACTCACTTCTGTGGTACCGCTGCCAGCAGCTGGAGGGCGCCGATGGAACTCCGTTCGGAAGACGGACACACATGCACTCACACTTCCTATGTACACTGCACCCCCCACACCATATACTGCCCTTATATACACTGCACCCCCATCATCTTCCATATTCTGCACCCCCCATCATATACTGCCCCTATATACAAACTGCACCCCCATACCTGTCCATATAGTGCACCCTTTATATAGGGCACTCCCTCCTCCATTTACTGCTCCCGCCATATACCGTATATTCTGCACCCCCTCCTCCCTATAAGATGCTGCAAACCCAAGTTACATGCCATCCTGGGACTCTGCAACAAGTAGCAGCAGTAACCAGGAAACGGATGTAAGAACCACCAGATGGTCCCGCAGTGCTCAGAGCAGAGGCATCGGGGCCACGTGTGCCCACTTACCTGCGGGGGGAGAAGATGAATCATTCCGACAGGAAGGGTTGACACCCTGTGTGGGATGATCAGTGCGATGATCAGGAGGTGAAGGGGTTGGTGCTGGGGCTGCGGATGAGGAGGAGGCAGATAACCGGCTCAGCTGCTTTATATATAATGTTATCTATATCGGCGGTAGGCACTCCAGCTGCTGTGGAACTGCACTTCTTAGCATGCCCTGTCACAGTTTTAGAGTGCCCTAACAGCAACACTGTGGCAGAGCATGCTGGGAGTGCCACACTTTGCCTAGCCCTAATCTATATAATAATCCCATCTCTGAGCAGGGTGGGGATGGGGCTGACATTACCCAGCTTGTGCCAGGTCCATATTACTAGATATAATTTACTGCACAATGCCTCATCTCTGCTTCAGTGCTTATACTGGATGTTATTTTCAGTGTTGGTTTTTATAATATGGAGCTACAGAACTGTTGCAGTGCCTTATAAATAAACATATAGTAGTAATAATTATACATTGTAACTGTTGAGAAAGGTAAAAGAAAAGTAGCAATGTAATCTAATTGGAAAAAGCAGTGTACTCCTAAGGGCAGTCCCAGGTCTGAAAGATCTGTCCTTGCTCCAGGTTTTAGAAATTGAGCTAGTCATTTTCGAGTTCTGCACGTAACCTAAGCTCTGGTCCATAATAACCCTTATCAGACACATACATTGTGAGTTTGGGGATAGCCAGTGTGTGTGCCCTGTGGATACATGTCTGCACTGCACACTGCTGCTACTTGCTGAATAGAGATGTTTAGCTTCCTTCCTGCTCAGAAAGGGGTTGTACTGTGTTAGACATGTGACTGTGATGTCATTTCTCACAACCTTGGTATTTTAGGGACTTTCCTGTACCACTCCAACTTTCCTGGGGCTGTTCACCTCCCTTGTTTGGTACTTTTCCCTGCACCTGAATACTCTGTAGCCTTCGCTTCCACCCTCTTCTGCAGTTTTCCCCTAGTGTTTTCTTCAGAAATACAGTCTGGCTGGTTTCCTGCTAAGAAAATATTCTCATTTTCACTCTGCTGTCAGCATGGACACACTGTACATACAAGCACCCTGAGAGACCTGCCATTCCCTAAATGACCAGCATTTGAAACCTCATTCTTTCTACCCAGATCCCTGCACTGTGATACTGAGGCTGCAACCTGGCAGGAGAAAATGAGTAACAATATCCCAATCTGCAAAATGGAAGCATATGATCCTGTAAGTATTTTCATAATCTTGTTCATCTCAACCTACTGTGATGTATATTTAGTGCAAGCAGTGTTGGCAGTGTGTGGTTATTGGTTGTATACAGTGGTCAAGCAGCTCGTAATGGGTCTGCACGTTAACTCTTTCACTGCTAGATCAGTGCCTAAAGTCTCTCCCTGCACTTACAGCAGGTGGTATTACCAGTTATGCAGCAGTCAGAAAGCCTGTGACCAGGAAGATACATTTGGAACCATATTACTTCATACTGGTGAAACGTTCATTATCCTTGAATTTGTAAATAAGTTTGGACTGTTCCTGAATATTTCACAGAAAATCTGTCACCTCCTGGAAGGGTGTAATTGGTGGCATATATGTTCTGTACCAAAGCCTATCAGATCTCCTTCTAAACCAGCCTATCTGCCCTAGCACACTTACCTCTCTGCCCCATCCCTATGTAGATTGTAAGTTCCTACAGGCAGAGGTTCTTCCATCACGTACTCTTTCTCTCCTCACTCTTACCATTATCCCCCACCCCCCCTCCATGCTCACAGTAGCCCTGAACCTGTCTGCTGCACCCATCACCTAGGGTCCAGGTGTCAGCCAGCTGTGACTTTGTTGTCATTATGTCTGCTGTGTAAAATTGTTTGTTAACCATCTAGCTTGTTTATATTGTATTGTTTATTTATTTAATATATATCATATTTGTTTATACTATAGTTGTATATGCACTCAGTAAGGTGCTGTGGCGCTTTGTGGCACCGTATAATCATCATCACGTTCTGTTGCTTAGTCACAACCCATGCCAGGCAACGCCGCAGGTGCAGACTTGGAAACACTAAAGCTAGGTACACACTAGACAATAGTCAGGGGCGTTTTAAGAGAGGAGGAGGCTTCTGTGCAGAATTCTGCATCAGGGGCCCCCTCCTCTCTGACCGATGCACAGGTTTTAATACTTACCTCTCCGGAGTCCCCCGGCTGTGCCATCCTTCTCCGCAGCGGCAATAGAGTCTGAGCACAGACTCAATTGCATATGCGCAGACCTCTGGGAACGTGGCGCGGCAACTATTTTCCCGAAGATTGTCTTAATGTGCATGCTCGAAACTCCAGAAAAATGGTCACCTAGGGGTAAATTTACTTAGATGGGAGTTCTATTTAAGATGGGATGTTGCCCATAGCAACCAATCAGATTCCAGGTATTATCTTCTAGAAGGTGCTAGATAAATGAGAAGTAGAATCTGATTGGTTGCTATTAGCAACATCCCATTTTAAATAGAACTCCCATCTTAGTAAATTTACTCCCTAGTGTTCAGACTCTATTGCGCTGCCGAGAAGGGATGGCTCTGACGGGGGACTCCAGAGAGGCAAGTATTAAACAAATGGGTGCAGTGTTTGCGGGGCGGGCCCCCCTGGACCCCGGGGCCCGTGTGCCTCGCACACACTGCACCCATTATAGATACAACAATGACGATATGTTCCATGAGGGATATCATTGAACGTTTTCTCTTGAACTTCCTGGAGTCCCAGACAAACGATATTGACCTTACACACCGAGTGATTTTAACAAGCGACCAATGATATACAGGGAGTCATCCGATACTAGGGTTTTTCAGCTACTGGGTAGGAATTGCATGGGGGACGTTTGTTGTTCATCGTTCATAGTGTATGCACTGGACAATATGCACCTTATCGTTAATGACATAGCCAAAATTGCATGTAATAGCAAAATAGTGCGTACACACTGGACGATATTACAAACAATATTGCTCAGAAGGGTCAAAATGAGCGGTATCATTTAAACTATCGCCTAGTGTGTACCCAGTTTAAGAATATGGGGATAACAGTTTTGCTCACAATGATGTTTATTCACATCTCAGGAGGTAATACATATGTATTACCGGCGGGCGGGAAGCCGTCTGTCAGTATCCCGACAGCGGCATCCTGCCCACCAGAATGTCGGCAGCGTGACGAGCGTTAATAGTCCCCTTTCAGGCTCCCTGCCTGCACCCATGAGTGGGAATAGCCCCTGGGGGGTGGGGTTTCCTGCTGTTGGCATTGTTGGCTGTTGGGATTCCTGCGTCGATATCCTGACTACCGGGATGGCCTACCCTCTGAAGCTATTTACACATATACAGTACATTACTTAGAGATGATTATAAACTAAAATGTTCTACCCGATTATATACATTTTTGGAACACACCCAAGGAGAACTGAAAGATAATGCAGTGTGTTTAGTAAGTGTTTCAGGAAATTGTTTACAAACCTATGAATTAAAGTTATCTAAAGGTGAAAAGCCGTTTAACCTGCAGGTGGTGATGACACCAACGCTTCCCTGAGGGCCAAGTCTGTGTGTATTCCATGCAATATAGCTGCAAAGTTCTGCCTTCCTGAGTTCCTAAGAGGCACAGATACACCCTCATACACACTTGCTGCAGTCGCGCTAAACATCTATTCTTTGTGTGCCAGGTCCCGTGTGACTCAGCTTGTGCAGAGCATCTTTCTAACAGTGAAAACCCGCCCCGTGCAATTGTGCGAATACATGCGTACGTCGTGCGAAAAACCTCGCCAGACAGTGGACATTTGCAAATCCGTTCGCAATTCACTCACCATCGAATGGTTTTTCCATTCTGTGCAGTCTGTGCGCAGCCCAGGACTTACTCCTGACACTCCCAGAAAATGGGCAGTTACTACCCACAAAAATCCGCTTCCTGTCAATCACCTTGTGAACGTCTAGCGATCAAAATCACAATGCAGTGCGACAAAACCCCTTCATAAGACTGCACTGATTAATTAGATATGTAACACTTGTTTATCTGTGTTAGTCTGAATCTGTATATGACGTGCTACGTGCTATTTTTTTAATGCCAAGTTCCAGATTCAGGCTCAGTCAAACACAGATAAACAAGTGTTGAATATCAAATTTATCAGTGCAGTCTTATCACACAAAAAAGTCATGAAAAAGACGCTGCACCAGGCGTCTCGCATCACATGGCGTATTGAGCTTATGTGTATCCGGACAAATCTTTAGCTCTCTTGCAACATTCTGGCTTCAGACCACCTCCAGGCCAGATGCATGTGTTCTGACACAACAATGTAACACCACACGGGTTGGGTACGAGATACTGGCACTTGCTATGCCGGCGGTCAGAAGACCGACACTGGCATGCCAATGGTCAGGATCCCGAAACCCAGTGGGTCGGTATACTAACCCCCCCTCCCCTTCCTCCCAAACCCTCCCTACATGCAGCCTAACCTTAACTGTCCCCCTTTAGTGCCTAACCCTAACTAGCCCCCCTTAGTGTCTAACCATAACCATAACCATACCCCTTTAGTACCTAACCCCCCCTGCAGAATAACCCGTAACCCACCCCCTAGTGCCTAAGTCTAAACAGTCCTGCAACCTAACCCATCGCCTACTGCCTAAACCTAAAAACCTAAACCCCCCGCAGTCTAACCCTAACCCATCCCCTAGTGCAGGGGTGGCCAACCAGTCAGAGACAAAGAGCCAAAAAAATCTTGTTAGGTACGTCAAAGAGCCGACATCAAGCCGAAGGCACGTGTGCAAAAATTGGGTGTGGCCTTGTGCCTGCTAGGCCACACCCCTGGTATAAAATACAATGAAAATGCCAGATCCACATAAAATACATTTTAAAGCCACATCCAACATAAAATACATTGAAAAAGACACTTCCACATAAAATAATCAAAATATCCAGATCCACATAACATATATTGAAACAGCCATATTCACATAATACACTTCAGCTCCTCCGTGTGTCACTCCAGTCAGCACCCTCCTGTGTCACTCCAGCCAGCACCCTCCTGTGTCACTCCAGCCAGCCCATGTGTGAATGTGTCACTCCTGCTAGTGCCCTCCTGTGTCACTCCAGCCAGCTACCCCATGTGTCACTCCTTCCAGTACCCTCCTGTGTCACTCCTGCCAGCACCCTCCTTTATCACTCCAGTCAGCTCCCCCATTATGTCTCTCCTGGCAGGATCCTTCTGTGTCACTCCATCCAGCTCCCCCTTGTGTCACTCCAGCCCACCCTCATATGTCACTACAGCCCAGTATCTGGCTCCCTCAGTTTTCAGTCGCCGTAGTGCTGCTGTGTGTCTGGCTGGAGTGTACCGGTTTCCAGGATCTGTTGTGGTCAGGTGACTTTGAGTGTTGGGAGCCACATTTGAATAAAGAAATAGCCGCATGCGGCTCAAGAGCCACGCATTGGCCACGGCTGCCCTAGTGCCTAAACCTAAACCCCCCACAGCCTAACCCTAACCCATCCCCTAGTACCTAAACCCCCCCGAAGCCTAACCCTAACTCATCCCCTAGAGCCTAAACCTAAACTCCCCACAGCCTAACCTATCCCCTAGTGCCTAAACCTAAACTCCCCACAACCTAACCCATCCCCTAGAGCCTAAACCTAAACCCCCCACAGCCTAACCCTAACCCATCCCCTAGTGCAGAGATTTTCAACCTTTTACAACTTGCAGCACACTGAACAAGATCTAAATATTGTCATGGCACACTCATATATACTGGTGATGCATGGTGCAGTTGCGTGTCCGAGGATGTCATGTCGCAGCTTCTCCATAGGTAACGCCTGAGCCACATCTGAGAAAGCCAGAAGAGCCCAACACTGCCCGGGCCCAAAATTAGAACTGGCTCTGTAACCACTAAACCCACCAGTATTGATCGTTCCAGGGCCTCAGTAGTGACAAAACACTGACAGGCCTGGCTCTGCTACTATGGCGGCACACATGGAGACTGCTCAGGGCACACTAGTGGTTGAAAAACACTGCCCTAGTGCCTAAACCTAAACCCCCCACAGCCTAACCTTGTCCATTCTTGGCATACTTACGTTCGGGATGCAGACAGTCAGGATTCCAGCACCGGCATTGTAGGTGGTGTCGGGATTCTGCCGCTGTTCTTCTCACTAGTGCTGGTATCTCGACTGTCGGTATCCTGAGCTCTGGGATGCCAACTACATCCCGACCACACGTATGAATTACACACTTCACACCTAGCAAACCTTTTTTTTTTCTTCTTATTTTGTGATCCCATTGAGGAATTCCTTGTTTGGTGTACTCTGACGTTCACACAATGTACAACCATTTCAATACTAGCAAGCTCATTTTCACTCCATTCAGCGCAGGAAGGGCTGTACAGACACCTGACTAGGGACACCTACAGCCATAATCCTCCACTTGTGCATAGAAAAGTATTGTCCCTGTGCAAATGCAGGATCAGTAATCACATAGTATGCAGTATATATATAGCAGCAACTCTGCGAAGATCATCAATAAAACAAATACCCTATTTATACATGTTAAAGCTTATTTGTACAGATTATTAACAGTGAATATGTTATTTGCTCTTAACTGTGTGAAATGTGTCCTGCTGACAGGGTAAAAGCTAAACTGTAAAATTCCCCGAAGTCACAGATAATGGTAGTCTCATACTGAGAAAGTGGAAATCCCTATTCTTGCCATACAGTACATTCATTTGTATCTGTCTCAAGTGCCCTTGCCCCATTGTTTTCTGTCATGTGTTTTTATCTGTGATTTATTTATTTATTTATTTATTACGTTAATGCAGAAATGTGCAGCAGACTGCTATATGTCCTATACCGAATATATAATGTATCTGTATTCTGATTATAAAACTTTAAAAATAATTTGTAAGACAGAATCGAAAAATGGGACCCGATTCTGAGGAGGTAATAATTGCAAAGAAAGAGCAAGTTACTGTGCATCTGGACATGGGGCGCAAATACATTTATTATGTTTTTGCATGCAGGGTAAATACTGTCTGCCTCTGCATGTAGTCCACAAATACCATACAGCTTTATTTGTACAGTGCAGTTTAGATTCGAGTATAGGTCACACCTCTCTCTGCACGTTACATCTGCCCCACCTACAGTGCAGCATGGTTTTGCCAAGGAACACACACAGGGGGTCATTCCGAGTTGATCGCTCGCTAGCTATTTTTTGCAGTGCTGCGAACAGATAGTCGCCGCCTATAGGGGAGTGTATTTTTGCTTTGCAAGCATGCGATCGCATGTGCAGCGGAGCAGTACAAAAAAGTTTTGTGCAGTTTCTGAGTAGCTCAGAACTTACTCAGCCGCTGCGATCACTTCAGCCTGTCCGGTCCCGAAATTGACGTCAGACACCCGCCCTGCAAACGCTTGGACATGCCTACGTTTTTCCAACCACTCCCAGAAAACGGTCAGGTGACACCCACAAACGTCAATCTCCTTGCGATCGCTATGCGAATGGATTCTTCGTTAAATCCATCACTCAGCACCGATCCGCTTTGTACCCGTACAACGCGCCTGCGCATTGTGGTGCATACACATGCGCAATAGTGACCTGATCGATGCGCTGTGAAAAACGTCAGCGTGCGATCAGGTCGGAATGACCCCCACAGTTACTTGCTCTTTTTTTACTCTGGTCTCGCCTCAGAATCAGGCCCGGAATCTCTGAGGCTGTTTATTTTTCTTCTGAGCAGAGCTGTAATAGTAGATCAGTCATATGTGATCTATTCATATACACCAAAGTGTTTCAGTTACGCCATAGGAAATCTTTGGAGATTTTGTGGTTTTCAAACAACGTCACCTTATTATAAAGCGGTTTCATTTTTGAATTTCATGCTCAATACTTCACAATATGAGAAAAGAATAGCATGGAGTTTTATTTCCTCATTCTCTGATTAAGAGTTTATAGTGTCTTCACTGGTGATTCCCATAATTCAACAAGACAGTAGGCAATGAATCACAGCAGAAAAGAAACACTGTAACAGCATCCTGTTAACTGTTGATATCAACATTCTGTTTATGTTGGGGGTATTCCCTGACAGCACTTTGCAAATCTGTGACTTTATTATTGACAGGGTTAACTTGACCAAACACTATACAACTTTTCATCCACTAACCAACTATCCAACTTGTCTGGCCAACAAAATGATCAGGATGTGTACTAAGTACACTGCTCAACCTTTTCATCAGATCAGCATGGTGAACAACTCTTCTATACAACGTAACGATTTTCTGATGTCGCAGAAGTAGGCGGACAAGTCTGCCTCATTGTGCATGATAAAACAGAGTAATTAATTTGTTTAAACTAAAAACACTATTACCCCAAGATCAGAGGAAATGCGATATGGGTCCTCCCCTCCGCTCCGATTTCTAGGGCCTGAAGTAATCCAAAGGGAACTTGTGAACCCCATCCCCAGCTAGTTGGATTGGTTAAATCAAATAAGTTTCACTTAACTGACCTGTTGTAACAAGGGGTGTGTATTGGGATGCCTGCGTTCAGGATCCCATCGATCAGCATCCCGATGCCGGTATCCTGGCCGCAGAATGCCGGTGGGGGAGGGGGGCAAGCATTGCAAGCCCCTTGCGGGCTGTCTGCGGTCACCACGCTGCAGGCTCAGTGACGACATGCGGTCGCCACGTGTTCTATTCCCACTCTATGGAGGTCGTGGACACCCACGAGTGTGAATAGGCCCTGCTGGTCGGCATGCCGACCGTTGGGATTGTGAGGAGGCGGGATGTAGGGAGAGGTAATGTGACCGCTACATCCCGTAACAACCTGTGTCCAGGTTCTAGCCAGTTATCATTTGCTACCACACATTACATGATTATCATTCCAATTGGCTGACTAGTTGGTTGGAATGATAATCGTGAAATGTGTGGTCAACTTTTGTCTTTTCTGTGTCAACTGGAAACACCTGTTCTTGCGAATAGTCACTGTGAAGATCTGCGACCTCTATAAAAGCACTTGTCTGTTGTCTGCATTTATATGGTTACAGCAGGGCCGTAACTAGGTGTGTGCCAGTGGTGCTTTGCCCACAGCGCATATACACTGTGGGCGCACCATCTGGCAGGACCACCCGCGATGGTCTTTGTGTCGCCGCCGTCAGCTGAAGTGCTACCCGCTCTAATATATGGCTGGCTACTTCTCTGCTGGGCGCAACAATACAAACATTATTACAGCTGGCAGTGCGCAGCTGCCCACCTGTGTTCTCCACCCGATCTCCGACTCCCGCAGTGTCTCTTGGTAGTCGATCTTCCCTGTACAGCTCTCACAAGAAGAGTTATGGCACATGAGCCGCATGATGTGTCAGATGACACTATCACCATCATCGCGGAGCTGCCATCCAGCTCTTACTACCTGCAGCCTGCCCCATAGAAAGAAAAAGGTATGAAGTACAAAGATTATGGTTGGAAGAGGAAAGAGTGTTTAGCGGGAGAGGGTAAAGCTTTGTCGGGAGAGGAATGCATGCTTCCAGGGAGATGGTACTAAAGATGAGGAGTGCATCAGAAACAGAGGTATGGACATAAGTAAAGGAGATAGTGGAACCTGGGCATCAGGAGAAAGAGACAGGCATGGTTAGAACCTCTGGAAAGAGCAGGGAGAGTGCAGAGAACTGACAATAGAGAGGAAGGGGAGAGAGGGTGAGGCAGGGAAGAAAAGCTTTGCAGAAAAAGAATTTACCATCTATCCAGCCTCAGAGTTCCTGGGCTGTCAGCAGTATGCCTCCTCCCTCTTCTCATGACAGTCCCTTTTCTCTGGTGCTTAATCCTCACACATTAGTTGTATTGATCACTTGGACCAAGGATTTAAACCTGCTGGATTTTTAGCCATTTGATAGAAAGAGCAGAGACGTAAACACCATCGCTGGATGTGTGTGTATGTACTGTATGTAAATATGCCCTCCATGATGTTAGCCGCACTCCCTGTGCAGACACCCTAACATTACTGGTAATGCTTCGATACAATTAAGGGGCACTACTGTGTGGTGTAATGTGATTACCAGACACTACTGTGTTGTATAATGTGAATAACGAACACTACTATGTGGTATTATGTGAATAATGGATGCTAGTGTGTGGTCTAATGTGATTACCAGGCACTACTGTGTTGTATAATGTGAATAACGGACACTACTGTGTGGTATTACGTGAATAAAGGACACTACTGTGTGGTATTATGTGAATAACGTACACTACTGTGTGGTATTACGTGAATAACCGACACTACTGTGTGGTATTATGTGAATAACAGACACTACTGTGTGGTATTACGTGAATAACGGATGCTAGTGTGTGGTATTATGTGAATAACGTACACTACTGTGTGGTATTATGTGAATAACGGATGCTAGTGTGTGGTCTAATGTGATTACCAGGCACTGCTGTGTTGTATAATGTGAATAACGGACACTACTGTGTGGTATTACGTGAATAACGGACACTACTGTGTGGTATTATGTGAATAACGTACACTACTGTGTGGTATTACGTGAATAACCGACACTACTGTGTGGTATTATGTGAATAACGGACACTACTGTGTGGTATTACGTGAATAACGGATGCTAGTGTGTGGTATTATGTGAATAACGTACACTACTGTGTGGTATTATGTGAATAACGGACACTACTGTGTGGTATTATGTGAATAACGGACACTACTGTGTGGTATTACGTGAATAACGGATGCTAGTGTGTGGTATTATGTGAATAACGTACACTACTGTGTGGTATTATGTGAATAACGGACACTACTGTGTGGTATTATGTGAATAACGGACACTACTGTGTGGTATTACGTGAATAACGGATGCTAGTGTGTGGTATTATGTGAATAACGTACACTACTGTGTGGTATTATGTGAATAACGGACACTACTGTGTGGTATTACGTGAATAACGGATGCTAGTGTGTGGTATTATGTGAATAACGTACACTACTGTGTGGTATTATGTGAATAGCGGACACTACTGTGTGGTATTACGTGAATAATGGATGCTAGTGTGTGGTATTATGTGAATAATGGATGCTAGTGTGTGGTATAATGTGAATAATGGATGCTAGTGTGTGGTATAATGTGAATAATGGATGCTAGTGTGTGGTATAATGTGATTACAAGACACTAATGTGTAGTGTAATGTAAATAACGGACACTACTGTGTGTGGTGTAATGTGAATAACGGACACTACTTTTATGGTTTAATGTGAATAACAGACACTACAGTGTTGTTTTATGTGAATAACTCACAGTACTGTGCGGTCTAATGTGCATAACGGACGCTACTGTATTATGTAATGTGAATACCGGACACTACAGTTTGGTATTTTGTCCCTAGCTACAGGAGTAATTCCAGAGGACTGAAAAAGAACGAATGTAGTCCCACTGCACACAAGTGGAATTAAGGAAGAGGCAAGCAACTACCGGCCAGTGAGCCTTACATTTAGTAGTAGGGAAATTGGTGGAAACCTTCTTAAAAGAAAGAGTTTTAGAATACCTCAAATCCAGCAATTTAGGGGTTCTTTAACAGCATCAATTTACTGAGGGGAGATCATGTCAAACAGATCTTATTGACTTTTTGACTGGGTGACTGAAGTAATAGATCAAGGGGATGCAGATGTATCTTATCTAGACTTTAGTAAGGCTTTTGACACTGTCCCTCTTCACAGATAAATTTGAAAACGTATTAGAGTCTAAGATGTTTGACTGGATACGATCTTGGTTGTAGGATAGAAAACAGAGTAAATGGGATGCATTCACAGGAGGGAACAGTTACCAGTGGAGTACCCCAGGGCTTTTTAATATCCTAATTGGTGACATTGCAAATGGTATTGAAGAGAAAGTATGCCTTTTTGCAGATGACACAAAGGTGTGCAACAGGGTAGACACACCAGGAAGGGTAAAATAAATGATTGATAATCTAGGTAGACTAGAGGAATGGTCAAGAGCTTGGTAACTACAGTTTAATGATAAAATATGCAAAGTCATGCACTAGGGCAGCAGTCGCCAACCTGCGGCTCTTGAGCCGCATGCAGCTCTCTCTTCACACTGATGCGGCTCTTGCCGCGTGCGACACACCGCACACTTTGACCCGCAACCGACTTCCACCTTGCAGGGCTGCTGAGAGCGGAGGTGGGAGTGCGACGCTGGCACTACATCATGGCCATGCTCCTTGACCTGTCTGACCCTTTCCAATGCCGCGAAGAAGCGGCGCCTGTCCGGCCTCACTATCCACTGGCTCACTGTCATACAGGTGATGGCAGCTACCAGTGACCAGAGGGGGGAGAGGGGGAGGATGCTGAGGGACACAGAGTGAAGGGGGGGGGGGGGGGTGGAGGTGCAGGCAGAGAGACACATAGTGAAGGGGGAGCAGGCTGAGGTGCACGGAGTGAAGGGGGAGCAGCCTGAGGGGCACAGAGTGAAGGGGGAGCAGGCTGAGGGGCACGGAGTGAAGGGGGAGCAGGCTGAGCAGGCAGAGAGGCACAGAGTGAAGGGGGAGTAGGCAGAGAGGCACAGAGTGAAGTGGAGCGGGCACAGAGTGAAGAGTGAGCAGGCTGATGGGCACAGAGTGAAGGGGAGCAGACTGAAGGGCACAGAGTGAAGGGGGAGCAGGTACAGAGTGAGGGAACAGGCTGAGGGGCACAGAGTGAAGAGAGGCACAGAGTGAAGGGGGAGCAGGCTGAGGGGCACAGAGTGAAGGGGAGCAGACTGAGGGGCACAGAGTGAAGGGGGAGCAGGCAGAGAGGCACAGAGTAAAAAGGGAGCAGGCAGAGAGGCACAGAGTGAAGAGGGAGCAGGCAGAGAGGCACAAAGTGAATGGGGAGCAAGCAGAGAGGCACAGAGTGAAGGGGGAGCAAGCAGAGAGGCACAGAGTGAAGGGGGAGCAGGCTGAGGGGCACAGAGTGAAGGGGGAGCAGGCAGAGAGGCACAGAGTGAAGGGGGAGTAGGCAGAGAGGCACAGAGTGAAGTGGAGCGGGCACAGAGTGAAGAGTGAGTAGGCTGAGGGGCACAGAGTGAAGGGGAGCAGACTGAAGGGCACAGAGTGAAGGGGGAGCAGGTACAGAGTGAAGGGGGAACAGGCTGAGGGGCACAGAGTGAAGAGGGGCACAGAGTGAAGGGGGAGCAGGCTGAGGGGCACAGAGTGAAGGGGGAGCAGGCAGAGAGGCACAGAGTAAAAAGGGAGCAGGCAGAGAGGCACAGAGTGAATGGGGAGCAAGCAGAGAGGCACAGAGTGAAGGGGGAGCAGTCAGAGAGGCACGGAGTGAAGAGGGAGCTGGCAGAGAGGCACAGAGTGAAGGGGGAGCAGGCACAGAGTGAAGGGGGGAGCAGGCAGGGAGGCACAGAGTGAAGGGGGAGCATGGTGGACAATTTTAAATATATCAGGGGTTTTCACAATTTATAGAAGTGAGACATTCTTTAAAAGATGAAAAGTATTAGAACACAAGTATATGTGCCAAAACTGGAGGGAAGTAGTAGGTCCAGGGGAAATTGAAGGAAAAATGACTTCATAGAAAGTGTAAGTGAGCAAGTGGAATAGCCTACCATCAGAAGTGGCAGAGGTTAATACAGAAGAGCAATTTGGAATAGACATAAGGATAACCCGATGGTTAGTGCACATATTTGATGGTGGGAAGTCTGAGAATGCGCAGGATGTGTCCTGAGCATGTGCAGCCCTCCATTGCGAGTCCGCTAACCGTTTCTCCCAGCCACAGCTTGATTCACAAGCTACAGCATTTGGGAGGTGGAGAGGGGAATATCTTGGCCAGCATATCACCCCCGTTTTCCGAGAGAGACGAGACCATATTTCCTGGCCTTGCAAGCTGCTACAAACCAGCCAGGCTGTGTAAGCCTGAGGATACGCAGCCTGGCTAAACCTACAACCATCACAACCGGTGGTCTGAGGCAGCGTCTACGGATGCTGGACTCGGATCACAGATGCAATGCAGGAAGTGTCTATGTCATATAAACGCCTCCTGTGGAATTTGCATTTTTGTGGACGGAATTGCAAAGACTCTACAATCCGTCCATCTCTGAATCTGGCCCAAAGTCGCTTAAATCGTAATGCGCTGCTGTAATCTTCACTGCAAATTATATGACTGCTTGCCGAAGTATCTGCCAAGGGCAGAAGATTCCATTTGTGTGATTGCATGTATTGGGAATGGAAGAGTCTGTCTCAGTTTTACTGGCACATGAGTTAAATTTATAGTATTATGCAATATCCCATATATACGGGGAAATTTACTAGGGCCGATTTCCTCATGTGCTTCCTCCTCTAGGAGAAAGCAGGCCTAAGCTGGTTGAGAAGACTGCTATGGCTCTTCCCAACAATTGGGGGCACTAGGGTAACAAAAATGTGCCAGCATTCTGTGGCATCCAGGGCCTGCTGATATCTGCAGTGCATCTGTAAAATAAATGAAAAAGAAACAAAGAAAGGGCACACACAAATGTAAAAGTATTTTTTTATGGGAAAAAGACTCCACTAGACATTTCCATTTATTACTTTCTCCACTGAGATAGTACTCTTCGATCATCCATGTCCTGGTTTGACAAAACAAAAACAAAAAAAAGACAACTATAATGACCATGCACAACTTGTCCCTGAGGAACCACAATGTAAATGGCAGGCACAGAGCTAGTCATTCCTATTGAAATTCATTGCTGCGCTTTTATTGGTCAGACAACCGTGAGATTATGATTGGCTAGTACACCACATGGGCATTTAGTACTAACTAATCAGAGTACAGCTCAATGGAAATAACAGGCTCTATACACTGCAGGTCCCATCGGGTCGGCCCATAGAGTCAGCTTTAAATAGAGCGGGGCAGATGTATTGAGCCAGGAGAACGGAAAAAGAAGTGATAAAGCAGTGATAAGTGCAAGGTGATAACGCACCAGCCAGTCAGCCCCTGTCCTTTTTCAAATCCGTAATGACTGGCTGGTGCGTTATCACCTTATCACTGCTTTATCACTTATCTAGCCTTAAGACATCTGCCTCAGTATCTGTTAAGCCCTGTACACACGGGGGAGACCGCTCAGCACACATCTCTCCCCCCGCTCAGCACTCAGCGCAATGTGTGCTGAGCAAGGGGGGCGCTCATTTCACCCAGTGGTGAAATGAGCGATCTCACTAGATTTGGCATGCATGCATGCCAAGTCTAGAGGCGGCGATAGCGACACGCGGGACCGCGCATCGCTGTCGCCGGCATCCTACACACAGAGAGATCCGTGCTGTATTTCTAAGCAATCTAGTCAGATTGCTTAGAATTTAAGCACGGATCTCTCCGTGTGTATTCCCCCTTTACTGTTTTCAGTATGCTGATCCATTCTACCGAATAAATGTTATATATAATATTTGCTGGATGCTAAATTGTGCACATAAGGGGTTATTCAGGTTCGTTATCAAACCGTAAAGCAAGTAACTGGGCAAAACCATCTGCACTGCAGGTGCGGCAGATGTAACATGTGCAGAGAGAGTTAAATTTGGGTGGGTTAAAAGTTTCTGTGCAGGGTAAATACTGGCTGCTTAATTTCTACACTTCAATTTAGATTTCAGTTTGAACACACCACACCCAAATCGAAATCTCTGCACTTGTTATGTCTGCCCCACCTGCAGTGCAGCATAGTTTTGCCCAGTTGCTTAATTTTTTTGGTTTATTAAAAAAATCTGAATAATTCCAATTATCCCCTCATGAAATTTCCATAATGCTGTTCAATTTGTTGTTACATTAGTCCTGGAGCTCTCAAACTATTTTGCTCTGGGACCCAGTCATACAATAAAAATTATTACAGGTCCCCAGCAAGTTACTGCAGAATGGCCGCCACACATGATCGCACAGTAGCACTGCAGAGGCACAAAACACACAAACGCAGGGATGAGCTCCTTTCTGAGTTCCTGCCCTGCATGTGTGTTTTAGTATTTTCATGCACATGTTAAGTTTATACCTGCTGTGAAGGTTTTGCAGATGTTAAGGAGGTGATGAGGATGAAAGTGGAGTACAGGGGAAAGGCAGAGGGTAATAGGGGTATAACAGTGGGTAACAGGCGGAGGCATAGGTTGGCAGGGGGATAGCAGTTGGTGACAGGGGATGGCAGAGAGTAACAGGGAAGCAGTGAGTAATGGAGGATGGCAGGGGGTGCCAGTGGGATAGAAGAGAGAGGCAATGGGTGGCAGTAGGTGACTAGGGAGAGGCAGTGGTTGTTTCATTTTCCCCTGTTCCCCCTACACTGTGTTGTGTAATATCAGACCCTGTGTTGGTGTAGTGCCGTACCTGTATCTTCCAGGCGACGAGTAGATTCGACAGCTCTACAGACTTCCGCGATACGGAAGCCTGTGGCAGAAAGATGAACACTTCAAGAGAGCCCTACAGATAGATAGCAGACAAAAGCACGGTTACAACGATTTATTGTTGCAGGTTTTCGCGGGTCACCACTATTAATGAGATTGAGTTATTACGAACCAAATATAATGTGTAACAACACTATCTGTAAATTAAATTAACTTGTAACCGTAAGCATAAATCTGTAACGTTTCAATTAAGACACATGAATAACTTTGGTAATCAACTACATTAGCCACAAAAAATGCTGTAGTACCACTTAGTATTTATTCAAACCAAAATGCAGTATCCGAATGAGCTTGCCTAAACCATGTAATCACTAGCGTGTCCACAAGATGGCGCTAGATTGGATATGTTCAGTTTACGCTGATGACAAACTGTTCCAGCTATATCAATGTCCTACAGGGGATGCTGTAGAGGGAGTTCTCACTGTGCACAGTATTTGTAATCCAATAGGTAATGCTGCGGAGCAGCTACTTGTAAGGTATAGCACAAGTTTCCAAAAGAGGGCGTTGTGGAGCAGGTACTTCTAGCACAGTGTATGCTTCCAATAGGGGGCGCAGTGTAACATATGGATGAGTGCACTGTACTGGCGGTAACCTTCCAATAGAGGGTGCAGTTAGTTAAACAGTGGGACACAGAGCAAATAACACAGTCCTGGCACACACGTAGTGCTGCAGTTCAAGCAGGCAAGGGATAAATGGCACTGTCCGTGTTTTCATTGCAATTAAAGGGGAACAGGGGGTTCACACAACCCTGTCCCTTAAGGCAGAGATTTTCAACCTTTTACAACTCACGGCACACTGAACAATATCTAAATATTGTCAATGCACACTCAAATATAATGGTGAAACATGGTGCAGTTTCGTGTCCTAGGATGTCATGTCGCAGCTTCTCCATAGGTAACGCCTGAGCCACATCTGAGAAAGCCAGAAGAGCCCAACACTGCCCGGGCCCGAAGTAAGAACTGGCTCTGCAACCACTAAACCCACCAGTATTGATCGTTCCAGGGCCTCAGTAGCGGCAAAACACTGACGGGCCTGGCTGTGCTTCTATGGCGGCACACCTGGAGACTGCTCAGGGCACACTAGTGTGCCACGGCACAGTGGTTGAAAAACACTGTCTTAAGGCTTTCTGGTAAAGTGGCTGGCAGGCCCAAATAAATCACACGTGTCCCTCTTCTTGTAAATAGAGCCCTGCTGTGATCTGTCGCAGGAGGGACTGTGACTTGGAAAGTTGGCAGGGTGGTCACTGTTGGCCTCAGTGCCCATAGGTGGGGGCTGTCTGGGGTGAGGTAGAGTACCTGTACTGTCTGCTGCTATTGCCGGCTCCTGTCGGTGACTTCTCCTCACTGATGCTTTGCAGGGTGACAGCCTCCCGATGTGCGGCGTCTCCCCCTCCTTCGGTACACGCTACTGATCCTGTGTGGCTGTGTACCGTCTCAGGTCAGCGTCTGCTGGTTTACTGCATCTTGCCACCATCAGGCTTCTCTCTACCAGGGTTCACTCTCCTCTGTCAGCAGCTCTCCTTCCTGCCTCTCCCCACACTCGACCCTGGCCAATCAGAGCGCTCCCAGCTTCCCGCTCTGCCAGGGATCCTGCTGGAAAGCCCAGGGTCCAAGTGCTGTACATATTTTCTCCCGGGTGCCATGGTTGTTTAGCAACCAGATGAAAAGGGTTTTAACCCTTACAGTGTCTGGCTGCAGCTGGTGTAAACTAGGAGAAGGGATACCCCAAGAGTGGGTTACCACATGTGCTCCCCTGTTGACCCCCATCCACAGACCGATCCCATAACAGGGGATATAACATGCAGGTAGCAGCGCCCTGGGTCTCCGGCTAGGGAGAGAGGCACTCTGTTACATAGGTGGTAGTACAGCATTAGCACAACTGTGGAAGTCAGGGAAGGGCATGCTTTAGCACCATGTTGTTCCTGAACGGCTATTCCCTGACACCACGGCAAACAACGCTGGCGATGCTGTTGTGTAAAACGCAAACAATTGAATTTGCTCCTTCTAAGAACGTTTGTCTATTTTTCTTTGTTTCCCAAATAGTATATTATTCCAAGGGAACCGGATGAAAACTGTCTTGATTATCCTCCGCTAATAGAAACCCCGGACCCTGAGATGGAAATACGTAAGTAACTAATAGGAGACAGACAGGAATCTTATTCCACTTTCTATAGTCACACACTATGAGCTTCATTTATTATAATAACAAAAGCATGTGTAAGATATTGATGGATATAAACATATCATTCATAGAACAGGTTCTTAACTTTGGTCCAGTGTCCAAATCTGCGTGACTCGAGGGTCTCCTTTTACATGCAATAGGATACAGTGCACTATACAAGTGTTGTTATACTATAAATGCTCTACTGTACGTATCACTCCACCCAGAAAATGACATCATACTAATGAACATAGCTTATCCACACATAGGGGGTAATGCAGACCTGATTAAATTTAGCACATCTACGATCAGCTTCCCTGACATGCGGGAGGACGCAAAGCACAGGGCTAGTTCGCCCCGCATGTCAGTCCCTGCCCCGTCGCACAAGTACAAAAGCATAGCACGGCGGCGATGCTTTTATACTTGAAGGGTAGCTTCCCACCAGCGCAGCTACCCGTCGCTGTGAGGGTCGCAGCGGCTGTGTGTGACATCATGCAGCTGCCGCGGCCCGCCCCCCGCGCCCCCTAAATGCCGCTGGCCCGCCCCTTCCCGCCTAGCGACCGCCTCTGCCTGTCAATCAGGCAGAGGCGATCGCAGGCACTGTGGCGCCGGCGCAGTTCAGACCTGATCGCTGCTGTGCGAAAACTCACAGCACCCATAAGCTCTGAATTTGGCCCATAGGCTGGTATTCAATTACCCCATGGTACATTACTGAGATGAAAAATGGAGGTAGCCTCGGGCATTAACGCCCGGCTATTCAATTGAACTCTCGATTTCGCACTATAACATTGAGAAACCCCTTTATTGCCCTTAAAGCAGTGTTTTAACTGGTGTTAACATGGGTTAATAGGTGTTAACACACAGAATCCGGTAAGTGACTTACTAAAAGGAACATAATATAGGATGCAAAGCAACATATTAAAAGTAAACTGATAGTGTATATAATATAGCAGCACATGGTTTTGCCTATATTATGTACATTACCAGCTGCATGTTGATTAATGCCATATGTGATTGCAAAGCAGAAAGGCTCTTACTTTCAGTATACATCACCACCACTGTTATTCTAGCTAAATGAAAGTATGAGGAATTAGTTAATATTTTAGCAAGACATTTAAGCTTGCAGACCACCATCACAGCTTCCTCATTACCACAGAAATGTGGAGGCCGAGACAGTGGTCTGCAAGCTTAAGGGGGATATCCAATTAACCCTGGTAATTTACCAGGGCTAATTGTCCTGCTGGGGGCTATCTAATTAGCCCTGATAAGCCGTCGCGTGCCGCGTCTTATCAGGGATTTTGTTTCACCTGCCTCTGGCAGGCGAAGCAGAATCTCCGGAACAGACCCATTTTCGTCCGAAAACGGGGCTGTTTCACACGAAAACACACAGGTTTCACTGAACCTGTGTGTTTTTGGGAGAAATTGTGTTTTTTTACAGGCGATAAATCTGGATAGCCTGTAAAAAAAAGTAGGTGAAACATCGGAAAGAAGTCAGAAAAACGGCCGTTTTTCGGACCCGATGTTTTAACGGGGATAATTGGATATCCCCCTTAATGTTTAGCTTCATACACACACTCACACACATATGTGTGTGTATATACCAATGACGTGCGGTGGGGTGAGGCAGAGCGTTTCCTGTCATACTAACATTTGTGCCAGATTTTTGACTGTATAAAGTATATGAAAAATACAAAGACTATGTTAAAAATATATTCTTTGTATTATTCTAATCATTTTTATAATAAAGTCTATCATAAGTGAGGCAGTGCCTTTTATCGCCCATTTCTAATCAAAACTCACCAAATTTCCAGGAGTTTATACTGCTGCACCTGTATATAATGCCCACATGAACCATCTGGCTCATATATTGTGTGTAAATCTGGCTCTAGTACTAACCAGTGCCTCCTGAGACATTAACCTCACCGCACGTCCCTGGTACAGTATATACGTATGCGTGTATGTGAGTTTTGCCTATAGAAAAAGAATGTATCCCAATTAGCGTGAATTACCATATGATACAATATATTAATGTGTTATAAATAAAATAAGAAAACATGTATTAGTGCACTAATGTAATATTCACTTCTGAATGTAACAATCCCTCTTTGGAGGGGTATTTATCAAAGCATATAGAGAGATAAAAAGAACTAACTAATCAGCTTCTAAGTCTCATTTTATAGGCTGTGTTTGAAAAATTCTGTATGAGCTGATTGGTTAGTGATTTATTTATCTCCACTTTATCTCTCTCCATGCTTTGATAAATACCCCTCCTAAAATAAGAGATAATGGCCCTCATTCCGAGTTGTTCGCTCGCTAGCTGCTTTTAGCAGCATTGCACACGCTAGGCCGCCGCCCTCTGGGAGTGTATCTTAGCTTAGCAGAATAGCGAACGAAAGATTAGCAGAACTGCTACTAAATAATTCTTTGCAGTTTCTGAGTAGCTCCAGACCTACTCCTAGACTGCGATCAGCTCAGTACGTTTAGTTCCTGGTTTGACGTCACAAACACGCCCTGCGTTCGGCCAGCCACTCCCCCGTTTCCCCAGACACTCCCACGTTTTTAACTGACACGCCTGCGTTTTTTAGCACACTCCCGGAAAACGCTCAGTTACCACCCAGAAACGCCCCTTTCCTGTCAATCATTCACCGATCAGCACAGCGACTGAAAAGCGTCGCAGGATCCACAGCAAATCTACTAAGTTTTTAGTTAAATAACTAAGCGCATGCGCCCTGCGTGCCTTGCGCATTTAGCAACAAATCTCAGCATAGCGAAAATCGGCAACGAGCGAACAACTCGGAATGACCCCCAATATGAGTACCAGACAGATGTGTCCTCAAACACCTATATTCATATGGCGTGTTACACCTGGCAGGATTCTTGTGCTGCTTACTTAAGTTTTGCTACTTTTTTCTTAATTTTGCAACTATTAGTTCACATACTGTATAGGGCCTAATTCAAGGTTGATTGCAAAATAAAAATTTTCCCGAATGGGCAAAACCATGTGCACTGCAGGACGGGGGGAGGGGGGGGGCGGCGGGGGCAGATATAACATGTGCAGAGAGAGAGTTAGATTTGGGTGGGTTATTTCTGTGCAGGGTAAATACTGGCTGCTTTATTTTTACACTGCAATTTAGATTTCGTTTGAACACACCACACCCAAATCTAACTCTCTCTGCACATGTTATATCTGTCCCACCTGCAGTGCACATGGTTTTGCCCATTAGGGGAAAATGTAATTTTGCAATCAACCTTGAATTAGGCCCATAGGGTCTGATTCATGTTCGAATGGAATTGCACAGCGGCAAAGAAATTGGCTTTGAATTCCGTGCCACTAAAATGCAAATGAAGCAGGAGGCGTCTGTAGTATATAGACACCTCCTGTTTGCATTAGCCAGAATCCAAGTGCTGAGGATGAGGACACAGCCTTGGATACACTTGCACATGCACTTGGTTGATTGCTGTTTTTTTGTTTTTTTATCTTCATCCCAGCAAATGGTCCATATCTGGTGATTATTGAACAGCCAAAACAGGTGAGTAAAACATAAGTGCTATCCTGTTGCAAACAATTTAAACAGCTTGAATTGCACAAGTGTTGAGTAATATCCTCTACATATCCCATTTATAAAATACTGCAGTTACAAATGGCTAAATTGTATTTCTTGAAAAAATATTGTGAAAACCTGCCATGTTGGTGCAAACGGTCATAGGCAGCCGTACCTGAAATGCTACTCTCCTTGTGTAAAGACAACTGACATACAGGATTCACTGCAACTTTCATAAGTGGTGTCGTAATGACTTCCCTTTTATTGTCGGACAGAAAAATACAGGTCATGCATTTATTTGACAATCACTTAATAGCATCATGGCGCTAAATAACAATTAAAGAAGCTGTAATTTGTCATATGACTAAATACGAAGTAGCGTCTTGTACAGGTTTACTCTAACATCACTGCTGATCTGAATTCTGTAGGCAGCAATTTTATTGGAACGGAAAGATCATTGCAGTTGCTGCTTAAGTGGGATTGGTTATGTGAGCGCAACAGTTAAAATGTCAACACTCACCATGGGGACAATGTGAGGTGAAACCCGGCCTGCCGACACGCTAATAATGTGATTTATAACTTTTTAAAAGTATTGGCTTTACAACTGTAGAGGTGATGGTAAAACTTTATAGATGTAGTTGTAAAGCCGACACTGTTAAAATGCTAATTTTTAACATGTCGACATGCTAGATTCGACTTCCATGTCCCTACTTTTTATATACATTTTAAATGACGAAATGCCCACTACATGCCGCTCAAAATGGACCTTTAATATGATTATTAGCTAGTGACTGCATCATATTTTCTCCTTCGTCCTAGAGGATGCTGGGGACTCCAAAAGGACCATGGGGTATAGACGGGTTCCGCAGGAGACATGGGCACACTATAAGACTTTGAATGGGTGTGAACTGGCTCCTCCCTCTATGCCCCTCCTCCAGACCTCAGTTAGATTCTGTGCCCAGAGGAGACTGGTCACACTATAGGGGAGCTCTACTGAGTTTCTCTAAAAGACTTTTGTTAGGTTTATTTTTTTCAGGGAGCACTGCTGGCAACAGGCTCCCTGCATCGTGGGACTGAGGGGAGAGAAGCAGACCTACTTCTGTGAGACTGATAGGCTCTGCTTCTTAGGCTACTGGACACCATTAGCTCCAGAGGGTCCGATCACTTGGGTCGCCTAGCTGCTCGTTCCCGGAGCTGCGCCGCCGTCCCCCTCACAGAGCCAGAAGATTGAAGACAGGTGAGTAACTGAAGCAAAGAAGACATCGGAAGGTGGCAGAAGACTTCAGTCTTCCTGAGGTACCGCGCAGCGGTAGCACTGCGCGCCATTGCTCAAGCTAACACAGGCACTGCATGGGTGCAGGGCGCAGGGGGGGGGCGCCCTGGCCTGCAATATAAACCTCTTTTGGGCAATATCTGGCTAAAATAAAGTGCATAAGCACTGTTTTGAGATCCCCGCCAGTATAATTATAGCAGGACCGAAGCGCGCCTTTTAGGGGGCGGGGCTTCCTCCTCAGCTCTGACCAGCGCCATTTTCTCTCCACAGCTTGCTGCAGAGATGCTGCTCCTGGCCCTTCCACTGCTGTCACAAGTAACAGGGTGCTAAAAACGAAGGGGGGGGCACATAATTTGGTGATTGGTTGTATTATATTACAAGCGCTTATAGGTCTGGGGCATTTTGTTTTCAGACTGGTGTGGCGCTGGGTGTGAGCTGGCAAACTCCTTCTCTGTCTCTCTGAAAGGCCTTATTGTGGGTCTGTCCCCTTTAGCCCAGTGTGTGTGGGGGTGTCGGTACGTGTGTGTCGACATGGCAGAAACTGAATGCTCTTCCCAGGAGGAGGTTAGTGTGAGAGCTGAACAAAATGAAGGAGTGACTCTGTCGGCACCGCTGACTGCTGATTGGGTTGATATGTGGAATGTGTTGAATAGCAGTGTGGCTTTGTTGCACAAGAGGTTGGACAAACCTGAGTCTCAGAACCAAGCATGGAGGCAATCCATGGGAGACGTGGTACCACACACTCAGGCCCCCTCGGGGTCCCAAAAACGTTCATTTACCCAGATAGCAGACACTGATACCGACACGGATTCTGATTCCAGTGTCGACTATAATGATGCGAAGTTACATCCTAAGGTGGCTAAGAGTATTCAGTACATGATTGTGGCTATAAAAGACGTGTTACATATTATGGAAGACCCCGCTGTCCCTGAGACAAGGGTCTGTATGTATAAGGGGAAGAAACCGGAGGTTACGTTCCCTCCCTCTCATGAACTGAATGCCCTTTTTGAAAAAGCCTGGGAAACGCCAGACAAGAGGTGGCACATTCCCAGGAGAATTGCTATGGCATACCCGTTTCCTTCTCAGGATATTGTTGGGTGGGAGGCAACACCCACGGTAGACAAAGCTCTAGCGCGCTTATCCAAGAAAGTGGCGCTACCATCTCCTGAAATGGCGTCCCTTAAAGATCCTGCTGATCGGAGGCAGGAAGCTACCTTGAAATCTATTTATGTCACGACGGGTACACTCCTCAGACCGGCTGTCGCTTCGGCGTGGGTGAGTAACGCGATTGAAAAGTGGGAGGATAACTTGTCATCGGACATAGACACCCTGTATCGGGATAGCGTGCTGTTGACTCTGGGTCATATCAGGTACGCTGCAGTCTATTTAAAAGAGACGGCGAGGGATATTGGCCTCTTGGGATCAAGGGCCAATGCCATGGCAGTCTCGGCTAGAAGGGTATTGTGGACTCATCAATGGAATGGTGTTGCTGATTCTAAGAAGGCTATGGAGGCTCTGCCCTACAAGGGTGGGGTTTTGTTTGGTGTAGGCCTCGCGGACCTGGTTTCTACAGCTACCGCGGGTAAGTCCTCTTTTCTGCCTTTTGTTCCTCCACAGCAAAAGAAAACGCCTCCATATCAAATGCAGTCCTTTCGGTCGCAGAAATTCAGGAAAGGACGTGGGTCATCCTTCCTTGCGGCAAGAGGTAAGGGAAGGGGAAAAGGATCGCCAGCTGTGGCAAGCTCCCAGGAGCAGAAGTCCTCCCCGGCTTCTGCCAAATCCACCGCATGACGCTGGGGCTCCCCTGGGGGAGTCCGCACCGATGGGAGCGCGTCTTCAACTCTTCAGTCAGGTCTGGGTTCTCTCGGGCCTGGATCCTTGGGTACTGGAAATTGTGACCCAAGGTTACAAGCTGGAGTTTCAAGACGTGCCCCCATGCCAATTTTTCAAATCGGCCTTGCCAGCCTCTCTTCCGGAAAGAGAGGTAGTGTGTGCGTCAATACAAAAGCTGTGTCAGCAGCGGGTCATTGTTGAGGTTCCCCCGTCACAGCGGGGAGAAGGGTTTTATTCAAGCCTGTTTGTGGTCCCGAAGCCGGATGGCTCGGTCAGACCAATTCTGAATTTAAAATCCCTCAATGTGTATTTGAAAAGTTTCAAATTCAAGATGGAGTCTCTCCGAGCGGTGATCTCCAGTCTGGAGGGGGGGGATTTTATGGTGTCAGTCGACATAAAGGATGCTTATCTGCATGTCCCCATTTATCCTCCTCATCAGGCGTACCTGAGGTTCGCTGTTCAGGATTGTCACTACCAATTTCAGACGTTGCCGTTTGGTCTTTCCACGGCCCCGAGGATTTTCACCAAGATAATGGCAGAAATGATGGTACTCCTGCGCAAGCAAGGGGTCACAATTATCCCGTACTTGGACGATCTCCTGATAAAGGCGAGATCACAGGAGCAGTTGCTAAAAAGCCTTGCGCTCTCCCTGCAGGTGCTGCAACAGCATGGCTGGCTCCTAAACTTGCCAAAGTCGCAGTTGATTCCGACAACTCGGCTGTCGTTTTTGGGCATGATCCTGGACACGGAATGGCAGAGGATTTTTCTCCCGTTGGAAAAGGCTCAGGAAATCCATAACATGGTCAAGGAACTTCTGAAATCGCCAAGAGTGTCGATTCATCAATGCACTCGAGTGCTGGGGAAACTGGTGGCGGTCTACGAGGCCATTCCGTTTGGCAGGTTCCATGCAAGAACGTTTCAGTGGGACCTACTGGACAAGTGGTCAGGGTCCCATCTACAGATGCACCGGAAAATAACTCTGTCCTCCAGGACCAGGGTTTCTCTCCCGTGGTGGCTCCAAATTTCTCACCTTCTAGAAGGTCACCGGTTCGGCATCCAAGATTGGATTCTGGTGACCACGGACGCGAGTCTCCGAGGTTGGGGAGCAGTCACACAGGGAAAAAATTTCCAGGGAAAATGGTCAAGCCAGGAAGCTTGTCTGCACATAAACATTCTGGAAATAAGGGCCATCTACAACGGCCTGCTACAAGCGGAACATCTTCTTCGCGACCTGCCCGTCTTGATTCAGTCGGACAACGTAACAGCCGTGGCGCACATAAACCGCCAGGGCGGGACGAAGAGCAGAGCGGTGATGGCGGAGGCCACCAGGATCCTTCGCTGGGCGGAAAAGCATGCAAGCGCTCTGTCAACGGTCTTCATTCCAGGCGTGGACAACTGGGAAGCAGACTTACTCAGCAGACACCATCCAGGAGAGTGGGGTCTTCATCAAGAGGTCTTTGCGGAAGTGACAAGTTGTTGGGGGCTTCCTCAAATAGACATGATGGCGTTGCGCCTCAACAAGAAGCTGCCGACATATCGTTCCAGGTTGAGGGACCCTCAAGCAGTAGCGGTAGACGCTCTGGTGACACCGTGGGTGTTTCAGTCAGTCTATGTGTTCCCTCCACTTCCACTCATCCCAAAGGTGATAAGGATCATAAGAAGAACAAGGGTCCAGGAGATACTCGTTGTTCCAGATTGGCCACGGAGGGCCTGGTATCCGGATCTTCAGGAATTACTCACAGGAGAACCCTGGCCTCTTCCTCTGAGAGGATCTGTTACAGCAGGGACCGTGCGTGTTCCAGGGCTTACCGCGGTTTCGTTTGACGTCATGGCGGTTGAACGCCAAATCCTAGCCAGAAAGGGTATTCCCGGGGAAGTCATCCCCACTCTACTTAAGGCTAGAAAGGAGGTAACGGCGAAGCATTATCACCGTATTTGGAGAAAATATGTGTCTTGGTGTGAATCCAAGAAGACTCCTATGGAAGAATTTCAGCTGGGTCGGTTCCTCCATTTTTTGCAAGCGGGTGTGGATTCGGGCCTGAAGTTAGGCTCCATTAAAGTGCAGGTTTCGGCATTATCAATTTTCTTTCAAAGGGAGTTGACTTCGCTTCCAGAAATACAGACCTTCATGAAAGGCGTACTGCACATCCAACCTCAATTTGTGCCCCCAGTTGCACCGTGGGACTTTAACGTGGTGTTACAGTTCCTTACATCACATTGGTTTGAACCTTTACAAAAGGTTGAGTTGAAATTTCTCACTTGGAAAGTGGTCATGCTATTGGCCTTGGCATCCGCAAGGCGGGTGTCCGAATTGGCGGCTTTGTCTCACAAAAGCCCCTATCTGATTTTTCATGAGGATAGAGCGGAGTTGAGAACTCATCAACAATTTCTACCGAAGGTGGTTTCTTCGTTTCACATGAACCAACCTATTGTGGTGCCGGTGGCTACTGAAGCCTTGGCTGATTCAAAGTCCCTTGATGTGGGCAGAGCTTTGAAAATTTATGTAGCCAGAACGGCTCGGGTGAGGAAAACAGAGGGTCTGTTTGTCCTGTATGCGGCCAACAAGGTTGGCGCTCCTGCTTCTAAGCAGACTATTGCACGCTGGATCTGTAATACGATTCAGCAGGCTCATTATCGACTGGATTGCCGTTACCGAAATCGGTGAAGGCCCATTCCACTAGGAAGATGGGCTCATCCTGGGTGGCTGCCCGGGGCGTCTCGGCATTACAGCTTTGCCGAGCAGCTACTTGGTCGGGGTCAAACACTTTTGCAAAGTTCTACAAGTTTGATACCCTGGCTGATGAGGACCTCCTGTTTGCTCAATCAGTTCTGCAGAGTCATCCGCACTCTCCCGCCCGGTTTGGAGCTTTGGTATAAACCCCATGGTCCTTTTGGAGTCCCCAGCATCCTCTAGGACGAAGGAGAAAATAGGATTTTAATACCGGCAAATCCTTTTCTCTTAGTCCGTAGAGGATTCTGGGCGCCCGTCCCAGTGCGTACTCGATCTGCAGTAATTGTACATAGTTATTGTTTAAGTTACACAAAGGTTGTGTTTGTTAAAGGTCAGGCTGTTGCTGATCTTTTTTGGTTCACACTGTTAACTGGTTTTAGTTGTATACCATGTTGTACGGTGTGTTGTGGTATGAGCTGGTATGTATCTCACCCTTAATTTAACAAAATCCTTTTCCTCGAAATGTCCGTCTCCTCTGGGCACAGTTCCTATAACTGAGGTCTGGAGGAGGGGCATAGAGGGAGGAGCCAGTTCACACCCATTCAAAGTCTTATAGTGTGCCCATGTCTCCTGCGGATCCTGTCTATACCCCATGGTCCTTTTGGAGTCCCCAGCATCCTCTACGGACTAAGAGAAAAGGATTTACCGGTAGGTATTTAAAATCCTATTATTCCTTTGTACACCATTGTTTAGTTAGTGATTAGCAGCCATTTTAAATTAATATTTCCTAATTTTGTACTAAATGGAAACCCTACTAACATATCGATCTTTACAGCGTGGTTTCCGATTTCGCTATGTATGTGAGGGGCCGTCCCATGGAGGATTACCAGGGGCATCCAGCGAGAAGGGAAAGAAAACCTATCCAACAGTTAAAGTGAGTGTGCCACACATTGTATAAAGTAAACCATTACATTAAATTGAAGCCATGATGATTTTCATCGGTAAAAACCTCTATAAAATGTGGCTAAACTTGAAATGTATTTAACAAAGTTACATTGATCTATAATCTGATGCAGAGATGTACTCAAACCCAGTTTTATAATAATTGAGTGATTATTGGTGGATTGCATATGTGAATGTGCCACCATGGTCATGTGACGGTAGTCGCATAGAGGATTTATTTGCAAACTGATTGACAGGGCAGTGGCGCACCCAGGGGGGTTTCTGAGTACCCAGAACCCCCCACCCCCCGACAACACAGATTTTCTCCTACATCCAGGCTGGGGGACACTGGACAATGAAATTGCTGATGGGGACCACGGGAGCTGGCACTCTAACAACGCTACAACTTTAAATATAAGCTCCTCCCCTAAGCAACTCCCAGTAGGCCAGTGTGAATTAAGCGCCTGTTGAAGCTGGGCATCTATTGATAGGGCTGCGGTGGCAGCCTTTCTAGTGTTAGGTTTTTGTTGATTTGTAATGTTTGCCTCCGGCTACACCCACTTTGGGTGTACTGTTCTCCGGACAGGTGCCTGAGCGTTCCCTCCCCTAGGGGCGGCTGTTGAACGTAACATTGTCCCGGTGTTTCTCAGCCTGGATGTAGGAGAAAAGAGGATGCTTACTGTTGAATCTTTTTCTCTAAAGCCGGCTGGGGGACACAGAGTTCACTCCCTCACGCCCAGTCTTGAAGTTCTTTGTCTTGCCTGCTGTTCTGTTTTGTTGTGGTTGTTACAGTGTCACTGGGTTACTACTTCTCCTTTCCGGGCTATTTTTAGGTTGCAGTGGGCTACAATCCTCTTTTTTTATCTGTTATTACCAAAGCTACCTGCAGCAACCCGCACTTTAAGCCACTCCCCTGTTGCCATTTGATCATGCCCCTTTTAAAAGTCCACAAATAATGTTGTGAGGGTCATGGGGTCTAATGATGTGATGCACACTGCACCACCCCATCAGTGATCCATAATGACTTGTCTGCTGTTGCTGCACCTACGTAACTACTAGTAAGTAGGGTGGGTGGGTGGGTGGTCGAGCATGACACTGTGTCTGAGATACTATACACATTAAATGTATGCTGTCTTCAAACACTACAACGCTGTGTCAATTTAACATTTCAATCATTAAGATGTCAGGATCTTAATGATTGAAATGTTGACTTGACACAGCGTTGTAGTGTTTGTGTCTTTATTTGTGTCCGAGTGCTGCACTATATGAGGACATGTTGATTTGCTACGTGGGGGCATCAGACCATGTTATTCATACAAGTGATCAGCGACGGATACTGGCTCTGTAGGCATCTGCTGGGACTCACACAGCCACCGATGGGCGTCTACATACAAATCCAGATGGCTACTGCATTTGCATACAGTCGCTGCACACACATTCTCATCTGCGTTAGCACACATCCCTGTCTCAGACCCAAGGGCAAAACTAGGGATAACTTCAAGTGTCAAGTTCATGTAAAATCTTTCTTTCTCTAACGTCCTAGTGGATGCTGGGAACTCCGTAAGGACCATGGGGAATAGCGGGCTCCGAAGGAGGCTGGGCACTCTAGAAAGATTTATGACTACCTGGTGTGCACTGGCTCCTCCCACTATGACCCTCCTCCAAGCCTCAGTTAGATCTTGTGCCCGACCGAGGTTGGATGCACACTAGGGGCTCTCCTGAGCCCTTAGAAAGAAAGTATAGATTTAGGTTTTTTATTTTCAGTGAGACCTGCTGGCAACAGGCTCACTGCAGCGAGGGACTAAGGGGAGAAGAAGCGAACTCGCCTGCTTGCAGCCGGATTGGGCTTCTTAGGCTACTGGACACCATTAGCTCCAGAGGGATCGACCGCAGGCCCAGTCCTTGGTGTTCGGTCCCGGAGCCGCGCCGCCATCCCCCTTACAGAGCCAGAAGCAAGAAGAGGTCCGGAAAAACGGCGGCAGAAGACATCAGTCTTCACCAAGGTAGCGCACAGCACTGCAGCTGTGCGCCATTGCTCCTCATGCACACCACACACTCCGGTCACTGATGGGTGCAGGGCGCTGGGGGGGGGGGGGGGGCGCCCTGAGCAGCAATATAAACACCTTGGCTGGCAAAAATACATCACATATAACCCCCAGGGCTATATGGATGTATATTAACCCCTGCCAGATTCCATAAAAATGCGGGAGAAAAGTCCGCGAAAAAGGGGCGGAGCCTATCTCCTCAGCACACTGGCGCCATTTTTCCCTCACAGCTCCGTTGGAGGGAAGCTCCCTGGCTCTCCCCTGCAGTCTACACTACAGAACAGGGTTAAAACAGAGAGGGGGGGCACTAAATTTAGGCGCAGTATAAATTATATAAAAGCAGCTATAGGGGACATAACTCAGTTAGTCCCTGCATTATATAGCGCTCTGGTGTGTGCTGGCATACTCTCACTCTGTCCCCCCAAAGGGCTTTTGTGGGTCCTGTCCTCATTGGAGCATTCCTTGTGTGTGTGCGGTGTGTCGGTACGGCTGTGTCGACATGTTTGATGAGGAGACTTATGTGGAGGCGGAGCAGATGCCGATAAATGAGATGTCGCCCCTGTGGGCCGACACCAGAGTGGATGGATAGGTGGAAGGTATTAACCGACAGTGTCAACTCCTTACATAAAAGGCTGGATGACGTAACAGCTATGGGACAGCCGGCTTCTCAGCCCGCGCCTGCCCAGACGTCTCAAAGGCCATCAACGCTCCCTCAGATGGCAGACACAGATGTCGACACGGAGTCTGACTCCAGTGTCGACGAGGTTGAGACATATACACAATCCACTAGGAACATCCGTTACATGGTCCCGGCAATATAAAATGTGTTACACATTTCTGACATTAACCCAAGTACCACTAAAAACAAAGGGTTTTATGTGTGGGGAGAAAAAGCAGGCAGTGTTTTGTTCCCCCATCAAATGAGTGAATGAAGTGTGAAAAAGCGTGGGTTTCCCCGATAAGAAACTGGTAATTTCTAACAAGTTACTGATGGCGTACCCTTTCCCGCCAGAGGATAAGTTACGCTGGGAGATATCCCCTAGGGTGGATAAGGCACTCACACGTTTGTCAAGGTGGCACTGCCGTCTTAGGATACGGCCACTTTGAAGGTACCTGCTGATAAATAGCAGGAGGCTATCCTGAAGTCTGTAATTACACACTCAGGTACTAGACTGAGACCTGCAGACTGTTGCAGCGTGGTCTGTACCCCTTTCAAACAGGGATACTATTTTGCGAACATAAGACGTCGTCTTATATATGAGGGATGCACAGAGGAATATTTTGCCAGCTGGCATCCTGAATTATTGCAATGTCCATTCTGTCAGGAGGGTATTGGAGACCCGACACTGGACAGGTGATGCTGACTTTAAAAGGCACATAGAGCCTTATAAGGGTGAGGAATTGGTTGGGGATGGTCTCTGGGACCTCGTATCCACAGCAACAGCTGGGATGAAAATATTTTACCTCAGGTTTCCTCACAGCCTAAGAAACGCACTGTATTATCAGGTACAGTCCTTTCGGCTTCAAAAAAGCAGGCGGGTCAAACGAGGGAAGAGGGAAAAAGCTGCACCAGCAGCCAGTCCCCAGAATCAAAATTCTTCCCCTGCTTCCTCTGAGTCCACCGCATGACGCGGGGGCTCCACAGGCGTAGCCAGGTACGGTGGGGGGCCGCCTCAAAAATTTCAGCGATCAGTGGGCTCGCTCACAGGTGGATCCCTGGATCCTTCAAGTAGTATCTCAGGGGTACAAGCTGGAAGTCGAGGCGTCTCCCCCCCGCCGTTTACTCAAATCTGCCTTGCCGACAACTCCCTCAGGCAGGGAGGCTGTGCTAGAGGCAATTCACAAGCTGTATTCCCAGCAGGTGATAGTCAAGGTGCCCCTACTTCAACAAGGACGGGGTTACTATTCCACACTGTTTGTGGTACCGAAACCAGCCGGTTCGGTGAGACCCATTTTAAAATGGAAATCCTTGAACACTTACATAACAAAGTTCAAGATGGAATCGCTCAGGGCGGTTATTGCAAGCCTGGACGAGGGGGATTACATGGTATCCCTGGACATCAAGGATGCTTACCTGCATGTCCCTATTTACCTTCCTCACCAGGAGTACCTCAGATTGTGGTACAGGATTGCCATGACCAATTCCAGACACTACCGTTTGGACTGTCCACGGCACCGAGGGTGTTTACCAAGGTAATGGCAGAAATGATGATACTCCTTCAAAAAAAAAAAAGGGAGTTTTTATTTATCCCATACTTGGATGATCTCCTTATAAAGGCAAGGTCCAGGGAGCAGTTACTGGTCGGAGTAGCACTATCTCAGGAGGTGCTACAACAGCATGGCTGGATTCTGAACATTCCAAAGTCACAGCTGGTTCCTTCCACTCGCTTACTGTTCCTGGGGATGATTTTGGACACAGAACAGAAAAAAGTGTTTCTCCCGCAGGAGAAAGCCAAGGAGCTGTCATCTCTAGTCAGAGACCTCCTAAAACCAAAAAGGGTATCGGTGCATCGTTGCACACGAGTCCTGGGAAAAATGGTGGCTTCATACGAAGCAATTCCATTCGGCAGGTTCCATGCGAGGACCTTCCCGTGAGACCTCTTAGATAAGTGGTCGGGATCGCATCTTCAAATGCATCAAATGATAACCCTGTCTCCAAGGACCAGGGTGTCTCTACTGTGGTGGATGCAGGGTGCTCATCTTCTAGAGGGCCGCAGTTTCGGCATACAGGACTGGGTCCTGGTGACCACGGATGCCAGCCTTCAAGGCTGGGGAGCAGTCACACAGGGAAGAAACTTCCAGGGCCTATGGTCAAGTCAGGAGACTTCCCTACATATAAATTCTGGAACTGAGGGCCATTTACAATGCCCTAAGTCAGGCAAGACCCCTGCTTCAAAACCAGCCGGTACTGATACAGTCAGACAACATCACGGCAGTCGCCCATGTGACCCGACAGGACGGCACAAGAAGCAGGATGGCAATGGCAAAAGCCACAAGGATTCTCCGATGGGCGGAAAATCACGTACTAGCACTGTCAGCAGTGTTCATTCCGGGAGTGGACAACTGGGAAGCAGACTTCCTCAGCAGACACGACCTACACCCGGGAGAGTGGGGACTTCATCCAGAAGTCTTCCTGCTGTTGGTAAACCGTTGGGAAAGGCCACAGGTGGACATGATGGCGTCCCGCCTCAACAAAAAGCTAAAGAGATATTGCGCCAGGTCAAGGGACCCTCAGGCGATAGCTGTGGACGCTCTAGTGACACCGTGGGTGTACCAGTCGGTTTATGTGTTCCCTACTCTGCCTCTCATACCAAAGGTACTGAGAATAATAAGATGGCGAGGAGTAAGAATGATACTCGTGGTTCCGGATTGGCCAAGAAGGGCTTGGTACCCGGAACTTCAGGAAATGATATCAGAGGACCCATGGCCTCTGCCGCTCAGACTGGACCTGCTTCAGCAGGGGCCCTGTCTGTTCCAAGACTTACCGCGGCTGCGTTTGACGGCATGGCGATTGAGCGCCGGATCCTGAAGGAAAAGGGTATTCCGGAAGAAGTCATTCCTGCGCTTATTAAAGCCAGGAAAGATGTTACGGCAAAGCATTATCACCGCATGTGGCGGAAATATGTTGCATGGTGCGAGGCCAAAAAGGCCCCAACAGAGGAATTTCCACTAGGTCAATTTCTACATTTCCTGCAAGCAGGAGTGAATATGGGCCTAAGTCTAGGCTCCATTAAAGTACAGATCTCGGCTCTGTCGATTTTCTTTCAAAAAAAAAATTAGCTTCAGTACCTGAAGTTCAGGCATTGTGAAAGGAGTGCTGCATATTCAGCCCCCGTTTGTGCCCCCTGTGGCACCTTGGGATCTCAACGTGGTGTTGAGTTTTCTTAAAATCACATTGGTTTGAGCCACTAAAAACCGTGGATCTAAAATATCTCGCGTAGAAAGTGGTCATGTTATTGGCCTTGGCTTCAGCCAGGCGAGTGTCAGAATTGGCGGCTTTATCATGTAAAAGCCCTTATCTGATTTTCCATATGGATAGGGCAGAATTGAGGACTCGTCCCCAATTTCTTCCTAAGGTGGTGTCAGCGTTTCACCTGAACCAGCCTATTGTGGTGCCGGCGGCTACTAGTGAATTGGAGGACTCCAAGTTGCTAGACGTTGTCAGGGCCCTGAAAATATATGTTTCCAGGACGGCTGGAGTCAGAAACTCTGACTCGCTGTTTATCCTGTATGCACCCAACAAGCTGGGTGCTCCTGCTTCTAAGCAGTCTATTGCTCGCTGGATTTTAGTACAATTCAGCTTGCACATTCTGTGGCAGGCATACCACAGCCAAAATCTGTAAATGCCCATTCCACAAGGAAGGTGGGCTCATCTTGGGCGGCTGCCCGAGGGGTCTCGGCTTTACAACTTTGCCGAGCAGCTACTTGGTCAGGGGCAAACACGTTTGCAAAATTCTACAAATTTGATACCCTGGCTGAGGAGGACCTGGAGTTCTCTCATTCGGTGCTACAGAGTCATCCGCACTCTCCCGCCCGTTTGGGAGCTTTGGTATAATCCCCATGGTCCTTACGGAGTTCCCAGCATCCACTAGGACGTTAGAGAAAATAAGAATTTACTCACCGGTAATTCTATTTCTCGTAGTCCGTAGTGGATGCTGGGCGCCCATCCCAAGTGCGGATTGTCTGCAATACTTGTAAATAGTTATTGTTAACTAAAGGGTTATTGTTGAGCCATCTGTTGAGAGGCTCAGTTGTTTTCATACTGTCAAACTGGATATAGTATCACGAATTGTACGGTGTGATTGGTGTGGCTGGTAAGAGTCTTACCCGGGATTCTAAATCCTTCCTTATTTTGTCTGCTCGTCCGGGCACAGTGTCCTAACTGAGGCTTGGAGGAGGGTCATAGTGGGAGGAGCCAGTGCACACCAGGTAGTCATAAATCTTTCTAGAGTGCCCAGCCTCCTTCTGAGCCCGCTATTCCCCATGGTCCTTACGGAGTTCCCAGCATCCACTACGGACTACGAGAAATAGAATTACCGGTGAGTAAATTCTTATTTTTTCCATTCTTATAATTTCACAGTATATTCTGTGTATGTTTGTAGGCTTACAGTATGTTTCATTTCAGATCTTTAATTATGTTGGTATGGCCAAGATCGAAGTGGATTTGGTAACACACACGGACCCGCCACGTGTTCACGCTCACAGCCTGGTGGGAAAGCATGCCAACGAAACGGGAAATTGCGTGGTGACTGTAGGACCTAAGGATATGACTGCTCAGTATGTATCATTGCAGACCCGACTCTGCCAGTCTGTGTTCTCACTTCCTGCACTGCTATCTCGTATGTATGGGAGTATCTCACTCTGGCTTCCAAACACAGGAAGTGGGGGTGATTCAGATGTGGACGGAAAGAGCATTGCTGCTGCTTACTTAGAAGCAGCAGCAATACTCAGATGCTGGGTGTAGGCATCCAATTTTAGCTGCCCCCCAGGGAGGGGGGTTAGGGTTAGGCTGTGGGGAGGTTAGGGTTCGGCACCACCAGGGGAAGGTTTGGTTTAGACACTAAAGCTAGGTACACACTATACAATTATCTGGCAGATACTCTGCCAGATCTGGCTCGTTGGAATGGATGAGAGCAAATGACAGTTGACCATTTGCTCCCAAACACTGGAAAACAAACAAAACCTGCCATTCATACAAATTAGTTCAACACAAATTTTACCAACTTGGGTGACCGACAGTTTTTGTCCGTTTTCCAGTGTTTGGGAGCAAATGGTCGATTGTCATTTGCTCTCATCCATTACCAGATTTTCATTCCAACCAGCTAGATCTGGCAGATTATCTGCCAGATATTTGTATAGTGTGTACCTAGCTTAAGGGATAGCGTTAGGGGTAGGCACTATGAGGGGAGGTTAGGGTTAGGCTGCGGGAAGGAAGGGGTAGGGGAGAGGGGATAACAGACTTACCGCTCCCCTGTTGGGATTTCAAAGATCGGGATACCGGCATCGGTATTGTGACCGCCAGCATCCCGTCTGGCTCATGCACAATATACTGAACATCGATACATTGTGTACTTTGTGCCACTGCGACCGGACCTGTATCACTGGAGATGTGTAAAGTATCCCAGAAAGCCAATCACAGCTTTGATTCGTAATCTCTATCCTTGTTAAATTATTAGTTATGAAATGGTCTATTCTAAAATATTGTTAGCTACTAATCAAAGTGTCTTTTCCTATTCATCTATATGGGTGACACAGACTAAATTATGGGGGTTAAATCCCAGTAATCTCAGTAAGAGCATTTTTAGAAAAGAAAAAAGTATCCACCATCTCCTCCCTTTTATATAACCTTTCCCCCGACAGGGGAGCGTGCGTTCTTTAAGTGCGCTGAGTGGGAAGAGTCACAGGTTTGGGGATTGTCTCCTTTTGTTTTTGTTGTTATTATTAAAGACAGATGCATATTTGTTTTTACAACTTTTTGTATTCCTGATTTATTTCCAGGTTTAATAACTTGGGCATTGTTCACGTCACGAAAAAGAGCCAGATTGAAATATTGAAAGACAAGATGAGACAGCAGATACTGAGGAATTGTAGGGGGTCACGCACGCTCACAGGTGAGGCTCCATATCCCAGGACCTTTGTAGTGTTACTTACAGAATATGCAAAGTGTGCCGTTGAAATGTGCCAGTAAAGACAGTTGGTCACTTACACTTGGCTATGCATTTGTGGCTGTGTTACCCACCTTCACGGTTACCTGACTGCATTCTTTCTTCACTACACCCTAACTGCATACTAGTGTCATACTAGGGTGACACCTGAGCTAACTGCTAGATGTCAACTGGGGAAGCATTTCATAGGGAGATGTTGTCCCACCATGGAGCTATTGAATAGCTTTGATCCTGCTATAGATTACAATGGACTTTTTCTTGAACAGAACTTGATGAGAAGAAGATTGAGGCTGAAGTTAAAGAGCTGAAGAAAGTTACAGATTTGAGCATCGTTCGGCTACGGTTCACAGCCTATTTGCCCGACAGCTCGGGAGCTTATAACCTTCCTTTGAAGCCAGTGATCTCAGATCCCATCCATGACAGCAGTAAGTAATGCATATTTGCTACACACACATGGGGTGATTCAGAGTCGGCCGCAGGGAAGCCATTGATTGCAGGTGTCTGATGGTTTCCCTGTGCGCAGGCACACAGGCAGCAGCGATATGAAATACATGGCGATCCATGCAATTTTGATTGGCATTTATGGGTGGTAACTGAGTAGGTGGTTGGTGGGCTAGCAGTCACAGGAGGGCTTGTGTCTAAAGACGCAGTTGCACTGACATCGACGGCCAGACATTAAATGTACTTTGTGTTGTATGTTGTCTACTTTAACCAACCAAGGTGTCTATGTACTAAGCCTTGGCGAGAGATAAAGTGGACAGAGAAACGTTCCAGCCAATCAGCTCCTAATTGCCATGTTACAGACTGTGTTTGAGAAATGACAGGAGCTGGTTGGCTGGGACTTGATCTCTGTCCACTTTATCTCTCTCTAAGTCTTTGTACATAGACTCCCAAGTACCATATCATCAACAAAATTAACTTTAGTGATTTTACATAAAACCTATAGGGATTTAATGGATGATATAGTTGCATGTTATTACATAAAATCATATAGCCACTTACATATAACGTGAAATGCTAATGCCAAAAGAACAAACAAATGAGAATTATCACAAACATTTTATTACTAGTAACTGGATAGAAACTTGCTATATTTGTGGATTCTTTAATTGTATATAGTTTTTATTTTGTGTGAGCAGATCACTTCAGATGTGTACAATCAGTAAACTGTTCACTGGTAGAATCGACGTGCAAAGGTTGTCTGCATAGTTCCATATAAGGGCTACTTCCAGGCGTATGCAGTGGCTGGGAGTGTTTCACTCTAACTAGGAAGAAGGCCACAGGGATTCCACTACAACGTTAGTTATTTATTTAGTAACAGTTTCTTATATAACGCAGCATATTCTGTTGCACTTTACAACTGGAACAACAGTAATAGTAGAAAACTGGGTAATAACAGACAGACTGAGGTAGAAAGCTCTGCTCGTAAGTTTACAATCTATAGGGAATAGGCATTGTTACACAAGGATAGATGCTACCTATTGCATAATGGGCCAGTTAGATTACAATGGTTCTTGATGGGCTGCATGATATGGCCACCCTAACAATGTTGGCCAAGGGACAGGAGGATGTGAAAATGAAGAAAGACAAAATATGTGAGGATATTTGGGGACTGTACAGAGGGGATGTAATTAGATAGGGAGGCATTGCGGATTATTTGGTTGGGTCTGGAATTTGATAAGTTTGTCTGAAGAGGTGAGTTTGCAGGGAACGCTTGAAGGTTTGGAGACTAGAGATAGGTCTTATTGTGCGTGGGAGGGCATTCCACAGAGCGGGTGCAACCCAGAAAAAGTCCTGTAATTTTGAGTGGGAGTGAGTAATGCGTGTGGATGAGAGACGCAGATCTTGTGCAGAGCGGAGAGGTCAGGTTGGGAGATATTTTAAGATGAGCGAAGAGATGTATGTTGGTGTAGTTTGGTTAATAGCCTTGTATGTGAGTAAAAGTATTTTATATTGATTATGGTAGAATACCGGTAACCAATGGAGGGACTGACAGAGCAGATCTACAGACGATGAACATCTAGCGAGGAAGATTAACCTTGCAGCTGCATACAAAATAAATTGTAGTGGTGAGAGCAGATTTGTGGAAAGACCAGTAACGAGACTATTACAATAATCAATGCGGGAGATAATGAGAGCATGGATTCGAGTTTTTGCTGTGTCTTATGTAAGATATGGTCATATTTTGGATATGTTTCTTAGATGTATGTAACATGGTTTTGAGACAGATTGAATGTGGGAAACAAAGGACAGTTCAGAGTCAAGAATGACACCTAGGCAGCGAGCTTGTGCGGTAGGGTTGATTATTGAGTTATCAACAGTGATAGAGATATCCGGTTGGAAACTACTATTGGACGGTGGAAATATAATGAATTCTGTTTTGGAAATATTAAGTTTGAGGTGGCGAGATGTCATCCAAGATGAAATGGCAGAAAGGGATTCAGTGACATGGCTCAATACAGATGGAGACAAATCTGGAAAGGATAGGTAGATTTGAGTATCATCCGCATACAGATGATGAAATCTGAAATTGCTGATTAGATTACCAAGAGATGAGGTATAGATTGAGAGGACTTACTGTAAGACTAAAGGGCTGTATTCACGGCCCGATTTGGAGAGAGATGTGTGCTGAGCGTGCGGGGGGAGACGGGGGGGGAGCTCATTTCAGATTGAGGCCAATCTAGCACCAGCGATAGCGCTGCGCGGCGCTGCGCATCGCTATCGCTGTGGGGGTACACACAGAGAGATCACTGCTTATAATCTAAGCAATCTAGTCAGATTGCTTAGATTTTAAGCAGTGATCGCACCGTGAGTACCCCACTTAAGTCTTGATACAGGTAACAAAGGGGAGCGGATTCAGAGAAGCAGACACTGAAAGAGCGATTAGATAGGTAGGATGAGAAACAGTAAAAGACTCTGTCCTGGAGACCTAGGGATTCTAGTGTTTGTATGAGACGAGGGTGGTCAACAGTGTCAAAAGCAGGAACATTGGCTGTTATTTACACAGGTAATAGCCTTCCTTGTACAGTAGCAGTTACTGTCAATCTGCTTCCATTGGATACTATTCTTGCTATAGTTATTCCTTTTACAGTGAGCGGTCAGTAACAGGATGGCTGCCTGTGGTGAGTAATCCTGGCTGTCAGGCCGTGTAATGTAATGCACATATGCTGCAGAGAGACATGCTGGACAAGTTATCATGCTGTATTTTATGCAGGATAGTTGGGGCTGTATAATGTGCTGTAGTCCAAAATATATCATTTTGCATGCATGGTTGGGATAGTGGTTAGCATTACTGCCTCACAGTCCTGAAGTCATGAGCTCAATTCCTAATCAAGGCACCATTAATATGCAGTTTGTATGTTCTCACCATGTTTGCATAGGTTTCCTCAGGTTGCCCGGTTTCCTCCCACATTCCAAAAACATAAGGGTAGGTTGATTGCTTTAAACTAAAAAAGAAAAACCCTGTTGTGTATGTGTGTGTACTGTACATGTGATAGGGAATATGGACTGTAAGCTCCCCTGGTAACTAATGAAACATTATCTGTAAAGCATTGCATAATATGTGTGGCTACATAAATTACTGTTATTAAATAAATATATTATAAAGGACACTTAGGGGGGAATTCAAAATTACCGCAGGTAAAATAGGGAGGTAGCCTCGGGCATTATCGTCCAATGCTAGTCACTTGGACTCCCTATTTCACCTGATAGCCTTGTTAACATCCGTTAACGTAGCATGATAACATGGGTTAGCAGGCTTTAACATGAAGAATCCGTTAAAAGTTCAAGGAATAGTACGTTAACAGAGTCGCGGCAATCGTTAATCCGCTAGTTATCAGGGATTTTTTTTCGACCTACTGAGGCAGGTGAAAAAAATCGCTGATAAATGCTCTAATTGGATAGCCCCAGGGGGATCAATTTGCCCATGGTACTCTAATATGGCTAATTCAATTCTGCCCTTAGAGTCTACATCACAGCGTCTGTTATTGTGGGTTTAGATATAGCCACTCCGTTCATCTTCACATTTTGGGGGTCATTCCGAGTTGATCGCTAGCTGCCGTTGTTCGCTGCGTAGCGATCAGTGAAAAAAATGGCTAATCTGCGCATGCGCACTCGTGTCGTACGGGTACGAAGTCCATTGTGGTTTTGCACAGGTTCTAGCGATGCTTTCAGTCGCACAGCCGAACGCAAGGAGATTGACAGAAAGAGGGCGTTTATGGGTGTCAACTGACCGTTTTCTTGGAGTGTTTGGAAAAATGCAGGCGTGGCCGGGTGTTTGCTGGGCGGGTATCCGACGTTATTACCGTGTCACTCGTCGCAGCAATCATCGCACAGGATAAGTAACCACAGGGCTGGTCTTGTTTTGCACAAAATGTGTTTGCAGGCACTCTGCTGCACAGGCGTTCGCACTCCTGCTATGCTAAAATACACTCCCCCGTGGGTGGCAACTATGCATTTGCACGGCTGCTAAAAACTGCTAGCGAGCGATCAACTCGGAATGACCCCCTTTGTTGGAACCTTGCCACTTATTGAATCTCCCATTGTATGCTACTAGGTTACGTAGATAGAGGAAGATGTACTAAGCCGTGGACAGAGAGAGGGATATGTACTAAGCCGTGGAGAAAGATAAAGTACGCTCCTTACTGCCATGTTACAGGCTGTGTTTGAAAAATCACAGTTAGGAGCAGATTGGTTGGCAGTTTATCTCTCTCCACTTTATCACTGTCCAAGGCTTAGTACATCTGCCTGATAGTACCAGCCAGTCAGCTTCCTAACTGCCGTGTTACAGGCTGTTTTTGAAAAATGGCAGGAGCTGGTTGGTTGGTACTTTATCTCTCTCCACTTTATCACTCTCTCCAAGGCTTAGTACATCTGCCATGATGTGTAAAAATTAACAGGATTGGTTGGTTCTTTATCTCTCTCCAAGCTTTGATACATCTCCCCTATAATGTCTTTTGCAATGTGTCTTTTAACCCCTTAAGTGGCATGCCCGGAAATCTTCCCGGCTTGCCAGCGATGACAGTGCTGGCAACCCCGGAAGATTTCTGGGCATACTAGTTACTGATGTCCCAGGGAATCAGTACACTCCATTATGGAGTTTAGCCCGCCCCCTGGACTCCTATTGGCCAGGGGCGCGGCTTAGCAGTAAAATGCATAATGCTGATTCCCGGGCACCGCAATCAGCTCTGTGGCTGGCGAACCCGCGGGCGATCGCCAGGCGATTACCTCGCCATGCCCCATCACTTGACCCCCCCCGCTCCCACTTCAATTTAAAAACACCCCCCCCCCCCCCCCCCTCCCCAGGGTGTGTTTTTAATTGAAAAACTTGCCACTGAAGTTGTTAAAGCATGTTTCTTCTACGTCCTAGAGGATGCTGGGGACTCCGTAAGGACCATGGGGATAGACGGGCTCCGCAGGAGACATGGGCACTTTAAGAAAGACTTTAGGTCTGGGTGTGCACTGGCTCCTCCCTCTATGCCCCTCCTCCAGACCTCAGTTTGATACTGTGCCCAGAGGAGACTGGGTGCATTACAGGGAGCTCTCCTGAGTTTCCTGTCAGAAAGTATTTTGTTAGGTTTTTTATTTTCAGGGAGCCTGCTGGCAACAGACTCCCTGCATCGAGGGACTGAGGCGAGAGAAGCAGACCTATTTCTGTGAGTTTCAAGGCTCTGCTTCTTAGGCTACTTGACACCATTAGCTCCAGAGGGAGTCGGAACACAGGTCTCACCCTGGAGTTCGTCCCGGTGCCGCGCCACCGTCCTCCTCACAGAGCCGGAAGATAGAAGCCGGGTGAGTATGAGAAGAAAGAAGACTTCAGAGGCGGCAGAAGACTTCAGATCTTCACTAAGGTAACGCACAGCAGTAAAGCTGTGCGCCATTGCTCCCATATACCTCACACACGGCAGTCACTGTAAGGGTGCAGGGCGCAGGGGTGGCGCCCTGGGCAGCATATGAACCTCTCTCTGGCAAAAGTATATATGTATACAGCTGGCCACTGTATATATATATATATATATATATATATATATATATATATATGTATAAGAGCCTCCGCCAATTTTTAGTGTATTTGAGCGGGACAGAAGCCTGCTGCCGAGGGGGCGGGGCTTCTCCCTCAGCACTCACCAGCGCCATTTTCTCCACAGCACAGCTGAGAGGAAGCTCCCCGGACTCTCCCCTGCTTATACCACAGTGAAAGAGGGTTTTAAAGAAGAGGGGGGGGGGGGGGGGCATATATACATATACACAGCGCTACTGGGTAAACATATATTTATTGTGTTTTTTCCTAGGTCATATAGAGAAGACGGGGAGCAAATGAATGTGGTGTCTCCGTCGACAACGCCGACACCTGACTGGATGGATATGTGGAATGGTTTATGTGCTAATGTAAATTTATTGCACAAAAGATTAGAGCTGAAGCTAGGGTACAGCCAGGGAGTCAACCCATGTCTGTCCCTATGTCGCAGGGACCTTCGGGGTCTCAAAAGCGCCCACTATCCCAAATAATAGATACAGATACCGACACGGATTCTGACTCCAGTGTCGACTACGATGATGCAAAATTACAGCCAAAATTGGCTAAATGTATATGATTATTGCAATAAAAGATGTTTTGCATATCACAGAGGAACCCCCTGTCCCTGACACGAGGGTACACATGTATAAAGGAAAGAAACCTGAGGTAACCTTTCCCCCCTCACATGAGTTGAACGAATTATGTGAAAAAGCTTGGGAATCTCCAGACAAAAAACAGCAGATTCCCAAAAGGATTCTTATGGCGTATCCTTTCCCGCCAACGGACAGGATACGGTGAGAGTCCTCCCCTAGGGTGGAAAAAGCATTGACACGCTTATCCAGAAAGGTAGCGCAGGCCATCCCAAGATACGGCTACCCTCAGGGATCCTGCTGACCCCAAGCAGGAGATTACCTTGAAGTCCATTTGCACACATTCTGGTACCTTACTCAGACCGGCAATTGCGTCGGCCTGGGTTTGTAGCGCTGTAGCAGCATGGACAGATACCTTATCAGCGGAAATTGAGACCCTAGATAAGGATACCATTTTATTGACCCTAGGGCATATAAAAGATGCGGTCTTATATATGAGAGATGCTCAAAGACGCTATGTCGACTTCTGCTAGACGAGTACTATGGACCCGGCAATGGACAGGTGATGCCGACTTAAAGAGGCATATGGAGGTTTTACCTTACAGGGGTGAGGAATTGTTTGGGGAAGGTCTCTCGGACCTGGTCTCCACAGCTACAGCTGGTAAATCTAAATTTTTTGCCTCATATTCCCTCACAGCCTAAGAAAGCACCACATTTCCAAATGCAGTCCTATCGATCACAAAGAAACAAGAAAGTACGAGGTGCGTCCTTTCTTGCCAGAGGTAAGGGCAGAGGAAAAAAGCTGCACAACACAGCTAGTTCCCAGGAACAGAAGTCCTCCCCGGCCTCTGCAAAATCCACCGCATGACGCTGGGGCTCCGCTAAAGGAGTCCGCCCCAGTGGGGGCACCTCTTCGAATTTTCAGCCACATCTGGGTTCACTCGCAGGTGAATCCCTGGGCAATAGAAATTGTTTCTCAGGGTTACAAGCTGGAATTCAAAGAGGTGCCTCCTCGCCGGTTTTTCAAATCGGCCCTGCCAGCTTCTCCCCAGGAAGGGGAGATAGTGTTAAATGCAATTCACAAATTGTATCTTAAACAGGTGGTGGTCAAGGTTCCCCTGCTTTAACAAGGAAGGGGATATTACTCAATCCTGTTTGTAGTCCCGAAACCGGACGGTTCGGTCAGACCCATATTAAATTTAAAAATTCCTGGACCTATAATTGAAAAGGTTCAAGTTCAAGATGGAATCGCTAAGAGCGGTCATCGCCAGCCTGGAAGGGGGGGATTTTATGGTATCTCTGGACATAAAGGATGCATACCTTCATGTTCCCATTTATCCACCTCATCAGGCGTACCTGAGATTTGCGGTACAGGTTTGTCATTACCAATTTCAGACGTTGCCGTTTGAGTCTTCCACGGCCCCGAGGATTTTAACCAGGGTAATGGCGGAAATGATGGTGCTCCTGCGCAAGCAAGGTGTCACAATTATCCCGTACTTAGACGATCTCCTCATAAAAACGAGATCAAGAGAGCAGCTACTGAACAGCGTATCACTTTCACTGAAGGTGTTACAGAAACACGGCTGGATTCTCAATATCCCGAAGTCGCAGTTGGTTCCGACGACTCATCTGACTTTCTTGGGCATGATTCTGGATACAGACCAGAAAAGAGTTTATCTTCCGATAGAAAAAGCTCAGGAACTCATGACTCTAGTCAGGAACCTATTGAAACCAAAACAGGTGTCAGTGCATCACTGCACTCGAGTCCTGGGAAAGATGGTGGCATCATACAAGGCCATTCCCTTTGGGTACCTGCTGGACAAGTGGTCCGGGTCACATCTACAGATTCATCAGTTGATCTCCCTGATCCCTAGGGCCAGGGTATCTCTCCTGTGGTGGCTGCAGGGTGCTCACCTTCTAGAAGGCTGCAGGTTCGACATTCAGGAGTGGATCCTGGTGACCACGGACGCGAGCCTCAGAGGTTGGAGAGCAGTCACACAGGGAAGAAACTTCCAAGGTCTTTGGTCAAGTCAAGAGACTTGTCTTCACATCAACATCCTGGAACTGAGCGCCCTACTTCAAGCGGAGACATTACTGCGCGGCCAACTAATTCTGATCCAGTCAGACAACATCACCGCAGTGGCTCATGTAAACCGCCAAGGCGGCACATGGAGCAGAGTGGCAATGGCGGAAGCCACCAGAATTCTTCGCTGGGCGGAAATTCATGTGGGCGCACTGTCAGCAGTGTTCATTCCGGGAGTGGACAGCTGGGAAGCAGACTTCCTCAGCAGACATGACCTGCATCCAGGAGAGTGGGGACTTCATCAGGAAGTCTTCGCACAGATTGCAAGTCAGTGGGGATTACCCCAGATAGACATGAGGGCGTCCCGCCTCAACAAAAAGCTACAGAGGTATTGCTCCAGATCAAAAGATCCTCAGGCGGTAGCTGTAGACGCCCTAGGGACACCGTGGGTGTTCCAGTCGGTCTATGTATCTCCTCCTCTTCCTCTCATACCCAAGGTGTTGAAAATAATAAGAAAGAGAGGAGTGAGAACAATTCTCATTGTTCCAGATTGGCCATGAAGGACCTGGTGTCCGGATCTGCAGGAGATGCTCACAGAAGATCCGTGGCCTCTTCCTCTAGGACAGGACCTGTTGCAACAGGGGCCCTGTCTGTTCCAAGACTTGCTGCGTTTGACGGCATGGTGGTTGAACGCCGGATCCTAGCGGAGAAGGCATTTCGGATGAGGTCATTCCTACGCTGATAAAGGCTAGGAAGGACGTGACTTCTAAACATTATCACCATATATGGCGAAAATATGTTTCTTGGGAGGCCAGAAATGCTCCTACGGAAGAATTCCATCTGGGCCGTTTCCTTCACTTCCTACAAACTGGAGTGAATTTGGGCCTAAAATTAGGCTCCATTAAGGTTCAGATTTCGTCCTTATCCATTTTTCTTTAAAAAAGAATTGGCTTCTCTCCAGGAAGTACAGGCTTTTGTGAAGGGAGTGCTGCATATTCAGCCTCCTTTTGTACCTCCGGTGGCGCCTTGGGACCTTAACGTGGTGTTGAGTTTCCTTAAGTCGCATTGGTTTGAACCACTTAAAATGGTGGAGTTAAAATATCTCACTTGAAAGGTGGTCATGTAATTAGCCTTGGCTTCGGCTAGGCGAGTGTCGGAATTGGCGGCTTTGTCTCATAAAAGCCCCTATCTGGTTTTTCCATATGGATAGAGCGGAATTGCGGACTCGTCCTCAATTCTTGCCTAAGGTGGGGTCATCTTTTCATATGAACCAACCTATTGTGGTTCCTGTGGCTACACGTGACTTGGAGGATTCCGAGTCCCTTGCTGTGGTCAGGGCTTTGAAAATTTACGTGGCCAGAACGGCTAGAGTCAGAAAAACAGAAGCACTGTTTGTCCTGTATGCAGCCAACAAGGTTGGTGCCCTGCTTCAAAGCAGACTATTGCTCGCTGGATCTGTAACACGATTCAGCAGGCACATTCTATGGCAGGATTGCCGTTACCAAAATCAAGGCCCATTCCACTAGGATTGTGGGCTCGTCTTGGGCGGCTGCCCGAGGGGTCTCGGCACTACAGCTGTGCCGAGCTGCTACTTGGTCGGGTTCAAACATCTTTGCAAAGTTCTATAAGTTTGAGGCCCTGGCTGAGGAGGACCTCCTGTTTGCTCAATCGGTGCTGCAGAGTCATCCACACTCTCCCGCCCGTTTGGGAGCTTTGGTATAATCCCCATGGTCCTTACGGAGTCCCCAGCATCCTCTAGGACGTAAGAGAAAATAAGATTTTAAACCTACCGGTAAATCTTTTTCTCGTAGTCCGTAGAGGATGCCTGGGCGCTCGTTCCAAGTGCGGACTAATTCTGCAAGACTTGTATATAGTTTTGCTTACATAAGGGTTATGTTATAGTTTTCATCGGTCTTGGACTGATGCTGTGTTGTTTTCATACTGTTAACTGGTTAGTATATCACAAGTTATACGGTGTGATTGGTGTGGCTGGTACGAATCTTGCCCTTGGATTAACAAAAATCCTTTCCTCATACTGTCCGTCTCCTCTGGGCACAGTTTCTCTAACTGAGGTCTGGAGGAGGGGCATAGAGGGAGGAGCCAGTGCACACCCAGACCTAAAGTCTTTCTTAAAGTGCCTATGTCTCCTGCGGAGCCAGTCTATCCCCATGGTCCTTACGGAGTCCCCAGCATCCTCTACGGACTACGAGAAAAAGATTTACCGGTAGGTTTAAAATCTTATTTTAAACATACTTAGATGTAAACAATCTTGTTACAGCTAAACGCGTGTGTAAACGCGCCCTAATCCCATCTAATTCCATTTACAGTGTCTATCATTTTGTATTTTTACTCCTGTTATAGACTCTTAACTAATGTAAACCACTTCTTCCATGCAGAAGTTTACATAACCGTAAACAGATATAGGATACCAGGGGAAATACAGATTGCTTTCTGGCTTTTCCATTCTTGATTCTCAGGGTTTTTTTTTTTCACTGCAAGAATAACGGAGTTATAATGGTGAAATAATTTATATGATACATTACCAATCAAGGGGAAATTTTTCAGTCATTTTTGTGAACTACAGTATACAAAAGAAACATTTTATCTACATTCTGTAATTTGTATTCAATGCACTTATTGCAAGATTTTTTAAATTAAAAATGAAAACTGCAGGATCGTAATACTGGTCACTGCACACTTAATTAGTTGGTTGGAGGGGCTTATTTTCTGTTGGAGGTAAATAGGCTACTTTTCACTACAGGAATGTACTGCTGTTGGGAATTTGGAAATGTTGGGAATCCAATAATGCTGGAAAAACTTTATTCATGTTTATATGTTCATATATCAATGGGAATGAGTTGCTTCAAATTAAGCTTTACTATTAGACATAGATCATTTCCACTTATACACAATTATAAAAAAAACTATGTTACTGTTATTGATTATGAAAATGTTAAACTAGAATCTCTTTGAACACTTCATAAAAGCCTATAGTAAGTAGTACATTAATCCTACATATTCCTTAGAACATTTTGTTCAATTACAATTAAAAACCAGCCACACTGTTTGTGTTGCAGAGCAGTTTATCTATGTATGGTGCAAAAAGTTCCATGTAGAAAAAGACATACAGGTAGCTCGCAGGTTCTTCTCCCAATACATTATCCTAACATAACCAGGGTAGTGCTAAACGGGGCCCAGGCCGTGAATTGGGGCAAGCACTGCAAAGGGGTACATTTGTCCCCATCCGCAACTCACCCGGGCCCCTCTTATCAGTTGTTACCCAATATTAATCTAGCCGACCTCCGATGACATCATTCAGGAAGTTTTGTGTAAGAATAAAACAAATTATTGTGGTTCTAGCCAACATGAATCATGTGTAAATTGGAGTGCTCATCCTGATTTTTGCACATAACATTATGCAATAAAGGAAGGAAAAGATTATATCGTGTAGAGTGGATAGTGGGAGCAGGTACATAATATTGCTCAGAGTCTTGAGTGCTTGAGAGTATATCTAGTGATGGATGGGCAGGGCTTTTAATAAAGAGGATAAGTAGTAAAGGTTTCACTTGTGCACAATGATATTAGAAAGTAAGTGAAAGACCTGATACTCACTGGTGGTGTATTGTGTAGAATTGAGAGAAGTGTGCATAAAAATACACATCCATCTTTTTGACATGTAGGCCCTCTAGTGGCTTCAGAGCTAACAGCAGTTGGGAGATCATGTAGTGCAGACTCGAACAAATGTATTTTATTAACATTTATAAAGCAACAGCGCATTCCATTGTGCTTTACAATTGGGAACAAAGCATTAATAAAACAATTCTGGGTAATAACAGACAGACAAAGAGGGAAGATGACCCTGCTGATAAGCTTACAATCTATAGAATCTTTTTGCTCTCCAGGTGTTGTGTAACTACAAGTCCCAGCAAACGCACCCAGCTTGCAGATCATGTTGGCGCTTGTAGTATCACAGCAGCTGCAGAGCAGATTGTCCAGGCTTGATGTAAGACAGCTGTAGCTGTGTTGGTTTCTAACTCTGGAGGTCATTTATGACACACTTGATATGCGCTTGTACTTGGTTAGTCCGCCCATGGCACATCAAGTGCAGTATGTATGTAAACGCTCCATACTGTATTCTAAAAATACTACTCATTTATGGCTTCACTTTATCATGTGAGTGAGACGTTACATGGGAACAATCTTCAATACATGTTATAAGCTTTCATGTTTGAAGTTTTTAATTAGATTACTCCGTATGAAACTGGAAATTTTCAGCCAAAGTGCAACACAGAGGGGGACAGTGTTCACCATTGCGAGTATAGGATGAGATGAGACCTGAAAACTGGCAACTCTAATATGGGTCCAAATGTGTGACCATGTGACCTTCTGCACAGCTCTGCTGCAAGCCAACGCACCTTGGTGGAAATCTAGGTCCACCTGCACAAATTGTGACATGCAGCAGGTCCCAATCTGGTTTTGCACTGCACAGTGGGCATCTTGTGCTTCTTAGATTGCCTCCACTGATGCTCAGTATTTTCTTGTTTCATTACAAATTTTTTTTAAACTATTGATCTCATGCTATACGATCTTGGTGATATGAGAAAAAAAAAACTGTTTCTCTCCTGGTTTTATTTTGGAAGACATGCATCCTATTTATTCTTTGCAGAATCTCCTGGAGCATCAAACCTGCGCATTTCTAGAATGGACAAGACAGCGGGTTCTGTAAAAGGAGGGGATGAAGTGTACCTCCTCTGTGATAAAGTGCAAAAAGGTTTGTTATTACATGTGACAAATTAATCTACATCTACTTATTTGTCTATTTAGATGAGTCTTATCAAACATGTGACACCTTACCTTTGGTTAAAGACTACCGCTGATCGTTTCCTGCTTCCAAATGCCATAAACACACCCATTACCCTGAGAAGTAGATTTGTGGGGGTTTTCCCTTGATACTTTCACCATTTACGGCTGCTTAATACATTGATGCTCTCCGCTATATCTAATCTTATTTGTTACGTTTTTACATTTATTTTTCAGCATTTGCACGATATCTGAATTCTTGACTAGGAGACACTTAGGAGCCAAATGACATTTTATTAAGTTATTAATTTTGGGAAAACTAAGTCAGGAGTTTGTTTCTTTGCTAATGTAATAAAGCACTTTTCCACAGTCAGATGTACGATTACTGGTGTTAATCATCTTGTGTTTTTATAAAAACAAGTGGGAAGAATATGCATTGTGGGATTCAAGATCCAGAATGGTGCATATGTGCAACGTGTTATGAGGGCTGGTAGGTGTATTGTCCTTGTACAGTGTGCTTTACGTGGCACCCTCCTTACTCTTGCAGATGACATTGAAGTGAGATTTTATGAAGATGATGAAAACGGATGGCAGGCTTTCGGGGACTTCGCACCAACTGATGTTCATAAGCAGGTATTATTAATTCACTGTCCATATTGTAGCCAGTTATGCAGCAGTGGAGTCTGTGCAGGATAAGATGAAGAATGCTTGTACTGCTGATGTAATATGTACTGTACATATGAAAGTGGGTGTACTATGGTATGCCGGCGGCCGGGCTCCCGGCGACCAGCATACCGGCGCCGTAATCCCGACCGCCGGCATACCGACAGCATGGCGAGCGCAAATGAGCCCCTTGCGGGCTCGCTGTGCTCGCCATGCTGCGGGCACGGTGGCTATTTATTCTCCCTCCAGGGAGGTCGTGGACCCCCAAGAGGGAGAAAAAGTGTCGGTATGCCAGCTGTCGGGATTCCGGCGCCGGTATACTGTGCGCCGCGATCCTGACAGCCGGCAAACTGAAGACCACCCTATGAAAGTATCATCAGTGTACTTGTTTGTAATTTTGCAGTAATTTATTGTAATTTATTCTGTACATGTATCAGACTAAAGTGGAGATGTATCAAACCCGAGAGAGAGATTGGAGAAGTTGCCCAAAGCAATCAATCAGTTTACAGCAATCTAGCACAGTATATAAAAATGACAGAAGCTACTGGTTGCCATTGACAAGTGCTCCACTTTATCTCTATCAAAGGTTCGATACATCTCCCCCTAAGCTAGAGCTATCCAGCTAGATCCCAGGAAATATATCTTTCTCATACGTCCTAGAGGATGCTGGGGACGCTTCAAGAACCATGGGGTATAGACGGGATCCGCAGGAGACATGGGCACTTTAAGACTTTGAAAGGGGTGTGAACTGGCTCCTCCCTCTATGCCCCTCCTCCAGACTCCAGTTTAGAATCTGTGCCCAGGCAGACTGGATGCACAACTGAGGAGCTCTACTGAGTTTCTTGGAAAAGACTTTATGTTAGGTTTTTTATGTTCAGGGAGCACTGCTGGCAACAGTCTCCCTGCATCGTGGGACTTAGGGGAGAGAAGTCAGACCTACTTCTAGGGAGTTTAAAGGCTCTGCTTCTTGGCTACAGGACACCATTAGCTCCTGAGGGTTTGGAACACTAGGTACGTCTAGGGGTTCACTCCCAGAGCCCGCTGTCACCCCCCTTGCAGAGCCAGAAGTCAGAAGACAGGTGAGTAGAAGAAGATAGAAGACTTCAGTGACGGCTTCTGAGGTACTGCACAACGATCGCGCTGCGCGCCATGCACCCATACACAACGGCACTACAGGGTGCAGGGAGGGGGGCCCTGGGCAGCATTAAAAACCTCTTTTAAGGCTGGCAGAGTGAAATTGAAGTGCCTTGGCACTAAATTCTTACCCCGCCAGCATGATTGGTTTTAAAAAAGCCCTCACAGCTCTCATCAGCGCCATTTTCTGTACAGAGCTGCAGAGACGCTGGTCCTTCCTCACCACTGCTGTATACAAGTAACAAGGTGCAAAACAGGGGGGGCAGGGGCACAGCAAATTTGGTGCTAAATTAAGTGATTATAAAGCGCTGCAGGGTCTGAGGCATTATATATTAAGGTTTCAGAACCGGGACAGGCGCTGGGTTGTGAGCTGGCAAACTCCCTCTGTGTTACTCTGACAGGCTTTACTGTGGGTCTGTCCCCCTTTTGGCCCTGTGTGTCTGTGGGTGTCGGTACAGGTGTGTCGGCATGCCTGAGGCGGAGTGCTTTTCCCAGGAGGAGACTGTGTTGGGGGCAGAAACGGCTCTGGGAGTGACCCTGTCGGCACCGCCAACTCCTGACTGGGTAAATGTGTTGAATGCTTTGAATGCTAATGTGGCTCTTATTAATAAGAGATTAGATAAATCTGAGTCTCAGAACCAGGCATGGAAGAGATCTGTGGGGGATGTGTTATCACAGGTCCAGACCCCCTCGGGGTCACATAAACGTTCGTTGCTCAGTTAGCAGACACAGATACCGACACGGACACTGACTCCAGTGTCAACTATAGTGATACCAGATTAGACCCAAAATTAGCAAAGAGCCACATGATTGTGGCAATAAAAGACGTGTTACATATCTCCGAGGACCCTGCTGTTCCTGAAACTAGGGTCTGTATGTATAAGGAAAAGAAACCTGAGGTAACGTTTACTCCCTCTCATGAACTAAATACCCTTTTTGAAAAAATGTGGGAAAATCCTGACAGAAAGTTTCTGATTCCCAAAAGGATTCAAATGGCGTATCCGTTCCCCTCTGGGGATAGAGAGAAGTGGGAGTCACCTCCCATTGTGGACAAGGCTCTGTCACGGTTGTCTAAAAAGGTGGCTTTACCGTCTCCTGACATGGCAGCCCTTTAGGATCCTGCGGATCGTAGACAGGAAAATACGCTAAATTCCATTTACGTCACCACAGGTACACTGCTCAGACCAGCTATTGCATCTGAGTGGGTGAGTAGTGCTATCGAAAAGTGGGCAGATAACTTGTCATCTGATATAGATACCCTGGATAGGGATACCATCCTTCTAACGCTAGGTTATATCAGGGACGCTGCAGCCTACCTAAAGGAAGCGGTGAGAGATATTGGCCTCTTGGGATCAAGGGCCAATGCCATAGCAGGCTCAGCTAGGAGGGCATTGTGGATTCATCAATGGAATGCTGATGATGACTCTAAGAAAGCTATGGAGTCTCTACCGTATAAAGGTGGTGTGTTGTTTGGTGAAGGTCTCGCTGAGTTGGTATCTACGGCTACCGTGGATAAGTCATCATTTCTCTTACGTCCTAGAGGATGCTGGGGACTCCGTAAGGACCATGGGGTATAGACGGGCTCCGCAGGAGACATGGGCACTATAAAGAACTTTTAGTATGGGTGTGCACTGGCTCCTCCCTCTATGCCCCTCCTCCAGACCTCAGTTAGATTTTGTGCCCAGAGGAGATAGGGTGCATTACAGGGGAGCTCTCCAGAGTTTCTCTGAAAAATCATTTTGTTAGGTTTTTTCTTTTCAGGGAGCACTGCTGGCAACAGGCTCCCTGCATCATGGAACTGAGGAGAGAGAAGCAGACCTACTTAAATGATAATCTCTGCTTCTTAGGCTACTGGACACCATTAGCTCCAGAGGGAGTCGGAACGCAAGGCTCACCCCGCCTTTCGTCCCAGAGCAGCGCCGCCGCCCTCCTCGCAGAGCCGGAAGATAGAAGCCGGGTGAGTATAAGAAGAAAAGAAGACTTCAAGGCGGCAGAAGACTTCAGATCTTCACTGAGGTAAGCCGCTGCGCGCCATTGTTCCCACACGCTACACACACAGAACGGGCACTGATGGGCGCAGGGGGGGGGGGGGCGCGCTGGGCAGCAATAAACCTCTGGTCTGGCATATAAGGGTACATTAGGCTGCGCAGGCAGTAAATGAAGAGATCCCCCGCCATTTTTTGAATATTGATGCGGGACCGAAGCCTGCCGCTAGAGGGGGCGGAGCTTGATCCCTCAGCACTAACAGCGCCATTTTCTCCACAGAACGCTGCAGAGAAGCTGGCTCCCCGGTCTCTCCCCTGCTGAACTCGGTGACAGAGGGCTGAAAAGGGGGGGGGGGGGGGCATGTTTAAGGCGCAGTGAGTGTATAACATTGATTATATATATAAAAAGCGCTATCTGGGTTTTATTCCAGTGTCCGTTTGGCGCTGGGTGTGTGCTGGCATACTCTCTCTATGTCTCCCCAAAGGGCCTTGTTGGGGAATTGTCCCCTTATAGATATATCCCTGTGTGTGTGGGGGTGTCAGTACGTGCGTGTCGGCATGTCTGAAGCGGAAGGCTCGTCCAAGGAGGAGGTGGAGCAGATGTGTGGTGTGTCTCCGTCGGCAACGCCGACTCATGATTGGATGGACATGTGGCATATATGTTAAATGCGAGTGTGGCCTCATTACATAAGAGACTGGACAAAGCAGAGTCCAGGGAGAAAGCAGGGAGTCAGTCCACGGATTGGACTGGGTCACAGGGCCCTTCTGGGTCTCAAAAACGTCCCCTATCCCAAATAGTGGACACTGGTACCGACACGGATTCTGACTCCAGTGTCGACTACGATGATGCAAAATTACACCCAAGGGTGGCAAAGAGTATTCAGTGTATGATTATTGCAATAAAAGATGTTTTGCATATCACTGATGACCCCTCTGTCCCTGATACGAGGGTGCGCATGTATAAGGAAAAGAAACCTGAGGTAACCTTCCCCCATCTCATGAGCTTAACGAGTTTTTTGAAAAAGCTTGGGAAACTCCAGATAAAAAACTGCAGATTCCCAAAAGGGTTCTTATGGCGTATCCTTTCCCTGCACAGGACAGGGTACGTTGGGAATCCTCTCCCATGGTGGACAAGGCTTTAACGCGCCTGTCCAAGAAGGTGGCGCTGCCGTCTCCGGACACGGCAGCCGTCAAGGATCCTGCTGATCGCAGACAGGAGACTACTTTAAAGTCTATTTATGCGCATACGGGTGCTTTGCTCAGACCGGCAATAGCATCGGCATGGGTATGTAGCGTAGTTGCAGCATGGACAGATACCTTGTCAGCTGACCTTGATACCCTAGACAGGGATACCATTTTATTAACCTTAGCCCACATTAAAGACGCAGTCTTATATATGAGGGACGCACAAAGAGACGTTGGGCTGCTGGGTTCCAGAGCCAATGCCATGGCTATTTCTGCGAGACGAGCTCTATGGATCCGCCAATGGACGGGTGATGCAGACTCAAAGAAGCATATGGAGGTTTTACCTTAGAAGGGTGAAGTGTTGTTTGGGGAGGGGCTCGCGGACCTGGTTGTCACAGCTACCGCGGGTAAATCTACCTTTTTACCTTTTGTTCCCCAACAGCAAAAGAAAACTCCACAGTATCAGATGCAGTCCTTTCGGTCGCATAAGTCCAGAAGAGGTCGGGGCTCCTCCTTCCTTGCCAGAGGTAAGGGTAGAGGAAAGAGAACACCTGCTTCGGCTAGTTCCCAGGAGCAGAAGTCCTCCCCGGCTTCTACAAAATCCACCGCATGACGCTGGGGCTCCCCTAAGGGAGTCCGCACCAGTGGAGGCGCGCCTTCGACTTTTCAGCCAGATCTGGATTCTTTCAGACGTGGATCTTTGGGTGATGGAAATTGTTTCCCAAGGCTACAAGCTGGAATTCGAAGAGGTGCCTCCTCGCCGATTTTTCAAGTCGGCCTTGCCAGCTTTACCCCCGGAGAGGGAAGTAGTGTTAGCTGCAATTTAAAAGCTGTGTCAACAGCAAGTGGTGGTCAAGGTTCCCCTGGTCCAACAGGGAAAAGGGTATTATTCAACCATGTTTGTGGTCCCGAAGCCGGATGGTTCGGTCAGACCCATTTTAAATCTAAAATCCCTAAACCTGTACTTGAAAAAGTTCAAATTCAAGATGGAATCGCTCCGAGCTGTAATATCCAGCCTGGAAGGGGGGGGGTTTGATGGTGTCACTGGACATAAAGGATGCATACCTTCATGTCCCCATATACCCCCCTCATCAGGAGTACCTGAGATTCGCTGTACAGGACTGTGATTACCAGCTTCAGACTTTGCCGTTTGGGTTTTCCACGGCCCCGAGGATTTTCACCAAGGTATTGGCGGAGATGATGGTGCTCCTGCGCAGGCAGGGAGTCACAATTATCCCATACTTGGACGATCTCCTGATAAAGGCGAGATCGAGAGACCAATTGCTGAAGAGCGTGTCGCTCTCCCTGAAAGTGCTGCAACAGCACGGTTGGATTCTCAATCTGCCAAAGTCACAATTGGTTCCAACGACTCGGCTATCATTCCTAGGCATGATTCTGGACACGGAACAAAAGAGGGTTTTTCTCCCATTGGAAAAAGTCCAGGATCTTAAGAACATGGTCAGAGACCTGCTAAAACCAAAAAGAGTGTCTGTTCATCAATGCACTCGAGTTCTGGGGAAAATGGCAGCCTACGAGGCCATCCCCTTCGGCAGGTTTCATGCGAGGACTTCTCAGTGGGACCTTCTGGACAAGTGGTCCGGGTCCCATCTACAAATACATCAGATGTCAAATGTCCCCCAGGGCCAGGGTGTCTCTCCTGTGGTGGCTGCATTGTGCTCACCTTCTAGAGGGTCGCAGATTCGGCATTCAAGACTGGGTTCTGGTGACCACGGACGCGAGCCTCCGAGGATGGGGAGCAGTCACACAAGGAAAAAAATTTCAGGGACTATAGTCAAGCCAGGAGGCTTGTGTACACATCAATATACTGGAATTGAGGGCCATATACAACGGCCTACGACTAGCGGAGAATCTTCTTCGCGACCTACCGGTTCTGATTCAATCAGACAACGTCACAGCCGTGGCTCATGTGAACCGCCAAGGTCGGACAAGGAGCAGAGTGGCAATGGCGGAAGCCACCAGGATTCTTTGCTGGGCGGAAAATCACGTAAGCGCTCTGTCAGCGGTCTTCATTCCGGGAGTGGACAACTGGGAAGCAGACTTCCTCAGCAGACACGATCTCCATCCGGGAGAGTGGGGACTTCATCAAGAAGTTTTTGCAGAGATAACAAGTCTTTGGGGAATTCCTCAAATAGACATGATGGCGTCACGCCTAAACAAAAAGCTTCGGAGGTATTGTGCCAGGTCTCGGGACCCTCAGGCAGTAGCAGTAGATGCCCTAGTGACACCATGGGTGTTTCAGTCAGTCTATGTATTTCCTCCTCTTCCTCTCATCTCAAAAATATTGAGAATCATAAGACAAAGAAGAGTGCAGACAATACTCATTGTCCCAGATTGGCCTCGAAGGGCCTGGTACTCAGATCTTCAGGAAATGCTCACAGAAGATCCGTGGCCTCTTCCTCTCAGGGAGGACCTGTTACAGCAGGGGCCATGTGTGTTCCAAGACTTACCGCAGTTACGTTTGACGTCATGGCGGTTGAACACCGAATCCTAGCTGGGAAAGGTATTCCGGAGGAAGTTATCCCTACTCTGATAAAGGCTAGGAAGGAGGTGACGGCAAAGCATTATCACCGTATCTGGAGGAAGTATGTATCTTGGTGTGAAGCCAAGAATGCTCTTACGGAAGATTTCCATCTGGGCCGGTTTCTCCACTTTCTACAGACAGGAGTGGATATGGGCCTGAAGTTAGGCTCCATTAAGGTACAGATTTCGGCCCTATCTATATTCTTTCAGAGGGAATTGGCTTCTCTCCCAGAAGTCCAGACGTTTGTAAAGGGAGTGCTGCACATCCAGCCCCCCTTTGTGCCCCCAGTGGCACCGTGGGACCTTAACGTGGTGTTAAGTTTCCTGAAATCTCACTGGTTTGAACCTCTTCAAACAGTGGAATTAAAATTTCTCACGTGGAAGGTGGTCATGTTATTGGTCTTGGCATCTGCAAGGCGGGTGTCCGAATTGGCAGCCTTGTCCCACAAGAGCCCCTATTTGATTTTCCATGTGGATAGAGCAGAGTTGAGGACTCGTCCTCAATTTTTGCCTAAGGTGGTTTCTTCATTTCATATGAACCAACCTATTGTGGTGCCTGTGGCTACGGGGGACTGGGAGGACTCCAAATCCCTGGATGTAGTCAGGGCCTTAAAGATTTATGTAGCCAGGACGGCTAGGGTTAGGAAAACAGAGGCTCTGTTTGTCCTGTATGCAGCCAACAAGGTTGGCGCTCCTGCTTCTAAGCAGACTATTGCTCACTGGATCTGTAACACGATTCAGCAGGCTCATTCGACGGCTGGATTGCCATTACCAAATTCGGTAAAGGCCCATTCCACTAGGAAGGTGAGCTCTTCTTGGGCGGCTGCCCGAGGCGTCTCTGCATTACAACTTTGCCGAGCAGCTACTTGGTCGGGTTCAAACACTTTTGCAAAATTCTACAAGTTTGATACCCTAGCTGATGAGGACCTTGCGTTTGCTCAGTCGGTGCTGCAGAGTCATCCGCACTCTCCCGCCCGGTTGGGAGCTTTGGTATAAACCCCATGGTCCTTACGGAGTCCCCAGCATCCTCTAGGACGTAAGAGAAAATAAGATTTTAAACCTACCGGTAAATCTTTTTCTCCTAGTCCGTAGAGGATGCTGGGCGCCCGTCCCAGTGCGGACTACATCTGCAAGACTTGTATATAGTTGTTGCTTTCATAAGGGTTATGTTACAGTTGGAATCGGTCTTTGACTGATACTGTTTTCTGTTCATACTGTTAACTGGTTGCGTATATTCCAGGTTATACGGTATGATTGGTGTGGGCTGGTATGAATCTTGCCCTTAGATTAACAAAATCCTTTCCACATATTGTCCATCTCCTCTGGGCACAGTTCTCTAACTGAGGTCTGGAGGAGGGGCATAGAGGGAGGAGCCAGTGCACACCCATACTAAAAGTTCTTTATAGTGCCCATATCTCCTGCGGAGCCAGTCTATACCCCATGGTCCTTACGGAGTCCCCAGCATCCTCTATGGACTAGGAGAAAAAGATTTACCGGTAGGTTTAAAATCTTATTTTTTGCCTTCTGTTCCTCCACAACAAAAGAAAGCTCACCAATTGCAGATGCAGTCCTTTCGGCCAAATAAATACAAAATAGGGCGAGGTTATTCCTTCCTTGCTAATAGAGGAAGATGAAAAGGTAAAAGATCTCCGGCCGTGGCAGGTTCTCAGGAGCAGAAGTCCTCCCCAGCTTCTGCCAAATCCACCGCATGACGCTGGGTCTCCTCTGGGAGTCCGCACCGGTTGGGGCACATCTCAAGCTCTTCAGTCATTTCTGGGCTCATTCGGCCCTAGACCCGTGGATTTTAGAAATAGTGTCCCAGGGGTACAAACTGGAGTTTCAAGACGTACCCCCTCGACGTTTTTTCAAATCGGCCTTACCAGCTTCTCTTTCGAACAGGGAGGTAGTATGCGATGCAATACAAAAGTTGTGTCGGAATCAAGTCATTGTCAGAGTTCCCCCAGCACAACAGGGAGAAGGCTTTTATTCAAGCCTGTTTGTGGTCCCGAAGCCGGACTGCTCGGTCAGACCAATTCTGAACCTAAAATCCCTAAATTTTTACCTAAGAAAATTCAAATTCAAGATGGAATCTCTCCGAGCAGTGATCTCCAGTCTCGAGGAAAGGGATTTCATGGTGTCGGTCGACATAAAGGATGCCTACTTACACATCCCCATATATCCTCCGCATCAGGCTTACCTGCGGTTTGCTACTCAGGATTGTCATTACCAATTTCAGACGCTGCCGTTTGGTCTGTCCACGGCTCCGAGGATTTTCACCAAGGTAATGGCGGAAATTATGGTTCTCCTTCTCAGGTAAGGAGTCACAATTATCCCTTACCTGGACGATCTCCTGATAAAGGCGAGATCCAAAGACAAGCTGGAGCAGGACATTGCGCTCTCCCTGACAGTTCTGCAACATGGTTGGCTCCTAAACCTGCCAAAGTCACAGTTGAATCTGACGAAGCGGCTGTTGTTTTTGGGAATGATTTTGGACACGGAATTACAGAGAGTTTTTCTACCAGAAGAGAAGGCTCTGGAAATTCAGAGTTTGGTCAAACAAATTCTGAAACCAGCGAGAGTATCAATTCATCAATGCACTCGGTTGCTGGGGAAGATGGTGGCGGCCTACGAGGCCCTTTAATTTGGCAGATTCCATGCCAGGGTGTTTCAGTGGGACCTGTTGGACAAGTGGTCCGGATCCCATCTGCACATACACCGGAAAATAATCCTATCCTCCAAGACCAGAATCTCACTCCTGTGGTGGCTGCACAGCTCTCACCTCCTAGAGGGACGCAGGTTCGTGATCCAGGACTGGATCCTAGTAACCACGGATGCGAGTCTCCGAGGCTGGGGAGCAGTCACACAGGAGGAAATCTTCCAGGGAAAATGGTCAAGCCAGGAAGTTTGTTTACACACAAACTTTCTGGAGTTAAGGGCCATTTACAACGGCCTTCTTCAAGCGGAACGTCTTCTTCCATACCGGCCCGTCCTAATACAATCGGACACTATAACAGCAGTAGCGCACATAAACCACCAGGGCGGAACAAAGAGCAGGGCGGCAATGGCAGAGGCCACAAAAGTTCTCCGCTGGGCGGAAAGACATACAAGCGCTCTGTCAGCAATCTTCATTCCAGGAGTGGACAACTGGGAAGCAGACTTCCTCAGCAGACACGATCTCCATCCAGGAGAGTGGGGTCTTCATCAAGAGGTTTTCACAGAAGTGACAAGTCTTTGGGGAATTCCTACAATAGACATGATGGCGTCTCGCCTCAACAAGAAACTTCAGAGATATTGTTCCAGGTCGAGGGACCCTCAAGCAATAGTGGTGGACGCGCTGGTAACACCATGGGTGTTTCAGTCGGTGTATGTGTTTCCTCCGCTGCCACTCATTCCAAAGGTGCTAAAGTTCATAAGAAGAACAAAGGTTCAGGTGATCCTCATTGCTCCGTACTCTCCATGGAGGGCTTGGTATCCAGATATTCGGGAATTACTCATAAGAGATCCCTGGCCTCTTCTTCTACGAGAGGATCTGTTACAGCGGGGGCCGTGCGTGTGCCACGACTTACCGCGGCTACTTTTGACGGCTTGGCGGTTGAATGCCGGATCCTAGCCCGAAAGGGTATTCCCAGTGAAGTTATTCCCACACTTCTTCAGGCTAGAAAAGGAGTAACATCTAAACATTATCACCGTATTTGGAGAAAATATGTGTCTTGGTGTGAATCCAAGAAGGCTCCTACGGAAGAATTTCAGCTAGGGCGTTTTCTCCATTTCCTGCAAGCAGGTGTGGATGCGGGCCTAAAGTTAGGCTCGATTAAAGTACAAATTTCGGCGTTATCGGTTTTCCTTCAGAAACAATTGGCCTCCTTTCCAGAAGTTCAGACTTTCGTGAAAGGAGTCTTGCACATCCAACCTCCATTTGTGCCCCCAGTGGCACCATGGGAACTTAACGTGGTGTTGCATTTTCTTCAGTCACATTGGTTTGAACCTTTACAGAAGGTTGCGTTGAAATTTCTCACTTGGAAAGTGGCCATGCCTTAGCATCCGCAAGGCGGGTGTCTGAGTTAGCGGCTTTGTCTCACAAGAGTCCTTATTTAATCTTCCATGAGGATAGAGCGGAGTTGAGGACTCGTCAACAATTTCTGCCGAAAGTGGTTTCATCGTTCCACATGAACCAGCCTATTGTGGTACCAGTGGCTACTGACGCCTTCGAGGAGTCAAAATCTCTCGATGTTGTCAGGGCCTTGAAGATTTATGTCGCCAGAACGGCTCCACTTAGGAAAACGGAAGCTCTGTTTATCCTGTATGCTGCCAACAAGATTGGAACGCCTGCTTCAAAGCAGACTATTGCGTGCTGGATCTGCAATATGATTCAGCATGCTCATTCTACGGCTAGATTGCCGTTACCGAAATCAGTGAAGGCCCACTCTACCAGGAAAGTGGGCTTATCCTGGGTGGCTGCCCGCGGAGTTTCGGCATTACAACTCTGCCGAGCAGCTACTTGGTCGGATTCAAACACTTTTGCGAAATTTTACAAGTTTGATACCTTGGCTGATGAGGACCTCATGTTTGATCAGTCGGTGCTGCAGAGTCATCCGCACTCTCCCGCCCGTTCTAGAGCTTTGGTATAAACCCCATGGTTCTTGAAGCGTCCCCAGCATCCTCTAGGACGTATGAGAAAATAGGATTTTAATACCTACCGGTAAATCCTTTTCTCTTAGTCCGTAGAGGATGCTGGGCGTGTTGCTGACGTTGTTCATGCCGTTGACTGGAGTTTTTCTGTTAAATGCCATATTGTACGGCGTGTTTGAGGTGTGAGCTGGTATATGTCCCACCTTAGTTAACAATAAATCCTTTTCTCGAAATGTCCGTCTCCCTGGGCACAGTTCCTATAACTGGAGTCTGGAGGAGGGGCATAGAGGGAGGAGCCAGTTCATACCCCTTTCAAAGTCTTAAAGTGCCCATGTATCCTGCAGATCCCGTCTATACCCCATGGTTCTTGAAGTGTCCCCAGCATCCTCTATGGACTAAGAGAAAAGGATTTACCGGTAGGTATTAAAATCCAATTTTTTCTTTTTTCTTTGGTTTGAGGCCCCAGAATCCCTGAAAGTGTAATACACTCTGATGGGTGAACTCATTCTTTCTTCAGCAGTATTCAACATATGAACACTATTATAGTAGACACACTGAAATATAAGTGAACAGCAAAGGATTGGAAGAGTATCTGTGATACTGCCTACTGAGAAAAATGTGAAATGTGTTGTACTATTAGTGTGATGGAGTTAGACTGATCTGTCTCCCCTTTGATTTAGTATGCCATTGTTTTTCGGACCCCTCCATACCACCGTCAGAAAATTGACCGACCAGTCACTGTGTTCTTACAGCTGAAGCGCAAGCGTGGTGGAGACGTCAGCGACTCTAAACAGTTTACCTATTACCCACTGGAACAAGGTAATAAAATATGTTAAGGCTGTCTCATTTCCATGCTCATGGACCCAGCAACAATAATGCAGTCTAGATGTTACTGTTCTTTTGTCTGATAACTTTTTGATAACTTTTTATATGTTCTATAGACAAAGAAGAAGTGGAAAGGAAGAGGAGGAAAGATCTTCCATCATTTAACCATTCCTATGGTGGAGGAGCACCCATGGGGGGTGGTGGCGGAGGATCTGGAGGTTTTGGGCATGGAGGTGGTAAGTTTACTTTGTTCATTTAGTTGCAGTTGGTGACCATATGGCTCTTAGGAGTAGTTCTCTTGTACTTCTCAATGATGATGGCGATGGTAGGAAATCAGTGACTACTGTACATAGTGACCACATTTTAGCATTTTTTTGCCTGCTCTGTTTAAACCTTAAAGATCAGACTTCGCTTTTTTTTTGTGTATCCCACAATATGAGGGATACTGTACAATGTATGTATATAAGGTTTTTTTTAAATTTCCTTTTGGCATAATAGTAAGACCTAATGATGGTCATTTTAGCCCTCCCTTCACCCGTCTCATTATTTCAGGAGGGTCACTGGTGATCAGGTAATCTACGTTTCAGCTCTTCACCATTTCCAATGCACCAAGAAATGTATATCTCTTTATTTTCCCATTCATTAGGGAACAATATGAATTACCCATATGGAGGGGTGTACCCTGGTTTCCACACACACTATCAGGGTGGGGGCTATATGATGAAGGACTCCTCAGCAGTTCCATCATCTGAAACTACACCGCAAGTAGCAAACCTGAAGAAAGAAGATACCTCTGTCAGCCCTACACAGGAAGATCCATCATCTAAGCAACGAGAAGCTTCGTACTCAGAGGCTGTGCACCAAGGTAAAGGGGAGACACTGGGCTTATGTTAATGCATGATGACAGCTGACTCTGCAATGACTGCAACTTTATTACATTTTTTATGGTTATTTGTAATTTATAGAATTAATTTGCATGTTTAAAAATGAATCAGGTTATGCCCCATATTTGATTATCATTATTATTGAGCAACCAATCATATTCTATGCAGTAGAGATATTTACTATGGTTATCCCGTCACAGCTCGCATGTACAATATGAGAATGCTGTCCTTGGCTCAGCGCACATCTAGGGCCTTAATGGACTATGCAGTATCCGCAGACCCTCGCATCTTGTTGGCTGTGCAGAGACCTCTGACCGCTACTCAGGATGAGAATGGAGACACGTAAGAACCAAGAATGAGTGATAACATTGTGACATTCTTTATGGGAACTTTTATATGTAGTTTTGTAAATATTACAGTACGGTGTTGTAAATAAAACCATAATAGTTAATTGGCAGCAATGAACTTATGCAATAATGTGCACGTGTAGCCTTGTGTATTAAACAGCACTATACAGTTGTCAATGCATAAAGGGCCTGATTTGGAAGCAAGGCAGAAAAAACAAGTAGCTTTGTGTCTGGAATAAATCATGTTGCAATGCAAGGGGAGAAAATACATTTATATCTTTCCTGTGCAGGGTAAATACTGCCTGCTTTTGCATGTAGCCCACACATATTAGACGGCTTTATTTTTACACTGAAATTTAGATTTCGGTTTGGTCCCACCGCACCCAAGTCTTACTCTCTCTGCACATGTTACATCAGTCCAACCTGCAGTGCAACACATTTTTTTCAGTTGCAGCTTTTTTTGGTTTGCTTCCACATCTGAATAATCCCTAGAGTTTGTTTGGTTTAGAGTTAGTTTGAAAACTACACTTTGACTTAGAGACACTCTAATGAAACACTTAAAAAAAATATTCTGAGATGATGAGATGGACCTAGGCTCCTAGAATAGAGTAAATGTCCAGTTGTTTAAATCTGATCCTACTACTGGTCAATCTAAGCCTGCAGGAATTACAATTTTAGATTGGGAAACATTGACCTTTGAAGGATTCTAATTAGAATTTGGTTGGGGTTAAGGAAGGAAGGTTAAGGAATATGTAAGTACAATAATTGGTTGCAAGCGAGAATCAATTAGCTTAATGCACAGGATATGAATCCCCTGAAGTTGCATACACTTGGCTGTATGAATCACTCATAGTGTACTGTACCTCTCTCCCCAGGCCACTCCATCTTGCTATCATCCATGGTCAGACATCTGTCATTCAGCAGCTGGTAGAAGTTGTCAGGAGTGTCCCAAATCAACAAATCCTCAACATATGCAACAGCCTCCACCAGGTATTTAGTCGCTCTCTTGCGTCTCACGTAGTGTTACAGTCTGTATTATCACCACAGTTTCCTAGAGCCAACTGTTATACTCAGATAATACTACCACTCTGTCATCTGCAGGCTGCTTACAAGAGTTCTCTTACAGTTTGCATCCAACAGTTGCAACTGTATCATTAAGTATTTCAAATAGCTTTATTCAGGAGTGCACAAGTGATGCATCTGACAACATTTAAGATGCAGATGAACAGTAGGAAGATCAATAAGGAGTTACAGCACTGACAGCTCTCAGCACCCTTAGCTGGGAGTGTATTCTGGTAGTTATAGTCGAATAGTAGCTGAGTGCCAAGCTGAACATAAACAGTTATATGCTGTCCTCATCAAACAGATAGAAATGTTCTTGTTTTGGTTGTTTAAAAAAAAAAAAATCCTATGAATTTTGAATTTGAACTAACTAAATTTGTGTTGGTTCCTTATGTCCTGTGTACTCTTGCATAGACTCCGCTACACCTTGGTGTGATCACTAAACAGTACCAGGCAGTTGCCATTCTGTTAAGGGCGGGAGCAGACCCTACTATCCTTGACCGATATGGGAATTCGGTGCTGCACTTGGCTGTACAAGGTGGAGATGATAGAATGCTTCAGGTTATTTTAGAACATCCCTACGCTGGATGCAGAAATCTTCTCAACGTACCAGACTACCATGGTAAGTGGTATGGCTAAGAGGACTTTAAGGCCGTCCACAGTGCTTGGATTCTTTTGTAATTGAGAGTGGTTTATATTTTTGTACTGCAAATCGGAGATATGGACGAACCCAATAAAGTAGTGAAGGTGATACAGAAAGGTTATGTTACGTTCTTTAAACTTTCAGGGTTTGTGTATTGAGCGATTCGGTATCTGGAAATGTGGAGAGTTAGTACTTGTCCTCTGTAGTGATTGTCTGCTCTGTTATTCAGACAGATGCTACAGAGGCTTGTAAAGGGTAATGAAGTGAGGTCCGCACCCCGCATGATGGACCGCGCCCCCTAAATGGCGGCCAAACGCCGCCGGCCCACCCCCGATCGCCCAGCGACCGCCTCTGTCTGTCGATCAGGCAGAGGCGATCGCAGGGCTGAGACGGCCGTCGGCTGTCTGGCATGCGCCGGCACATACGCAGTTCAGACCTGATCGGCTGCTGTGCGAAAACGCACAGCACCGATCACGTCTGAATTAGACCCCATATTTCTTAGCAACCCCACTGGGATTACTTCTGGGTTATAGGAATTCCCTCCCGCATAATGAAACTGCCTGATACTTACTTCTACTGCGTCATAAGAGTTTTAAGTCTTAGCCACTACCAGGTTCCTACTTCGGCACCAGGAACCTCTTACTACTGGCTATTCACGCTGCTGCAACACCTCCTGGTTGGTGACTGCTCATTCCCCACTGACCACTTACTATGGGCCAGTTCTGTGCTTCGTACAGGGAAAGCTTGGAGACGCTGGGCAACTATATGCTTACTTCTCAGGTCTACAAAGTCTAAAAAGGCAAACTATGTTTTTCTCCAAATCACTAGCTGTCTATTATTCATGAATTCTACACACGCAGGAGACCCATTTTGTATGTATTTCACAGAAAGTGCTTCTTAGTTAATTTTAAGCCTTTGCAGATTGCAAAATAATAAATATATGACCTATGTAATTATTTCCCAGAACCAATGTCAATCCCAAATGGCAAAGCCTTATAAATCAAATACATTATGAATAGATTTGTGCAATTGGCATACGGCACCACACTTTTGTAGCAATAGGCATGAATTACTGCAGCACCCACCTTTTAAATATAACACGCTATTAAAATTGAGCATACTGTACTTAAAAATACTATGCACAGCATTACCTATATATTCTGCAAACATTAAGGGCATAACACAGACTTCTCCCATTGATTGCACCATGGCACGGAAGTTTTTGCAGGGGTGGCCATTTTGCATGGATGGCTCTTATTTGGGAATTTAGAATAACACCACTATTTAAACCAAAATTTTCCTTCACTTACCTCCCAATATGTAGCCTTTGTGAGCCCGCATATACCATTTACATGATTATGTTTTTTCTTACCATGGCCAGATAACTTGTGTTAGTTCTATCAACGTTAAAAAAAAAAAAAAAAGCTTTAGAGATTTTTGTCTATTGCAGGGTTAATATAGAAAAAGTGACCCATGCTGGCAGGTGGTTGTGTGTCTGTAAGTGAGGAAACCTAACAAATGCTATGAATGTTTCATGGCAGGGTGCAGCTGGTGAGAAGGGGCATAGAATATGGGCACTGACAAGCCGTGACAGTTGGCTTTCACTAATTGCAGAAAAGTTGCTGTGAAAATGTTGATGCTTCACAGATCAGTGATCACAGAATGGAAGTTGCTCAAATCAATTTATAAGCCCACCAGAGGTGCGTGTAAGGGAGGGGTTAAAAGGAAGAGAATTCCCCAACACTGCAAATCGACCAGCAAAATAAACTTACATCCTACATGATAGTAGTAAATACAGAGATCTTAGTTACATATATTTGCAAATACATTATATTGTAAGTCACCAGACAGAATTAAGTTTGGGATGGAAATTAGTGGCCTATTACTTCCTCAGGAAAGTGCAGCATAATGGCAATTGTGTATATCCTCTCTACTGTCCGTGGTGATACTTATGATTTAAGCCGTGCGTACTTGATAGACTTTAATGGCATATATGTTACATGCAGGTTTGTACCCAGTTCACTGGGCAGTGAAAGTGAAGAATGAGAAATGTTTGGAGCAGCTGGTGATAAGAGGAGCCAATGTGAACGCTGTAGAGCGCAAGAGTGGAAGATCCCCGCTACATATTGCTGTGGAAATGGACAACCTAAATATGGCAATGTTCCTAGTGAAGATAGTAAGAGACATCACTTGTATTGTCTGTCTATAAACCTTGTGTATATATCATGTACAAATCAGCCTCAACAATCTGTCAGTAGGGTCAGTACACTGAATACCTGTTAATGGCCTGCAAAGGCGAAACGGGCGCTTTCCTAAATATACACATTGGCTGTACTGGTCTTACATAGGATTAGGGCTCTATGTGTATACAGTCACAAGTTACAGAATGACCACACATGCTTAGGGCCTGACTCAGAGATGTACGCTAAAACTCACAGCTTTGGACACAGCTGCGTTGCAAAAAATATACTAATGGCGCAGGAAGCGTCTGAAGGCAAAAGATGCCCACTGCCTGCACTGGCCATCTGAGTGAGTCTAAGGATACTCATAATGGCTGCCTCATCTCCGCTGCCGAGGCCAGTAGATCTGTGTCAGAAGACGCAGACACCATTTTACTAAATGGCCGCAGATTGACAATCATGTTACGGCTTAGGCACTATAAGCAATCTGGCAGAACCAGGTCTACATGTGCGCAGATCTCAAACAATCGGAGATGTACCCCAACCATTAGGTTTACATACATCTCTGGATTAGGCCCTGTGTTCATTCTGTAGCCCAAATATCAAAGGCTCTAATTTGCTGGTTACAATGTTTTTGCTCCTAGATTTAAAGCGGCAACCAGGTTGTTTTTTCCTCAAAACTAATTACTGATTTAAATCTAGTGACTACATCAGCGGAATCGTGTCAGGACCAGCATATCAGAGCCTATTGCATTTTGTGCCTGTGTGTTCAGTAAATGAGGATGTGTCCTTCCTCTGCATTTGTAATGTGGGAATATGTAGGCTTCTGAAAGTGATTGTGATTCCTAGCAGTATAGATTATACTTTCCTGGTCTTTTTTTGCTATTCTGTAGTCATCTTTCCAGTCATAATAATGATAATACGGTTTCATTTTCCTTAGCTGGGAGCAGATGTCAACGCTCAGACGTTTGCAGGAAATACACCGCTACATCTGGCTGCGAGTCTTGGATCTCCAGTACTGACAAAGATGCTCATCGGTGCAGGTGCTTAGCTTTATATAGCATGTGCTATTTACAGCGTATTGCTATTCAGTGTCACCTTCTACGCTCTCTTTCCCCATATGCTATATACAGCGTATTGCTATAGTGTGTCACCTTCTACGCTCTCTTTCCCCATATGCTATATACAGCGTATTACTATAGTGTGTCACCTTCTACGCTCTCTTTCCCCATATGCTATATACAGCGTATTGCTATAGTGTCACCTTCTACGCTCTCTCTCCCCATGTGCTATATACAGCGTATTGCTATAGTGTGTCACCTTCTACGCTCTCTTTCCCCATTGTGCTATATACAGCGTATTACTATAGTGTGTCACCTTCTACGCTCTCTTTCCCCATATGCTATATACTGCGTATTGCTATAGTGTGTCACCTTCTACGCTCTCTCTCCCCATGTGCTATATACAGCGTATTGCTATAGTGTGTCACCTTCTACGCTCTCTTTCCCAATGTGCTATATACAGCGTATTGCTATTCAGTGTCACCTTCTACGCTCTCTTTCCCCATATGCTATATACAGTGTATTGCTATAGTGTGTCACCTTCTACGCTCTCTTTCCCCATTGTACTATATACAGCGTATTGCTATTCAGTGTCACCTTCTACGCTCTCTTTCCCCATTGTGCTATATACAGCGTATTGCTATAGTGTGTCACCTTCTACGCTCTCTTTCCCCATATGCTATATACAGCGTATTGCTATTCAGTGTCACCTTCTACGCTCTCTTTCCCCATGTGCTATATACAGCGTATTGCTATTCAGTGTCACATTCTACGCTCTCTTTCCCCATATGCTATATACAGTGTATTGCTATAGTGTGTCACCTTCTACGCTCTCTTTCCCCATGTGCTATATACAGCGTATTGCTATAGTGTGTCACCTTCTACTCTCTCTTTCCCAATGTGCTATATACAGCGTATTGCTATTCAGTTTCACCTTCTACGCTCTCTTTCCCCATATGCTATATACAGTGTATTGCTATAGTGTGTCACCTTCTACGCTCTCTTTCCCCATTGTACTATATACAGCGTATTGCTATTCAGTGTCACCTTCTACGCTCTCTTTCCCCATATGCTATATACAGTGTATTGCTATAGTGTGTCACCTTCTACGCTCTATTTCCCCATGTGCTATATACAGCGTATTGCTATTCAGTGTCACCTTCTACGCTCTCTTTCCCCATATGCTATATACAGTGTATTGCTATAGTGTGTCACCTTCTACGCTCTCTTTCCCCATGTGCTATATACAGCGTATTGCTATTCAGTGTCACCTTCTACGCTCTCTTTCCCCATATGCTATATACAGTGTATTGCTATAGTGTGTCATCTTCTACGCTCTCTTTCCCCATGTGCTATATACAGCGTATTGCTATTCAGTGTCACCTTCTACGCTCTCTTTCCCCATATGCTATATACAGTGTATTGCTATAGTGTGTCACCTTCTACGCTCTCTTTCCCCATTGTGCTATATACAGCGTATTGCTATGCAGTTTCACCTTCTACGCTCTCTTTCCCCATATGCTATATTCAGCGTATTGCTATAGTGTGTCACCTTCTACGCTCTCTTTCCCCATATGCTATATTCAGCTTATTGCTATTCAGTTTCACCTTCCACGCTCTCTTTCCCCATGTGCTATATACAGCGTATTGCTATAGTGTGTCACCTTCTACGCTCTCTTTCCCCATATGCTATATACAGTGTATTGCTATAGTGTTTCACCTTCTACGCTTTCTTTCCCCATGTGCTATATACAGCGTATTGCTATAGTGTGTCTCCTGGTACGCTCTCTTTCCCCATGTGCTATATACAGTGTATTGCTATAGTGTGTCTCCTGGTACGCTCTTTTTCGTCATGTGTTATATATACAGTGATAGTGTGTCACCTGGTACGCTCTCTTTCCCCATGTGCTATATACAGTGTATTGGTATATTGTGTGTGTCACCTTGTACACTAATGCAATACATAGAATTTCTTTAGACCTACTAACTAATATGTTATGCTATTGAAAGTCTTTTCACACTTTGGACAGGATGTGCTACACATGACATCCGTGATGCAATACATCCCGCCAGTTATCTGGTACATTATGGCGTTAACGCTGGTATGTACCTAGAAATGTGATTAAAATCGTAAAGGACCGCTCTCCTGATAAGAGCTGTCCTTTGTGATCACAGTGCTTCTATCGGGTAATAGATGGCGTTACCCACCGGGTCAAAGCTCTGGAATGTATATCATTCCGGAGCTTGGTACATATGGGGAATACAGCCAAACCTCCGAATATTGCATTTTCTGAGTGTTGGATGAATCTTATCTCATCCCGCCTTTTAATTAATTAAACTTTCACGACAGCAGAAGATGGATTCCGGAACACAACTATTTTATACATATAATTTTTGCTTTAAATGGTTTCATCTGAACAAATAACGACTGTATGTAATTTGCCACGGTCAGTACCTGGGGAAGCTGCCCCCTTATCTGATGAAAGGTGGCATCATTTTCCCAGCAACTAAACAGATGTGGCATCAGTCACCTAGCCAGGGGTGGCGATTTGCACCTTATTCGCATCATCCCCCACATAGAGCGTCGCTCACAGTGTACCATGGACACAAGATTAGTACTTGTGGCACAAAGGAATTGGTATTACTGTGTGTGTAAAGTTGCAGATGAAGCTTAACGATACGTGACGGGCGCCATGGCATGGAACTCTGTCTTTTGCCTTTCTTACCCAGAATTGCACTTTGTCAGACAAAGACACTTGGTGCAGCTAAGTTGCAAAGGAGTATATGGGTGCATCTGTATGACAGTGCACGGCTGCCATTCATAACATGGCCCCCTCCCTTAATGTGGCTTGGATTGAGGCAGTATGTTCTTAATTTTTCAAGTTCTTGTGGTTGCATCGTTCTATACCCATCGCAGTATGCATTGTGTGCAGCTTTGTTAGAGACACTTTGGGTGGAATTCAAATGTTTTAAAAGTCGGTTGGGTGTCTGTTTATTGCTGTCTATTAGATAAGAAAAAACGGACTCCCAACTGACTTTTCAAACATTTGAATTCCCTCCTTTGTATGTACATTGGTGTTTTTAATAAAGCTGCGCTCCACATTTTTGTTATGCTGGTAGAAATGTTACTATTCAAGCACGCAGCCAGTTTGGGTATTGTAACATGTCATCAGGTGCACTAAGGTGTAACCAGTTCCCTTGTTTTTGTCAGGAGCAAATGTTCTGCTACAAAATGATGAGCCTGTGCAGGGCACCGCATCTGCTGATAGTGACGATACAGACAGTGATTCAGATGTGCAAATGGATACCGACTCTGACCAGCAGGGGGACACAGACTCCGAAGACGGTGACCCCACAGAGCAGGCAAACAGAAGGGTACAGTGTGGCGTTAAGAGACGGTATCCTGGACACACACCGCTGGACTTAACAAGAAGTCAGAAGGTAATCTATGGTATTTCATTTATTTGGAAACTAGCTGTTCTATCCGTTCTTCACACGGGAGTTTCTGATTTTCACAGTTGTAAATATAAATGAGTGTTACAAATTTGGTTAATCTATAGAGCTGTAAATTTTAGACATCTTAATGTAAGTAAATATTAATCCATGGTTCTTGGAGTTACCCGGAGAGCACCCGTATCAGATACAGTAAAAAGGGACAGGACCATTTCTGTAGTTTATTAAATTCTACCAACTGGAGGTGCAGTCCAAATTTTGATCCAATTGTCCGTTTGGGCGTTATCATTCACACAACGGAAGCCACACATCAGTAATGACTTCATTGTCAAACCCCTTTTCATCACCTTAGGGGAGATTTATTAAAATTTGAATTACGTAGTTTTCCTCTTTCCCACCTAAAGAATACTTAAGTTAAATTACAGCTTCCTAACATATCGGGAAGTAAGAGAATTTGTGATGAGTCAGTCAGTGAGTGAGGACTTTCACATTTATATATATAGATGTAAGATAGGAGAAATGGCTTATACAATTAAACATTTAAATATTCTATAATAGTTCATAAGACCTCATTAAAACAAAATTAGTAAAGTGGAAATATCTGTAATGTCACATTCACAAAATACAATTGGCATTAACAAGGCCAAAGTCACAGGTCATCTGAAAAGTGGATGTGAGTGAACGTACAGGACCATTTCATCTTTATAGAATATCTGTCATTACTATTAATAACATTACTTATAAAACATGAGCAAATTCCATTGCGCTTTACAAAGCCACTATTTCCTCAAGAAATGGGAATGCGTTTTTATTTTACTATGGCCCCAGAAAAAGCTTTTTGTAGACACTCCTATGTGAGTCTCAGGAGCAGTTTTCTGACTTTGTATAGTTTCAAAATACAGTCCTAGTGAAGAAAGGGCAAGTTGCACTTTAATTTATTATAATTTTTTACCAGTTATTTATATAGCGTACACATATTCCGCAGCGCTTTACAGAGAATATTTGCCCATTCACATCAATTCCTTGCCTAGTGGAGCTTACAATCTATATTCCCTACCAAATGTAAACATACACACATTCACGCCAGGGTAAATTTTGTCGGAAGCCAACTAGCCTACCGGTATATTTTTGGATTGTGGTAGGAACCCGGAGTATGCGGAGAAACCTATGCAAGCACAAGGAGAATATACAAACTCCACACAGTTAGGACCATGGTGGGAATCAAACCCATGACCTCAGTGTTATGAGGCCATAATGCTAACCATTACACCATCCGTACTTTCATCTCGGCTACAGTATTTGTACAATGATTGTGGTGATAAACCCCACACCTTGTTATACGCTGCAACTATTACATTCACATATTACAGTATTTGCCCTGTGGTGACATCACTGGGCTGCTCCCAGCACAGCTGCATCATCTCATATTGACTCCTGAGAGCTAACACAGAGTGGAGCATGGCATTGAGGGAGGCAGGACATACAGATTCTGTTGCACATAGCAACCACACTAAATACTGTATCTTATAAAGTAATGGTCAGTCATGTTAACATATATGTATGCGTGTGATCCTTTAATGTCAAATTTGAAACTAAAATACAGAACTCTAGATAGATCATTTGAGGAATTTTAATGCAAAATTATTAGAAGTATCAGTTTTATCAAATTTGACCTCAGCAAATCAGAAATTCTGCAATGTTCATTTTACATTTATTTTTCACATTAGACTATATCTGACACGTGTAATAATATGTTTGTGAATGAGACCATAAGTCACTTAGTGTAAAATATATTAAAAATAACACCCTCACAATTAGTAACATTGCCAAGACAACTTGTTGGGTCTTTTCCTGCCCATTGCTGTCTACAGTGACTGATCTATAATAATACCATAATGATGATACTCTCATAAGGCAAATACTCAGTCCAGGTTCAGTCAGTTTGTTGCTCTGCAGCGGTTAGAACGACAGATGTGTCCTCATACATCCGGACTCAATACGCCACGCAGTGTAAAATGCCTGGTGGTAGTGAGCCGCAGGTGCTAGCCGCGGACATCTGTTTTTGGCACAAATGCGTCTTAGTCACTAGGCAGTGCAACTAATATGTACCAAGAGACTGTGCTGATTAATTTCTTATGCGACACTTTTATATGTTTGGGGGACTGAGTCTGTATATGGAGCACAATGGAACGTGGCATGGAAAAAAGCACTTTGTATACAGATTGAGTGACTCAGCCGCACACAGGTATACAAGTGTCATATATCAAATTAATCAGCACAGTCTCCGGGTGCATCCTAGCTGTATTGCAAATAAGACACATTTACTGCAAAAAAGACTCCTAACGCTAGCAGAGGGGTATATTCAATTCCAGTATTCAGTGACTCGGCCAAATCGACAGGTTTTGGCCATTCCGACAGTGTCAATCTGACTTTTTTAAAGTTGGACTGACATTGTCGGAAACGGGGCTAAAACCTGTCGAGTTTGGCCGCGCTTCCGTCAAAATACATGGATTCTGACAATCCACGTGTTTTCCGACAAGTCGGGAATTCCCGATTTGTCGGAAAAGAAACAAACCTATTGAATAGGTTGGAACCCCTTCCAACCTAAAACAGTTGGAAACTGGCATCTTTCTGACAAGATGGGAGTTTCCGACAGGAATTAAATATACATAGGAGTCTCATTTGACCTGGCTTGTCGAGAGGGGCTGTTTGGCACGACTGCAGCATTGATGTATGAGGACAAATCTGTACAGCTCTTTGGCTTACAGTATGTGGCTTGCTGTACCTGCAGTCCCACAATAGCTGAGGAAACACACATTGGTTACTCTGTCTTAGGCTGTGGAAGAAACAGCCAAAAAATCTGACTATTCTCATTAGTACATTAAGGTCAAGGTGCATCCATTGTTTATAGTGTACAAATTCACATGTCGCCACAGTAACACTTCCCACATAATGTCAGTGTGTTGTACTCCACATTCTCAGCTTTGAGCCCCCGGAGCTAATTGATGTATGCTGTGAAAGAGCTTGTCTCCTATTTCCTTCACCCTGTCTGCTGCAAGACACAAGTCTGTTTTATGCAATCTGTTCTTTGTCGGAAACATGCATCTCCAAGAGAGAGTGACCCTTTAATAGTAATGTGCCATGTGTGGTAAATGCACAATATAGTCATGCACACCTGTTCAACTTTTGAAGTCCCATTCTATGCTTAGGAGGAGATTCACACCTGTACGATATTCCAGTCAATATCGCTCATTCTCCCCCCCCCCCCCCACCCACCCCTTTAGCGATATTGACTAAAATATTGCTTAGTGTTTATGCTGTAAACGACAGCCGATGCGTGTTCCCGGGGGTCGTTAACGACACCCTCTGTTGGCCGTACACGCAGATCAGTTTTGGCTATGTCAGCCAAAACTGCATATACGAGCTTCCCTCGGCGTGACGTCACTGAGCGATATTTGTAAACCGTGCAATGCCTTATTAATTATGGACTATTAATGCCTTGATATTAACATTAAAAAAGTGGAATTACTTTGTCTGCTTTCCTTCTACATTCACACTATGTATATTGAGATTGCGCAGATACATTATTACATAAATGAACAATGTAAGTTGTCCAAACGAAGGAGAAAACAAACAAAATTCACCTGTGTCATGCACAATTAACCTAAAATTCCTTCCAAGGGAACAAATCAAGGATCTTTTACCGCTTTCCTTCAAATAAACATTTTAAACCATAAATTATACGCAGTAATCTTATTCTTGATGGTTCCTCTAAAAACGTTTTTGTCTCTTTCAGGTGCGAGATATCTTGTCTAACCACACAGCTGGAAATGCAGTGAAGCCAGCAACACAAGACCCAGGTAATGTCTGACATATGCTACAGCTTCCTGCACCTCCATCTGCTCCCCATTACTTTCCTTTTCATGACGGTAGCTGGAGTTTCACTCTTGTATTAAACATTGTACAGGTTGAGTATCCCTTATCCAAAATGCTTGGGACCAGAGGTATTTTGGATATCGGATTTTTCCGTATTTTGGAATAATTGCATAATGAGATATCATGGTGATGGGACCTAAATCTAAGCACAGAATGCATTTATGTTACATATACACCTTATACACACAGCCTGAAGGTCATTTAATACAATATTTTTAATAACTTTGTGTATTAAACAAAGTTTGTGTACATTGAGCCATCAGAAAACAAAGGTTTCACTATCTCACTCAAAAAAGTCCGTATTTCGGAATATTCCGTATTTCTGAATATTTGGATATGGGATACTCAACCTGTACTTGTTACAAACCTTTGGGCCTAATCCAGACCTGATCATAGCAGCAAATTTGATAGTAGATGGGCAAAACCATGTGCACTGCAGGAGGGGGGGGGGGGGGGGGGGGGGGCAGATATAACATGTGCAGAGAGAGTCAGATTTGGGTGGGGTGGGTTCAAACTGAAATCTAAATTGCAGTGTAGAAATAAAGCAGCCAGTATTTACCCTGCACAGAAACAAAATAACCCACCCAAATCTAACTCTCTCTGCACTTGTTCTATCTGCCCTCCCTGCAGTGCACATGGTTTTGCCCATCTGCTGACAAAATTGCTGCTGTGATCAACTCCGAATTACCCCCTTTGTTTGCTATTGCTAGACTCCAGTAACATTATCTGCAGAGTACTTATATAATTATTTATCCATTTAGCCTTTTCTTCTCCCAGCCCCCACTTTCTGATATGTCCGGCCACACATCCGCATCCTAGCCTTTCTCGCTCTTCTCCCTATTTATGTTCATATTATTCATTTTGTCCCAGCTTGTGATTCCATTAAGAAACTTTAATAATAAAGTATATTCAATGGTCCCGCAGCTGTGTCTTGCATGCATCACACTTTTAAATTGGATCTTTTTGACAAGTAAAACATACATATATGTATCATTGCACAAAAGACATTCTTTACACGTATTTCCCATTATTCACTTGTTGGTGAATGTAATCCGTTTCCATGACATAACTGTCTGGTGCCTCTGCTGAAGCTGTGTCAGATAAGTATGAAGGTTGTGACTGGTCGGTGTGTCCTCTGTAGTACACATTACAGCTACCTCCATGACTACTGCAGATTTCTTGTTTAAAAAATGTATATATAGATATTTTTCAAGGCTTATCCCAGACAATGAGTCTGTCCACATTTATAATCCATAAGACATAGATGGCTATGATGCCACACCTCCTGGTGTATGTCATTGTGTTCTCATCGTGCAGCGGTGTGCCCAGGCACTCCCAACCTCTCCATCATCGCCATCACCACTGCTCAGTGTCATGATCTGATATTGTGGTGTCACACCCTTGGATGAGGTCACCAGGTATGGGCCACACCTACCTAGTGACACCACTGCCTACATTGTTAGTAAAAAATATGACTAATGAATTAAAGCAATATACATAGACGATTATAGCAACAGTTTCATCACTAAATCTTATTCATCAAAGTTTAAAAATGTATCCAAACCATACAGATTGTAATGATAGCTGGGAGATGTCCTGTAAGCAAACATTGTATTTCCATTTATTAGACCTTTAGCAAACACCTCCCATACCAAATGCAGTGACATTCTCCAGTTTAGCCGAAATATAAGTAACACAGCTCCCATTATTTATGTTGTAACTTTTCCACCCAGCTGGGCAAAGTAAGCAGAGATTGGAATAATCTTTTCTCATTGCATTCCAGGTAATGTTCTATCTCTAGAAACGAATACTGTACAGCGCCTTGAGAAACTACTAAATGAGGGGCAGACTGGGTTAGACTGGACTGAGCTTGCCTCTCGCCTGAGACTTCAGAGTTTGGTTGACACGTATAGGAACTCTGCCTCCCCAACAGAGAGCCTCCTGCGCAGTTATGAGGTAGGCTTATCTTCCATTTAGGCCTTTATGTGTGGTGTATATCACAGAATTTGGTTTTGTATTTTGGTTAACATTCATTATTTCTTTTACGTCCTTGAGGATACTGGGGTTCCATTTAGTACCATGGGGTATAGGCGGGTCCACTAGGAGCCATGGGCACTTAAAGAATTTGATAGTGTGGGCTTGCTCCTCTCTCTATGCCCCTCCTACCAGATTCATTTTGGAAAATGTGACCGGAGGAGGCGGTCACGCTTATGGAAGCTCCTGAAGAGCTTTCTGCATTTATTTTATATGTTTGTTATTTACAGGCAGGGCTGGTTGGCACCAGTCTGCCTGCTTCGTGGGACTTAGGGGGGGGGGGGGAAAGGCCCAACCTCTTGAAGGGTTAATGGACCCTATCCCCGCTGACAGGACACTGAGCTCCTGAGAGAACTATTCGCAAGCCCCACCACAGCGAGCGTTAATTCCCAAAGCATGCCGCCACCCCTAACAGAGCCAGAAGAAAGAAGTGGTGAGTACTAAGCTGGTGTCCCGTCTAGCGGGTCGCCGGCCATTATGGTAGTATGAGGGTACAGAGACGCACAACTTCTAACCGGGGCGGAATGCATCTCCACACACAGTACACAGCTGCGTCTCAGTACACTGTACACAGTACACTGTACACAGTACCCACACTGGCAAAAATAGTCTTAAAACTGTTTTCTCTCCATTTTAAGCACCAGATTACCTCAGCCACTATAAAAAAAGCGGAAAGACCGCGCGCCATTGAAGGGGCGGGGCCTTCACTATGAGCGGAACCAGCAGCTCACCAGCGGCATTTTCCCTCTGCAGTGGACACAGACGCTGACTGACAGAGACGCGCAGCTCCTCCAGAGACACTCCAGATTACCTTAGCGGCACCAGGGGGTCATAGCAGGGGGGAGCGACTATTAGTGTACTAAGTCCCCTATCAGGGTACTTAGTCTGCGACCCGGCTAAGCTTGGCATTAGCGATAAGGACGCGGTGGAGGCTGGCTCCAAATAACTCTGTGTCTCCCTGAAGGGCTCTTTGTGGGTTAATTGTGCTTAACCTTTTCCTGTGTGTGTGTGTGTGTGTGTGTGTGTGTGTGTGTGTGTGTGTGTGTGTGTGTGTGCTGTCACATTTACATTATGTCAGGCAAAGAGTGTGTTTCTTGTACACAGGGAACTCACTGCTGGGTACTCAGGGCAGTGCACCTTCCCAGAATAGCGAGGCTACACTGGATTGGGTTACTTCCATCAAGGGAATTATCTCAAATATTTCTACAAAGCTGTCCCGCAATGAAAAAGAGACGCAATACTTATAACAGACTGTGGATGAGTTTATGAATAGTGACTCAGTCCCCAAACCAGCGTCTCAATCCCCTCCCATTTGTTCACAAAAACGATCTCTGGCCCATATCCTGCAGTCTGACTCTGACGCTGAGCGTTCAGACATGGAGGAGGGTGAGGTGGATTTGGAGAAAGGGGGGGGGGGGATGCTACTCTGTCACAGGGAATAGAGGCTCTTATAGAGGCTATCAGAAATGTTCGGCAAATTCCTGATAAGGTGTCAGAGGAGTGTGAGGAATCTTATTTTAATGTAAAAAAGAAGTCCTCAGTCACTTTTCCTGCGTCAAAGGAATTGAATAACCTGTTTGAAGAACGTGGGTTAATCCTGATAAGAAATTTCAAATCCCTAAAAGGTTGCTTTTATCTTTTCCTTTTCCCCTAGAGGATAGTAAAAAATGGGAAAATCCAACGATAGTGGACGCATCAGCCTCTAGGCTGTCACGTAAAATTGTGTTGCCTGTCCCTGGTGCGGCCTCCCTAAAAGATACGGCTGATCGTAAATTGAGACTACACTCATATCATTGTACACGGCTGCTGGGGTGACCCAAAGACCCACTATTGCATGTACGTGGATCACAAAAGCCATTGCTAAATGGTCAGGTAATCTAATTGAGGGGTTAGATTCCTTGTCTAGCGGGGGATGTTGTTTTACTCCTGCAGCATATACAGGACTCTGCACACTTTATGGTGGAGGCCATAAAAGAGATTGGTTTGCTTAATGCACGCACCACCGCTATGGCAGTGTCAGCACACAGAGGCTTGTGGCTATGCCAGTGGACTGCTGGTGCGGACTCCAGGAAAGGCATGGAAGGCCTGCTCATTACAGGAGGGGCCTGGTTTGGAGACGAACTAGACAAATGGATCTCCAAAGCTACTGCGGGTAAGTCTACGTATCTCTCTTCCGCAGCTCCCTCAGCCAGGAAAGCTTATTCAGCTTCAAATTTACAGTCCTTTCGGACAGCCAAGTTTCAGGGAAAATCCAGAGGTGCTTCTACGTCTTCCAGAGGTGCAAGAGGTAAACCACGCAAACCAGCAACTGCACGTGCTCAGGAACAGCGCTCAGGCTCTGCTTCCTCAAAGCCTTCAGCATGACGGTGGACTGTGATGCCTGGAGGGCTGTCAGGTGGGAGCCCGACTAAAATTGTTCAGTCACATCTGGTCAAGTTCGTGCCGGGATCCCTGGGTCGTAGATCTTATTTCCCAGGGCTACATACTGGAGTTCCAAGACCTCCCACCTCACGTATTCTTCAAATCAGGCTTACCAGCTTCACAAGAGGCAAGTATAACTTTACAGCAGGCCATCCAAAATCTGGTGCAGACTCAAGTCATTGTTCCAGTTCCACCTCATCTACACAACAAGGGGTACTATACCAACCTGTTTGTAGTACCAAAACCGGACGGTTCGGTGCAACCAATTCTGAACCTCAAGTCATTGAATCCGTTCTTAAGAGTGTTCAAGTTCAAGATGGCAGTCTCTGAGAGCGGTGATCTCAGGTCTGGAGGAAGGGGAAATCCTTGTGTCTCTGGATATCAAGGATGCGTACCTTCACATTCCGATCTGGCCGCCTCATCAGGCTTATCTACGGTTTGCACTGCAGGACTGTCAGTACCAGTTCCAGGCCCTGCCATTTGGTCTCTCCACGGCACCGAGAGTATTCACCAAAGTAATGGCAGAGATGATGTTCTCCTTCGCAAGCAGGGGGTGAACATTATTCCGTACCTGGACGATCTTCTGATAAAGGCACCTTCCAGGGAGAGGTTGTTGGACATCATTGGCCTCTCAACCAAACTTCTCCAGGATCACGGGTGGATTCTGAACCATCCAAAATCTCACCTAGAGCCAACACGGAGGCTCCCGTTCCTGGGAATGATACTGGACACGAAGTCGCAGAAAGTGTTCCTTCCGTTGGAAAAGGCATTGGTAATCCAGTCGATGGTTCGGGATGTCCTGAAGCCAACCCGGATATTGATGCATCTATGCATTCGCCATCTGGGGAAAATGGTGGCCTCTTACGAGGCGCTTCAGTACGGAAGGTTTCATGCAAGACCCTTCCAGCTCGATTTGTTGAGACAAATGGACCGGATCGCATCTTCACTTGCACCAAAGGATCCGTCTGTCGCCAAAAGCCAGGATCTCCCTTCTGTGGTGGCTACAGATTTCTCACCTCATTGAGGGTCGGAGGTTCGGAATTCAGGACTGGATCCTGTTAACCACGGACGCAAGCCTTAGCGGTTGGGGAGCAGTCAGCCAGGGGGTGCAGTTTCAAGGAAGATGGTCAAGTCAGGAAGTCACCTTTCCAATCAACATTCTGGAACTCAGGGCCATATACAACGCCCTTCTGCAGGCCTCTTATCTTCTTCAGGATCGGGCTATTCAGGTCCAGTCGGACAATGTGACGGCAGTGACGTAAGTAAACCGATAGGGTGGAACGAAAAGCAGAGCAGCAGTGACAGCGGTATCAAGAATTTTCCCCTGGGCAGAAAAGAACGCTGTGGCGTTGTCAGCGGTCTTCATTTCGGGAGTAGACAACTGGGAGGCAGACTTCCTCAGCAGACATGACCTGCACCTTGGGGAGTGTGGGGCCTTTACCCGGAAGTGTTCCGGTGCTTGACACGTCGGTGGGAATAGCCACACACCGACATGATGGCCTCACGTCTCAACAAGAAGCTCAGCGGTATTGTTCCAGGTCGAGAGACCCACAGGCGGTGGCGATAGACGCCCTGGCAACTCCATGGGTCTATCAGATGTTGTACGTGTTTCCTCCACTTCCTCTGATCACACGAATTCTGAAAAGAATATAAAGGGAAAAGGTTAAAGCAATTCTCATTGCTCCGGACTGGCCAAGAAGGGCCTAGTACGCGGACCTTCCAGAGATGCTCCTCGAAGATCCGTGGCCTCTACCTCTTCGTGAGGATCTTTTGCAACAGGGCCCGTTCGTCTATCAGGACTTCCCACGGCTACGTTTGGCGGCATGGAAGTTGAACGGCCGATTCTAGCCAGAAATGGGATCCCTAACAAAGTTATCCCGACTATGATCCAAGCCAGGAAGTGGGTAACGTCTAAACATTACCACCGTATTTGGAAGAAATACGTCTCTTGGTGTGAAGGCAGAAAATATTCTGCTGTGGAATTTCACTGTGTTTCCTGCTTTTTCTGCAGGCAGTTGTGGATGTGGGCCTACGTCTGGGCTCCATAAAAGTCCAAATTTCGGCCTTGTCCACTTTTCTTTCAAAAACAATTGGCTTCTCTCCCTGAGGTCCAGACCTTTTTGAAAGGTGTTCTGCGCATCCAACCTCCCTTTGTGCCTCCCACGCCACCTTGGGATCTCAATTTGGTGTTGCAGTTCCTCCAATTGGACTGGTTTGAACCATTGCAGGAGTTTGACGTAAAGTACCTTACATGGAAGACCGTCACACTGTTGGCCTTGGCTTCAGCAAGACGTGTGTCGGAGCTAGGGGCATTGTTTCACAAGAGTCCCTACTTAATTTTTCATGAGGACAGAGCTGAACTCAGAACTCGTCAGCAACTTCTTCCTAAGGTGGTGTCCGCGTTTCACATCAACCAACCTATTGTGTTTCCGGCTGTTACGTACACCTCTGCTACTTCAAAGTCTTTGAATGTTGTGAGGGCTTTAAAGGTGTATGTAAAGAGAATAGCTCGTCACAGAAAGTCTGGCAGTTCGTTCTATATGATCCCAATAAAATTGGGTGTCCCGCTTCAAAGCAGACAATTGCACGCTGGATCAAGTTCACTATCCAGCATGCTTATTCCGCGGCAAGTTTGCCGGTTCCGAAGTCTGTACAGGCCCACTCTACTAGGTTGGTGAGTTCTTCCTGGGCGGCTGCCCGGAGTGTCTCAGCTTTACAGCTCTGCCGAGCAGCTACTTGGTCAGGTTCGAATACGTTTACTAAGTTCTACAAGTTCGATACTTTGGCCTCTGAGGACCTTCAGTTTGGGCAATCAGTTCTGCAGGAACCTCAGCACTCTCCCACCCGATTTGGGAGCTTTGGTACATCCCCATGGTACTAAATGGAACCCCAGTATCCTCTAGGACATAAGAGAATATAGGATTTTAATTACCTACCGGTAAATCCTTTTCTCGTAGTCCGTAGAGGATACTGGGCGCCCGCCAGGTGCTTCGTTCTTCCTGCACTGTTACTTGGTTAAGTATTGTTGGTTCAGCTGTTGCTGTTCCTGTTTAAATTTAGGTTAGCATAGCTTTCCTCTGTTCTGTGTGCTGGTTCGGAATCTCACAACTATCTTTATCTATCCTCTCAAAGTATGTCCGTCTCCTCAGGCACAGTTTCCTAGACTGAGTCTGGTAGGTGGGGCATAGAGGTAGGAGCCAGCCCACACTATCAAATTCTTAAAGTGCCCATGGCTCCTAGTGGATCCGCCTATACCCCATGGTACTAAATGGAACCCCAGTATCCTCTACGGGCTACGATAAAAGGATTTACCGGTAGGTAATTCAAATCCTATTTTTATTTTATTTTTTCCAGCTTGCTGGTGGAAGCCTTAACAAGCTCATTAAAACACTAGAGTCCATGGGCCTGAACGAGGGTGTGGAATTGCTGTGTAAATCGGAGACCCATATGAAGCCGGAAAATCATGGTATGCCTTTCTTCTAAATATCTAGGATATCCTTGTGTAGAAGGAATTATTATGACTGGGTGTAAACAAAAGGAGAGAACAAATGGAAAGCGTTTCGCTAACACAATGCCTTTGTTATTGTATCCAGATATGGTTGCAGGGTGAACACAGTGATTACCTGACATTTGGCTCTAAATATGTATTATAACTTCCCAGATGAGTTATCAGAGACTCTTGCCAGCAATACAGTTGTATTAAAAATATTGACACATTTGCTAACATGTTCATTATGCATGCCCCAGTAGGGACGGTGGTGTAGCCGGAGATTACCATATTGCCTATCATTGACTAGAGTGGAGCTGCTTAGGCTATTTCTCCCATATTCAAATGCTATTTTCTGAAATTGGCACACACAGGGGGGTTTGAGTACCTAGAAACCGCCCTGATTAACCACAAGTGGAGCCCTGTCCGCCCGCTTGCAGTTTCAGGCTGTGATTTGCGGGTGTTTTTTTGGCTTTGCTTCCTCCCATACACCCTTGAATCACAACATTATGCTATGAAAGGGTGGGGCCAAATGATACTGTTTACCTGGCACTGCCCCTAACAATAGCTGCGGTAAAATACAAATTAGGCACATTAAAAATGCATTTAGAGGTTGTTGTTTTTTTAATTCAATCATTTTTATCAATTTTTAATTTTTTTAATTTTTTGAGACAAACAGACAATAACATATGCTTTGTCGCCATAGAATGTGGAAACCATAACACAGATGCATAAACAAACAATAAAAGTAAAATATAACAAGAAAAAATAATAATTCTGGTGTGGGCTCATACTTGTCATTCTATAATATTCCAAAGGTAGATAGTACTAAGAGATATCGTACCAATATAAGATACAGAAAGAAACAGAATCAAAGTGTGTCAACATTCAGAGTAATTTGGAGCTGCATATAGTACACAGTGGGGGTAATTCCAAGTTGATCGCAGCAGGAATTTTGTTAGCTGTTGGGCAAAACCATGTACACTGTAGGGGAGGCAGATTTAACATGTGCAGAGAGAGTTAGATTTGGGTGTGGTGTGTTCAATCTGCAATCTAATTTGCAGTGTAAAAATAAAGCAGCCAGTATTTACCCTGCACAGAAACAAAATAACCCACCCAAATCTAACTCTCTCTGCAAATGTTATATCTGGCTCCCCTGCAGTGCACATGGTTTTGCCCAACTGCTAACAAAATTCCTGCTGCGTTCAACTTGGAATAACCCTCAGTATACGGTGCATTAGCACATTGAGCATGATAACTGCAGATATAAGAAGGCCCTGACTAAACGAGGAGGAGAGCCATCTGCCCCATACTTTATAAAGTTTATCAGGGGCTTTCCTAGAGATGTATGCAAACTTCTCATGGGATACAACCGAGTTCACCAGGGGAATCCAGATACTAACATTATGGCCTGTATGCGCCATCCAAGATCGCGCTATCGGCACATTAGCAAGAGCACATAAGTTATGAACATATCGTCTAAAATGTACATCCAATATTTCCTCATCTATCACAGCAGGAATACACACAGTGGGCGTGATAACATCCGATGGTATACCCGTAGAGATTATTATCTTTATCACATCTTGCCAAAAGGCATTTATTACAGGACAGACCACAACAAGTGCCAAAAGGTGCCATCTAAGGAGACACACTTCGGGCACCTGGAGTCACCCCGCCCTCCTATTCTATATAAGCGAGTAGGAGTGATATATACTCGATGTAGTATAAACGAGTGTATTTGTTGAACGCGAACAGAGGTGGTGGCTGTTCGAGAAGCCCCCAGGGCTTCTTCCCAATTATCGGAGGAGATAGGTCCCAAATCAACTTCCCATTTGGATTAAAGGCAAGGGAGAGTGATGGGCACCAAGCAGAGCAGAGTAAAGATCAGAAATGGCCTTGGAGTGTCCAATGGACTTTAAAAGTAAATGAACAGGAGATGTCTGGAGAGGAGGTGGGGCAGTACCAAACTGAGATGAGCAGGCATGACGGAGCTGGACATATCGGTAAAAGTGAGATGTTGGTATGCTGAAGTCTGTTTGTAGTTGGTCAAAGGTTTTTAAAATACCCGACAAGTATAGGTGGCCAATGGATCGTATACCCCAGCCTTCCCACACTGACCCCATCTGTAGAGAAGCAAATTCATCAAAGGCACGAGTGTGAGTTAAGGGGGTATCAGACTCCAACCCCTCCCCCTGCATCAGGTGATGCGCATTTAGAGGTTGTTTGATAACAAGTAGGACTATTGTTAAAATTGTCTTATTTGTAACAGCAAAGGCAGGAAAAAAAAATATATCAAGTTAAATGTGATATATTTCTTATTATATAGGTAAATATAGGACACCACCACCACCACCACTTACAATTCCGGTGTTTGCCCCTAACTGGTGTTAATCTCTTCATTTTGCAATGCATGCAAAAAAAAAAAAAAAAAACCCCACACTTTTATTGACTGGGGAGCTGGTCCTGTAAAGGTTTAAATGTGTTTGGCAGATGGAGTGTCACCCTGTACTCCACAAAGCTTGGCATGTCACTGCACACTGTCATTTTGGCAATGGAAAAATTAAGGCTGACAACTGTTAGGCACAACTTGATGGACTTCTAATTAGAAGTGTATATGTGTGTCTCACTCCACTAGTCCAATTAGCTGTTTTGATGGCAGCAACCGTGGTATAATCCCCCATTACTAGTGACCTCTGCTCACATTCTACATGATCATCGGTGCCTTTACTGACATACTCATGCCTGAAGGAACAGATTTCTTTCATTTTCTAATAGTCCAACTGTTACCCAGCAGTAGCTAGAACTCTCATACTAAGCTGTATAAGGCTCAATGTGGCTGAGTGTATTACAGTGCAGATAGTAAGAGCATGCTTCTGCCCAACAGTTACATACTGTAAATAGCAGGCATAATGGACAATAGATGTGTACACATTTAGTAATACAGTACCTTTGTGTAGCCAGCGAGTGTCTCTACTAAATCAGTCTATGGATCATGTAGGTTGACATAGACAAAAGTAGTAACACTGACATTTACATGACTGTAACAATGCAGACATGCAGTATTTATCTAGAATAAAGGTAAAAACAAACATGGTTCTTAGAAGCAGCCTCGTTGCGATCGATAGCATACCAGCTGCTGTGTGCACAATTCAAAGAATGGCAGTTATACATGCAGTCGGCAGTTTACACCTTTGTAATGCTGGGTAGGAGCCGTCCTTTGCCCCAAAACAGCCTGAATTCTCCATGCCAGAAGGTCATCAAGGTGCAGGAAACATTCCTTAAGAGGGACATTTACTAATCAGTGATAAGAGCGGAGGAGTGAGCCAGTTGAGAAGTTGCCCATGGCAACCAATCAGCACTGAAGTAACAGCTATAGTTTGCATACTATAAAATGATACAGAGATGCTGATTGGTTGATGGGGCAACTTCTCCACAGGCTCACTTCTCCGCTCTTATCACTGCTTTGTAAATGTCCCCCTAAGGTCCTTGCTGACATGATAATATCCCACAGTTGCTGCAGATTTGTTGGCTGCACATTCATGCTGTAAATCTCCTATTCCACCACTGCCCAACAGTGCTTTATTGAACTGAGATCTAGTGACTTTGGAGGCCATTGGAGTACACCGAACCCATTGGCATGTTCAGGGAAGTAGCTTGCCGTGTAATTTATGACTGTTAGAAGATAGGTAGAATGTGTCCATAAAGGAATGCACATGGTCGGCAACGCTACTCATGCAGACTGGCATTTAAACAATGCCCATTTGACATTAAAGGGCCTAGTGTTTGCAGTGAAAACATTCCCCACCCCATCAGACAGAGCCGGCCGTAGGCATGGACAAACTAGGCAAATGCCTAGGGCATTTGGATGCCTAGAGGCACAAGCAGCTTCTGCTGATTAAAATTATGTGCGGCATGCCTATAATCTGTGTGTGATTGCGGCTGTATCTGCATATGAAATGCTACGTTACAGTGTATTCAAATCACACGGAATATAGGCATGCCACATGTCATTTTAATCAGCAGAAGCTGCTTGTGCATCCTAGCTACATAGCAATGCAAATAAAATGTATTTTCATCAAAAAGGCGCCCGACGTTAGCAGAGCTGCCATCTCCTCCTGCATGGCATATTGAGGCAGGATGTATGAGGACACATCTGTATCCAAGTAGAGGCAGAGGTCACAGTGTTAGCGGCCATGTGAGTCCTGTGTGTGGGTGGGTTGGTTGTGCAGAAGTGTTCGGCGTATGTGTAAGGGGCATTATATGTGTTGTGTATAAATGCATTAATAATGTGCGACATGTGTAAGGGGCACTATGAGTGTCATTTTGTGTATAAGTGCACTAATAATGTGCAGCATATGTGTAAAGGACATTATGTGTATAAGGGCATTAATAAAGGTTGGAATAATATGTAAGGCACATTATGTTTATAAGGACAATAATGTGTGCCATGTGTAAGGGGCATTACTTTTTTGGTATTATGTGTATAAAGGCATTACTAATGTGGGTCATTATGTGTATAAGGTGATCTACTGTGTGGCATAATGTATAGAAAGGGCACTACTGTGTTGTCTAATGTGAATAAAGAGCAATATGGTGTGGTGTTATGTGAATAAGGGGCAATTCAGTGTGATGTAATGTGAATAAGGCGCACTACTGTAAGGAGTAACATATATAAGGTAAAGTGGTACTACTGTGTTATATAATGTGAATAAGGGACACTATCGCATGATAAAATGTGAATAAAGTTGCAGTACTGTGGCGTAATTTGGATTGGGGGTACTATTATGTGGCCATGCCCCTTCCCAGCAAGAACACGCCCATTTTTGGGCTATGTGCAGAATGTGCGCACTGTTCTTATTTAAAATAAAGGGGGTAGGAACACCAGCATGAGGACTACTATGGTTGAGGGGTGATGGTGCGGGGAAAGGGGTGCAAGGTCAGAAGCGGAACTAGTGATGGTGCTAGGGGGCACCATCCAAAATCTTGCCTAGGGCATCATATTGGTTAGGGCCGGCTCTGCCATCAGATTCTGACACTAGCATTTGCATGTTGCAGCCAAATCAGGACTTGCCAGACCAGGCAACATTTTTCCAATCTTACACTGTGCTAGTTTGGAGAACCTGTGCCTGCTGTAGCCTCATTTTCCTGTACTTAGCAGACGGTAGTGAAACCCAGTGTAGTCTCTTGCTGCTGTGGCCAATCCACTTTAATGTGCTGTGTATTCGGAAACATTGGACCTAATTCAGAGTTGATGGCAGCAGCACATTTGTTAGCCGTTGGGCAAAACCCACTGGGGGGGGGGGGGGGGGGGGAGAGTTAGATTTGGGTCGGGTGTGTATAAACTGAAATCTAAATTGCAGTGTAAAAATAAGGCAGCCAGTATTTACCCTGCACAGAAACAATATAACACACCCGAATCTAACTCTGCACATGTTATATCTGCCCCCCCCCCTCGCAGTGCACATGTTTTGCCCATTAGAGAAAAATGTTGCTGCTGCGATCAGATCTGATGACGAGATGCCAGATCTGGAAGAGAGGGAGGTGGATGTAGATATGGGGGACGGTACTGTCTCAGGGAGAGGAAGCTCTTATTTACTCTATTCAAGATGTCCTGAATATCCCTGATAAAGGAGACAGACACAGTAAAAGTATTGTTTTTTAATGTAAAAACAAAATCTCCTGCTACTTTCCTATTTTAAAGGAATTAAACACACTCTTTAGAGTAACGTGGGTTAATCCTGACATGAAATTTCAGATCCCTATGAGGTTGCTGATGTTTTTTCCTTTTCCCCCTGAGGATAGGAGGGTGTGGAAAAATCCACCTGCAGTGGATACTTCAATGTCCTGGCTGTCATGTAAAGGAGGGTACACACAGAGCAATGTTCAGCTAATTTCTAAGCAATCTGACTAGAAATTAGAAATTAGTTGAACATCGCTCCGTGTGTAGGGCTGCCAGCAACAGTGAAGCCCGGTCCCGCGCTTCGCTATCGCCGGTGCTAGATTGGCCTGCATGCAAGCACAATCTAGCAGGTTGCTCATTTCACCGCTGGGTGAAATGAGCGTCCCCATCCCCCTACCCCCGTGTCCGTCCCTCCCTCACTCAGCACATCGCGCTGTGCTAAGCGGGGGGAGAGATGTGTGCTGAGCGGTCTTTGCTAGACCGCTCAGCATACATCTCTAGGGAAATCTCCCCGTCAGTACAGCCCTTTAGATTGTGCCGCCTGTACCTGGAGCTATCTCCTTAAAAGACCCTGCTGATCATAAAATTGAGACTACTCTCGCATCCATTTACACAGCAGTGGGAGTTGCTCAGAGACCCACAATTGCATGTAGATGATTACAAGGACCATTGTTAAATGGACAAGGTAATGGGGGTCATTCCGAGTTGATCGCTCGCTAGCAGTCTTTAGCAGCCGTGCAAACACATAGTCGCAGCCCACCAGGTAGTGTATTTTCGCTTTGCACAAGTGCGAACGCCTGTGCAGCAGAGCGCCTGCAAAAACATTTTGTGCAAAACAAGACCAGCCCTGGACTTATTCTTCGAGTGCGTTGATTCTAACGTTGGAGGGTTGGCTTTTGACGTCACACACCCGCCCAGCGTTCGCCAAGCTACGCCTGCGTTTTCCTCGACACGCATGCGTTTTTCAAAACACTCCCTGAAAACGGTCAGTTGACACCCAGAAATGCCCCTCTTCTTGCGTTGTGCCGTGCGACTTAAAGCTTCGCTAGAACCTGTGCAAAACCACAAAGGTCTTTGTACCCGTACGTCGCGCGTGCGCATTGCGGTGCATACGCATGCGCAGAAATGCTGATTTTTGGCCTGATCGCTACGCTGCGAACAATGGCAGCTAGCGATCAACTCAGAATGACCCCCCATATACTGAAAGGTTTTGACACGATGCCTCAGGATGAGATTATCACAATCCTGCGACATGTACAGGATTCTGCATATTTTATGTGCGTAGCATTCTAGGAAAAAGGCCTGATCAATGCACGCTCAACGGCTATGGCAGGCAGAAATCCCGCCTCAAACTGTCAGTTCGTAGATCATTATGGCTGCTGCGGTGGACAGCAGACGCTGCTTCCAAAAGAGGTGTAGAGAACCTTCCCTTTACGTGGGAGGCTTTGTTCGGTGATGAACTGAACAAGTGAATTTCACCCACCTATCTCTCGTCTGCAGCCCCACAGGCTGGACATGCTTACCCAGGCCCCACTCTGTTGTCCTTTCGGGTTGCCAGAGTTAATGGCAAGTCCAGAGGTACCTCCAACTCTGCTAGAGGACCCAGCGGTATACCGCGCAGACCAGCAGCCGCTGGTTCACAGGAGCAGTGCACAGGCTCAGCCTCTTCCATGCCATCAGCATGACGGTTGGCCCTAGATTGCGGGGGCCTTACAGGTGGGAGCTCACCTCAAATATTTCAGACACATTTTGGCCAGGCTCCTGCCAGGACCCCTGGGTGAAAGACCTACTCACCCAGGGCTACAGGTTAGAGTTTCAAACACTCCCACTTTACAGATTCTTCAGGTCAGGCTTACCAGTTTCACATGAAACTAGAGTAACCTTGCAAGAAGACATTCAAAAACTGTTAACAGGTCATTGTTCCAGTTCCTCCGAAACAGGGGTTATTACTCCAGCCTGTTTGTGGTACCGAAACCGGACGGTTCGGTACAGCCGATCTTCAACCTCAGATCACTGAACACGATCTTCCGAGTGTTCCACTTCAAGATGAAGTCTCTGAGAGCGGTGGTCGCAGGTCTGGAGGAAGTAGAATTCCTGGTATTTCTGAATATCAAGGATGCGAATGTTCACATCCTGAAATGGCCGCCTCATCAGGCTTACCTCAGGATGGCACTGCGGGACAGTTACTACCAGGTCCAGGCCTTGCCTTTCGGTCTTTCAACGGCACCGAGGGTGTTCACAGGGGTGATAGCAGAGATGTCGCTAAAACTCCGCAAGCAGGGAGTGGACATCGTTCAATACTTGGACAATCGCCACATAATGGCTGTGTACAGAGCACAGTTGATGGAAAGCATCAGCCATACAATACGACTTCTCACGGATCATGGGTGGATTCTCAATCTGCAGAAATCCCGCCTAGAACCTACACAGAGGCTTCGGTTCCTGGTAATGATTCTGGACATGGTGTCTCAGAAAGTGTTCCTTCCTATGGACAAGGCAAAGGCAATTCAGACAATGGTTCATTCCATTCTGAAGCTGAACAGAATCTCACTACATCTTTGCATATGTGTACTGGGCAAGATGATTGCCTCCTATGAGGCCATTTGGTACGAAATATTCCATGCACGAGCATTCCAGCTGGACCTGCTGGACAAATGGTCTGGTTCAGATTTGCACAGCACATGCGCCAGATGATATGCCTTTCACCAAAAGCCAGGATTTCCCTCTTATGGTGGTTGCAGATCTCCCACCTAGTGGGGGGTCGACACTTCGGAATTCAGAATTGGATTCAGTTGACAACGGTTGCGAGCCTCCGAAGTTAGGGTGCAGTGACCCAAGGGGCTCGGTTCCACGGTAGGTGGTCGGATCAAAAGACCTCCCTTCCAATCAATGTTCTGGAACTCTGGGCGATTTACAATGCCCTTCTGCAGGCCTTTTCTGTCCTTCAGTATCGGGCCATACAGGTACGGTCGGAAAACTGTGGCGTACATGACCCGACAAGGAGGTCCAAACAGCAGAGCTGCAATGAGAGAGGTGCCAAGATCCTCCTCTGAGCTGAGCGGGATGCCAAGGCCATTTCCGCCATACTCATTCCGGGAGTAGACAATTCGGAAGCAGACTTCCTCGGCAGACATGGTCTGCACCCGGGGGAATGGGTCCTCCACCTGCCAGTGTTTCGGCAGATATTTCATTGGTGGGGCTGCCCGCTGCTCGACATGTTGGATTCTCGGCTCACCAAGAAGCTTCTGCGTTCCTGTTCCAGGACGAGGGATCCACAGGCTGCAGCGGTGGACACTCTGACGATGCCGTGGAGTCACCAGTTGGTGTATTTGTTCCCTCCAATTCCTCTAATTCCCAGAGTTCTCGAAGGACTTAATGGAAAAATGTTCAGGCAATTCTGATTGCCCCAGACTGGCCCCGCAGGGCCTAGTATACAGGCCTCCTGGCATTGTCACTCGAAGGCCCCTGGCCTTTGCCAATTCAGGATGATCTTCTTACACAAGGGCCGTTAGTCTATCCAGACTTACCACGGTTACGTTAATGGAATGGAAGTTGATTGGGAGGTTTTTGCCAGGAAAGAGATTCTGGGCATGGTGATCTTGACTGTGATCCAAGCCGGGCAGCGCTGGTCACATTGAAACATTATCATCGCATATGACATGACAGGCTGTTATGTTGGGCCTACGTTAGGTTCCATAACAGTTTAGATCTCAGCCTTGTACTTTTCTTCCAGCAAAAAATTGGCTGTTCTCCAAGTAGTCCAGACGTTCTTGAAGTGTGTCTTTCATATTTGACCACCCTTTGTGCCTCCCACAGCACCGTGGGATCTCAATCTGGTTCTGTCCTTTACTCAAATCGGATTGATTTGAACCTTTCCTCAAGGTGGACATGGAGTATTTGACGTGGAAGGCTATCATGTTGTTGGCCTCTGCGAGGCGTGTTTCGGAATTAGGGGCCTTATCCTGTAAGAATACTTCTCTGGTGTTTCACGAGGATAGAGAATGCCTGAGGTTGTTTTGGCATTTCATATAAATTCGCCGATAGTGGTTACGATTGTCACTGGCGCGTCTGTTACACCAACGTCTTTGGTTGTGGTTTGGGCTTTGGAGATTTATGTCAAAAAGACTGCTCATCTCAGTAAATCAGACTAGGTTTTTGTTCTCTATGATGCTTCAGAGATTGTTTTCCTGCTTCAAAGCAGTCTAATGCATGTTGAGTCAGATTTACGATCTAACAGGCTTCCTCTTCAGCGGCTTTGCCGCTGCCGAGGTCTGTTCAGGCCTACTCCACACGTTGGTTGGGTTCTTCCTGGGTGGCTACCCGGGGTGTCTCGACTTTGCAGCTATGCTAGTTAGTTTCTTGGTCAGGTTCGAACACGTTTGTTAAGTTTTACAGGTTTGACCCATTGGCTACTGAGGACCTTCAGTTTGGTCAATCGGTTTTGCAACGGTCTCAGCACTCTCCCACCTGGTCTGGGAGCTTTGGGACTTCCCCATGGTACTAAGACCATCCCAGTATCCCCTAGGACAGAGGTTCTCAAACTTGGTCCTCGGGAGCCCACACAGTGCATGTTTTGCAGGTAACCCAGCAGGTGCACAGGTGTATTAATTACTCACTGACACATTTTAAAAGGTCCACAGGTGGAGCTAATTATTTCACTTGCGATTCTGTGAGGAGACCTGCAAAACATGCACTGTGTGGGCCCCCGAGGACCGAGTTTGAGAACCTCTGCCCTAGGACGTAAGAGAAAATAGGATTTTAATACCTACAGGTAAATCCTTTTCTCGTAGTCCGTAGGGCAGAGGTTCCCAAACGTGGTCCTCAAGGCACCCCAACAGTCCAGGTTTTAGGTATATCCATGGCTCAGCACAGATGGTTAAATCAAATTGACTAAGGTGCCAATTAAGTCACCTGTGGCCAAGCATTGGATACATTTAAAACCAAGACCGTTGGGGTGCCTTGAGGACTGCGTTTGAGAACCTCTGCCGTAGGGGATACTGGGTGCCTGCCTCTGTGCTTCGTTATTTTCCTGCAACAGTTGTTCTTGTGTGTTGGTAGTTAGGTCTGCTGTTGCTGTCCCTATTTTCAAGTTGTGGTTAGCGTTGCTACCCTAGCGTTGTTTTGTTGTGTGCTGGTTCGTTCTCTCACCACTATCTTGTCTATTTTCCTCCTCCCAAAGTATGTCTGTCTCCTTGGGCACAGTTTTCCTAGAGTGAGTCTGTAGGAGGGGCATAGAGGGGAGGAGCCAGCACACTCTGAAGAAATTTAAAGTGCCAAGGCTCCAATGGACCCCATCTATACACAATGGTACTAAGACCATCCCAGTATCCCCTACCGACTACGAGAAAAGGATTTGCCGGTAGGTATTAAAATCCTATTTTTTTAATGAAACAGAGATAGTGTTTATCTCTTAATTGTCAAAGGAGAGGCTTTGTCTTCTGCGGTACTGCTGTTGCATTACATGGCGTAATCCCCTATAGACATCTCTTTTGGCTGATCTAAATACAGCCTTCTACAGCTATTCCCCACTTCCTTGTACAAACCCCAAAAGTAGCATTTCAGTTTCCTAGAAACAAGGATTTTCTTTCCTGCAGATAATAATACACTTCTTTTGCATGCCCCTGGCAAGTAAGAGAGCTGTATTTCTGCAGTGAACCATCCAATATAAGATTAAATGGGTGTTCCTTTAAAACATAAGCCAAGAGCCAGTTAGTGCTGAATCACCTAAAGCTCGGTACATACTTTTATGATCGCGCTTTCAATCAGCCGAGCTGTGTGTATCGCTGTGATCCCCTGTCAGGTAGTGGCAGCAGCAGGAAGGTGAGCGGCTCCTCTGTGGGATCGGGAGAGGTATTACACAGCACATAAGATGCAACCTCCTGATCCTGACTGTTGCAGCAGTGTTGTAAGCTGTTTATTGGCTGACGCTACTGCAGTGGTACCACATACACATCTATACAGTTAACGGCCTGTCCACCCGATATCAGGTGTTTGGGCCATAGATTGTACAGGTGTGTACTCCACTTTAGGGGTATACTTACTAAAGATCGGATTTTCAAAGCCTCAGTCTCTTGATGGCTGGAATTAAAAGGGCTGTAGCAGTATACGCAAAATCAAGCACATATTGCTATGTTACATTCAATGCTGCAGGTAATCTGCCTTTTTAAAAATGTTTACTTTAGTGAATAAACCCTATTTACTAAATACCTCTGTAACAAAGTGTTGCCTTATGGAGGCTACCAGCAGTCATAGGTGGTCATTCCGAGTTGTTCGCTCGCTAGCAGTTTTTAGCAGCCGTGCAAACACTATGCCGCCTCCCACTGGGAGTGTATTTTAGCTTAGCAGAAGTGCGAATGAAAGGATCGCAGAGCGGCGGCAAACTTTTTTTGTGCAGTTTTAGAGTAGCTCTATACCTACTCAGCGCTTGCGATCACTTAAGACTTTTCAGCTCCTGTTTTGACGTCACAAACACGCCCTGCATTCACCCAGCCACACCTGCGTTATTCCTGGCATTGCGTTTTTTCCAAACACTCCCTGAAAGCGGTCAGTTGACACCCAGAAACGCCCTCTTCTTGTCAATCACTCTGCGGCCAGCAGTGTGAATGAAAAGCTTCGCTAGACCTTGTGTGAAACTACATCGTTCGTTGCAATAGTACAACGCGCGTGCGCTGAAGTGCCGGTTTTTTGCCTCATCGCTGCAGATCGACCGAAAGCAGCTAGCGATCAACTCGGAATGACCCCCATAGCCTGCTGCCAGCTTCAGGTAATTGGTGTTGGAGGTGGGGGGGAGTGGTATGTTCACAATCCTATTTTCCAGCTGTGTTCTGCAATGTTAGGAACCATCTAACAATTAGCTGGACAACATATATTCTAGCATAATTGCTGTGGAATTCTACATGCATTTGTGGTAATTGAAGATCTCTTCTTATTTACAGAGATGATTGACAGTGCATATGGTAGCCAATCTGTAGACCAGAAACAATCTACAGGATCTGAACCTCAGAAACCTTTTCTCCCAGAGACTACAAGGATGTCTCCAACACAAGAACTAGCCCAAAGAACCAAATCGGCTAGTGGACAATAGCGACCTGTTGTTAAGAGACTCTTTGAAATATGGGATATCCGGATCCATCAAAAAACATAATAGATGCTACTGTGGTGCGTGACATTTAGTTCATCAGAGGAACCATGGATTTCCTTTCTTCAATAATACAGTTGATTTCAGAGTAAACGGTGGCAGTAAGTCACAATCAACACTGCTGAGTACTCTTTGTGCCTATATCTATTATATGAATCAGTTTGGTGGGATCTCCTTTCAGAACTGCAAGGAATGAGGATTGGAGGATCCAAAAGTTCTTTAGCTCAAATCCAACATATTCCTTAAATAAAACAACAAAACAAAAAAATTCCCCCTGATTTTTTTTTTCATCTTGGCAACATTGGAGCGTTAATCGGACACTTGTACACAGTTAAAAAATATGTTTTACTGAATGGACTAATAGTAAAATATCTGTGGGAGAATCTTCAGGCATACACAGGCCGTATTTCTCTTGCCCTGTAATATGTCACATTTACCTTCTGTACTTACAGTATGTTCACGCTTCTGCTCTTATTTAAAAAGTCTATTTTTACTATGAATAAATGTTACACATTTTACTTGTGCACTTTTTTTTATATATTGTATAGATAAAAGGTTCTTCTCTATGTTCTGACAATGCAACATTCACTATGAGAAAGGAGCTTAGTACCCAAGGAGAGTAGAATATGTAGAAGTCACAAAATAAGTTGGATATCACACCTTCATTTCACAAATAGGCACATTTGTGTTTTCCTGTACTCATGGAAGTAAATAAAACTGTGCTATTGGGAACTCTGGGGTAGATTCAGCATTGATCTCTATTGAGACTGAAATTGCAATTGTCTCAAAACTACTACTGTGAAAAATCGCATGTGAAGAGCCACCCAGAAATGTTAAAATACACCCACCGATGTGATCGCAACTCTGCTTAAGCAGTCGCAGAGGTGCGATCCCTATGCAGACACAGATGGGGTCATTCAGACCTGATCGCTTGCTAACGTTTTTTGCAGTGCTGCGATCAGGTCAGAACTGCGCATGCATATGCCCTGCAATGCGCAGGCGCGTTGCACAGGTACAAAACGGATCGTTGCTGTGTGATGGGTTTTGCAAAGAATCAATTCGCACAGCCGATCGCAAGGAGATTGACAGGAAGAAGGTGTTTGTGGGTGGCAACTGACCATTTCAGGGAGTGGTTGGAAAAATGCAGGCGTGTCTAAGTGTTTGCAGGGCGGGTGTCTGACGTCAATTCTGGCTCCGGACAAGCTGAAGTGATCGCAGCGGCTGAGTAAGTCCTGGGCAACTCAGAGACTGCACAAAGTGTTCTTGTACCTCTTGGCTACACATGCGATCGCACACTTGCACAGCTAAAATACACTTCCCGGTGGGTGGCGACTATGCGAACGCAGGACTGCAAAAATCAGCCAGCAAACGATCAGGTCTGAATGACCCCTAGAGTACCATCGACAGTTGCGGTTGATTCATGCCTACTCAGAATAATGCGGATGCAGTTGCACCAGTGCCATGCTTTTAATCGCAAACGATTGCAGCATACATGCCCCGAAAATGGCCATGACACGTCTGCTTTTTTCCAACCACTTCCTAGAAACGCCATGTTAACACCTACTAATGACAATTGGTAAAAAGTTAAAAGAAGCATTTAAAATCAACTCCACTGGACATATCACGCGTATCGGACGTTCAGTCCTTCATCAGGAGCATCGTCCGATACGCGTTGAGCGCTGCTTGTTACTGTGTTCTCCCGGACTTTCTCCATCCGCTCTGAGGGGTTTTCCTGATTCTTGTGGAGCTGTGGATCCGGAGCCCGGCACTCACACTCACCGTGTCCAGCTGGTGTTACAGGAATTCCCTAGGAGGAGAGATGCCATCTTGGTGATATGTCCAGTGGAGTTGATTTTAAATGCTTCTTTTAACTTTTTGTCTTGTAAGTGCGATCTGTGGAATAAACTGTGTCAATTTTTAAGGACTGCTACACTATGTCCCTCTCTTTTTAAAGTGTTGTCTAGGGTGTCCAGTGAGAAGTAAAAACATCCCATCCCATTGTGGATTTCCTCTGGGCCTCTGGAATATTCTCTATTTGTTTTGTGATCCAAAGAGAGGAGCAGGTGGAACTGCCTGTCCAGATTTAAGCAAAGGGAGGGCAAAGTACTCTCATATCCTCATGGTGAATCATTTGTATTTCTTTTGTTTCACTATGGTGGTGAAGGTCTAAATATGGTGGTTGGAGAGCGCTACTGTTAAATACACATTTTTTACCAATTGTCTGCTTTCTGTGTGATTGGTGGATACACACACCTGTGTATTGTGTAGCTGCATTTCAATTTAGTGCGCACGGAATCTAAAGTTTTTTCTTTCTTTGGTTCAACACCTACTTATGGTCACTTCCTGTAAATCAATCACATTTCACTGAGGCTGCGATCGCAATGTGGCTCACGCGCATTGTTCACAGCGCATGCGCAGTCTTCCAATAGTAGTCAAATTCGCATTTTTAGACCTGTAGCGATCCAAGTTGAATGAGGTCCTCTGTTCCTCCCACTGAATAAGCTCTCAGGCTGTTCCACACTCTACGTCATTATGATGCTCTCCGAACAGGCAGCACTGTCCTTCATGACATAAACACACAGGGGATAGGCCCCTTCCGTCAGCACACTTATCTCTTGTCAGTATTCCAGTGATGGAATTGCCGTAGGTTGTTCTAGCGTCACACACTATAAAACAGGAGATATCACAGGCTAGCAGGAGATATATTGAATTCACTTATTTGCTCAGACCCCTGATAAACACACTTAAAATATCATTTGACCATAAGGAAGACTAACCATTTAAGACAGTGTTTCTCAACTTCGGTCCTCATGGCACACTGAGGGCTGGATAGTAGAGATGTTGCCCATAGCAACTAATCAGATTCTACTTATTTATCTAGCACCTTCTAGACCAGGTAATAGCTAGAATCTAATTGGTTGCTATGGGCAACATCTCTACTTCTGTAAACTCGCACTTTAGAAATATACCCAAAATAGTCTAGGTTTTAAGGATAGTGTTACTTGAGCACAGGTGAGTTAGGGTTTTTCTCCTTCGTCCTAGAGGATGCTGGGGACTCCAAAAGGACCATGGGGTATAGACGGGATCCGCAGGAGACATGGGCACTTTAAGACTTTAATGGGCGTGAACTGGCTCCTCCCTCTATGCCCCTCCTCCAAACCTCAGTTAGAATCTGTGCCCAGAGGAGACTGGTTGCACACTAGGGGAGCTCTACTGAGTTTCTCTAAAAAAGACTTTTGTTAGGTTTATTATTTTCAGGGAGCACTGCTGCAACAGGCTCCCTGCTTCGTGGGACTGAGGGGAGAGAAGCAGACCTACTTCTGTGAGTTCAAAGGCTCTGCTTCTTAGGCTACTGGACACCATTAGCTCCAGAGGGTCTGATCACTTGGTGCGCCTAGCTGCTCGTTACCAGAGCCGAGCCGCCGTCCCCCTCACAGAGCCAGAAGAGAGAAGCCGGGTGAGTAGTAGAAGCAAGAAGACTTCAAAGGCGGCAGAAGACTTCAGATCTTCCTGAGTTACCGCGCAGCGGTCGCGCTGCGCGCCATTGTTCCATCACACAAGCGGCTCTATATGGGTGCGGGGGGGAGGGGCGCCCTGGGCGGCAATATATCCTCATTTGAGACTGGCATGAAGGTATACATTGCATAGGCAATGTATACAGACCCCGCCAGTATAAATAAAAGCGGGAACGAAGCGCGCCGGGTAGGAGGCGGGGCTTCCTCCTTCAGCTCTAACCAGCGCCATTTTCTCCACAGCTTGCTGCAGAGACGCTGCTCCTCGCCCTACACTGCTGTACACAAGTAACAGGGTGCACAAAAAGAAGGGGGGGGGCACAAAATTTTGGTGTTGATTATTTGGTATAAAAGCGCTTACAGGTCTGGGGCGTTATTTAATTCTTTCAGACCGGTGAGGCGCTGGGTGTGAGTTGGCAAACTCCTTTTCTGTCTCTCTGAAGGACCTTACTGTGGGTCTGTCCCCTATAGCCCAGTGTGTTTGGGGGTGTCGGTGCACGTGTGTCGACATGTCTGAGGTTGGAGACTCTTCCCAGGAGGAGGCTGGTGTGGGGACTGAACAGAATGTGGGAGTGACTCAGTCGGCACCGCCGCCTGCTGATTGGGTAGATATGTGGAATGTTTTAAATGCAAGTGTGGCTTTATTGCATAAGAGGTTAGACAAATCTGAGTCTCAGAACCAAGCATGGAGACAATGCATGGGAGATGGTTTGTCACAATCTCTGGCCCCCTCAGGGTCGCAGAAACGTTCATTTACCTAGATAGCAGACACTGATACCGACACGGATTCCGACTCCAGTGTCGATTATGATGAGGCCAAGTTACATCCTAAGGTGGCCAAGAGTATTCAGTGCATGATTGTGGCAATTAAAGAGGTGTTACATATCACAGAAGACCCCACTGTCCCTGACACAAGGGTCTGTATGTTTAAGGGAAAGAAACCTGAGGTAATGTTTCCTCCCTCTCATGAACTGAACGCTCTTTTTGAAAAAGCTTGAGAATCCCCTGACAAGAGACTGCAGATTCCCAGGAGGATTGCTATGGCGTATCCTTTTCCCTCGCAGGATAGGTTACGGTGGGAATCCTCACCCACGGTGGACAAAGCTCTGGCGCGTTTGTCCAAAAAGGTGGCGCTACCGTCCCCTGACACGGCGGCCCTAAAGGATCCTGCGGATCGTAAGCAGGAAACGACCTTAAAATCTATTTTTGTTACTACGGGTACGGCTGTGGTGTCGGCATGGGTGAGTAGCGCTATTGAAAGGTGGGCAGATAACTTGTCATCTGACATAGACACCCTGGATAAGGATAACGTACTTTTGATGCTGGGTCATATCAGAGACGCAGCAATATATCTAAGGGAGGCGGCGAGAGATATTGGCCTCTTGGGACCAAGGGCCAATGCCATGGCAGTCTCGGCTAGGAGGGCGTTGTGGACTCATCAGTGGAATGGTGATGCTGACTCTGAAAAGGCTATGGAGGCCCTGCCCTTCAAAGGTGAAGTTTTATTTGGTGAGGGCCTCGCGGACCTGGTTTCTACAGCTACCGCGGGTAAGTCTTCTTTTTTGCCTTTTGTCCCTCCACAGCAAAAGAAAACGCCTCAATACCAGGTGCAGTCCTTTCGGTCTCATAAATTCAGAAAAGGACGTGGATTTTCCTTCCCTCGCGGCCAGATGTAAGGGAAGAGGAAAAAGATCGCCGGCTGTGGCAAGCTTCCAGGAGCAGAAGTCCTCCCCGGCTTCTACCAAATCCACCGCATGACGCTGGGGCTCCTCTGCGGGAGTCCGCAGTGGTGGGGGCACGTCTTAAGCTCTTCGGTCAAGTCTGGGTTCGCTCGGGCCTGGATCCTTGGGTGCTGGAAATTGTGACCCAAGGATACAAACTGGAGTTCCAAGACGTGCCTCCACACCGATTTTTCAAACCGGCCTTATCAGTTTCTCACCCAGAGAGAGAGGTAGTATGTGCTGCGATACAAAAGCTGTGTCACCAACAAGTCATTGTCACGGTTCCCCCGTTACAACAGGGAAAAGGGTTTTATTCAACCCTGTTCGTGGTCCCGAAGCCAGATGGCTCGGTCAGACCGATTCTGAACTTAAAATCCCTCAACCTGTATTTAAAAAGAATTCAAGATGGAATCTCTCCGAGCTGTGATCTCCAGTCTGGAGGGGGGGGGGGGGATTTTATGGTGTCAGTCGACATAAAGGATGCATGTCCCCATATATCCTCCTCATCAGGCGTTCCTGAGGTTCGCTGTTCAGGATTGTCACTACCAATTTTAGACGTTGCCGTTTGGTCTTTCCACGGCTCCGAGGATTTTCACCAAAGTAATGGCGGAAATGATGGTGCTCCTGTGCAAGCAAGGGGTCACAATTATCCCATACTTGGATGATCTCCTGATAAAGGCGAGATCAAGGGAGCAGTTACTAAAAAGCGGTGCGCTCTTCCTGAAGGTGCTGCAACTACATGGCTGGCTTCTAAATTTACCAAAGTCGCAGTTGATTCCGACAACTCGGCTGTCGTTTTTGGGCATGATTCTGGACATGGAACTGCAGAGGATCTTTCTCTCGTTGGAAAAAGCTCAGGAACTCCAGAACATGGTCAAGGAACTTCTGAAACCGCCAAGAGTGTCGATTCATTACTGCACTCGAGTACTGGGGAAAATGGTTGCGGCCTACGAGGCCATTCCGTTTGGCAGATTCCATGCAAGAACTTTTCAGTGGGACCTGCTGAACAAGTGGTCCGGGTCCCATCTGCACATGCAACGGAAGATAAGCCTGTCACCCAGGGCCAGGGTTTCTCTCCTGTGGTGGCTCCAAAGTTCTCACCTTCTAGAGGGTTGCAGGTTTGGGATCCAGGATGGGGTTCTGATGACCACGGATGCAAGCCAGGAAGCTTGTCTGCACATAAACGTGCTGGAGTTAAGGGCCATCTACAACGGCCTTCGGCAAGCGGAACATCTTCTTCGCAACCTGCCCGTCCTGATTCAGTCGGACAACATTACAGCCGTGGCGCACGTAAACCGCCAGGGCGGAACAAAGAGCAGAGCGGCGATGGCGGAGGCCACCAAGATTCTTCGCTGGGCGGAAAAACATGCAAGCGCTCTGTCAGTGGTCTTCATACCCGGAGTGGACAACTGGGAAGCAGACTTCCTCAGCAGACACGATCTCCATCCAGGAGAGTGGGGTCTTCATCAAGAGGTCTTTGCAGAAGTGACAAGTCGTTGGGGACTTCCTCAAATAGACATGATGGCGTCTCGCCTCAACAAGAAGCTTCAGACATATTGTTCCAGGTCGAGGGACACTCAAGCAATAGCAGTGGACGCACTGGTGACACCGTGGGTGTTTCAGTCGGTCTATGTGTTCCCTCCACTTCTACTCATCCCAAAGGTGATAAGGATCATAAGAAGAACAAGGGTCCAGGAGATACTCGTTGTTCCAGATTGGCCACGGAGGGCCTGGTATCCGGATCTTCAGGAATTACTCACAGGAGATCCCTGGCCTCTTCCTCTAAGAGAGGACCTGTTACAGCAAGGACCGTGCGTGTTCCAGGACTTATCGCGGTTTGCGTTTGACGGCATGGCGGTTGAACGCCAAATCCTAGCTAGAAAGGGCATTACCGGGGAAGTCATCCCCACTCTACTTAAAGCTAGAAAGGAGGTAACGGCGAAGCATTATCACCGTGTTTGGAGAAAATATGTGTCTTGGTGCGAATCCAAGAAGGCTCCTACGGAAGAATTTCAGCTGGGTCGTTTTCTCCACTTTTCGCAAGCAGGTGTGGATGCGGGCCTGAAGTTAGGCTCCATTAAAGTGCAGGTTTCGGCCTTATGAATTTTCTTTCAAAGGGAATTGGCCTCACTTCCAGAAGTACAGACTTTTGTGAAGGGTGTGCTGCACATCTAACCTCCCTTTGTGCCCCAAGTGGCACCGTGGGACCTTAACGTGGTGTTACAGTTCCTTACGTCACATTGGTTTGAACCTTTACAAAAGGTTGAGTTGAAATTTCTCACTTGGAAAGTGGTCATGCTATTGGCCTTGGCGTCCGCAAGGCGGGTGTCCGAATTGGCGGCTTTGTCTCACAAAAGCCCCTATCTGATTTTCCATGTGGATAGAGCGGAATTGAGAACTCGTCAACAATTTCTACCTAAGGTGATTTCGTCGTTTCACATGAACCAACCTATTGTGGTGCCTGTGGCTACTGAAGCCTTGGCGGATTCCAAGTCTCTTGATGTGGTCAGAGCTTTGAAAATTTATGTAGCCAGAATGGGTCGTGTTAGGAAAACAGAGGCGCTGTTTGTCCTGTATGCTGCCAACAAGGCTGGCGCTCCTGCTTCTAAGCAGACTATTGCACGCTGGATCTGTAATACGATTCAGCAGGCTCATTCTACGGCTGGATTACTGTTACCGAAATCGGTGAAAGCCCATTCCACTAGGAAGGTGGGCTCATCTTGGGCGGCTGCCGAGGCGTCTCTGCATTACAGCTTTGCTGAGCAGCTACTTGGTCGGGTTCAAACACTTTTGCAAAATTCTACAAGTTTGATACCCTGGCTGATGAGGACCTCATGTTTGCTCAATCAGTGCTGCAGAGTCATCCTCACTCTCCCGCCCGGTCTGGAGCTTTGGTATAAACCCCATGGTCCTTATGGAGTCCCCAGCATCCTCTAGGATGAAGGAGAAAATAGGATTTTATTACCTACCGGTAAATCCTTTTCTCTTAGTCCGTAGAGGATGCTGGGCGCCCGTCCCAGTGCGGACTCTATCTGCAGTAATTGTAAATAGTTATTGCTTATGTTGCACAAAGGATGTGTTTTGCTAAAGGTCAGCCTGTTGCTGATCTCTTTGGTTCACGCTGTTAACTGGTTTTAGTTGTATACCATGTTGTACGGAGTGTTGAGGTGTGAGCTGGTATGTATCTCACCCTTAGTTTAACAAAATCCTTTTCCTCGAAATGTCCGTCTCCTCTGGGCACAGTTCCTATAACTGAGGTCTGGAGGAGGGGCATAGAGGGAGGAGCCAGTTCACGCCCATTAAAGTCTTAAAGTGCCCATGTCTCCTGCGGATCCCGTCTATACCCCATGGTCCTTTTGGAGTCCCCAGCATCCTCTACGGACTAAGAGAAAAGGAATTACCGGTAGGTATTAAAATCCTATTTTTTTTTACTAAGCTTTAGATGGAGATAAAGTGGACGGAGATAAAGTACCAGACAACCAGCTCTTAACTGTCATTTTTAAAACCCATCCTGTGACATGGCAGTTAGGAGCTGATTGGCTGGTACTTTATCTCCATCAAAGGCTTAGTAAATAGACCCCTTAGTTAATACCTCAGTTATTTTATTTAACATCTGTGCACAAGCATGGATTGTCTTAAAACATGGACTATTATGCTGGGTACACACTAGACAATTTTTTTTAACCGTGTGGCCTATTCCAACTGATCGGAACAACACAGTGTTATAATCTTCCAGTGTGTATGCACTATGCCGCTGACGATGCACGGTCCCACGCGTTGTCAGCAACATCGCCATCAAGGGCCCCCCTGCCATAGCTACGGGCATCGGCAAATGTGTATGCACTTGCCGATGCTGGCACCCCCACTGGGTACCGTCGCCGCCAGTGTCGCGCTGGGTACACATCGTCTAATGTGTACCCAGCTTTAGTATACCTTCAGGATTGAGGTTGAGAAACACTGTCTTAACTAGTTAGTCTTCGTTCTGGTCAAATGATATTTAAAGTGTGTTTAACAGGGGTCTGAGCACCTTAATTCATTCAAAATTCATCTCCAGCTAGCCTGTGATATCTCCTTTTTTATAGTGTGTCACGCTAGAACAACCTGCAGGCAATTCCATCGACCCTAGACATAGGGCTGGATGTAATTGCTTGCGAGACAGCCGGAGTTCCGAGATTCCGGCCGAACTCGTACAATTTTTTAAAGCCGAAAACATTTCCAAGGCAAAACCAACCAGATTTTGCATTGTAAATGTTTGCTGCTTTAAAAAAAAGTACAAGTTTGACCGGAGTTTCAGAGCAACGGCCGTCTCGCAAGCCAATACATCCAGCTCTTAGTCTGCATTGTGTTATGATTTATCAAAGATGAAACCGTATTTGATTTTTTTTTTTTTTTGTGCCGGCAAATACAAAAAGCACAGATTATCTTATTTAAAAGGGATTTTTCTTACGTCCTAGAGGATACTGGGGTTTCATTTAGTACCATAGGGTATAGACGGGTTCACTAGGAGCCATAGGCACTTTAAGAATTTGATAGTGTGGGCTGGCTCCTCCCTCTATGCCCCTCCTACCAGACTCAGTTTAGAAGATGTGCCTGGAGGAGCCGGTCACGCTTATGGAAGCTCCTGAAGAGCTTTCTGCATTTATTTTATATGTTTGTTATTTTCAGGTTGGGCTGGATGGCACCAGTCTGCCTGCTTCGTGGGACTTAGGGGGGGTAACGGCCCAACCTCTTGAAGGGTTAATGTTCCCATTCCCCGCTGAAAGGACACTGAGCTCCTGAGGGAACTATTTGCAAGCCCCACCATGGCGAGCATACATTCCCACAGCACGCCGCCACCCCTAACCGAGCCAGAAGAATAAAGAGTGGTAAGTACTGAGCCAGCGTCCCGGTTAGTGGGGCACCAGCCATTATGGTGGCAAGAGGGTATGGAGATGCACAGCTTCTAACCAGGGCGCAATGTGTCTCCAGACACAGTACACAGCTTCGTCTCAGTACACTGTACACAGTACCCACACTGGCAAAAACAAAAACAGCCTTAAAACGTGTTTCTCTCCATTTTAAGCACCAGATTACCTCAGCCAGTATAAGGGGCGGGGCCATCACTATGAGAGGATCCAGCAGCTCACCAGCGCCATTTTCCCTCTGCAGTGGACACAGACACTGACTGACAGGGACGCGCAGCTCCTCCGAAGTGACTCCAATTTACCTCAGCTGTACCAGGGGGTCATAGCACGGGGGGAGCGATTATTAGTATACTAAGTCCCCTATCAGGGTACTTAGTATGTGACACAAGGGTTGGATATCTGCACACTCGATGTATGTAATATTCTAATGCTACGGGTGTAGGGGAATCATCACCCTACAACCCCATAAATAGTCCCCTTTCTTATATCTCAGACAATGCTGATTATGTTCAGGGGGTGCTGTCAATTACAGTATATGTACATCAAAATTGGGAGGAGAAAAGAGAAGGAAACTGTATAGTTGATGTACTAAGGAAAAGTTAATTATTCATAAAATTTAACCTTTATTAATATACTTATACATTAAAATATATTGTGTTTAATCGACCCAAACTACAGTGAAACATAAGAGTTAAAATCAAACAAACTAACATGTATGTGAATCCTAATAGGTTGAGAAGGTGAATAAAGAATTAAAAGGCGTATCCGCGTGTATTTCTTATATTTAGCACTTATAGGGTTACTATGTCTATCCCAGTGCTATCAAAGAATGATCACTTCCGATATTCACAATTAATTAAATATCAGCTATCACAATTGGTACATTAATTCACTATTGTCACTGTAATTCCCTAGAATGTATAATCCTAGATAGGATCACTTGGGATGTAGACTTCTATATGACACAGATATCTTGCATCCACTATCCACATTGATGCACACTTCACAGTGGAAAATGTAATCATGCATGTGGGGGGAAAAACACTAACACTAATACATAGCACCAATCTATATCATCTGTTGAACTACACAGTGGTAATTTCACACCTTGAAAGATTAAGATGCACGGGGGTCATTCTATATTTATAGTGGGATTGCTATTTCCCCAAATTCTCTATATTTTGGGGGGCGTGGCCTGGAGGCTGAACTGAGAGGCAGCAAGTGCTGAGAGCTCCTCAAAAACGGGGGGGAAAATCACCCTAAAACCACATACCTCGCCTCAAGAGACCCCTCCAAACTTGTATCCCTGTCTGAGGGTACATATCTGTACGGAGAGGTAGCGCTGCGGAATCGGGGAGCCGGTATACTGGCTCCCGCGGGTTGCGGCCTACCCTCCACTACGAAGCCGGGGCCTAAATTTCGGCCTCTCTCTTGCGGTGGACCGTCCGGAGCTCCGGTCTCGGGCCCCCTCCTGACGTGCCTCTTCCTGGTCTCCTCCCCCCCCGGGGATCGGTCACCCCCGCCTGCCTTCACTACTGTGACGCTGTACACTGCGCGGGTGAGGAGATACGGCCGAGACGCGGACACCGCCACCCCGACGCCTCAGGGACGGCGGCCATCTTCTGCATCTGGGCCCGTGGTGGAGTGACGGCTGCGGGACCCGGCGACGCACGCTACACACGGAGGTGAGCCGCTTCCCCCCCTTGCTCTCCCCCACCAACGCTCACCTACACCCGCTTCCGTCACATCCGGCGGACGACCGCGGCTTGCTTCCCCTCGGCCGACCGTCAGGTGGTGCACGGCTCCACGGCGGCTCTGTCGGGGGTCTCATCCTGGGGCTGTCTCCCGGTCCCGGCTCGGCTATCATCTGACTCTTGCCAAGGTCGTCGATCATCAGCCCTGCACCCGGCGCGGTGTGGGTGGAACAGCCCGGCGGGATGTGCGGCCTGATGTGACCGGTTCTAAGGCCCTCGACATACGAGCCCCATCTGATTGCTGAGACCCGCTCCCCCTCCCTTCTCGACCCGCAGCATTGGGTCCGCAGAGTACACCTGGGGGACCTGGACTGTGGTCAGTTTGACCCCCACTCATGCTGGCACACCATCTCTCTCCCCTGCATTTGTTCTGAGCCTGACCTAAGGAGGTGCCCCCCGTCCCTTTCTGTGGGATCTCTATTTGCTTGGTCCCCCCTCACTCTCCCCCCAAGTATTGTCTATAACTACATATAGCTGGGGCTACTTGATTTTACTTCACGGCACTGGACTTTTCCTATATCCCAACCTACAGCCCGGGGGCGCCACCCCCCTGGCCAATGCCTGTGACTACACCTACACTATACCCCAGTCCTCTATGATATCACCGAGCAGGGGAATGTCCTGCTGAGTACCTGCGGGTGCGACCCTGGGGGTCTTCCTATGTTTTATCTCTATGCACACTCCGTGATGGATCACTAACTACTTACGTTATAACTCAGCTCTGACCTATGACCCTCACTAGCTTCGGGACTGTTTTACACCATGCCTAAATCTAAATCCAAGTCTAAGAAAGCCACAGCTTCGGCGGAAATTTCGTCCTTTATTTCTAAGATGAAGTCTAGTGCAGCCAAACTACCAGTTGTCCCCCCCTCTGACCTGGTTTCGGAATCTGAGGAAGACTCGTCTACCCCTGAACCCTCCATGAAAGATTGCTTCTCCTCAATTTTAACGGAAATGAAATCGCTGAAGCAGGCTTTCCACTCGGAGATCCACAAAGCCATCTCCGGCCTTAAGGCGGAGATATCTGATCTTGGGGCCCGCACTAATGATGTTGAACAGAAAATCGATGAAGTTATCACTTTCCAGCAGGAGCTGGAGCACTCGGTTCAAGTTATGCAGGAGGATATATACCTACTCCAGGACCACCAGGAGGACGCTGATAACCGCGCGCGACGTAATAACCTGCGCATTAAATATATTCCAGAGTCAGTGGAATCAGCTCAACTGGAGGATTTCCTCCTCCGGTTTTTCCAGCACCTCCTGCCGGATATTCCTTGTGAACAGTTCCTCCTGGACAGGGCCCATCGCTCTCTACGTCAAAAGCCCTCAACTTCGTCTCCTCCGCGAGACGTAGTTTTACGCTGTCATTATTTCAAAACTAAAGAGAGAATTTTGTCGGCTGCCCGGAATAAAGACGTGTGTCTATTCGAATCACATAAACTCTTGGTGTTTCAGGACTTATCCCCTACTACTCTCAAGAGGCGCTTCGATCTGAGGGAATACACCCAAATCCTCAGGGATAATCAAATCCGTTACAGATGGGGCTTTCCTTTTGCTTTAATCGTACAGCTTGATGGGAAGAGACTGTTGGCGCGATCCAAGGAAGAGGCTCACAGGCTTCTTTTGAGACTGAACTTGCCCCCCCCGGAGACCAATAAATCTTCCTCCCCGCGGGATGCACCAGATCTCCGACACTCACCAAAATCACCCCTCCCCCAGCGAGCACCTCGACGTCTTTGGTCGACAGTCCCGGAGAAAACCTCTACAAGTCATGACCCTCCGTGAAAGTTCCTTCACAGATGCGCTGTTGGGTTACTATACGTCAATTGTTACTGTTATGCAAACTAGTTTAGAGGTTTAAGAGTTCCTCTCCGAGCTGAGATTATATAATTATATAATTAAGCATATGCTCCTTCTTTTTAGTTTCCAACAGTAGTCCATTATGGCAGGTTGTTGCAACGACCCCCTCGGTCGCCCCCCCTATGTTTAGTTGGTGGGCGCCTTGGTGGCCGGAGCCGCGCCCTCCACCGAGCCTTTATAGTCAGTTTTGAGCATAGGGGAGTTCTTTTCTCCTTTAAATTCCCCATACGGGTGCTCAAACATACGGACCCGTACGCAGCGTACAATGGGTCGTTGGCTCGGTCAACTCTACACGTTCATTTTACAGTCTTTTAGATATCTTTTTGTGACTCTTTTGATTCTTCTTCTTCTTCCTCCACTTCCCGCTCTCCCTCTCCCCCTTGTTCCCCTTGTTCCCCAGGGAGACCACCTATGGGTCGTTAGGACCACTCATGCTATGCTTATACTTGTAACATTGTGTCTGTCAATGTAATATCCTACAATGTGAAGGGCCTCAATAGTCCCCAAAAGAGGACCAAGTTATTTCTTTTTCTGAAACAGGTGAGGGGAGATCTGGTATTCCTCCAGGAGACGCATTTCAGAGGTACTTCCCACCCTGAACTACGCTCTAGACGCCAACCCGTCGCTATACACGCCTGCGATCGCACCCAAAAGAAAAGAGGGGTCGCCATACTGATCCCCGCTCATTTACATTTGGAATCAGACCGAATCATTAAGGACAAGCGCGGTAGGTTTCTTATTATAGTAGGCAAACTTAATAATGTTCCTATCACCATGGTCAATGTCTACGCTCCCAATGTTAAGCAGGCCTCGTTCTTTGCTTCCTTAGACTCCAAAATCGCCCAATGTAGGAAAGGTGACATCTTAATTGCAGGTGACTTTAACACCATACTACACCATAGTCTTGATCGCTCCCACCCCCTCCCACTGTCCCAGTCCCATATAAGCGCCCGCAACTCCAGAGCCTTGCAGTCGCTGCTCAAAAATCATCTACTATTTGACTCCTGGAGGGTTGTCGATCCCTTAATTAAAGATTACACGTTCTTTTCCCCAGTCCATAATCTATATACTAGAATTGATATGATTATGGTCGGAAGGGATCTAACATCTAGAATCCAGAACTGCTGTATTTATCCAATTACGTGGTCCGATCACGCCCCGATTTCTCTGACTCTGACTGGGCTGGCTCGCACTCCTGGTCCCTTAATGACGCCCTTCTCCAACAACCTGAAGTGTTACAGCAAACTACTCAGGCATTAACTGATTACTTCAATGAGAACCAAAATCCCGGTATATCCGATATGACCCTGTGGGAGGCACACAAAGCGGTCCTCCGGGGCCACTTCTTCCTTTTCTCTTAGTCCGTAGAGGATGCTGGGCGCCTGTCCCAGTGCGGACTCTATCTGCAGTAATTGTAAATAGTTATTGCTTATGTTGCACAAAGGATGTGTTTTGCTAAAGGTCAGCCTGTTGCTGATCTCTTTGGTTCACGCTGTTAACTGGTTTTAGTTGTATACCATGTTGTACGGACTGTTGAGGTGTGAGCTGGTATGTATCTCACCCTTAGTTTAACAAAATCCTTTTCCTCGAAATGTCCGTCTCCTCTGGGCACAGTTCCTATACTGAGGTCTGGAGGAGGGGCATAGAGGGAGAAGCCAGTTCACGCCCATTAAAGTCTTAAAGTGCCCATGTCTCCTGCGGATCCCGTCTATACCCCATGGTCCTTTTGGAGTCCCCAGCATCCTCTACGGACTAAGAGAAAAGGAATTACCGGTAGGTATTAAAATCCTATTTTTTTTTTACTAAGCTTTAGATGGAGATAAAGTGGACGGAGATAAAGTACCAGACAACCAGCTCTTAACTGTCATTTTTAAAACCCATCCTGTGACATGGCAGTTAGGAGCTGATTGGCTGGTACTTTATCTCCATCAAAGGCTTAGTAAATAGACCCCTTAGTTAATACCTCAGTTATTTTATTTAACATCTGTGCACAAGCATGGATTGTCTTAAAACATGGACTATTATGCTGGGTACACACTAGACAAAATTTTTTAACCCTGTGGCCTATTCCAACTGATCGGAACAACACAGTGTTAAAATCTTCCAGTGTGTATGCACTATGCCGCTGACGATGCACGGTCCCACGCGTTGTCAGCAACATCGCCATCAAGGGCCCCCCTGCCATAGCTGCGGGCATCGGCAAATGTGTATGCACTTGCCGATGCTGGCACCCCCACTGGGTACCGTCGCCGCCAGTGTCGCGCTGGGTACACATCGTCTAATGTGTACCCAGCTTTAGTATACCTTCAGGATTGAGGTTGAGAAACACTGTCTTAACTAGTTAGTCTTCGTTCTGGTCAAATGATATTTAAAGTGTGTTTAACAGGGGTCTGAGCACCTTAATTCATTCAAAATTCATCTCCAGCTAGCCTGTGATATCTCCTTTTTTATAGTGTGTCACGCTAGAACAACCTGCAGGCAATTCCATCGACCCTAGACATAGGGCTGGATGTAATGGCTTGCGAGACAGCCGGAGTTCCGAGATTCCGGCCGAACTCGTACAATTTTTTAAAGCCGAAAACATTTCCAAGGCAAAACCAACCAGATTTTGCATTGTAAATGTTTGCTGCTTTAAAAAAAAGTACAAGTTTGACCGGAGTTTCAGAGCAACGGCCGTCTCGCAAGCCAATACATCCAGCTCTTAGTCTGCATTGTGTTATGATTTATCAAAGATGAAACCGTATTTGATTTTTTTTTTTTTGTGCCGGCAAATACAAAAAGCACAGATTATCTTATTTAAAAGGGATTTTTCTTACGTCCTAGAGGATACTGGGGTTTCATTTAGTACCATAGGGTATAGACGGGTTCACTAGGAGCCATAGGCACTTTAAGAATTTGATAGTGTGGGCTGGCTCCTCCCTCTATGCCCATCCTACCAGACTCAGTTTAGAAACTGTGCCTGGAGGAGCCGGTCACGCTTATGGAAGCTCCTGAAGAGCTTTCTGCATTTATTTTATATGTTTGTTATTTTCAGGTTGGGCTGGATGGCACCAGTCTGCCTGCTTCGTGGGACTTAGGGGGGGTAACGGCCCAACCTCTTGAAGGGTTAATGTTCCCATTCCCCGCTGAAAGGACACTGAGCTCCTGAGGGAACTATTTGCAAGCCCCACCATGGCGAGCATACATTCCCACAGCACGCCGCCACCCCTAACAGAGCCAGAAGAATAAAGAGTGGTAAGTACTGAGCCAGCGTCCCGGTTAGTGGGGCGCCAGCCATTATGGTGGCAAGAGGGTATGGAGATGCACAGCTTCTAACCAGGGCGCAATGTGTCTCCAGACACAGTACACAGCTTCGTCTCAGTACACTGTACACAGTACCCACACTGGCAAAAACAAAAACAGCCTTAAAACGTGTTTCTCTCCATTTTAAGCACCAGATTACCTCAGCCAGTATAAGGGGCGGGGCCATCACTATGAGAGGATCCAGCAGCTCACCAGCGCCATTTTCCCTCTGCAGTGGACACAGACACTGACTGACAGGGACGCGCAGCTCCTCCGAAGTGACTCCAATTTACCTCAGCGGTACCAGGGGGTCATAGCAGGGGGGGAGCGATTATTAGTATACTAAGTCCCCTATCAGGGTACTTAGTATGTGACACAAGGGTTGGATATCTGCACACTCGATGTATGTAATATTCTAATGCTACGGGTGTAGGGTAATCATCACCCTACAACCCCATAAATAGTCCCCTTTCTTATATCTCAGACAATGCTGATTATGTTCAGGGGGTGCTGTCAATTACAGTATATGTACATCAAAATTGGGAGGAGAAAAGAGAAGGAAACTGTATAGTTGATGTACTAAGGAAAAAGTTAATTATTCATAAAATTTAACCTTTATTAATATACTTATACATTAAAATATATTGTGTTTAATCGACCCAAACTACAGTGAAACATAAGAGTTAAAATCAAACAAACTAACATGTATGTGAATCCTAATAGGTTGAGAAGGTGAATAAAGAATTAAAAGGCGTATCCGCGTGTATTTCTTATATTTAGCACTTATAGGGTTACTATGTCTATCCCAGTGCTATCAAAGAATGATCACTTCCGATATTCACAATTAATTAAATATCAGCTATCACAATTGGTACATTAATTCACTATTGTCACTGTAATTCCCTAGAATGTATAATCCTAGATAGGATCACTTGGGAAGTAGACTTCTATATGACACAGATATCTTGCATCCACTATCCACATTGATGCACACTTCACAGTGGAAAATGTAATCATGCATGTGGGGGGGAAAACACTAACACTAATACATAGCACCAATCTATATCATCTGTTGAACTACACAATGGTAATTTCACACCTTGAAAGATTAGGATGCACGGGGGTCATTCTATATTTATAGTGGGATTGCTATATCCCCAAATTCTCTATATTTTCTAATGAATTTAACATCAGACAGTAAGATCAATCTGTTTTGATGTATTGAAGTGTACATTCTAGCAGAACGTGATCTTGATCTATACAGACGAACACCATACTACAAGTGGGGTTGGTACACCCCTAAGGGAAATTATATTCTCTATACTCTCAGTCTGTTATAATAGGACCAAGAAAAGGTCTGATATATGTGGGCTGATAGATAATAAAATTAGGATTGCCATATCCTTTAAAAGTCCCACACTAGTACTGTAATGTACATGCTTCCTGGATAAATCCCCCCCCCCCCCCCACACACACACATGCATGATTACATTTTCCACTGTGAAGTGTGCATCAATGTGGATAGTGGATGCAAGATATCTGTGTCATATAGAAGTCTACTTCCCAGGTGATCCTATCTAGGATTATACATTCTAGGGAATTACAGTGGCAATAGTGAATTAATGTACCAATTGTGATAGCTGATATTTAATTAATTGTGAATATCGGAAGTGATCATTCTTTGATAGCACTGGGATAGACATAGTAACCCTATAAGTGCTAAATATAAGAAACACACGCGGTCGCGGATACGCCTTTTAATTCTTTATTCACCTTCTCAACCTATTTTAGTTTGTTTGATTTTAACTCTTATGTTTCACTGTAGTTTGGGTCGATTAAACACAATATATTTTAATGTATACTTAATAAAGGTTACATTTTATGAATAATTAACTTTTCCTTAGTGCGTCAACTATACAGTTTCCGTCTCTTTTCTCCTCCCAATTTTACTTAGTATGTTACCCGGCTAAGCTTGGCATTGGCGATAAGGGCGCAATGGGGGCTGGATCCAAATAACTCTGTGTCTCCCTGAAGGGCTCTTTGTGGGTTAATTGTGCTTAACCTTTTCCTGTGTGTGTGTGCTGTCACATTTACATGTCAGGCAAAGAGTGTGTTTCTTGTACAGCGGAGTGTTCCTCTTCACCAGGGGGTTCACTACTGGGTACTCAGGGCAGTCCACCTTCCCAGAATAGTGGGGCTGAACTGGAGTGGGTTAATTCCATTAAAGGAATGATCTCAAATATTTCTACGAAATTATCCCACAATGAGAAAGAGACGCAATACTTAAGACAGACTGTGGATGAGTTTATGAATAAAGACTCAGGGGTAAATTTACTAAGATGGGAGATCTATTTAAGATGGGATGTTTCTACTTCTCATTTATTTAGAGCCTTCTAGAACATAATACCTGGAATCTGATTGGTTGCTATGGGCAACATCCCATCTTAAATAGAACTCCCATCTTAGTAAATTTACCCATCAGTCCCCAAACCAGCACCTCAATCCCCTCCCATTTGTCCGCAAAAACGATCTCTAGCCCATATCCTGCAGTCTGACTCTGACGCTGAAAGGTCAGACATGGAGGAGGGTGAGGTGGATTTGGAGGGGGGGATGCTACTCTGTCACAGGGAATAGAGGCTCTAATAGAGGCTATCAGAGATGTTCTGCAAATTCCTGATAAGGTCAGAGGAGTGTGAGGAATCTTATTTTAATGTAAAAAAAGAAGTCCTCAGTCATTTTCCCTGTGTCAAAGGAATTGAATACCCTGTTTGAAGAACCGCGGGTTAATCCTGAATCCCTTTTCCTCTGGGGGATAGGAAAAACTGGGAAAATCCACTGATAGTGGACGGATCAGTCCAGGCTGTCACGACAAATTGTATTGCCTGCCCCTGGTGCAGCCTCCCTAAAAGACACAGCTGATCGTAATATTGGTGGTCATTCCGAGTTGTTCGCTCGCTGCTATTTTTAGCAGAATTGCTAATAGGCTAAAATCCGGCAGTTCTGCGCATGCGTATGCACAGCAGGGCGCACGCGCTAAGCAATTTTACACAAAACTATGCTATTTTACTCACGGGCTAACAAAGCTTTTCAATCGCTCTGCTGATCGTAGTGTGACTGACAGGAAGTGGGTGTTTCTGGGCGGAAACTGGCCGTTTCCAGGGAGTGTGCTAAAAAACGCAGGCGTGCCAGCAGGAAAAGCAGGAGTGGCTGGAGAAACGGGGGACTGGCTGGCGTGTTTGTGACGTCAAACCAGGAACTAAACGGACTGAGGTGATCGCAATCTAGGAGTAGGTCTGGAGCTATTCAGAAACTGCAAGGAATTATTTAGTAGAAGAATTGCTAATCTTTCGTTAGCAATTCTGCTATGCTAAGATACACTCCCAGAGGGCGGCTGCTTTGTGTTTGCATTTCTGCTAAAAGTAGCTAGCGAGCGAACAACTCGTAATGAGGGCCATTGAGACTACACTCAAATCATTGTACACAGCTGCTGGGGTGGCCCAGAGACCCACTATTGCATGTGCGTGGATCACAAATGCCATTGCTAAATGGTCAGGTAACCTAATTGAGGGGTTAGATTCCTTGTCTAGGGGGGATGTTGTTTTACTCCTGCAGCATATACAGGACTCTGCAAACTTTATGGTGGAAGCCATAAAAGAGATAGGCTTGCTTAATGCACGCACCACCGTTATGGCAGTGTGAGCACACAGGGGCTTGTGGCTACGCTAGTGGACTGCTGATGAGGACTCCAGGAAAGGCGTGGAAGACCTACCATTCACAGGAGAGACCTTGTTTGGAGATGAACTAGACAAATGGATCTCCAAAGCTACTGTGGATAAGTCTACGTATCTTCCTTCCACAGGTCCCCCAGCCAGGAAAGCTTATTCAGGTTCTACGGCCTCCAGAGGCTTAAGAGGTAAACCGTGCAAACCAGCAACTGCAGGTGCTCAAGAACAGAGCTCAGGCTCTGCTTCCTCAAAGCCTTCAGAATGACGGTGGACCGCGATGCCTGGAAGGCTGTCAGGTGGGGCCCGACTAAAATTCTACAGTCACATCTGGTCAAGTTCGTGTCGGGATCCCTGGGTCACAGATCTTATTTCCCAGGGCTACAGACTGAAGTTCCTAGAGCTCCCACCTCACAGATTCTTCGAATCAGGCTTACCAGTTTCACAAGAGGCAAGTATAACTTTACAGCAGGCCATCCAAAAACTAGGACAGACTCACGTCATTGGGGGTCATTCCGAGCTGTTCGCTCGTTATTTTTTTTTGCAACGGAGCGATTAGTCGCTAATGCGCATGCGCAATGTCCACAGTGCGACTGCGCCAAGTAAATTTGCTATGCAGTTAGGAATTTTACTTACGGCATTACGTGGTTTTTTCTTCGTTCTGGTGATCGGAGTGTGATTGACAGGAAGTGGGTGTTTCTGGGCGGAAACAGGCCTTTTTATGGGTGTGTGCGAAAAAACGCTACCGTTTCTGGGAAAAACGCGGGAGTGGCTGGAGAAACGGAGGAGTGTCTGGGCGAACGCTGTGTGTGTTTGTGACGTCAAACCAGGAACGACAAGCACTGAACTGATCGCAGATGCCGAGTAAGTGTGGAGCTACTCAGAAACTGCTAAGAGGTGTCTATTCGCTATTTTGCTAATCTTTCGTTCGCAATTTTGATAAGCTAAGATTCACTCCCAGTAGGCGGCGGCTTAGCGTGTGCAAAGCTGCTAAAAGCAGCTTGCGAGCGAACAACTCGGAATGACCCCCATTGTTCCAGTTCCACCTCAGCTACAAAACAAGGGGTACTATTCCAACTTGTTTGGGGCATGTATCTGGCACCAAATGGGGCATGTAACTGGCACTGAGTGGGGCCTGGCACTGTGGGGCATGTAACTGGCACCAAATTGGGCATATAGCTGGCACTGAGTGGGGCCTGGCACTGTGGGGCATGTAACTGGCACTGTGGGGCATGTAACTGGCACTGTGGGGCATGTAACTAGCACTGTGGGGCAATGTATCTGGCACTGTGGGGCATGTAACTAGCACTGTGGGGCATATATCTGGCACTGTGGGGCAATGTAACTGGCACTGTGTGGCATGTCTCTGGCACTGTGGGGCAATGTAACTGGCACTGTGGGGCATGTATCTGGCACAGTGGGGCAATGTAACTGGCACTGTGGGGCATGTATCTGGCACAGTGGGGCAATGTAACTGGCACTGTGGGGCAATGTAACTGGCACTGTGGGGCAATGTAACTGGCACTGTGGGGCAATGTAACTGGCACTGTGGGGCATGTATCTGGCACTGTGGGGCAATGTATCTGGCACTGTGGGGCAATGTATCCGGCACTGTGGGGCATGTATCCGGCACTGTGGGGCATGTATCCGGCACTGTGGGGCATTGTAACTGGCACTGTGGGACAATGTAACTGGCACTGTGGGCCATTTTCAGTGGCCACACCCCTTCTGGAGCGTGGTCACACCCCTTCTGGTGTGTGGCCATGCCCATTTTTTCGACGCGCGCGCCTTAGGCGCGCAAATGCTTCTTTTTGTGTGTGTTTTTTTTTGGGGGGGCGCCATTTTCCATCTTGCCCTGGGCTCCGAAAACCCTAGCTACGCCTCTGACTCCATGAGTCTATCAGATGGTGTACCTGTTTCCTCCACTTCCTCTGATCCCAAGAATTCTAAAAAGAATAAAAAGGGAAAAGGTTCAAGCAATACTCATTGCTCCGGACTGGCCAAGAAGAGCCGGGTACGCAGACCTTCTGGAGATGCTCCTCGAAGATCCGTGACCTCTACCTCTTGGCAAGGAGGTAACGTCTAAACATTACCACCGTATTTGGAAGAAATACGTCTCTTGGTGTGAGAGCAGAAATTATTCTGCGTGGAACTTTATCTGGGACGTTTCCTGCTTTCTCTGCAGGCAGGTGTGGATGTGAGCCTACGTCTGGGCTCCATAAAAGTCCAGATTTCGGCCTTGTCCATTTTCTTTAAAAAACAAATGGCTTGTCTCCCTGAGGTCCAGACCTTTTTGAAAAGTGTTCTGCGCATCCAACCTCCCTTTGTGCCTCCCACGGCACCTTGGGATCTCAATTTGGTGCTACAGTTCCTCCAATTGGACTGGTTTGAACCATTGCAGGAGGTTGACGTAAAGTACCTTACATGGAAGACCATCACACTGTTGGCCTTGGCTTCAGCAAGATGTGTGTCAGAACTGGGGGTTTGGTCTCACAAAAGTCCCTATTTAATTTTCCATTAGGACAAAGCTGAACTCAGAACTCGTCCGCAATTTCTTCCTAAAGTGGTGAATGCGTTTCATATCAACCAACCTATTGTGTTTCTGGTTGTCACCGACACCTCTGCTACTTCAAAGTCTTTGGATGTTGTGAGGGCTTTGAAGGTGTTTTGTAAAGAGAACAGCTCGTCACAGAAAATCGGACTCGCTGTTCGTTCTTTGTGATCCCAATAAAACTGGGTGTCCTGCTTCAAAGCAGTCCATTGCACGCAGGATCAGGCTCACTATCCAACATGCTTATTCCACGGCAGGTTTGCCGGATCCAAAATCTGTTCAGGCCCACTCTACTCGGTCGGTGGATTCTTCCTGGGCAGCTGCCCGGGGTGTTCCCACTTTACAGCTCTGACAAGCAGCGACTTGGTTAGGTTCGAACACGTTTGCTAAGTTCTACAAGTTCGATAATTTGGCCTCTGAGGACCTTCAGTTTGGTCAATCAGTTCTGCAGGAACCTCAGCACTCTCCTACCCGGTTTGGGAGCTTTGGTACATCCCCATGGTACTAAATGGATCCACAGTATCCTCTAGGACGTAAGAGAAAATAGGATTTTACTTACCTACCAGTAAATCCTTTTCTCGTAGTCCGTAGAGGATACTGGGCGCCCGCCCGGTGCTTCGTTTTTCCTGCACTGTTACTTGGTTAAATATTGTTGGTTCAGCTGTTGCTGTTCCTGTTTAAAGTTGGGTTAGCATAGCTTTCTTCTGTTTTGTGTGTGCTGGTTCGGAATCTCACCACTATCTTTATCTATCCTTCTCTCAAAGTATGTCTATCTCCTCGGGCACAGTTTCCTAGACTGAGTCTGGTAGGAGGGGCATAGAGGGAGGAGCCAGCCCACAATATCAAATTCTAAAAGTGCCCATGGCTCCTAGTGGACCCGTCTATAACCCATGGTACTCTATGGAACCCGAGTATCCTCTATGGACTGTGAGAAAAGGATTTACTGGTAGGTAATTAAATTTTTGTGCCGGCAAATACAAAAAGCACAGATTATCTTATTTAAAAGGGATTTTTCTTACGTCCTAGAGGATACTGGGGTTTCATTTAGTACCATAGGGTATAGACGGGTTCACTAGGAGCCATAGGCACTTTAAGAATTTGATAGTGTGGGCTGGCTCCTCCCTCTATGCCCATCCTACCAGACTCAGTTTAGAAGATGTGCCTGGAGGAGCCGGTCACGCTTATGGAAGCTCCTGAAGAGCTTTCTGCATTTATTTTATATGTTTGTTATTTTCAGGTTGGGCTGGATGGCACCAGTCTGCCTGCTTCGTGGGACTTAGGGGGGGTAACGGCCCAACCTCTTGAAGGGTTAATGTTCCCATTCCCCGCTGAAAGGACACTGAGCTCCTGAGGGAACTATTTACATTCCCACAGCACGCCGCCACCCCTAACAGAGCCAGAAGAATAAAGAGTGGTAAGTACTGAGCCAGCGTCCCGGTTAGTGGGGCGCCAGCCATTATGGTGGCAAGAGGGTATGGAGATGCACAGCTTCTAACCAGGGCGCAATGTGTCTCCAGACACAGTACACAGCTTCGTCTCAGTACACTGTACACAGTACCCACACTGGCAAAAACAAAAACAGCCTTAAAACGTGTTTCTCTCCATTTTAAGCACCAGATTACCTCAGCCAGTATAAGGGGCGGGGCCATCACTATGAGAGGATCCAGCAGCTCACCAGCGCCATTTTCCCTCTGCAGTGGACACAGACACTGACTGACAGGGACGCGCAGCTCCTCCGAAGTGACTCCAATTTACCTCAGCGGTACCAGGGGGTCATAGCAGGGGGGGAGCGATTATTAGTATACTAAGTCCCCTATCAGGGTACTTAGTATGTGACACAAGGGTTGGATATCTGCACACTCGATGTATGTAATATTCTAATGCTACGGGTGTAGGGGAATCATCACCCTACAACCCCATAAATAGTCCCCTTTCTTATATCTCAGACAATGCTGATTATGTTCAGGGGGTGCTGTCAATTACAGTATATGTACATCAAAATTGGGAGGAGAAAAGAGAAGGAAACTGTATAGTTGATGTACTAAGGAAAAGTTAATTATTCATAAAATTTAACCTTTATTAATATACTTATACATTAAAATATATTGTGTTTAATCGACCCAAACTACAGTGAAACATAAGAGTTAAAATCAAACAAACTAACATGTATGTGAATCCTAATAGGTTGAGAAGGTGAATAAAGAATTAAAAGGCGTATCCGCGTGTGTTTCTTATATTTAGCACTTATAGGGTTACTATGTCTATCCCAGTGCTATCAAAGAATGATCACTTCCGATATTCACAATTAATTAAATATCAGCTATCACAATTGGTACATTAATTCACTATTGTCACTGTAATTCCCTAGAATGTATAATCCTAGATAGGATCACCTGGGATGTAGACTTCTATATGACACAGATATCTTGCATCCACTATCCACATTGATGCACACTTCACAGTGGAAAATGTAATCAAGCATGTGGGGGGAAAAACACTAACACTAATACATAGCACCAATCTATATCATCTGTTGAACTACACAGTGGTAATTTCACACCTTGAAAGATTAAGATGCACGGGGGTCATTCTATATTTATAGTGGGATTGCTATATCCCCAAATTCTCTATATTTTGGGGGGCGTGGCCTGGAGGCTGAACTGAGAGGCAGCAAGTGCTGAGAGCTCCTCAAAAACGGGGGGGGGGGGAAATCGCCCTAAAACCACATCCCTCGCCTCAAGAGACCCCTCCAAACTTGTCTCCCTGTCTGAGGGTACATATCTGTACGGAGAGGTAGCGCTGCGGAATCGGGGAGCCGGTATACTGGCTCCCGCGGGTTGCGGCCTACCCTCCACTACGAAGCCGGGGCCTAAATTTCGGCCTCTCTCTTGCGGTGGACCGTCCGGAGCTCTGGTCTCGGGCCCCCTCCTGACGTGCCTCTTCCTGGTCTCCTCCCCCCCCGGGGATCGGTCCCCCCCGCCTGCCTTCACTACTGTGACGCTGTACACTGCGCGGGTGAGGAGATACGGCCGAGACGCGGACACCGCCACCCCGACGCCTCAGGGACGGCGGCCATCTTCTGCATCTGGGCCCGTGGTGGAGTGACGGCTGCGGGACCCGGCGACGCACGCTACACACGGAGGTGAGCCGCTTCCCCCCCTTGCTCTCCCCCACCAACGCTCACCTACACCAGCTTCCGTCACATCCGGCGGACGACCGCGGCTTGCTTCCCCTCGGCCGACCGTCAGGTGGTGCACGGCTCCACGGCGGCTCTGTCGGGGGTCTCATCCTGGGGCTGTCTCCCGGTCCCGGCTCGGCTATCATCTGACTCTTGCCAAGGTCGTCGATCATCAGCCCTGCACCCGGCGCGGTGTGGGTGGAACAGCCCGGCGGGATGTGCGGCCTGATGTGACCGGTTCTAAGGCCCTCGACATACGAGCCCCATCTGATTGCTGAGACCCGCTCCCCCTCCCTTCTCGACCCGCAGCATTGGGTCCGCAGAGTACACCTGGGGGACCTGGACTGTGGTCAGTTTGACCCCCACTCATGCTGGCACACCATCTCTCTCCCCTGCATTTGTTCTGAGCCTGACCTAAGGAGGTGCCCCCCGTCCCTTTCTGTGGGATCTCTATTTGCTTGGTCCCCCCTCACTCTCCCCCCAAGTATTGTCTATAACTACATATAGCTGGGGCTACTTGATTTTACTCCACGGCACTGGACTTTTCCTATATCCCAACCTACAGCCCGGGGGCGCCACCCCCCTGGCCAATGCCTGTGACTACACCTACACTATACCCCAGTCCTCTATGATATCACCGAGCAGGGGAATGTCCTGCTGAGTACCTGCGGGTGCGACCCTGGGGGTCTTCCTATGTTTTATCTCTATGCACACTCCGTGATGGATCACTAACTACTTACGTTATAACTCAGCTCTGACCTATGACCCTCACTAGCTTCGGGACTGTCTTACACCATGCCTAAATCTAAATCCAAGTCTAAGAAAGCCACAGCTTCGGCGGAAATTTCGTCCTTTATTTCTAAGATGAAGTCTAGTGCAGCCAAACTACCAGTTGTCCCCCCCTCTGACCTGGTTTCGGAATCTGAGGAAGACTCGTCTACCCCTGAACCCTCCATGAAAGATTGCTTCTCCTCAATTTTAACGGAAATGAAATCGCTGAAGCAGGCTTTCCACTCGGAGATCCACAAAGCCATCTCCGGCCTTAAGGCGGAGATATCTGATCTTGGGGCCTGCACTAATGATGTTGAACAGAAAATCGATGAAGTTATCACTTTCCAGCAGGAGCTGGAGCACTCGGTTCAAGTTATGCAGGAGGATATATACCTACTCCAGGACCACCAGGAGGACGCTGATAACCGCGCGCGACGTAATAACCTGCGCATTAAATATATTCCAGAGTCAGTGGAATCAGCTCAACTGGAGGATTTCCTCCTCCGGTTTTTCCAGCACCTCCTGCCGGATATTCCTTGTGAACAGTTCCTCCTGGACAGGGCCCATCGCTCTCTACGTCAAAAGCCCTCAACTTCGTCTCCTCCGCGAGACGTAGTTTTACGCTGTCATTATTTCAAAACTAAAGAGAGAATTTTGTCGGCTGCCCGGAATAAAGACGTGTGTCTATTCGAATCACATAAACTCTTGGTGTTTCAGGACTTATCCCCTACTACTCTCAAGAGGCGCTTCGATCTGAGGGAATACACCCAAATCCTCAGGGATAATCAAATCCGTTACAGATGGGGCTTTCCTTTTGCTTTAATCGTACAGCTTGATGGGAAGAGACTGTTGGCGCGATCCAAGGAAGAGGCTCACAGGCTTCTTTTGAGACTGAACTTGCCCCCCCCGGAGACCAATAAATCTTCCTCCCCGCGGGATGCACCAGATCTCCGACACTCACCAAAATCACCCCTCCCCCAGCGAGCACCTCGACGTCTTTGGTCGACAGTCCCGGAGAAAACCTCTACAAGTCATGACCCTCCGTGAAAGTTCCTTCACAGATGCGCTGTTGGGTTACTATACGTCAATTGTTACTGTTATGCAAACTAGTTTAGAGGTTTAAGAGTTCCTCTCCGAGCTGAGATTATATAATTATATAATTAAGCATATGCTCCTTCTTTTTAGTTTCCAACAGTGGTCCATTATGGCAGGTTGTTGCAACGACCCCCTCGGTCGCCCCCCCTATGTTTAGTTGGTGGGCGCCTTGGTGGCCGGAGCCGCGCCCTCCACCGAGCCTTTATAGTCAGTTTTGAGCATAGGGGAGTTCTTTTCTCCTTTAAATTCCCCATACGGGTGCTCAAACATACGGACCCGTACGCAGCGTACAATGGGTCGTTGGCTCGGTCAACTCTACACGTTCATTTTACAGTCTTTTAGATATCTTTTTGTGACTCTTTTGATTCTTCTTCTTCTTCTTCTTCCTCCACTTCCCGCTCTCCCTCTCCCCCTTGTTCCCCTTGTTCCCCAGGGAGACCACATATGGGTCGTTAGGACCACTCATGCTATGCTTATACTTGTAACATTATGTCTGTCAATGTAATATCCTACAATGTGAAGGGCCTCAATAGTCCCCAAAAGAGGACCAAGTTATTTCTTTTTCTAAAACAGGTGAGGGGAGATCTGGTATGCCTCCAGGAGACGCATTTCAGAGGTACTTCCCACCCTGAACTACGCTCTAGACGCCACCCCGTCGCTATACACGCCTGCGATCGCACCCAAAAGAAAAGAGGGGTCGCCATACTGATCCCCGCTCATTTACATTTGGAATCAGACCGAATCATTAAGGACAAGCGCGGTAGGTTTCTTATTATAGTAGGCAAACTTAATAATGTTCCTATCACCATGGTCAATGTCTACGCTCCCAATGTTAAGCAGGCCTCGTTCTTTGCTTCCTTAGACTCCAAAATCGCCCAATGTAGGAAAGGTGACATCTTAATTGCAGGTGACTTTAACACCATACTACACCATAGTCTTGATCGCTCCCACCCCCTCCCACTGTCCCAGTCCCATATAAGCGCCCGCAACTCCAGAGCCTTGCAGTCGCTGCTCAAAAATCATCTACTATTTGACTCCTGGAGGGTTGTCGATCCCTTAATTAAAGATTACACGTTCTTTTCCCCAGTCCATAATCTATATACTAGAATTGATATGATTATGGTCGGAAGGGATCTAACATCTAGAATCCAGAACTGCTGTATTTATCCAATTACGTGGTCCGATCACGCCCCGATTTCTCTGACTCTGACTGGGCTGGCTCGCACTCCTGGTCCCTTAATGACGCCCTTCTCCAACAACCTGAAGTGTTACAGCAAACTACTCAGGCATTAACTGATTACTTCAATGAGAACCAAAATCCCGGTATATCCGATATGACCCTGTGGGAGGCACACAAAGCGGTCCTCCGGGGCCACTTCATCCTTTTCTCTTAGTCCGTAGAGGATGCTGGGCGCCTGTCCCAGTGGGGACTCTATCTGCAGTAATTGTAAATAGTTATTGCTTATGTTGCACAAAGGATGTGTTTTGCTAAAGGTCAGCCTGTTGCTGATCTCTTTGGTTCACGCTGTTAACTGGTTTTAGTTGTATACCATGTTGTACGGAGTGTTGAGGTGTGAGCTGGTATGTATCTCACCCTTAGTTTAACAAAATCCTTTTCCTCGAAATGTCCGTCTCCTCTGGGCACAGTTCCTATACTGAGGTCTGGAGGAGGGGCATAGAGGGAGAAGCCAGTTCACGCCCATTAAAGTCTTAAAGTGCCCATGTCTCCTGCGGATCCCGTCTATACCCCATGGTCCTTTTGGAGTCCCCAGCATCCTCTACGGACTAAGAGAAAAGGAATTACCGGTAGGTATTAAAATCCTATTTTTTTTTTACTAAGCTTTAGATGGAGATAAAGTGGACGGAGATAAAGTACCAGACAACCAGCTCTTAACTGTCATTTTTAAAACCCATCCTGTGACATGGCAGTTAGGAGCTGATTGGCTGGTACTTTATCTCCATCAAAGGCTTAGTAAATAGACCCCTTAGTTAATACCTCAGTTATTTTATTTAACATCTGTGCACAAGCATGGATTGTCTTAAAACATGGACTATTATGCTGGGTACACACTAGACAAATTTTTTTAACCCTGTGGCCTATTCCAACTGATCGGAACAACACAGTGTTAAAATCTTCCAGTGTGTATGCACTATGCCGCTGACGATGCACGGTCCCACGCGTTGTCAGCAACATCGCCATCAAGGGCCCCCCTGCCATAGCTACGGGCATCAGCAAATGTGTATGCACTTGCCGATGCTGGCACCCCCACTGGGTACCGTCGCCGCCAGTGTCGCGCTGGGTACACATCGTCTAATGTGTACCCAGCTTTAGTATACCTTCAGGATTGAGGTTGAGAAACACTGTTTTATCTAGTTAGTCTTCGTTCTGGTCAAATGATATTTAAAGTGTGTTTAACAGGGGTCTGAGCACCTTAATTCATTCAAAATTCATCTCCAGCTAGCCTGTGATATCTCCTTTTTTATAGTGTGTCACGCTAGAACAACCTGCAGGCAATTCCATCGACCCTAGACATAGGGCTGGATGTAATGGCTTGCGAGACAGCCGGAGTTCCGAGATTCCGGCCGAACTCGTACAATTTTTTAAAGCCGAAAACATTTCCAAGGCAAAACCAACCAGATTTTGCATTGTAAATGTTTGCTGCTTTAAAAAAAAGTACAAGTTTGACCGGAGTTTCAGAGCAACGGCCGTCTCGCAAGCCAATACATCCAGCTCTTAGTCTGCATTGTGTTATGATTTATCAAAGATGAAACCGTATTTGATTTTTTTTTTTTTGTGCCGGCAAATACAAAAAGCACAGATTATCTTATTTAAAAGGGATTTTTCTTACGTCCTAGAGGATACTGGGGTTTCATTTAGTACCATAGGGTATAGACGGGTTCACTAGGAGCCATAGGCACTTTAAGAATTTGATAGTGTGGGCTGGCTCCTCCCTCTATGCCCATCCTACCAGACTCAGTTTAGAAGATGTGCCTGGAGGAGCCGGTCACGCTTATGGAAGCTCCTGAAGAGCTTTCTGCATTTATTTTATATGTTTGTTATTTTCAGGTTGGGCTGGATGGCACCAGTCTGCCTGCTTCGTGGGACTTAGGGGGGGTAACGGCCCAACCTCTTGAAGGGTTAATGTTCCCATTCCCCGCTGAAAGGACACTGAGCTCCTGAGGGAACTATTTGCAAGCCCCACCATGGCGAGCATACATTCCCACAGCACACCGCCACCCCTAACAGAGCCAGAAGAATAAAGAGTGGTAAGTACTGAGCCAGCGTCCCGGTTAGTGGGGCGCCAGCCATTATGGTGGCAAGAGGGTATGGAGATGCACAGCTTCTAACCAGGGCGCAATGTGTCTCCAGACACAGTACACAGCTTCGTCTCAGTACTCTGTACACAGTACCCACACTGGCAAAAACAAAAACAGCCTTAAAACGTGTTTCTCTCCATTTTAAGCACCAGATTACCTCAGCCAGTATAAGGGGCGGGGCCATCACTATGAGAGGATCCAGCAGCTCACCAGCGCCATTTTCCCTCTGCAGTGGACACAGAGACTGACTGACAGGGACGCGCAGCTCCTCCGAAGTGACTCCAATTTACCTCAGCGGTACCAGGGGGTCATAGCAGGGGGGGAGCGATTATTAGTATACTAAGTCCCCTATCAGGGTACTTAGTATGTGACACAAGGGTTGGATATCTGCACACTCGATGTATGTAATATTCTAATGCTACGGGTGTAGGGTAATCATCACCCTACAACCCCATAAATAGTCCCCTTTCTTATATCTCAGACAATGCTGATTATGTTCAGGGGGTGCTGTCAATTACAGTATATGTACATCAAAATTGGGAGGAGAAAAGAGAAGGAAACTGTATAGTTGATGTACTAAGGAAAAGTTAATTATTCATAAAATTTAACCTTTATTAATATACTTATACATTAAAATATATTGTGTTTAATCGACCCAAACTACAGTGAAACATAAGAGTTAAAATCAAACAAACTAACATGTATGTGAATCCTAATAGGTTGAGAAGGTGAATAAAGAATTAAAAGGCGTATCCGCGTGTATTTCTTATATTTAGCACTTATAGGGTTACTATGTCTATCCCAGTGCTATCAAAGAATGATCACTTCCGATATTCACAATTAATTAAATATCAGCTATCACAATTGGTACATTAATTCACTATTGTCACTGTAATTCCCTAGAATGTATAATCCTAGATAGGATCACTTGGGAAGTAGACTTCTATATGACACAGATATCTTGCATCCACTATCCACATTGATGCACACTTCACAGTGGAAAATGTAATCATGCATGTGGGGGAAAAAACACTAACACTAATACATAGCACCAATCTATATCATCTGTTGAACTACACAATGGTAATTTCACACCTTGAAAGATTAGGATGCACGGGGGTCATTCTATATTTATAGTGGGATTGCTATATCCCCAAATTCTCTATATTTTCTAATGAATTTAACATCAGACAGTAAGATCAATCTGTTTTGATGTATTGAAGTGTACATTCTAGCAGAACGTGATCTTGATCTATACAGACGAACACCATACTACAAGTGGGGTTGCTACACCCCTAAGGGAAATTATATTCTCTATACTCTCAGTCTGTTATAATAGGACCAAGAAAAGGTCTGATATATGTGGGCTGATAGATAATAAAATTAGGATTGCCATATCCTTTAAAAGTCCCACACTAGTACTGTAATGTACATGCTTCCTGGATAAATCCCCCCCCCCCCCCCCCCACACACACACACATGCATGATTACATTTTCCACTGTGAAGTGTGCATCAATGTGGATAGTGGATGCAAGATATCTGTGTCATATAGAAGTCTACTTCCCAGGTGATCCTATCTAGGATTATACATTCTAGGGAATTACAGTGGCAATAGTGAATTAATGTACCAATTGTGATAGCTGATATTTAATTAATTGTGAATATCGGAAGTGATCATTCTTTGATAGCACTGGGATAGACATAGTAACCCTATAAGTGCTAAATATAAGAAACACACGCGGTCGCGGATACGCCTTTTAATTCTTTATTCACCTTCTCAACCTATTTTAGTTTGTTTGATTTTAACTCTTATGTTTCACTGTAGTTTGGGTCGATTAAACACAATATATTTTAATGTATACTTAATAAAGGTTACATTTTATGAATAATTAACTTTTCCTTAGTGCGTCAACTATACAGTTTCCTTCTCTTTTCTCCTCCCAATTTTACTTAGTATGTGACCCGGCTAAGCTTGGCATTGGCGATAAGGGCGCAATGGGGGCTGGATCCAAATAACTCTGTGTCTCCCTGAAGGGCTCTTTGTGGGTTAATTGTGCTTAACCTTTTCCTGTGTGTGTGTGCTGTCACATTTACATGTCAGGCAAAGAGTGTGTTTCTTGTACAGCGGAGTGTTCCTCTTCACCAGGGGGTTCACTACTGGGTACTCAGGGCAGTCCACCTTCCCAGAATAGTGGGGCTGAACTGGAGTGGGTTAATTCCATTAAAGGAATGATCTCAAATATTTCTACGAAATTATCCCACAATGAGAAAGAGACGCAATACTTAAGACAGACTGTGGATGAGTTTATGAATAAAGACTCAGGGGTAAATTTACTAAGATGGGAGTTCTATTTAAGATGGGATGTTTCTACTTCTCATTTATTTAGAGCCTTCTAGAACATAATACCTGGAATCTGATTGGTTGCTATGGGCAACATCCCATCTTAAATAGAACTCCCATCTTAGTAAATTTACCCATCAGTCCCCAAACCAGCACCTCAATCCCCTCCCATTTGTCCGCAAAAACGATCTCTAGCCCATATCCTGCAGTCTGACTCTGACGCTGAAAGGTCAGACATGGAGGAGGGTGAGGTGGATTTGGAGGGGGGGATGCTACTCTGTCACAGGGAATAGAGGCTCTAATAGAGGCTATCAGAGATGTTCTGCAAATTCCTGATAAGGTGTCAGAGGAGTGTGAGGAATCTTATTTTAATGTAAAAAAAGAAGTCCTCAGTCATTTTCCCTGTGTCAAAGGAATTGAATACCCTGTTTGAAGAACCGCGGGTTAATCCTGAATCCCTTTTCCTCTGGGGGATAGGAAAAACTGGGAAAATCCACTGATAGTGGACGGATCAGTCCAGGCTGTCACGACAAATTGTATTGCCTGCCCCTGGTGCAGCCTCCCTAAAAGACACAGCTGATCGTAATATTGGTGGTCATTCCGAGTTGTTCGCTCGCTGCTATTTTTAGCAGAATTGCTAATAGGCTAAAATCCGGCAGTTCTGCGCATGCGTATGCACAGCAGGGCGCACGCGCTAAGCAATTTTACACAAAACTATGCTATTTTACTCACGGGCTAACAAAGCTTTTCAATCGCTCTGCTGATCGTAGTGTGACTGACAGGAAGTGGGTGTTTCTGGGCGGAAACTGGCCGTTTCCAGGGAGTGTGCTAAAAAACGCAGGCGTGCCAGCAGGAAAAGCAGGAGTGGCTGGAGAAACGGGGGACTGGCTGGCGTGTTTGTGACGTCAAACCAGGAACTAAACGGACTGAGGTGATCGCAATCTAGGAGTAGGTCTGGAGCTATTCAGAAACTGCAAGGAATTATTTAGTAGCAGAATTGCTAATCTTTCGTTAGCAATTCTGCTATGCTAAGATACACTCCCAGAGGGCGGCTGCTTTGTGTTTGCATTTCTGCTAAAAGTAGCTAGCGAGCGAACAACTCGTAATGAGGGCCATTGAGACTACACTCAAATCATTGTACACAGCTGCTGGGGTGGCCCAGAGACCCACTATTGCATGTGCGTGGATCACAAATGCCATTGCTAAATGGTCAGGTAACCTAATTGAGGGGTTAGATTCCTTGTCTAGGGGGGATGTTGTTTTACTCCTGCAGCATATACAGGACTCTGCAAACTTTATGGTGGAAGCCATAAAAGAGATAGGCTTGCTTAATGCACGCACCACCGTTATGGCAGTGTGAGCACACAGGGGCTTGTGGCTACGCTAGTGGACTGCTGATGAGGACTCCAGGAAAGGCGTGGAAGACCTACCATTCACAGGAGAGACCTTGTTTGGAGATGAACTAGACAAATGGATCTCCAAAGCTACTGTGGATAAGTCTACGTATCTTCCTTCCACAGGTCCCCCAGCCAGGAAAGCTTATTCAGGTTCTACGGCCTCCAGAGGCTTAAGAGGTAAACCGTGCAAACCAGCAACTGCAGGTGCTCAAGAACAGAGCTCAGGCTCTGCTTCCTCAAAGCCTTCAGAATGACGGTGGACCGCGATGCCTGGAAGGCTGTCAGGTGGGGCCCGACTAAAATTCTACAGTCACATCTGGTCAAGTTCGTGTCGGGATCCCTGGGTCACAGATCTTATTTCCCAGGGCTACAGACTGAAGTTCCTAGAGCTCCCACCTCACAGATTCTTCGAATCAGGCTTACCAGTTTCACAAGAGGCAAGTATAACTTTACAGCAGGCCATCCAAAAACTAGGACAGACTCACGTCATTGGGGGTCATTCCGAGCTGTTCGCTCGTTATTTTTTTTTGCAACGGAGCGATTAGTCGCTAATGCGCATGCGCAATGTCCACAGTGCGACTGCGCCAAGTAAATTTGCTATGCAGTTAGGAATTTTACTTACGGCATTACGTGGTTTTTTCTTCGTTCTGGTGATCGGAGTGTGATTGACAGGAAGTGGGTGTTTCTGGGCGGAAACAGGCCTTTTTATGGGTGTGTGCGAAAAAACGCTACCGTTTCTGGGAAAAACGCGGGAGTGGCTGGAGAAACGGAGGAGTGTCTGGGCGAACGCTGTGTGTGTTTGTGACGTCAAACCAGGAACGACAAGCACTGAACTGATCGCAGATGCCGAGTAAGTGTGGAGCTACTCAGAAACTGCTAAGAGGTGTCTATTCGCTATTTTGCTAATCTTTCGTTCGCAATTTTGATAAGCTAAGATTCACTCCCAGTAGGCGGCGGCTTAGCGTGTGCAAAGCTGCTAAAAGCAGCTTGCGAGCGAACAACTCGGAATGACCCCCATTGTTCCAGTTCCACCTCAGCTACAAAACAAGGGGTACTATTCCAACTTGTTTGGGGCATGTATCTGGCACCAAATGGGGCATGTAACTGGCACTGAGTGGGGCCTGGCACTGTGGGGCATGTAACTGGCACCAAATTGGGCATATAGCTGGCACTGAGTGGGGCCTGGCACTGTGGGGCATGTAACTGGCACTGTGGGGCATGTAACTGACACTGTGGGGCATGTAACTAGCACTGTGGGGCAATGTATCTGGCACTGTGGGGCATGTAACTAGCACTGTGGGGCATATATCTGGCACTGTGGGGCAATGTAACTGGCACTGTGTGGCATGTCTCTGGCACTGTGGGGCAATGTAACTGGCACTGTGGGGCATGTATCTGGCACAGTGGGGCAATGTAACTGGCACTGTGGGGCAATGTAACTGGCACTATGGGGCATGTATCTGGCACTGTGGGGCAATGTATCTGGCACTGTGGGGCAATGTAACTGGCACTGTGGGGCAATGTAACTGGCACTGTGGGGCAATGTATCTGGCACTGTGGGGCAATGTATCTGGCACTGTGGGGCAATGTATCTGGCACTGTGGGGCAATGTATCTGGCACTGTGGGGCAATGTATCTGGCACTGTGGGGCAATGTATCCGGCACTGTGGGGCAATGTATCCGGCACTGTGGGGCAATGTATCCGGCACTGTGGGGCATGTATCCGGCACTGTGGGGCATGTATCCGGCACTGTGGGGCATGTATCCGGCACTGTGGGGCATTGTAACTGGCACTGTGGGACAATGTAACTGGCACTGTGGGCCATTTTCAGTGGCCACACCCCTTCTGGAGCGTGGTCACACCCCTTCTGGTGTGTGGCCATGCCCATTTTTTCGACGCGCGCGCCTTAGGCGCGCAAATGCTTCTTTTTGTGTGTGTGTTTTTTTTTTGGGGTGGGGGGGCGCCATTTTCCATCTTGCCCTGGGCTCCGAAAACCCTAGCTACGCCTCTGACTCCATGAGTCTATCAGATGGTGTACCTGTTTCCTCCACTTCCTCTGATCCCAAGAATTCTAACAAGAATAAAAAGGGAAAAGGTTCAAGCAATACTCATTGCTCCGGACTGGCCAAGAAGAGCCGGGTACGCAGACCTTCTGGAGATGCTCCTCGAAGATCCGTGACCTCTACCTCTTGGCAAGGAGGTAACGTCTAAACATTACCACCGTATTTGGAAGAAATACGTCTCTTGGTGTGAGAGCAGAAATTATTCTGCGTGGAACTTTATCTGGGACGTTTCCTGCTTTCTCTGCAGGCAGGTGTGGATGTTAGCCTACGTCTGGGCTCCATAAAAGTCCAGATTTCGGCCTTGTCCATTTTCTTTAAAAAACAAATGGCTTGTCTCCCTGAGGTCCAGACCTTTTTGAAAAGTGTTCTGCGCATCCAACCTCCCTTTGTGCCTCCCACGGCACCTTGGGATCTCAATTTGGTGCTACAGTTCCTCCAATTGGACTGGTTTGAACCATTGCAGGAGGTTGACGTAAAGTACCTTACATGGAAGACCATCACACTGTTGGCCTTGGCTTCAGCAAGATGTGTGTCAGAACTGGGGGTTTGGTCTCACAAAAGTCCCTATTTAATTTTCCATTAGGACAAAGCTGAACTCAGAACTCGTCCGCAATTTCTTCCTAAAGTGGTGAATGCGTTTCATATCAACCAACCTATTGTGTTTCTGGTTGTCACCGACACCTCTGCTACTTCAAAGTCTTTGGATGTTGTGAGGGCTTTGAAGGTGTTTTGTAAAGAGAACAGCTCGTCACAGAAAATCGGACTCGCTGTTCGTTCTTTGTGATCCCAATAAAACTGGGTGTCCTGCTTCAAAGCAGTCCATTGCACGCAGGATCAGGCTCACTATCCAACATGCTTATTCCACGGCAGGTTTGCCGGATCCAAAATCTGTTCAGGCCCACTCTACTCGGTCGGTGGATTCTTCCTGGGCAGCTGCCCGGGGTGTTCCCACTTTACAGCTCTGCCAAGCAGCGACTTGGTTAGGTTCGAACACGTTTGCTAAGTTCTACAAGTTCGATAATTTGGCCTCTGAGGACCTTCAGTTTGGTCAATCAGTTCTGCAGGAACCTCAGCACTCTCCTACCCGGTTTGGGAGCTTTGGTACATCCCCATGGTACTAAATGGATCCACAGTATCCTCTAGGACGTAAGAGAAAATAGGATTTTACTTACCTACCAGTAAATCCTTTTCTCGTAGTCCGTAGAGGATACTGGGCGCCCGCCCGGTGCTTCGTTTTTCCTGCACTGTTACTTGGTTAAATATTGTTGGTTCAGCTGTTGCTGTTCCTGTTTAAAGTTGGGTTAGCATAGCTTTCTTCTGTTTTGTGTGTGCTGGTTCGGAATCTCACCACTATCTTTATCTATCCTTCTCTCAAAGTATGTCTATCTCCTCGGGCACAGTTTCCTAGACTGAGTCTGGTAGGAGGGGCATAGAGGGAGGACCCAGCCCACAATATCAAATTCTAAAAGTGCCCATGGCTCCTAGTGGACCCGTCTATAACCCATGGTACTCTATGGAACCCGAGTATCCTCTATGGACTGCGAGAAAAGGATTTACTGGTAGGTAATTAAAATCCTATTTTTTTCTCTTTTGGCAACCCCTTAATCATTACTCAAACCTGATAACTTGGTTCCTGAGGGCTCATATTTGTTCAAAGCATTCTAATATTGTTCTATGGACACATTTCTATAGAGATACATTGAAGTGTTGGCTTGTTGTGTATTAGTTTGCCCTACCATGTGAAAGTATTATATGTGAACCTGGGCCCTCATTCCGAGTTGTTCGCTCGCAAGGCGATTATAGCAGAGTTACACACGCTAAGCCGCCGCCTACTGGGAGTGAATCTAAACATCTTAAATGTGCGACCGATGTATTCGCAATATTGCGATCAAAACCGAGTTAGCAGTTTCTGAGTAACTCCAGACTTACTCTGCCTGTGCGATCAATTCAGTGCTTTTCGGTCCCGGCTGACGTCATAAACACACCCAGCGTTCGCCCAAGCACTCCCACCGTTTCTCCAGACACGCCTGCGTTTTTTCCGGAAACGGTAGCGTTTCCTGCCACACGCCCCTAAAACGCCGTACATCCGCCCAGTAACACCCATTTCCTGTCAATCACAATGCGTTCTCCGGAGCGACGAAAAAGCCGTGAGTAAAATTACTTTCTTCTTAGTAAAGTTACTTGACGCATGCGCAGTGCGAACATTACGCATGCGCACTAAGAGAATTCTCACTGCGATGCGATGAAAAATACCGAGCGAACAACTCGGAATGACCACCCTGATGTGTACCTTTGATATAAAGTCTTTTCATACCATTATTAACAACGACATAGGAAAACTGCTATTGAATAGTATATGGAAAACTTTCTTGCCATTCATGTTTTCCAGAGGTCTTTCTTGTTGATATACGTGGAGTGTATCCTCAACAGCAATTACAGTATGTTCTATGCAACATTCTTTCCTACAAGCAGCAGGTCTACATACAGCTACGTCTTCAAGGTCGGTTGGGGGAGCACATGCCCCCTTGTTTTTTAATTCACGTCCCTGTTGAACCACAGCTTCTCTAAAGTGAGTAAAAGCAGTCTCTTCTGTGTGGGGAGGTAAGGGAAGAGTAATCACACTGATCATGCCCCCCTCTGGATTTCCACCTGGCTGAGGTGCACGATAGTGTCCCCCAAAATCGCGATCAGTGCCGCAAATATATACGTTATGGTAAGAAATTACCGTTGATAACGGCATTTCTCCTATGTCCACAGGTTTCGACAGGATAACATTGGGATATGATGGAGCGACACAAGCTTTCTGGCCTCCCAGGATGCAACGGGCTCGTCCATATAATCCCGCCCACCGACTCAGTAAAATCAGTTGTTTCCAAAGCATGTAGGCAAAGCACTTAGGCAGGAGCCTATTCAGGCGAGAAGAACACACATGCACACCCTTCCATGCAAGAGGGAAGAGGTTAGTGAGTATAAAGATTCTAAAATCAGGTGCGTCAGCTTGGGATCCCTGTGGACATACCGTTATCAACGGTAAGTTCTTACCATAACGTATATTTCTCAGGCAGGGTCCACAAGTTATCCACAGGATAACATTGGGACTTCCCAAAGCAATTTTAAGTGGTGGGGACGCTCCTGATTAGACAGGAGAACCTTTCGCCCGAATTCAGCGTCATGAGAGGCAAAGGTATCCAAGGCATAATGTCTAATGAATGTGTTAATGGAAGACCATGTGGCTGCCTTACATATCTGTTCTGCTGAAGCACCATGTTGTGCTGCCCATGAAAGACCTACCTTACGTGTAGAGTGAGCAGAGACATTAGCCGGAACAGGGAGATCAGCTCGAGAGTATGCTTCTGAAATCGTCATTCAAAGCCATCTTGCTAGCGTCTATTTAGTAGCAGGCCATCCCCTCTTGTGAAATCCGTAGAGAATGAAGAGAGAATCTGTCTTTCTGATGGCACTGGTATGATCTACGTAGATTCTTAATGCACGGACTAGGTCCAGCGACGCTTCTCCCGCAGATAGTCCCGATACCTGAAAAGCCGGGACTACAATTTCTTCGTTAAGGTGAAACTTAGATACCACCTTAGGAAGATAACCAGACCTAGTTCTGAGAACTGCTTTATCTGGGTAAAAAATCAGAAAAGGAGATTTACATGACAGCGCTCCTAAATCTGATACTCTTCTAGCTGATGTCAGTAGAAAAAGTACTTTAGCTGTCAACCATTTAAGATCCATTTTCTCAAGTGGTTCAAACGGAGCCCCTTGAAGGGCTTTGAGGACCACACTTAAATCCCAAGGTACTGCAGGAGGAACAAAAGGTGGTTGAATGCGCAGCATTCCCTGGAAAAAAGTATGCACATTCTGTAAAGTGGCAATTTTCTTTTGAAACCATACAGTCAATGCTGAAACTTGAACTCTCAAGGAACCCTTGTCTCTCAAACCCTTATCCATTCCTGCCTGAAGGAAATCTAAGATTCTGGATACTCTGAAAGAAATATGAATCCAACATTTTTCAATGAATGTAGGCTTGCCATATTCGGTGATAAATGCGAGCAGAGGAGGGTTTCCTTGCTCTGAGCATTGTTTGAATTACCTGCTGTGAAAAACCTCTTGACTTCAGGATAGAGGTTTCAACAGCCACGCCGTCAAAGACAGCCGATCCAGATGCTTGTGATAACAAGGACCCTGCATTAGTAGATCTGGACGTTGAGGGAGCAGAATTGGAGCATCCATCGACATTCTCTGCAGATCTATGTACCAATGCCTTCTGGGCCAAGCTGGAGCTATTAGAATTACAGCACCCTTTGCTTGCTTTATTTTCCTCACCACCCTGGGTATCAGGGAGATTGGAGGAAACAGATATGACAGATGAAATTCCCATTTCACTGACAGTGCGTCCACAAGGATCTGGGTGGCCCAGCAGCACAGACTATTTCACAGACTATTTCAGGACATGCATGATATGTCAGTGATGACAGGGCTGCAGGTGACATGGCCATTGACATGATGTGAGGAGGGGAATGCAGGTAGCACAAACCCACACACTGAGAGTTATATAGTGGAAGTAGCAAGGTCCCATAGCAGCACAGAGTATATCAGGATATACATAATGTGCTGCACTATATAAGAAACTGTAAAAAAAAAATCGATAATTTCACAGTGGCACTGACATGATTTGAGGAGTGGAATGGAGGCAGCAGGAAGCCACAGACTGAGAGTTGTATAGTGGGAAGAGCAGGGTCCCTTGGGGGACTAAAAGAGGTCCGGCCACTACACAAAGTGCGTCAGGGAAGCAAGATATGCCTATATACTAGATCTTCCACCAACGTAAATTAACAAACAACGATCATTCTCATTTACCATCCTCATCCCGTAGCAAAGCACGGGTATTCAGCTATCTACAATGTTATTTATACTGTGTGTTTAATTTCCATTTATTTTTGTAAACAGACATTCTTAAAATCCTGGGCAGCGCCGGGTACTCCAGCTAGTGTATGTGAATTCTCATTGATGAATCCTGCAAACTACAACTCTTAATCTGAATTCACACTAATATATAATTTAGCAGTGTATGTAAATGTATTTGTAGAATATTAGTACTTTCTTGTAGGTGATATTATTTCTTCTGAAGATGTTCACTGGAGTGTAGTTTATTAGCATACATGGACTGGTGTTTACTTAACACAGGGTCATTTAAGCCCTTTGATTAGCTGTCCAATTGGCTTTAGCTATAGCCACTGTTTTTTAGACTTAGTATATGTTTGCTATCAGTTATGGGGCAGTTGTCTGAGTTAGGAAATATATGAAGTCTGGAAATTACAAAGTTAGGAAATTTTTAATGGACAATTAAACCAACAGTTGAACAAACATTGAAAAACATTGGAAACCAGGTAATTTCACCATTTAACTTGCATTTTCCTTAAGCACTTACCTATCCATACTTTTTTTTTTTTAAACACCATGTTCCACAAACTGTTTTTTTTTAATAGCACTTCATGGTACCCTCTCTAAATTGGCAACATCCTTCACTATTCCTGTTATTCATTGCTCTGTACACATGGCAGCCTCATTAATCCACTCTCCTCTTATTAACACTCATGAGCTTTTAACCTATGTACACTAACTGTAACATCCTCAACCTGTCACCAGAAGAAACTATCACACACCTGCCACAGCTATACCTACCTCTCTCTTCTTCTGCTTCTACTAGCTGGTGACATATCCCCAAATCCAGGTCCCATCCACATACCATGCTCACATTCAGCTGATTCACAACGGAATATAAATCCAACAAACCTTATCAACATCAGATGTCCCCATCTCCCTCCAAGTCACTAAAATGTGCTTTATGGAATGCACGCTCTGTTTGCAACAAATTAACATCTATTCATGACCTTTTCATTGCAAAAAAACTCAATATGCTAGCTATAACAGAAACATGGCTCACACAATCAGACAGTGCCTCCCCTGCAGCACGGTCACATGGTGGCCTCCACTTCACACACACACCCAGGCCTGGTAACATTAAAGGAGGTGGGGTTGAAATATTACTGTCCAAATCTTACACACACATCGTTTTACCACCTGTTCTCTCACTCGCGTTTACATCATTTGAAGTACACTGTATTAGGATTTTCACCCCTTTCTCTCTGTGTGTTGCAGCTATCTATCGCCCACCTGGGCAACCCAAAAAGATTCGGGAAGATTTTTCTCCTTGGCTCCCTCACTTTTTATCCTCTTACATCAACACCATCATTATGGGCAATTTCAATATCTCTATTGACAGTCCACAATCTCCCCATCATGCCTCTAAACTACTCTCTCTAACCTCCTCACTTGGCCTCTCCCAATGAACTGACACCCCTACTCATCAGGAGGGCCACTGCCTTGATCTTGTATTCACCAGACTATGCTCTGTTTCTGAACTTACTAACACTCCTTTCCCTCTCTCAGATCACAACCTTATCACCTGCATGCTCTCCACCATTACTTCAAACTCAATGTCCCTGAAGTCTACCAAGCCACCTCTAACCCGCAGAAATATTAACGCTATTAATTTTCAACAACTATCTACCTCACTGCAACCACTGCTCTCACCAATTTCTACATTCACCTCTCCTGAGACTGCTGCATCACACCTCAACCAAACTGTAGAAACAGCACTTGATGAAGTGGCTCCAGCTACCCATCACACTCCTCGTAGACTTAGATGTCAACCATGGCACTCTAAATACACAAGACACCTATAAAAACTCTCACATAAAGTAGAACGCCAGTGGCGTAAATCTCGTAGTTCAAGTGACTTTCACACATATAAGACCATGTACCACTCTTATCGTGACGCTCTGGACACTGCCAAACAAACATATTTCCAATCTCTCATCTCTGCTTTTTTTTTTTTTTTTAATTCTTTATTTTGCGCGGCAAATTACAATAGGTAAACAAACATTGACAATGGGGACAAGCGGTCAGGAGGACCAACGTCCAACAGAAGCCACAATTTTTAGAATAAACAGTAAAAGTAATCAAAAATAACATATCAGAAATCAAGTATCCAATTTAGGGGGGGAGGGGAAGAGGGGAGAGGGTGGTGGGGGAAAGGGGGGACCACGACATAATAACCCAATCACGGAATATATGCTGAGAATAATGAGTTCAGAACAAAAGATAGAGGAGGAGGGCAAGTGAAAGACGAGAGAAGATAGGAAGGAGGAGAAAAAGAGGAGGAAAGAGAGAGGAGAGGAAAAGGACGAAAAGGAGATGGAGAAAGATCAGTAGGCAATGCCCATGGGTCTACGGGTGGGGCTAGGGACAAGAGGGGGGAGACGGCGGTTGACGTTCAGCGGCGAGCCAGGGGGCCCAAACCTGCTCAAAAACATGACCTCGGTCATGAAGGTAATACGTAATCTTCTCCATTGATGCAATATGCCAAATTTTGGTTTTAAGGGTTAAGAGAGAAGGAGGAGAGGGGTTTTTCCAATTGAGGGCTATCAGTGATTTTGCCGCGGTTAGGATATGTGTAGTCAGTTTACGGGAGAATTTATCAGGCATCGGGGGAGGGTAGCACAGCAGAAAGATCCAGGGATCTCTCAGCACGGGGGAATCTAGAAGAGAGACAAGGAGGGAGTGGACTAAATTCCAAAAGGGAATGATGGACGGGCAGGACCACCATATATGTATCATATCGCCTCTAGATCTGCAGTTTCTCCAGCAAGCAGGGGAAGCAGACGGAAAGAGTTTGTTTAGTCTATCCGGGGTGTAGTACCATCGATAATAAATTTTGTAAGCCGTCTCTTTGAAGGCGGTGGCAATGGAGCATTTAGCAATCCCCAGTCTCATGTCCTCCCAGTCTCCACTCTCCGGAGGGGGCCCAAGATCACGCTCCCATGCGAGCTCGTGGGGCCAAGAGGGGGGAAGGGAAGAATCCAGTAAAAGGGAGTAAAGTTGAGAGATTAAGCCTTTGGAGAGGTGAGAGTGTACGCATAAACTTTCCAAGGGAGTGAGGGCTCGGAGCAGGGCAGAAGAGAGCAGAGAGCCCAAGAAGTGCCGGATTTGTAGGAATTGAAAGGGGTTAAGTGAGTGCGAGGGGGTCTTCTGTTGTAAGTCAGGGAGGGACAGCCACTGACCCCGACCAGCAAAATCAGATGGGAATTTAAAGCCCAGCGTTATCCATGTACGGAATCTCGTAGCCGAGTATCCAGGAGGAAACATAGGGTTCTGCCAGATAGGGGTCAAGGGTGAAGGGGTAGTGGTGAGACCCATCTTCAGATGGTGGGAGTCCCAAATTTTAAGGTTGAATTTGATCGTGGGGAGGAGTTTGGAGGCTGGGGGTCGGGAGGCCGAGGGCAGGCCCCACAGGGGAGTCAGGTCCGATAGGTTGATATAGGCTGCTTCGATATCTAACCAGGATACGGATCCCGGAGGGGCATAAGAGGCGACAACATGGGAGAGGTGAGAGGCCAGGTAGTAGAGTTTGATATTCGGAAGGCCTCTGCCGCCCGCGGAGGTTGGCCGTTTCAGGGTATTGGCAGCAATGCGGGGAGGTCTGTGGTTCCAGATAAAACGCACGAGTGCACGCTGGATAGTACGAAGAAAGGAGGCCGGGACTGCCACAGGGAGGGTCTGGAAAAGGTAGAGCCATTTGGGGATTATGGTCATTTTAACCGCTATGATCCTGCCCAGCCACAAAATAAAAAGACTCTTCCAGGACGTCAGGTCAGCGAGCGTTTTGGTGATGAGGGGTGGGAAGTTTTCCCTAAAGAGAGAGTCGTAGCGGGAGGTCAAGTAGATCCCCAGGTATTTGATCTTTGTAGGCTGCCATTTAAAATTGAAATTAGTGCGAAGGGCTTCAGCTTCACGGGGGGAGACGTGGAGCAGCATGGCCTCGGATTTGGAATAATTGATCTTGTAGCCTGATACAAGGCTATAAGAATGGAGGACTGAAAATAAATTCGGGAGCGAGATAAGGGGCTGGGTCAAGGAAAGTAGAACGTCATCTGCGAAGAGGGAGATTTTGGGATCGGTACGGCCCACTGGTATACCGTGTATACCCTGGTGAGCTCTAATTTGGGAGGCGAGCGGCTCAATAACAAGGGCGAATATCAATGGCGACAGGGGGCAGCCCTGACGTGTATCATTCGATATGCGGACCGGGGCAGATGGGACACCATTGATTAGGACTGTGGCGGAGGGGGTGGAGTATAGTGCCAGAACACCAGTGAGGAAGACACCCGACAGGCCATAGGCCTACAGGGCGGCTCTTAAAAAACTCCAGGAGATCCGGTCGAAAGCTTTTTCAGCATCCAAGGAGAGCATGATAGTGGAGGATCCCCTGGAGTTCGAGATATGTATAAGATCAATAGCGCGTCTGGTGTTATCCCTCGCTTGGCGGCCCGGAATAAACCCCACTTGGTCGTAGTGGACAAGGGAAGGGGAGATACGGGTTAAGGCGGTTAGCTAGGATTTTAGCAAAGATTTTAAGGTCCAGGTTCAGGAGAGATCTAGGGCGGTAGCTAGCGCAGTTGAGGGCGTCCTTGCCATTCTTGGGAATCACCACAATTCTAGCCTCCAGCATCTCAGGAGGAAAGGAGTCGCCATGGATGATCTTATTAAACAGGGATTGAAGGTGGGGGGAAAGGAGATCGGAGAATTGTTTGTAGTAGAGAGCTGTGAACCCATCCGGGCTAGGAGATTTACCGATCTTTTGCGAGAGAATAGTCTGGGCAATTTCTTCCACCGAGATCTCGCTGTTAAGATGGTCCATGGCGTCTGGAGACAATGTAGGCAGGTTAGAGGCTGAAAGAAAGTGAGAGACCAGGTCAGAGTGGGACTGGGAGGGGGGACCAGACTGGGAGGGTGGAAGATTGTATAGGTCATTGTAATAGGATTGGAAAGCCGCCCTAACGGCGGTAGGGTCATGGACTAACCGATTAAGAGGGTCTCTAATAGAAATTATATTAGTTTTGGCTCTAGCGGAGCGGAGTCGTGCCGCCAGGATCTTGTCCGCCTTATCCCCCTTCTCATAAAAAGACTGGCGAAGCCATTTGAGACGTTTAGCCACCCGTCTGGAGAGTAGGAGATCAAGTTCCGCCTTAACGGTACGGAGTTCAGACAAGATGGCCTGGTCAGAGGACGCCTTGAGCTGGGTCTCAAGGGTGTGGAGTTTAATAGAAAGTCTGTTAAACTGGGTGAGGGATAGTTTTTTGGCTTGTGAGGCTAGGCTGATGATGTGCCCTCGAAGGACCGCCTTGTGTGCCAGCCAGAGAGTGGACCTGGAAGTGTCGGGGGAGTCGTTCCGGGTAAAATAGTCAGAAAGCTTATCCCGAAGATGGGAGCGTATCTCCGGGTTGTGAAGGAGGGAGTCGTTAAGGCGCCAGTTCATGGGGCGGGGGCGAGAGAGCAGACCCGAAAGGTCGCAGGAGATAGGGGCATGGTCGGACCAAATCAGTGGGTGTATATAGGCAGCGTGGAGATTCAAGGCAAGTTCGTGGCTGAGCAGGATCATATCGATGCGGTAGTAAGAATTATGAGGAGCAGAATAGAAGGTGTAGTCATGCGCTGAGGGATCTTTTATCCTCCAGGAGTCGTAGAGAAGCTGGGATCGCATGAGACGGAGGAGGGATCTAGAGCGGAGAGAGTCCGACGGGGAGGCAGAGGGCAGAGAGGGAGAGCGGTCTATGTTTGGATTTAACACAGAGTTGAAATCTCCAGCTAGTATAAGGTCGCCCTGTCGGACTTGAGTAAGAAGCGTGTCTAGTTTCGCAAAGAACAACTCTTGTCTCTGGTTAGGGGCATAAATGTTGGCTAGGGTGCATAGTTTGTTATTGAGTTTCCCCACCAACACAAGAAACCGGCCTTCCTTATCAGCGTGGGAGTCGAGGAGTTCAAAGGTGAAGTGACGGGCAAATAGGATCGCGACTCCGCGCTTTTTGGCCGAATGGTCACAGGCATGAAACGCGTCAGAGTACGGTTTACATTGTAGGGTAGGGTGGGCATCATGTAGAAAATGAGTCTCCTGAAGGAAGACCAGGTCACCTCTATGAAGTTTAAGGGTGGCAAAGAGCTTACCTCTCTTTTGAGGGTTATTCAGGCCCTTCACATTAAAAGAAAGTACCCGGAGACCCATGGGCAAGCAGCAAAGAGGTAGGCAAAATAGGGGGAGCGCCGAGTTCCAGAGGTAGGGTGGGAGGGAAAAATAGTAGATGACAGAGAAGCAAAACAGAGGATAGCGTGGTCAGAAAGGAGGGGGGAGGGAAAAGAAACCGGGAGTGGGGGGAGGGTAGGTGGTCGTCTGGCGGTAGAGGCCAGGACCGGTGGTGCTGACAGGGGGAAGGGGTGCTAGGTGTCGGGAGGGCACTTAGGTCAGCAGGAGGGCTCAAAGCCCTTAGGAGGCGCAGCCTGGTATCCAGACGATGCATCACTAACCGCTTAGCAATGACCAAGAGGTAGGCCCCCCCTGGAAGGACCTTCAAGGAAAGGCTGGAGAGAAGACAGGAGTGAAGAACGGGTGGAGCGCCAGCTCCAGAGAGATATTGAAGAAGAGAGAGAAAGAGCAGGAGAAAGAAGAAAAAGGAAAATGAAAACAAGAAACAGAGTATCACACGGTAACAAGAGGTAACATCATAACAATTGAGAACCGACTAAGGGATCTGGGAGTGAGAACATGGTAGACCTAAAGGTAAACAGCTCCCCAAGTAGGGAGTACGACCAGGAAGGCCGCCACAAACATAGGTAAGGTATATCAACTCAGAGAGCTACAAGTCCATCAGGGAACTGGTGGAGGAGCCCGAGAGGCCGAAGATGCTGGAACCGTGAACCACTCCGAACTGGGGGGCGGAGGCGGGATTCGCTGTGTCCGGGGAGGCAGAGAGGATGCAGAGGGGTCCCGTTCGTCGGTGTGGATACCCAGCTTGGAGAGCAGCGATTGAGCCTCGGATAGGTTTCTGGCTGTTAGTAGCTTTCCCTGATGCCAAACCAGGATACGGAACGGGAAACCCCAGCGGTACTTGACATTGTGCTTGGAGAGCAGGGAAGTAATGGGCTTAAAGTCTCTACGTTTGGCCAGGGTGAGGGGGGATAAGTCCTGGAAGATCTGCAGGGAGACATTTTGGAAGGACACAGACCCCAGACGCCATGCTTCTCTCATAACGGACTCTTTCGCGGTGAAGTAGTGCATTCGGGGAATGACGTTTCTAGGCTGGGAAGAGTCTTGGGAGCGGGGCCGGAGGGCTCGGTGTGCTTGGTCCAGGAGAACATGGTCTTCGGGGGTATCAGGTGACAGGAAGGTGAAGAGGCGTTTAAGGTAAAGTTCAAGGTGGGCCGCTTCAACGTCTTCAGGAATACCCCGCATCCTGAGATTATTTCTCCGCGCCCTATTATCCTGGTCCTCATGCTCCTCCCGCAATTGGGCGATATCTTGGCGGAGTTGATGGAAGTCGGTCTCAACCGTTTGCTGGAACGTCACCACCTCTTCCACTCGTCGCTCGAGTTGATCCGTTCTGGAGCCAATTTCGGCGATGTCAGACTTCAGGGAGTGGAGAGCCTGAACAGAGGTCTTGACATCCCGCACCTCTTTGAGGAGGGAGAGGAAGTCCCCTGCGGATGAGGGGTGTGAGATCGTCGTCATCAGGGTCGGAGTCAGAGGGACCCTGGGCGTGTTCAGGAGCATCGGGCCGAGTCTTGGCGGGGGTACCCTTTTTAGTAAGGAATGGTGTGAGTTCAGAGCCCTGTGATTTTTTGCCACCTCTGGGCATCTTGTATGGTTGAGAAGTGGGGTAGACGGCAGGAAGAGGGGGGTAGAGAAGGCGCTCCAGCAGTAAGGCTCAGGCCCAGGGGGGGTAATGCGGGGGTATTAGAGAGATATCATGGCGCAGCCAGCAAGGTAGCGCGGGTGGGACAGGGCCGAAGAGTTCCGGCAGTTAGAAGGGCCCACGTGGTCCCGAAGGGGAGACCGCCAATTAGAAATCGCAGAAGATGGGCTGGTGCAATCCGTATGTTTGCCCGTGTGCAAGGTCTGCGAGGGTGAGGCCTGGACACGGACCAGCCAGTGACCGGGATGATGCCAAATTTCGGTAAACGAGCAGGAATGACAGGCCCCAGCAGTGGAAGATGTCGTCACAGGCGCCGGAAGAAGCAGGGACCCGCAGGGGCTGCAGAAGCCTGGAAGGCCAGAGGTCTGATGGGATGCGGACTCCAAAGTGCCTCAGGAGGGAGGCCAGTGCAGGGGTCCAAGGTTAGGTAAGGTGCGGGCTTTGGGGGGCCACTGCGGGGGGGCTCTCAGCGCGGGGTCCCAGGTCGCTGGGTTGCCGGGGAGACTCAGGCCGCCGGGGGGACGGGGACAGCAGCGCTCCGAGGGCTCACAGAGAAGGGCCAGGGAAGGGGGACAGAGGGGCACAGGCCACGGGCAGGCTGGCGCAGCCCGCAGAGATCCACAGCAGTGCGGGTGCTTGGCCGTCCACAGCTCTCCCCCCAGCCGCACGGCACCCCCGGCTCTCACCTCTGATCGTGCGGCGTCGGGTCCCGGCTTCCGGAAGCGAAGGAGGATGGAGACCTGGTGCGCTGTAGATGCTGCACTCCGAGCGGGTGAAGATGCAGGGGAGGTCCGGGGCAGCCCGGAGGAGCTGGACAGAAGACGGGGATCCGGCCGGCGAGGCACGGACCGCCGCACCGGACCCGGAAGTAGCACGCGTCCCGGCGTCTGTCGGCAGGAGAGGCCCCGGCTTCACCGTGACCCGCAGGCTGCAACCCACACAGACACAGAATGTGTCTGCCGGCTCCGCAGTCCACATAGGTCAGGCCGGGGGGACCCCAGCAGGAAGGATGGCGGGTCATGAGGGGCCGTAGTGGTGCAGGAAGGGCAGGAATTGAAGGCCCGTGTAGGAGCTCCAGCTCCACACGTCCTGCTTGCTCAGAAGACAGGCCACGCCCCCCTCCCCAAGCGACTTTTTAATACATTTAAATTGCTAAAAGAATACAAGGGAATAAACAGAGCAGGACACCTGTCCTTAACTGTTATTCTTCCGGCGCTGATAACAATTAGTAATTAATTACTTAAAGTGCATCAATAGCAGCTGAGTAGGACAACTAGCTAGGTTGCCAATTAATTGAAAAACAAGGAAAAAAATGTATACTCTGCGCTAAATATACACTGTATCGGATTAAACTATAGTGTGCAGTCTGTCATATAGAATAATTGACTCAGTAGAACTGTGAAAGTATAACAATAAATTCTTTATCTAATATTTAAAAAGAGGTGTACATTTCATACAAGATAAGCAGCATGTATTAGGCAACAGTTAATTTATAATCACAATTAGTATAGCATACAATGAGATTAAATATCTTTGTTATATTGCTAGATAAAAATAGAAATACACTGGCGTCCCAGTGTTTAATAATTGTCTCGTAAAAATAATCACAGCCTTATTTAATGATGAACTTTTGTGTATATTGATGTATAATTACCCATGTGCAGATTCCTGAGAATATGAATAAACAGGGTCCGTAAATGTATCTGTGCACATAAAGGGGTATGCAGTTAATTAAGCTGATTGAAGCTGGTTTGGAAAAGGCCGTATATTTATCACGGCTATACTCCGGATAGATAATAGTTCTTAAAAACCTGTGTGAAGATCTCCAAAGAACCCACCTCCTCAAACCGGGTGTTAGACCTCACTGCGGAGGCCAGTAGCAGTCACTCGGTACGGGTGAGCGGAGAACCGGACGTCTGCAGTAATAACAATCTCCTCAAACCGGGTGTTAGACCTCACTGCGGCGGCCAGTAGCAGTCACTCGGTACGGGTAGGCAGAGAACCGGACGTCTGCAGTACGGCACCTAGACGGATGTCAGTGCTCTCGCCGAGAGCCGCTGGCTGGAGCGCCCGGCGTGTATCCAAGCCGTGGTAAGATGTAGCTGTGAAGGTCGTTAGCTGTGAGGCCGTTGGCAAGATCGATCAGCAGGTATTGCCGAGCAGCTGAACTTTGAAAAGTGGGCGTCAACGCGTTTCGTCTCCTTGGCAACCGGAGACTTCCTCAGGACGAATACCTCCCCTCTATTCAGTCACACATTTATACTCTTTCTAATGAGATTACTTGCAACAGCTGGATCTGTTTAATAGGCTGAAATGTTTAAATTATATGCTGCACATAATAGAAAGTTATTCTTTGTAGTTAAAAATTGATCATACAACACAATTAATACTATATTGAACATCTACTGAGTCAATCTAACAATATACCACATACAAAAGGGATCGAATCTGTTAAATATTATTTGGATAAGGATCCCGACTTGAATTCAGGCCGACGTGATTTTGTTCTGGAAGCTATTCTTTATATTTTGACACACAATTATTTTTCAAAGTTCAGCTGCTCGGCAATACCTGCTGATCGATCTTGCCAACGGCCTCACAGCCAACGACCTTCACAGCTACATCTTACCACGGCTTGGATACACGCCGGGCGCTCCAGCCAGCGGCTCTCGGCGAGAGCACTGACATCCGTCTAGGTGCCGTACTGCAGACGTCCGGTTCTCTGCCTACCCGTACCGAGTGACTGCTACTGGCCGCCGCAGTGAGGTCTAACACCCGGTTTGAGGAGATTGTTATTACTGCAGACGTCCGGTTCTCCGCTCACCCGTACCGAGTGACTGCTACTGGCCTCCGCAGTGAGGTCTAACACCCGGTTTGAGGAGGTGGGTTCTTTGGAGATCTTCACACAGGTTTTTAAGAACTATTATCTATCCGGAGTATAGCCGTGATAAATATACGGCCTTTTCCAAACCAGCTTAAATCAGCTTAATTAACTGCATACCCCTTTATGTGCACAGATACATTTACGGACCCTGTTTATTCATATTCTCAGGAATCTGCACATGGGTAATTATACATCAATATACACAAAAGTTCATCATTAAATAAGGCTGTGATTATTTTTACGAGACATTTATTAAACACTGGGACGCCAGTGTATTTCTATTTTTATCTAGCAATATAACAAAGATATTTCATCTCATTGTATGCTATACTAATTGTGATTATAAATTAACTGTTGCCTAATACATGCTGCTTATCTTGTATGAAATGTACACCTCTTTTTAAATATTAGATAAAGAATTTATTGTTCTACTTTCACAGTTCTACTGAGTCAATTATTCTATATGACAGACTGCACACTATAGTTTAATCCGATACAGTGTATATTTAGCGCAGAGTATACATTTTTTTCCACATTTAAATTGCTACTTGTCCCTCCCTCACCCAACTCACCAGCCACTGTCAGTGCGCAAGATCTTGCTTCCTATTTCAAGGACAATATTGATAAGATCCAAAATGAAATGGCATGCTCTTCCACAGCCAATGACCTGCTCAGATCCCTTCCTGAACCCTCTAACACCTTCTCTTCATATGATCCTACAAATGAAGATGAAGTATCTGCGCTCTTTTCATCTGTCTACTCTACTACCTCTCCCCTTGACACTATGCCCTCACAAATTAGTAAAGCTGTCTGCTGTGCTCATCCCAACCTTAATTAAAATCTATAATATTTCTCTGTCTACTGGTATCTTTCCTTCTCTGTACAAGCATGCAGTTATTAGTCCCATTCTGAAAAAAAAACCTCTGACCCTAACTCTCTCTCAAACTACCGTCCCATCTCTCAGCTCCCATGGCCCTCCATGCTACTTGGGAGACATGCCTACACTCGCCTCACACACTTTCTTAACTCACACAGCCTACTGGACTCACTTCAGTCAGGATTTCGTGCCCAACACTCCACAGAGACAGCACTGACTAAGGTAGTGAATGATTTGGTCACTGTTAAATCTAAAGGCCATTACTCACCTCTTATTCATCTTGATCTCTCTGCTGCTTTTGGCACTGTTGACCACTCTCTTCTCATATAAACACTACAATCCCTAGGTATTCAAGACACAGGCCTTTCTTGGTTCTAATCGCTCCTTCTGTGTTCGTTTCTACGATTCCACCTCCTCTTCGCTACCTCTCTCAGTTGGAATACTGCAAGGCTCAGTCTTAGGTCCTCTGCTTTTCTCTAGCTATACCACATCTCTTAAACTAATCAGCTCTTTCGTATTTCAGTGCCATCTGTATGCGGATGATACTCAGATCTACCTATCCTCCCCTGATTTGTCACCATCTGTATTGGGCCGTGTCACTGCATGCCTTTCTGCCATTTCATCTTGGATGACATCTCGCCAAACTCAAACTTAATATTTCCAAAACAGAATTAATTATATTTACACCAGCCAATAGTAGTTACCAACCTGATATCTCTATCACTGTTGATAACTCAGCAATCACCCCTACCCCACAAGCTCGCTGCCTAGGTGTCATTCTTGACTCTGAACTGTCCTTTGTTTCCCATATTCAATCTGTTTGAAGATCATGTTACATACATCTAAGAAACATATCCAAAATACGACCATATCTTACACAAGACACAGCAAAAACTCTAATCCACGCTCTCATTATCTCCCGCATTGATTATTGTAATAGTCTCCTGACCGGTCTTCCCAATCATAGGCTCTCACCACTACAATCCATTTTGAATGCAGCTGCGAGGCTAATCTTCCTTGCTAGACGTTTATCGTCTGCAGATCCACTCTGTCAGTCCCTCCATTGGTTACCGGTATTCTACCGTATTAACTATAAAATACTTTTACTTACATACAAGGCCATTAATCAAACTGCACCAACATACATCTCTTCATTCATCTCAAAATATCTCCCTACCCGACTTCTCCACTCTGCACAAGATCTGCGACTCTCATCCACACGCATTACTTGTTCACGCCCAAAATTACAGGACTTTATCCGGGCTTCACCCACTCTGTGGAATGCCCTCCCATGCACAATAGGGGGTATATGCAATTCTGGCCGAATTGCGTCTTTTTTTCGTCCGTTTTAGGATTCTACCGTACTCGACAGCCGAAAACCCTCCGCCCGGGACCATGAATTCGACATATGCAATACAAAACGCATTCGACACTCCCCTTGTCGAATAACGACGGACCAATCGTCGAGTAGTGGGCGTCCTGGATTCGACTTCCCGCCGTTTTAATCCCTTTATAGGGCTTGTTTGCTGCGTGCTCAGCAGCCATTTTGTGAACCTGCAGAGTGGAGTAGAGGAGCTGCAGAGCTAGCAAATTGGTGTTGTTTGCTGTGGTATCGTTTGGACACCCCGGAGGAGAGTCGTTTTTGGAGCGATTTCTACATTTGTAGGTAAGTACCACATGTGGCCTGGCGCTGCATGTATGTGTTTGGGTAGTGGGGGGGGGGGGGGTGCCATGAGGTGTACATGTGACTTTGCTTTGGGGTGTTTGGGGTATGTATATGTGTGCAGGTATGTGTATATAGCTCCTGCTTGTATTGCTGCATGTTTTTTTGGGAGTTGTTTGTTTGTTGGTAGTTTTTCACGTTTTTTTTTTCATAAAGTGTTTTTTTGGGTCATGCTTTTGCATTGGTGTACCTCCAGCATGTGCAGGGATGCTTTTTGGCTTGTTTGGGGTGATTTTAGAGTGTGTAGGTATCCGACATGTGGTCGACATGTGATGTCGTTTGTCCCCAAAACATGTTTTTTTGCTCATATTTTAGCACTGGTACATGCCTGCACATGCTGGAGGTACTTTTTGGCTTGTTTGGGCTGACTTTGACCGTGTCGGTATCTGCCATGTGGCCGACATGTGGTGTAGTTTGTTTCCAAAACATGTTTTTTGCTCCTTTTGTAGCACTGGTTGACCACCAGCATGTGCAGGGATGCTTTTTGGCTTGTTTGGGGTGATTTTAGAGTGTGTCGGTATCCAACATGTGGTCGACATGTGATGTCGTTTGTTCCCAAAACATGTTTTTTTGCTCATATTTTAGCACTGGTGCATGCCTGCACATGCTGGAGGTACTTTTTGGCTTGTTTGGGCTGACTTTGACCGTGTTGGTATCTGCCATGTGGCCGACATGTTGTGTTGTTTGTTTCCAAAACATGTTTTTTGCTCCTAGTGTAGCACTGGTTTACCTCCAGCATGTGCAGGGATGCTTTTTGGCTTCTTTGGGGTGATTTTAGAGTGTGTCGGTATCCAACATGTGGTCGACATGTGATTTCGTTTGTTCCCAAAACATGTATTTTTGCTCATATTTTAGCACTGGTGCATGCCTGCACATGCTGGAGGTACTTTTTGACTTGTTTGGGCTGACTTTGACCGTGTCGGTATCTGCCATGTGGCCGACATGTGGTGTAGTTTGTTTCCAAAACATGTTTCTTGCTCCTTTTGTAGCACTGGTTGACCACCAGCATGTGCAGGGATGCTTGTACGGGGGTTTTGGCTTGTTTGGCTGTGGTTTTTTTTTCAAATTTTCAATTTTTGTTGTTGTTTGGTCCTGCTTGAGCACTGGGGTCCCAGCAGCATGGCGTGTGGTTGCATGTAATTTTGTAATGTGTGTTAAATTTGTAAAAATATTTTTTTTCTTTTTACAACAGAGATGTCCAGGGACAAGTGGCCCCGATCCCCCCCTTCCCCCCACCCCTCAGAAGAACTTTCCCTGCACAGCAATGAGGAGTGGGAGCCGACCCAGGAGGAGGATACGACCGAACAGGCATCCAGTGACCAGCTGCGGTCGTCAAGGGACCAAAGGGAGAAGCAAAAGAAAAAGAAAAGGCCTAGAAAGGTAAATACTGACAACACCTGCAGACACAAATAGCATCCAACTTGACACACCCTAGTTTGCGCACTGCCATGCACACCTACAGGTATCTTTGCGCACTGCCAGGGATACTGACACTCACAGGTACATACCGATCTTATTAATTGCATGTTTGTTTTTTTTAATCCCTAAAGGCAAGAAGCCAGCCAGAGGATCAGTCGGAGGAGGAAGCCTCTGGGGAAGACGCAGGACAGAAGAAGCCGCGTGGACCCAGATACACTGAGGCGGAAAACTGTGCCCTAGTGGATGGCGTTGACAGGTCCTATGACGTTCTGTATGGACCAAGGGCACAGACCACAGCAGCTAAGACCAAGCGAAACATCTGGGATGCCATCGCGAGACAAGTCACTGCAGTATCTGGGAACCGCCGGAGCACCAGAAACTGCATGAAGCGGTACAGTGATTGCCGCAGACAGACCAAGAAGAAGATGGGGATTCAGCGCCGACATGAGACAGCTACGGGAGGTGGTCCGGCTCTCAATCTGAAGTGGCTACCCTGGGAGGAAGTTATTAAAAGGCGCATGAACCCTGCCATGGTCCAAGGAGTTCGCGGAGGTGTGGACTCTAGCCGTCCTGCTGGCTTTCCCGAGGAGGAAGTACCGCCCAGAAGACGGCGGGAGACAAGCAGTCCAAAAGGAGGCCTGATGGTAAGAATACATTCATATGAGCTGCACTAATCTTTTTTTTTTATTTTTTTTTAAATTTGCCTGTGTGTTTGTTCTTTTTCCCCAGACACGCCTGCCCAGAGGACATCTCCTGCGAGCAGGACATCGCCAGCGCGCGGACCCTCACCTGCGCAGCAGGAATCGGCAGCAGCGTGCGGACCATCACCTGCGCAGCAAGCATCAGCAGCGCGCAGATCACCTCCGTGCCACACTTCGTCAGCGCGCAGAAAGTCACCTGCGCGCCAGACATCGTCAGCACGCAGACCATCACCTGCGCGCCAGACATCAGTGCACAGAACGTCACCTGTGCGCCAGACACCGTCGGCGACCACACCACCAGCTGGGCGCCAAAGTACATCTCCTGCGCGCAGGCCATCACCAGCTCGTCATCTCTCCAGGAGCTCTGGGACTGTGACCGAAGAGCCTCAACAAGACACTACCCTTGTGGACCCATCACCCGAACTGTTTGAGTCTACAGGGTTAACGGACGAGACTTTTCTTGGGTTTGAAGACAGCCGTGCAGAAGTATCCAGCCAGACCCTTGAAAAGTCTCCAGAATTGAGGACAAGTGAAGCTCCTGGAGCAGCGGCACCACCGGATGGAGAAGGTTTTTATTTATTTTTGGGGGGGATGGGAGGGGGGGGGGGGGGGGCAACCTTTTTGTATAGTTTATTAACTTTAATTTTTAGTTTTCTTTTGCAAACAGAGGTGCCACGGACCAGCAGCGGACTTGCGTCGGGGATTGGTTCCTTCTTCAGGCCGGATCTCCTACAGGATTCGTCGGACGACGAGGTGGAAGTGCAGCAGCCCGCTGTTTCTACATCCCTGTGTGAGTAAATATCAAATTGTGAGCCTTCAAACAAATGTATGAATGTGTATACTAATTTCTAATTTTCTTTTCAGCTGCACAAATGCAATTGGTGGCAGACGTACAGGAAGGGCAGGATCCCTCAAATGTTCAGAGAGTACACACCCTGGCAGCAGAGATGACTCCCCGCCAGGATACCTACACGAATGTCGTTGAAACCAGACTGGACGCCATTGAGAAGATAATGGAGAAGATGGCAAACGGTCTGGTTGAAATGCAAAAGGCTCATGCCGACAGCACGGCAGAAATGCAAAAGACCAGACGAGAAGATCACAAGGAGACTATGGACATCCTTCATGTTCTGGCCACATCCATCAACCGGCTGGTGGAGAACACATCATGCCTGGCACACAGCGTTGACAACATGTCGGAGAGCCAACGACATTCGGCATCCAGCCAACAGATCATCGCAACCACACTGCAGATGATGTACGATAAGCTCCCAGAGCCAGCTCATCAACACGCTGGTGAACCACCACTTCCGCCATCACAAGCCACACGGATGCCTCCTTCCCTTCCTCCACCACAATCCTGGTATAGACGGTCACAGCTTTACCAAGGATATACAGGGATGTACCCCACCCACCAGATGCCTCCACCACCAACACCGGCCGCATCATCTACACCCGCACGGCCACCGAGGCCAAGTCAACACATTCACCAGCCGCCCAGGGCATCGACGCCCCATCAGGAGGAAGAAGAGGATACGGACGGACAACCACCATAAGCCCGTTCGTATTGCTTTATTATTTACTCTTATGTTTTTCATGTTTCCCTTTCTCCCCCTCTCATTAGTTTTTTTTTTTTCTTAAAAATGTTATGTTTGTGTTGGGCTCCCCCACTCTCGACCGGATACTACCAAGGAGCTTTATGTCTAGGCATACATGCGCGGGCATGTATGGTAACGGATGAAAGCTCCTTGTGGCTACATGTATGATGGGCCAAAGAGCTAATCTGATACCACTTTTTTTTTTTTTTACCAAAAAACTCCTTTTTGTATTGGTGTACAATAGGCTTTCACTGTTGTGTGAATTTACTATTCACTAGTGTTTATTTTTGGCTTATTCATAGGATTGGGTGGAAAATTGAAGTGGACGGCGTAATTCGTGTTGTGCGTACCAAGGTGAGTAAAGCCATGTTTCAATGTATATATTCAAGAAACTTTGGACCGCCTGCCCTTGTGGAACCACACAGCCCAGCAATGGGTCATGCTGGGCTGTGTGGTTCCACAAGTGCAGGCGTGTCAAAGTGCTGACCACTGACACCACTCTGCCACTTTGGAACGCCTGCCCTTGTGGAACCACACAGCCCAGCAATGGGTCATGCTGGGCTGTGTGGTTCCACAAGTGCAGGCGTGTCAAAGTGCTGACCACTGACACCACTCTGCCACTTTGGAACGCCTGCCCTTGTGGAACCACACAGCCCAGCAATGGGTCATGCTGGGCTGTGTGGTTCCACAAGTGCAGGCGTGTCAAAGTGCTGACCACTGACACCACTATTCCACTTTGGACCGCCTGCCCTTGTGGAACCACACAGCACAGCAATGGGTCATGCTGAGCTGTGTGGTTCCACAAGTCCAGGTGTGTCAAAGTGCTGACCACTGACACCACCATTCCACTTTGGACCGCCTGCCCTTGTGTAACCACACAGCACAGCAATGGGTCATGCTGGACTGTGTGGTTCCACAAGTGCAGGTGTGTCAAAGTGCTGACCACTGACACCACTATTCCACTTTGGACCGCCTGCCCTTGTGGAACCACACAGCCCAGCAATGGGTCATGCTGGATTGTGTGGTTCCACAAATGTTCTTGGGAAAGGAATGAACATGACATCATTAGTGTCTTTACCTTAATATGGATTTTTTCCCCCACAGATATCTACACAAGAAAAGAATGTAAAGAAGAACAAACACTACTTTTTTTGTTTTATTGCATTTTATTTTTTATTCCAAAATAAAATACAAATATATTTCTTCAATAAATTTTTAAAATGAGAAGTTTTGTGTTGTTTTTCTTTAAATTATTAGTAAATAAAATGTAATATATGAGATGCAGTGGTATTGTGTTAGGTCGCCCATGGTACAGCAGGGGAACTGTCGTGTCCCTTTTCATCCATGATGATTCAAGCAACTTGGGAAGGATACTCCGCAAGACCTGTGGAAGAGAATAGTATGAGGTTCCAGGTATTGGTAATAGTGTCACCCTTCTATGGAAAAGAAAAGGTACAAGCAACACTTTGAAACAAGCAGGTTACAGCGGCCTTTGTCCCAAATGCAGCCCTCCGGCACTTGAGTAACTACACATCCAAACATTCCCTGACACAGTGTAGGCATTGGTGTATCAGGGCATGATTGGATGTGCAGTTTTGCAAATGCCGGAGGGCTGCACTTTGGACATGCCGGGGTGACTTGGGCAGGAGGGAGTTTTGGGCAATACATCTCACCTGAGGGGGGTTGTCTGCTACATGGCGGAGGTTCCGGTCCACATCACAAGTAGGTCACCCATGCCATGGTACATCAGTGGAACGGTCGTGTCTCTTCACATCCACACCACTTGGGAAGGATACTCCGCAAGACCTGTGGAAGAGAATAGTATGAGGTTCCAGCTATTGGTAATAGTGTCACCCTTCGATGGAAAAGAAAAGGTACAAGCAACACTTTGACACCAGCAGGTTACAGCGGCCTTTGTCCCAAATGCAGCCCTCCGGCACTTGAGTAACTACACATCCAAACATTCCCTGACACAGTGTAGGCATTGGTGTATCAGGGCATGATTGGATGTGCAGTTTTGCAAATGTCGGAGGGCTGCACTTTGGACATGCCGGGGTGACTTGTACAGGAGGGAGTTTTGGGCAATACATCTCACCTGTGGGGGGTTCTCTGCTACATTGCGGAGTTTCCGGTCCACATCACAAGTAGGTTGCCCATGGTAGAGTTGGATAAACGGGTCCAATATTTGCGGCAACCCAACAACAGGAAAAAACAGGGGGTAACAGGTCGTCAACAGGACGAAACTTTGAAAACAGGCCTGGGAAGGTGCGTCAACAGGACGTAAAACTCTGAAATACATAAATAAAGATTTTTTTTTAGAATATTACAATCTCAGTTTACACGATAATACAAATGTTACAAGTATACTCACAGGCAGTGAAAAAAAAGCTTTGGATCAATGTCCGTCGGGAATCATCTCCTTCGTCCATACCCACCGGTAGAGCAGAAGAACGGTTCCCACGTCGGAAAGCACTACGACGAAGAGTCACAGGCAAACGGTTTGCGACACATATGTTGTGTAAAATACAACATGCATTTACCATGCCGCAAACCTTCGCCGGTGAGTACAAAAGAGCACCACCGGAAGTGTCAAAACATCTAAACCGGCTTTTAAGTACACCAAAGGCACGCTCAATTATTTGCCTCGATGCTTTGTGTGTCTCTTGGTAACGTTTTTCTGCTCTACCAACAGGATTAGACAATGGGGTCAAGAGCCACGATTTGTTGGGATAACCCGCATCGCCTATGGAAATGAAAAAAATGGTGGGTAATATAAAAAATAAAAATAAAAAATAAAATAAAATAAAAACAATTAAAATAAATACCTAACAGCCAGCCACCCGGCATGTTTCCTGTTTTGAAATTGTCAAACAGCGATGACTGACTTAGGATGAAGGAGTCGTGAGACGATCCAGGAAATCCCACAAAAATATAAAAAAATTTCATGTTGACATCACAGACCACCTGTATATTCATGGATTGGAAATGTTTTCGGTTCCGAAAACATTCTTCCGAATTCCGTGGCGGTCTGATCTGCACGTGGGTACAGTCAATCGCGCCCAGAACATTGGGAAAATTGTATTTGGTAAAAAAGTCTAATTTGATCTCACGACATCCGCTGTCCGTATATGGAAATGTGATGAACTGAATCGTCAATTTGCGGAAAGCCCTAATGACATGGGTTATACAGCGCGACAGTGTCGACTGTGAAAAACCGCATGTTTGAGACAAAGTAGGCTGGAATGTGCCTGACGCCAAAAAATGTAACGTAGCGAGCAGTTTCTGGAAACCGCTGACTGCGCGATTGGTCCGTGCCCGAGGTTCCAGGTCGGCCTCCAACAGAGTGTACAGTGAATATATGTCACGAGTCGATAAGCGATAATTTTGAATCACCTCGAACTCGCTGAGATCCTCCAGTTCACGCCTAGTGCGATACTGGCGTGGATGTGGAAATGAAACACGCAATACTGACTCACCCAATGCAGACATTTGCTGACCTTGATCCTGATGTTCAGAAGCCCTTTCTTCCTCCATGCTTGCAGCCAGCATGAACATCACAATCTGTTCAGAAAAAGGCTCCATTATTGTAGTCAGTACAAAAATAGGATATAAATGTGTTAAAACGCAGGGATTGTCCTAAAAAAACAATTCCACAAGAGAGCTGACTGTAATGGCTCCTTCTCCCTGAAGTCTCAAACCCGGGAGTGAGGTTAGAGGAGGGGCTTTGCAGAAGTGTATCCTGGGTAAAACTGTGGAATCATGGGTACATTTCCCTCAGCAGAGTGAAGACAAAAATATTATTTTAAAAAATCAATGAAATAATACTTGTGAGTCAGAAAAAGACAAACCAAATAGATAATCCCTTCAAATATAAATAGATATGCTATTAGCAATCCAAAAAGCAAAAAAAAAAATACATTTAAAATTTTTTTTTTATTAGATCCCGCCAGCAAAGTGAGGCGGAATGAAATTGACGAAATTGCTGTCGAAAAGCACTTTTGTCGAATCGACATTCTTCAATTGAATATACTTTTGTCGAAAAGCCGCATTTTGACCATTGCAGACATGTCGAATTTTGAAAATGTCGATTTGCAAAAAGTCGAATCTGAAACGGCAGGTATTTTGACGAAAAGTACTGTATTGCATTGATGAATTCAATTCGACATGTTTTTTTTTGTCGAAAATGTCCCGTTATTCGACTTTTGCGTCAATTCGACCGCAATTGCATATACCCCTAAACTCACATCTAGTCATTAAACGTTCCCTGAAAACTCACCTCATCAGACAAGCCTATCAAATTCCAGACCCACGCACATAACCTTCAGTGCGTCCCTATCTAATTACATCCTCTCGGTACAGTTCACATAACATCACATATCTTGTCTTTCTTTACTCTCACACCCTCCTGACACTTGGCCAACATTGCTGGGTGATCATATCATAGAACTCATTAAGAGCCTAGCAATCTGGTGGACAATTATACAACAGGTAGCATCTATCCTTGTGTATCAATGCCTATTTCCCTATAGATTGTAAGCTTGAGAGCAGGGCCATCCTACCTCTATGTCTGTCTGTTGTTACCCAGTTTTGTCCTATTACTGTTGTTCCCCAGTTTTGTACTATTACTGTTGTTCTAATTGTAAGGTGCAACGGAATATGCTGCGCTATATAAGAAACTGTTGATAAATAAATAAGTCTTACCTCGTATCAGGGTTGGCCCCAGGCCTACTAGCACCCTGAGCGAGAAAATTTCGAAGGCTCCCCACCGCGCGCGTGCTTCTGGAAAACTGGGCATGGCATCGCAACTTTATATTATCAAACTATAAATAAATATATTTTCACACCCCCTCTACACACACAATTAGCAGCCTTACACATAACAGCCACTGTAGTGTTCCTTACACATTATGGGGTGTATTCAATTATTGTCAGAAACTACAGTCTTGTCAGAAAGACGGCAGTTTCCGACAGGAATAGGTTGGAAGGGGTCCCGACCTGTTCAATTCCGGCTGGTTTTTCTGACAATTCGGGAATTCCCGACTTGTCAGAAACCTGTCGGAAAGCAAACCTGTCGGGTTTGGCCGGCCATTGCATACACACATCGGATCTTTTCCGTCGGAAAGGATCCAACATGATTTGAATATACCCCAATGTCTCCAGTATAGTGCCAGATACACATAATGATCCCAGTAGTGCAGTGCCAGATACACGATATGCCTCCCAACAGTGCCAGATACTCATGATATGTCCCCCAGCAGTGCCAGATACTCATGATATGCCCCCCAGCAGTGACAGATACACATATGCCAACCCAGTAGTGTCAGATGCACATGATATGTCCCCCAGCAGTGACAGATACACATGATATGCCCCCAGCAGTGCAAAACACACATGATATGCCAACCCAGCAGTGCCAGATACACATGATATGCCCCCCAGCAGTGCCAGATGCACATGATATGCCCACAAGGATACATCAGAAGTCTCCCTAACCCCCGCATACTGTACAAATTACACATACACATTGGACACACATACACATTGCACACATGTACATAGCATACCATACACACATAACCATTGCACACACATACATAGCACACTGTGCACACATACACATTGCACACACATATATAGTGCACCATACAAACATACATATTGCATACACATACATACACATTGCACACATATATACACATTGCCAGGGGCAAACGCAGGATTTATTGTGTGTGTGTGTCCCCACGCACACACAGTAAATCCTGCGTTTGCCCCAGGCAATGTGTATGTATGTGTGCAAATTGTATGTATGTGTGTGCATGGTGTGCTATTTATCTGTGTGCAATGTGTATTGTATGCTACAGTATGTATAGGTTTTAATATGGACACCCCCACCCCAGGGTGTCCATATTGAAACTTTTACATACTGCAGTATACAACACACATACACATACATACACAATGCACACACATAAATAGCACACCATACACACATACACTTGCATGCACATACTCAGCACACCATACACACATACACTTGCATGCACATACACACTGCACACCATCGCACGTCACTGGTACACTTGCATGCACATACTGTACATAACATATCATACACACATAGCACATCATACACAAATACATAGTATACTGTACTGCACACCACACATCTTTCACTTAAAAACACATATGTAGGGAGATAGATACAGCTGATACCCCCTTTGACCCCCGCCCCCACAACACCCCCCCCCCCCCACACACACACACACACACACACAAACCACACACTTGCGGCTCTGGTACACAGCGCTGCGGAACCAGTGAGCCACCCAGCGGGAACTGCCAGTAGGAGGAACAGCGCGCTGCCACTGTGCAGCTCTTACATTCAGCCAGCCTGCCTCTGTGTCAGTCAGCCAGCCGCGATATTGACAATGCGCTCCACTCAGCTCCGCTCCATCTCCCACAAGAAAAATGCTGCTTCCACCTGGCGCTGAGCCGGGAGACGGGGAGGAGGAGCGCCACCTGGCAGGGGGAGGAGTAAACTGTTCTGAATCGGAGCCAGGAGATAGACCACAAACCGGCACCACATTAAAAAATGACCCGGTGCCCTTAGTAGCCCGGTGCCCTGTGCGGCCGCTCTATTCGAACGTGCCTGGAGCCGACACTACCTTGTATTCTCCCTCTTATTCACTCATTAATTCCTCTTTCTCTAACGTCCTAGTGGATGCTGGGGACTCCGTCAGGACCATGGGGATTAGCGGGCTCCGCAGGAGACAGGGCACATCTAAAAAAGCTTTTTAGGTCACATGGTGTGTACTGGCTCCTCCCCCTATGACCCTCCTCCAAGCCTCAGTTAGGTTTTTGTGCCCGTCCGAGAGGGTGCAATCTAGGTGGCTCTCTTAAAGAGCTGTTTAGAAAAGTTTTTTTTTAGGTTTCTAATCAGTGATTCCTGCTGGCGACAGGATCACTGCAACGAGGGACTTAGGGGAGAGACTTGCAACTCACCTGCGTGCAGGAGGATTGAAGTTTTAGGCTACTGGACACTGAGCTCCAGAGGGAGTCGGAACACAGGTCAGCCTGGGGTTCGTCCCGGAGCCGCGCCGCCGATCCCCCTTACAGACGATGAAGAACGGCAGAACGGAGGTCCGGAAACAGGCGGCAGAAGACTCCTCAGTCTTCATGAAGGTAGCGCACAGCACTGCAGCTGTGCGCCATTGTTGCTACACGGCTCACTGATCTCGGTCACGGAGGGTGCAGGGCGCTGCTGGGGGCGCCCTGGGCAGCAATATAGATTACCTTAGAGGCAAATAAATACATCACATATAGCCATTAAGGCTATATGTATGTATTTAACCCAGGCCAGTTTTCCTAATAACCGGGAGAAAAGCCCGCCGTGAAAGGGGCGGAGCTTATTCTCCTCAGCACTCAGCGCCATTTTCCTGACCAGCTCCGCTGGTGAGGAAGGCTCCCCTGCACTACAGAAACAGGGTTAAAGAGAAGGGGGCCATAAATTGGCGATATAATTATATATTAAGAGCCCATATATAGAAACAACACCTTCTAGGGTTGTTATATACATTATGGCGCTTTTGGTGTGTGCTGGCAAACTCTCCCTCTGTCTCCCCAAAGGGCTAGTGGGTCCTGTCCTCTATCAGAGCATTCCCTGTATGTGTGTGCTGTAGGTCGGTACGTGTGTGTCGACATGTATGAGGAAAATGTTGGTGAGGAGACGGAGAAAAATTGCCTGTAATGGTGATGTCACTCTCTAGGGAGTCGACACCAGAATGGATGGCTTACTTATGGAATTACGTGATAATGTCAACACGCTGCAAGCCGGTTGACGACATGAGACAGCCGGCGGACAAATTAGTATCGGTCCAGGCGTCTCAGACACCGTCAGGGGCTTGTAAAAACGCCCATTTACCTCAGTCGGTCGACAGACACTGACACGGACACTGACCCCAGTGTCGACGGTGAAGAAACAAACGTATTTTTCCTTTAGGGCCACAAGTTACATGTTAAGGGCAATGAAGGAGGTGTTACGTATTTCTGATACCACAAGTACCACAAATAAGGGTATTTTGTAGGGTGGGAATAAACTACTTGTAGTTTTGCCTGAATCAGATAAATTAAATGAAGTGTGTGATGATACGTGGGGTTCCTCCGACAGAAAGTTATGGGCGGTATACCCTTTTTCCCGCCAGTAGTAAGGGCGAGTTGGAAAACACACCTTAGGGTGGACAAGGCGCTCACACGCTTATAAAAAACATGGCGTTACCGTTTCCAGATACGGCCGCCCTCAAGGAGCCAGCTGATAGGAAGCTGAAAAATATCATAACAGTATATACACACATACTGGTGTTATACTACGACCAGCAATCGCCTCAGCCTGGATGTGCAGCGCTGAGGGGGCTTGGTCGGATTTCCTGACTGAAAATTTTGATACCCTTGACAGGGACAGGATTTTATTGTCTATAGAGCATTTTAAGGATGCATTTCTATATATGTGTGATGCGCAGAGGCATATTTGCATTCTGGCATCAAGAGTAAATGTGATGTACATATCTGCCAGACGAAGACACGACAGTGGTCAGGTGAGGCAGATTCCAGACGGCATATGGAAGTATTGCCGTATAAAGGGGCGGTCCATTGGACCTGGTGGCCATGGCAACAGCTGAAAAATCCACCTTTTGTTACCCCGAGTCACATATTGGCAGAAAAGGACACAGTCTTTTCAGTCTCAGTCCTTTCGTCCCCATACGGGCAGGCGGGCGAAGGCCAGTCATATCTGCCCAGGGGGAGAGGAAAGGGAAGAAGACTGCAGCAAGCAGCTCATTCCCAGGAACAGAAGCTCCTCACGGCTTCTGCCAAGTCCGCAGCATAACGCTGGGGCCGTACAAGCGGACTCAGGTGCGGTAGGGGGTCATCTCAAGAGTTTCAGCAACACTCGCAAGGGAACTCCGGGATCCTACATGTAATATCCCAGGTGTACATTGGAAATTCGAGACGTCTCCCCCTCACACAATTCACAGGCTGTATTCCCAGCAGGTGATAATCAAAGTACCCTTCTTACAACAAGGAAGGGGGTAGTATTCCACACTATATTGTGGTACTGAAGCCAACCGGCTCGGTGAGATCTGAAATATTTGAACACTTACATACAAGCGTTCAAATCAAGATGGAGTCACTCGGAGCAGTGATAGCGAACCAGGAAGAAGGGGACGATATGATGTCACTGGATATCAGGGACGTTTACCTACAGGTCCAAATTTGCCCTTCTCACCAAGGGTACTTCAGGTTCCTGGTACAGAACTGTCACTATCAGTTCAGACGCTGCCGTTTGGATTGTCCACGGCGCCCCGGGTCTTTACCAAGGTAATGGCCGGAATGATGATTTTTCTTAAAAGAAACATGGACGCTTTCCTGATAAGGGCAAGGTCCAGAGAACAGTTGGAGGTCGGAGTAGCACTATCTTAAGTAGTTCTACGACAGCACGAGTGGATTCTAAATATTCCAAAATCGCAGCTTTTTCCGACGACACGTCTACTGTTCCTAGGGAAGATTCTGGACACAGTCCAGAAAAACGTGTTTCTCCCAGTGGAGAAAACCAGGGAGTTATCCGAGCTAATCGGGATCCTCCTAAAACCAGGAAAAGTGTCAGTGCATCATTGCACAAGAGTCCTGGTAAAAATGGTGGCTTATTACGAAGCAATTCCATTCGGCAGATTTCCCGCAAGAACTCTTCAGTGGGATCTGCTGGACAAATGGTCCGGATCGCATCCTCAGATGCATCAGCGGATAACCCTATATCCAAGGAAAAGGGTGTCTCTCCTGTGGTGATTACAGAGTGCTCATCTTCTAGAGGGCCGCAGATTCGGCATTCAGGATTGGATGCCGGTGACCACGGAGGCCAGCCTGAGAGGCTGGGGAACAGTCACACAGGGAAAAAATTTCCAGGGAAGTGTGATTAAGTCTGGAGAATTCTCTCCGCATAAATAAGCTTAGAGCAAATTTATAATGCTCTAAACTTAGCTAGACCTCTGCTTCAAGGTCAGCCGGTATTGATCCAGTGGGATAACATCACGGCAGTCGCCCACGTAAACAGAAGGGCGGCACAAGAAGCAGGAGGGCAGTGAAAACTGCAAGGATTTTTCGCTAGGCGGAAAATCATGTGATAGCACTGTCAGCAGTGTTCTTTCCGGGAGTGGACGACTGGGAAGCAGACTTCCTCAGCAGGCATGACCTCCACCCGGGAGAGTGGAAACTTCATAGGGAGGTTTTTTCAACATGATTGTGGACCGTTGGCAAAGACCAAAGGTGGACATGATGGCGTCCCGCCCGAACAAAAAACGGGACAGGTATTCCGCCAGGTCATGAGACCTTCAGGCGATAGCTGTGGATGTTCTGGTAACACCGTGGGTGTACCAGTCTGTGTATGTGTTCCCTCCTCTGTTTCTCATAACCAGGGTATTGAGAATTATAAGACATAGAGGAGTATGAACTATACTAGTGGCTCCGGATTGGCCAAGAGGGACTTGGTACCCGGAACTTCAAGAAATGCTCACAGAGGACTAAGGGCCTGGGGAGCTAAGAAGGGACTTGATTCAGCAAGTACCATGTCTATTCCAAGACTTACCGCGGCTGCGTTTGACGGCATGGCGGTTGAATGCCGGATCCTGAGGGGAAAAGGCATTCCATAAGAGGTCATACCTACCCTGGTCAAAGCCAGGAAGGAGGTGACCGCACAACGTCATCACCACATGTGGTGAAAATATGTTGCGTGGGTGAGGCCAGGAAGGCTCCACGACGGAAATTCAACTAGGTCGATTTCTACACTTCCTGAAAATAGGAGTGTTTTGGACCTCAAATTGGGGTTCATTAACATTTAAATTTCGGCCCTGTAGATTTTCTTCCAGAAAGAATTGACTTTAGTTCCTGAAGTCCAGATTGTAAAGGATGTATTGCATATACAGCTTTTTTGTGCCCCTAGGGGCACCGTGAGATCTCAACATAGTGTTGGGATTTCTTAAAATCATATTGGTTTGAACCGCTCAAATCTGTGGATTTGAAATATCTCACATGGAAAGTGACCATGCTGTTGACAAATATCTCACATGGGAAGTGACCATGTTGTTAGCCCTGGCCTCGGCCAGGCGATTGTCAGAATGGGCGGCTTTGTCTTACAAAAGCCCATATTAAAATTTTCCATTTGAACAGGACAGAACTGGGACTCGTCTCCAGTTTCTTCATAAAGGGGTGTCAGCGTTTTCACCTGAAACAACCTCTTGTGGTGCCTGCGGCTACTAGGGACTTGGAGGACTCCAAGTTACTAGACGTGGTCAGGGCCCTAAAAATATATATATATATATATATATATAGTTAGGACGGCTGGAGTCAGAAAGTCTGACTTGCTGTTTATACTGTATACACCCAACAAGCTGGGTGCTCATGCTTCTAAGCAGTCTATTGCACGCTGGATTTGTAGTACAATTCAGCTTGCACATTCTGTGGCAGGCCTGCCACAGACGAAATATGTAGATGCCCATTCCACAAGGAAGGTGGGCTCATCCTGGGCGGCTGCCCGAGGAGTCTCGGCATTACAACTTTGCCGAGCAGCTACGTGGTCAGGGGAGAACACGTTTGTAAAATTTTACAAATTTTGATACTCTGGCTAAGGAGGACCTGGAGTTCTCTCATTCGCTGCTGCAGAGTCATCCGCACTCTCCCGCCCGTTTGGGAGCTTTGGTATAATCCCCATGGTCCTGACGGAGTCCCCAGCATCCACTAGGACGTTAGAGAAAATAAGAATTTACTTACCGATAATTCTATTTCTCGTAGTCCGTAGTGGATGCTGGGCGCCCATCCCAAGTGCGGATTGTCTGCAATGCTTGTACATAGTTATTGTTACAAAAATCGGGTTATTACTATTGTTGTGAGCCATCTTTTCGGAGGCTACTTCGTTTTGTTATCATACTGTTAACTGGGTTCAGATCACAAGTTGTACGGTGTGATTGGTGGGGCTGGTATGAGTCTTACCCGGGATTCAAGATCCTTCCTTATTGTGTACGCTCGTCCGGGCACAGTACCTAACTGAGGCTTGGAGGAGGGTCATAGGGGGAGGAGCCAGTACACACCATGTGACCTAAAAAGCTTTTTTAGATGTGCCCTGTCTCCTGCGGAGCCCGCTAATCCCCATGGTCCTGACGGAGTCCCCAGCATCCACTACGGACTACGAGAAATAGAATTATCGGTAAGTAAATTCTTATTATCTTTGAAACAGGCTACAACCTATTTCACCTGTCCCCTGTCAATGATGGAACAATTTCTATAAATATGGTGATAGCTGCATTAAAATGTGCTACGATACACTGCTGTATGTTTCAAAGACAAAACAAAAAAAAAGACCCCATAATCTCTACTTAAATCCCAACCGGACCGAATAATCAAGGTCTAAGATTTGTGTGGGCCACAAGACAAAATGTATTATAAGTAATGCTGGTTGGGGTTAGGCTGCGGAAGGGGATGTTAGAGTTAGGCTCTAGAACAAAAGGTTAGGGTTAGGCACTGGAAGAAAGGGCAGCTAGGGTTAGGCTGCAGAAGGGGAGGTTAGGAGTAGGCATCCAGAGGGATGGTTAGTCTGGGGGAGGTGATTTTAGGGTTAATCTGCTGGAGGGGAGGTTAGGGTTAGGCACCCAGGGGGGCAGTTAGAGGTGGTCATTCCGAGTTGTTCGCTCGTTGCCGATTTTCGCTATATTGCGATTAGTCGCTTAATGCGCATGCGCAAGGTTCGCAGAGCGCATGCGGTTAGTTATTTTACTCAAAAGTTAGGTATTTTACTCACGGCATAACGAGGAATCGTTCTGGTGATCGTACTGTGATTGACAGGAAGTGGGTGTTTCTGGGCGGAAACTGGCCGTTTTCTGGGAGTGTGTGAAAAAACGCTGGCGTTTCTGGGAAAAGCGGGAGTGTCTGAAGAAACGGGGGAGTGTCTGGGCGAACACTGGGTGTGTTTGTGACGTCAAACCAGGAACGAAACTGACTGAACTGATCGCAATGTCTGAGTAAGTCTGGAGCTACTCAGAAACTGCTAAGAAATTTCTATTTGCAATTGTGCTAATCTTTCGTTCGCAATTCTGCTATGCTAAGATACACTCCCAGAGGGCAGCGGCTTAGCGTGTGCAATGCTGCTAAAAGCAGCTAGCGAGCGAACAACTCGGAATGAGGGCCAGAGTTAAGCTAAGGAAAGGGAGGTTAGATCCTTTGGGACCCACTCATTTTTCAAACACTGGGTCCCTCGCTGCCTGTAATGCGTATTTTGCGATCACTGGGAGGAGAAGTGAGGACGAAGGAGGTAAGGTGGAATGAGTAAATGAGGAGAGCTACAGGTGAGAGTAGAGATTATGGGGTCTTTTTTTTTGTTTTGTCTTTGAAACATACAGCAGTGTATCGTAGCACATTTTAATGCAGCTATCACCATATTTATAGAAATTGTTCCTAATGCACTCCTCTGAAGTCAGCCTACAAACCACCATCCCCATTTATTAACTGTACAGTACACAGTAACTGAGACCTCTATTACACCTAGAACACATCTTCTATAAGCAGTACATTCATATAGATTCTTTTCATTTACCACCATCCGATACTAGAAGAATCATCTAACAATAGACCCATAATCGTCATAAATATACTATGGGGGAAATGTTTCAAAACTTGGAGAGAGATTATGACAGGAGCTGATTGGTTGGTAGTTTAACCACTTGCCTGGTACTACCATATGTGATGCGACTGCAGCCAGAAGTGCGTTACCTGGCCAGGCCGCATTATATACGGGCAGCAAGCTCCGCTGTGTCCCCCCTCTGTATGGAAAAGAACTGCACAATGTGCAGAACAGGCTTCCTCCTGCTGCTGCAGACCACAGGAAGTGATTGTGGTCCGTGACTGCCGACATCACTTTTCGAAATTGCGCCCCAGAATGCCTTGCGAGCGGAATTCCAGGGTGCATGCACCAGAATTAAACGTGCTGGGAGGAAAATCTAGTTTCCTACCCCAGCATATCTATGCTGATCACGGCTTGTGCAGAGATCAGCTGCAGTGGGGGGGACTGATGATCATCTCCCCTGTGTACGCACCGCTGTGCTATCTGCAAAAAAGTTGAGGGGCTGGTCTATAACATCGGGAGCGTAATGTGGACTAGGGGGTTAATATGCCCCATAAACATTTTTGGGGGGAGGGGAGGAGGTATATATTAGTAATAATAATAATAATAATAGAAAAGAAAACAAGAAGGGTGGGAACAGAGTTGGGGCCCATTGACACTGGGGGTGGGGGTTCTCCCAGGGGATCTGTTACCACCAGGGGGTGTGGTGGATGTCAATTCAGGGGATCTTATGCCACAAGAGGGAGTGTTTGTCATGGGGGGTAAGACGTAAAATTACAATGGGGGTTTTTGTTCACACGGTTGGTGGCTGCCATGTTACAGGCTGTGTTTGAAAAATGACAGGAGCTTATTGGCTGGTACTTTATCACCATGCAATTTATCACTCTCCAAGGCTTGATAAATCTGTCCCATTGCCTGTAAAATGATGGTTAGGAGCTGATTGACTGGTACTTTATCTCTTTCCACACTATATTTTTCCAAGCTTTGATAAATCTCCCCCACAGTCTGTAAAATGACAGAAACTGATTGGTTGGTACTTTATCTCTCTCAAAGGCTTGAAACATTTCCCCCTATATCCATTCCCGTCTAGTCGGCAGTTCTTACTTTAGTAACATGGTAGTTGTAAACCATACCTTGCTGTGGGAAGTGCGCAAAGAATAATTGCTTGTCAACGGTCTTGTTCGCCACCATGCCACATAAACCTCTAAATGGGCATAAAAGGAAAATAAACACTACAACACATCCATGTGAAAAGTAATTTTAATTTAATAAATGTATGGAAAATAAAACTTAACACAGATCTTTTATGCAGAAAACAGTTTGGCATTTCTCGGGTGCATGACTTGCAATTAACCAGAATTACAGACGGGAAATAGGAAACAATATATTAGGCATTTTCAGAATTAGAGATACATAAAGTATAATTTTAAAGCAAAACAGAAACAGCCAACGGCCTATCTCTAGAAATACTGTATAAGCCAGCTGCTGACAAGGTGACAATAAGTCACTGCAATGCTTAAGGGATAGAGGAAAGAAGAAAGGTGTTTGACCCCCTAGGTACAGTAGGACAGGCCTAGACTGCGAGTGTCTCCCAGTACAAAAAGGAGAGGCCACATCATGCTTATAAATTGCTCACAAAATGCAAAGCACTCAGCTTAAGGTTACAAAAAAAATAATAATAATAATAATAATAATAATAATAATAATAATAATCTGCGATGTGTCACAATATACATGGAAAAGTGTGTTTTCTAATCTGCTTTGTATCGTTATTACCGGTGTGACTGAAGTGCTAAAAGCATGCAGAACTCATGGAGGCTTGTTGCACCTGTAATGCGTCACCCATAAAACAGATGGAGATTATGACCAATTTTCAAGGCAAGAATTATCTGGTAGAAAAAGGACGTTTCTGGCTCATGTTATTCTATAAAATGTTTAATGTCTCACATAGCCTGATCTCAGGAGGGTCCACCATTACATGTATACGGCATTAGGAATGATTAGAATTGAGCACCAGTTCTTAAACTGTTTTAATATGCAAGTAATGTTGCAGAAGAATGTATAAATATGCAGTAGAAAATCCTTGTTTATACAACAATGTATGTGGCAGGGCTTGAAAGAGGCAATCTGTGGGATAACCCATCCCTGTACCTAGCAGGGACGTGCGGTGAGATAAATGGCTGAGGAGGCACTGGCTCTGGTACCTGGTTCCAGAGCCAGATTTATTCACAATATATGAGCCCGAGGGTGCATGTGGGCATTATACACAGGTGCAGCACAGTATATACATGTGGGCATTATACACCGATCCAGCCCAGTATATACATGTGGGCATTATACACAGGTGCAGCCAGGGTTTAAAGTGGTCCTGGAGAGGTGGTGGAACTCATTTAACTCGTCACCTACAGATGGGTCCACCGTTACCTTGACTAGTTTTCTGCGCTAGCCCTATGCACAACATGACTTATTAGCATAAACCCTTCATCTATTGCTTTCAGCTGCAATACAATACAGAGAACAATACAGTAGGGGATTAAGTCATTACAGCAGGGGATTAAGTCCGACTGGCCAGTCTCAGTTAATCCTATTAAAGGTTAAGATAAATGTGGACCCATCTGTACCTCCCCCCACCCATCCTCACATAAAGCGGAACCAGGGCCAGTACTAGTGCTTTTGGAACCCCCCTGCAAACTATAAATTAGTGCCCTATTTCCCTTACTTTATAAAGGGACACTGATCTCACAAAGAAGCAGCGTGGTAACATAATAGTACGCCAATTCAAATTACACCACACAGTAGCACAATCTTATTCACATTACACCGTGTGTAGTGCCCCTGATTCATATTACACCACATAGTAATGCCCCTTATTCAGGTTACGTCACTCAGTGGTGCCCTTTATTCACAATGCACTTGACGATGGTAACCTCTATACATGTTATGCCACACAGTAGTGCCCCTTATATATAATGCCCACAGTAGTGCCCCTTATACACAATTCCCACAGTAGTAGTGCCCCTTACACATAAGACCACAATAGTGCCACTTATACACAAAATGTCCACAGTAGTAGTGCCGCTTATATACAGAATGCCCACAGAAGTAGGGCCTCTTACACATAGTGCCCACAATAGTAGTGCCCTTTACACATACTGGCCACAGTAGTGATGCTTATACACATAATGCCCATCTATTGATACTCAGTTACACCTCATTTCCCCCCACTTTAACCCCTGGGAGCAGCACAGTATATACATGTGGGCATTATACACAGGTGTAGTAGAGTATATACATGTGGGTATTATACACAGGTGTAGCAGTTTATACTGCTTGAAATTTGGTGAGGTTTGATCAGAGATGTGTGGAAAAGATAGACACTCATCTGTCACAGACGTTTTACTCCAGAGTTTTGATGATAAAAATTATTCGAATAATACAAAGAAGATATTTCTAATATATTCTTTGTACTTTTCATATACTTTATAATTTATAGTCAAAACTCTGCCTTATACTGGAGTAAGGCAGGAAAAGCTCTGCCTCACCACACTGCACGTCACTGGTATCTAGGTAACAACACCAGAAACTGTCCATACATAGCCTCTTCCTGTTACATCCACTCTGGTGGGAGAGATAAAGACTCCATAAGACTTAATTATACTGTATTACCCTCTTCTTAAATATAGTTCCTTTCTGTATGCATCCTGCTTTTTATACATAATCATATGCAGTAATGAATTTGGAAACATTTATTTTCTAGACCTCTGCTAAAGCCATTTATTTCACTTCTGAGAATACATTAATATAATTATCTTAAATACATAATAGCTTACTGAAGCAGTAACCTGGAAAATTGAACTGTGGTTCTACATAGCAGTCTTCTCTTTATATAAATGCTGAATATTGCAGTGAGCTGACGATGCTTGGCAACCTGAAAGTTTATGGGTCCAGCTGTATCATGTTCTCCTCCTCCATTGCTGACCATGTAACAATCCATTACAAAAACTTTTACATTTGTCTATAAATCAAGCAAATTATTGTTACTGTACTAAAATACAAGGGTGAAAGGCGGCATTTATCTAATTTTGGAGAGATAAAGTGGAAAAGCAGCACAGAGCAACCAGATTCAAACTGTTGTTCTAGCACAGCCTGTAAAATGACAGTTAAAAGCTGCTTAGTTGCTATGGACAACTTCTCCACTTTCTCTCCAAGACTTGATAAATCTCCCCCTAAAATATTACAGATATGTGCAATATACAAAGAATGATAACTTATTAGTTGGGCATGTTAGTTATACAACAAATCATACATTACAAAAACAGCAAAAAATTAACAGCAGATATGTCCAAGCAGTATGGTAACCCTTTTTTGATATGTAACCAATTGGTCAACACCCAGGCTTGCTCATTCTCAGAGTGGTCAATTACCAAACTTGGGCCCAGATTTATCAAGTCTATAGGGCCCTACACACTGGCCGATTTTCGGAAAGATATGAACGATCTCGTTCATAAATGAACGAGAACTCGTTCATATCTTTCAGTGTGGAGACTCCAGCGATGAACGATGCGCGTCCCCGCGCTCGTTCATCGCTGGTCTCCCGTCGGCTGTGCATGCAGGCCAATATGGACGATCTCGTCCATATTTGCCTGCACTTCAATGCAGCCGCGTGACGGGGGGAGTGAAGAAACTTCACTCCCCCCGTCACTGCCCCCCCGCCGCCGGGTCGCTCGTCGGCCGTATCCGCCGTCGGGCAGCTCGGCGGCGGGTCGGCCAGTGAGTAGGGCCCTTTAGAGAGTGATAAATTGCCCATTGATAAAGTACCAACCAATCAGCTCCTAACTGCCATGTCACAGGCTGTGTTTGAAAAATGACAGTTAGGAGCAGATTGGTTGGTACTTTGTCTCCATGCAATTTTATCACTCTCCAAGGCTTGATAAATCTGGGACAGAATGATATGGGATCAACACCAAAATAGAAGGTGAAAACACCCTTCTACTGTAGGTTATAGGGCGTGATTCAGACCTGATCGCTGCTGTGCGTTTTCGCACAGCGGGCGATCAGGTCCTAACTACGCATGCGTATGCACCGCAATGCGCATGCGCGCCAGACAACAACAACGGGCATCGCCAGGATGGTGCAAAAACTCCAAACGCACGGGCGTTTGCAAGGTGATTCACAGGATGAGGCCGTTTGTGGGTGGCAACTGACCATTTACAAGGAGTGTCCAGAAAAACGCAGGCGTGCCCAAGCGTTTTCAGGGAAGGTGTCCGACATAAGCTCCAGCCCAGATCACCCTCTTCACATCGCAGCTCTGTGTAGTACACATGTGATTGCACACTTGCACGGCAAATTTACACTCTCCCTAGAGGCGGCGACTATCCGAACGCAGGACAGCAAACTTTGCATCCCAGTGATTAGGTCTGAATCAGCCCCATAATGCACTACTTTATTTAAATGTATTATATTTTTGTTTTTTTCGTAATTCTTTAATACAGACATGATTTGGTTAATGTTCACAAAGAATATGTCATTAGTAAATACACTTTTCACCATAAAATACAACTTCTACAGATAAAAATGTATTTATTTTGGTGTCATTTTTCATCAGATTTACACTGCAGAAGAACAATGCAGCCTAGCCTATTAGCATACCCTCAGCTATCATTACACTGTGTATATTTTAGTATACTCCCACATTCTATTTTGCACATAAACGTCAGTGGAGAGGTCATCATAAATTCAGCCCTTTAAGTGCCATAATAAACGAAACACAATTTAACTAAAGCTGACTTTAGGGGCAAATGGGACTGCTTTTACCATAGGACAGAAGACCAATATAATCATACTAAATAAATTTCAGGAAATTATTGGTCACATTATACTCTACGTATTGTATATAAATCAAGTAATTACAGTCATTTGTCATTCTTTATGTCACAATCTCACAGTAATAAAACACTTTTTGCCTTTATTTGAGGTTTTCTTTTTTTTACAGACCACATAGTGTACAAACATGATACTATATATTAATTATATATTTGTAAACCACAAAAAAATAAATAAAAATATTATATTAAAGATCAACCATGAGGTGATTATGTGGATTTTGCGTAATGCTGGTGGCATACTTGGGGTGGTATGTACCTTTCATACATCCCAATATCCTATTATTCTTCCTTAGGTTACTCTATGCCTAGTCAGTAATACACTGGTTAATGAGGGCATTCATCTCCCCTGTATAACCTTCCCTGTGCTAATCTGCTATGTGTACAAGTAGTACACTGCAGACTGTCCTCTGACCACCCTGGTTATAACCACTACCTTGATTTACTATAGTAGCAGACAGAGTGATTTTGTGTACCTGTTGCCCCACAGTTTGAGCAGATGACATTTTGTTTGAAAAAACAAATATGGAGTCTATCGATTTACTACAGGTTAGTCACTGAGGCATGAGTTATGTCATTGGTCCTGATTCAAAGGCGGACGAAATGTCGATGTCGGACTCAGCACAGTGATTTTTTTTGTCACTGCACACTAAATCGAAACTGCACATGCAACAGTATGCACCTTCTAAATCAGGCTCATTGGGGCAGATTTATTAACATGGAGAAGGCATAAGGTAATGTGATAAACCAGTGATAAGTGTAAGTTGATAAAGGAACCAGCCAATCAGATCCTAACTGTTAATTTACATATTGGAGCTGATTGGCTGGTGTCTTTCACCTTGCACTTATCACTGGTTCCTTATGCCTTCCCCAGGTTAATACATCTGCCCCCTTGTCCTTAGTAAATAGATAGGCTGCACTCTAATGAATATTTAGCCCAGACAATGACTGCTTCCTGTGTACATAGGCATCAGGTACTTTAAATACCACTCAGCCTCCACGATCTGCTCTACTGATATAGCACTTTGGCATCATCAACAAAATATTGTTTCACTCATCTAAAAAATTAAAATAATACAAAAAGAGACAAACACAACTTACATTTACCATTAATACTTTGCAGCTCCTATGGGAATTTTTATTTGACAGTGATTTGATATGCATCGCTTGCTGGTTATAAACTGATCACAGCTTTACTTTTATACTTTACAAATTTCACATTAACCACAGAATAATCTCAAAATTATGATACTCAGGCGTGAGCCTAAGACATACTGTAGGACTGGTTAGTCCAAGTGGTCACTTGTGCAAGAATAGTAAAATAACCATTCCCTGCTATGAGAATCATTTGTCATCACTTAGAAAAACGCACTCAGGAAATGGGTTGATTTTTTCCCTTCAAATAGCTATGTAATATAAATGAGACTGAAGGAAATAAATGCTTGTACCTGTACTGTATTGTTCACAAAATCAGCAGTGGTCGTATTGTCACTCATCCCTAACAGCAAGCCCTCACAGAGATCTCACGGTGGGTGGAAGATGCAGGAAGCTTGTTCAGTCACTGGTAGGTGCCTATGATATTACAGCGCATAATGCAAGTAATAGGAATTGCATTGTTTCAAAATCAAACTGGTGAAAATCTAAAATAATATAATGATAGTGCCAGGCATTCACCAGACCTGACCGCTGAATAGAACTTGTCACATGAAAAGTTCATGTGAAATTTCAGCCAATCCAGAGTATCACATTGCTTGATAACCCATACTAAATACAATTGCTGGTGTCCAGGGTATGCATAGCAGCCATAACCAACAAATCACTGATCAGGCAGCAGCTACTAATCCTGATTTTGGAATGTATGCCCAATCTCAGGATTTATATGATTTTGTTCATTAGTGTAACTAATGTTTTCTCTTCCATAAATCTCTTGCTCATACTTTCATTTATATGTCCTACAAGTTTTGCTGAAATCTGTCTTATAAAACATTGATCTATGCTTGAAAGAAGATACTCCCCTACTGTAGGGATTCTAGTATTCCTGTATTAACCTAGGTCCCAATTATTAATGGAGCCCCTTTATAAAGTGATGTACATCTACAGAGCAGGCTCAGGCAATCCATGAATCTCCAACATTTATAGAACCAACTTCCAATATGTCCTACAAGATAGAACACATAAAGATTGTCTATCTATGCTCTAGTCCAGGCATTCCCAACCTCGGTCCTCAAGGCACACTAACAGACTAGGTTTTAGTGATATCCAGGCTTCAGCACAGGTGACTTAATTAGTACCTCAGTTAATTTTATTTAACCATTTGTGCTGAAGCCTGGCTATCACTAAAACCTGCACTGTTAGTGTGCCTTGAGGTGCGAGATTCGGAATGCCTGCTCTAGACTCTAGAGACTTGCTCAATTTATTCCTGATGTTTAGCCCTTAGTTAAACTCTCATACTACTTCCAACAAAACAGAAATCCACTGAGAAACTACTTATAAATAGAGCAGTACAGTATCACACAATAAAATGACTGATCACACAATAGTTCCAAACAAAACAATCATATCTAGTATTTTAAGAAAAAAAACTATACAGGTTGAGTATCCCTTATCCAAAATGCTTGGGACCGGAGGTATTTTGGATATGGGATTTTTCCATATTTTGGAATAATTGCATACCATAATGAGATATCATGGTGATGGGACCTAAATCTAAGCACAGAATGCATTTATGTTTCATATACACCTTATACACACAGCCAGAAGGTAATTTTAGCCAATATTTTTTGTAACTTTGTGCATTGAACATAGTGTATCTACATTCACACAATTCATTTATGTTTCATATACACCTTATACACACAGGCTGGAGGTCATTTAATACAATATTTTGAATAACTTTGTGTATTAAACAAAGTTTGTGGACATTGAGCCATCAAAAAACAAAGGTTTCACTATCTCACTCTCATTCAAAAAAGTCCGTATTTCGGAATATTCTGTATTTCGGAATATTTGGATATGGGATACTCAACCTGTATTCTATTTTGGTACGGGGACACTTGCCAATATTATAAAACACCATATCAACTTCTGTAGCTTTTGCTGTATTTTAAACTACATTCTTATGGCACAATTTTGGCATTAGTTCAAGATTATAAGGGTCAATTTTATTAGTGAATGAAATTTGTGAAATTGACCTCTGTATTTTGGGCAATAATGCTCAATGACAATACATCTCTACATTTACTGTAGATACCCCAATTCACTAACAATGCAGCTAAACAACATAAACATAAAGTATTTACCCAGCAGAACAGTAATATGTTTATAAGTTTAAAAAGAATTATTGTAGATTTCACTTAAATTGGTCAATTTTATTTATCTAGCCTTAATTAAATATTGTGCCCTTTACAGCTGACTACGGGAAATGGAACATCATATGTACTGCGGAAATATTACAAGGCAAAAAAAAATTGTGGTTAACTGATAAATTACAAATTACATAGCACGGTTGAAAAACACAGAGGAATAAGTACATGAAGTTCAACTTTCTTCATTTTAATTGCACTGTAGACCTGCTTCTAACGAATGGCATCACAAAATGAATAGTCTGATTTGCCTGGGGTACTCCGATTCCAATATATCTCTACCGTTAATGAGCAGTTTGCAGATCACCACATTAAATTATGTACTTTGATATCTGCATAAATGCAGCAAAAAGAAAATCTTTTCTGCGGTGGAAAATAGTTCATTTTCTGTAGAGAATAACTGAAATAGTTTTTGGAAAATAAAAATAAAATAATATGCTTACAAACAATAAAAAGAATACACAAATATGGGGACGTTAAAGATACTAAGGAAATAGCCGTGGCTTCCACAAAGGTCTGGGTTGTGTTGGCGGAGGCAGATGATACCCTCTAGATATATAGACAATTGTAACAATCTGTACATTAGGAAGCTTTGTTCACCGAGGTTCTGGTAAGTTCACCCAAATATCGCCCTTTCTAGAGTCACAGAATCTAGCATCCTTGACAACCAAATAGCCCAGAAGATAATCTGGCATGTGTATAAAAGGACATAGTGTCTACTAAATGACATACACATAGGTGCGATCTTATCTGTCTCCAAATCTACTTCAGGTGTTCTAAAAACAGCAATAAAAAGGCCATTGATGTATCAGTAGATGCTGAGGCAATTGGTACTACATACATGCAATGTTACGTACACAAGTTGTATAAACAAATTGTATGTTGAATTTGACACCAACCAAACAAAATACTCTTATGCGGTTTCTTCTGCTAATGATCGGTAATCAGATTGGTATGGAATTTCTGGTGATGCGTGGCTACAGCACTGGCCAGATAGGTCACTAGCTAGTGTTAAGTAGAAAAATGAAGATACAGTAAAGGTTGTGTTTGGCTTCAGTGTGTGGAAGGCTAATGTAAAACAAGTGGCATTCTAGCCCACCTAACAAACTGTTTAGATTGTAAATATGGCTTAAATGCTTGGCATATAATTTTAACTGCATCTGATCATACGATTTTATGTTGTCCCAATTTCCCAGCTATTCTCCCTTGTAACAAAGTCACTCCCAAAAACTGTGATTGACATTTTTTGCTGGTATTCTTCCGGTGCTAGACATCCAAAGTTGTCTGGTCAGGTTCAATGTCTGATGAGAAAGAAGTCACTGACGTTTCTGACACATGCAGAGAATGTTGCGTTGTTGTTGCCTTTTTTTACGTTAAGTGTAAACTTCCCTTAAGAATTTTTCTGAAAATCGACATTCAATTTTGTTTCTTGTTTTTTTTTTTGTTTGTTTTTTTAGCATGAAAGAAAACAATTCCCAGACCTCAAAAGGAGCATTAATACTACAAAATATCAGCATGACAATCAAATTTCGTAAAGTAGTAAAAGTGCAAAAATATGTCACAAAAACGGAGTAGTCCAGTTAAGTAATGGCACCATTCTGCAATGAAGAAGCCATTTTGCCCTCAGAAAATCCAAGTTCCATTTTCGTTTCTGCGTCGTTCCACCCTGCTTACTCCTCTCAATCGCTCGAGTAGCCGAAACATATACAAAACGAGAGTAGAAATTCTGTACATTGCCCTTGTGTGTTTAGAACAGGAGGCTTTCATCTCTTCATTGTCGCCATAAAAAAGGATTGGATTGTAGCAAAGTTTATGTGCTGTACGTGTTTCCATAATGAAGTCCACTTGGGTATGCAAGGAAACTTTTTAGAATTATTTTTTGGTAGTTTCCCCATAACAAAATTTAAAAATATGGTCCCGCTGGATTTGAATGGCTTACATATACAGTACAAGAAAGGTTTAACATCTTTATCCTGACATACAGATACGGACTTCACTCACATGCGGGCCTCTCCTCTGGCACAATCCATGTTGTATCCTACACGGGCAGTGCGTACAGTGATTCTGCAGCTTGTCATCCATGATAGGAATCTCACTGCTGGTTTCAAAAGCCCTTTAAAGGTCTGAGCTCATCAAAGCATGTATCTGCAAAAAGTATTAAATCATGCAATACTTATTGGTACCAGCTTGCAACCCAACACATCAGATACAGAGGAAAGCGGGGTCTCAAATTCTTCTTTCACCGAGATTTGTCCTGGCAGACCGTTCACGATTTCTGCCTGTTGCTGCTGTGCGTTGGTCTGCAGCTGCTTCTTGAAGACACGTGACACTTTGCTTTGGTGGATGCGACCGGTGGATCCAAATTTAGAGAAGGGCTAGAGCGTGATTTTTTAAGTCCATCCTCATCATTTTCTGCCGAGTCGAACAAACTGGTTTCAAAAGCTTCCAAATCTTCTGTACCCGCAGTCAGTTTGGCTCTTAAGAGCATGGCGTATGTGCCATAGCGGGATTTCTGTAAAAGGTAAGAAAAATACGGAATAAATACATTACATTGTCTGTTCTGTATTACATGTGGGTAGTGTATTCTCTATCAGCATAACCACCCTTATAGCCCTGCTGATGTTGAAACCTTCCTTCATACATTCACAATATGGGACTCATAGTCCTCAGTATGGTATGGTGCATAGTATGAAAAGTTTATCTGACAATTACTGGTATGTGTCTTGCCTATATTTACATATACTAATTACAGTAGGTTAAACCCCTTTTAAAAACCCTTTTGTTTAAAGTAAACAACCCTAATTTTTATAACTGCTTTCACTTTATAACCCTTTAATTTTCTTCATTATATGATGGTTTCCGACTTGAGACTTGTATCAAACATTGTAAAGAGCACAGACACTGGCTGGCGCTGTGTGCTGCTACTTAGCATTTTATCAACTAGCATTCCTAAATTCATCTTCATCTCCATATCCCCCAACTGTATTCTATTTAATGTATAAATGGACTTTGTAAAATAAAAAATTAATCTGCAATTTCATGACCCTATTTCTTATATTGTCTAAAATATTTTTGTACTATCCTGCTACATATTAATAACCCTACACAGGCAATGGCATATCTACAATGGGTGCAGGGTGTGTGGTGCACATAGGGGGCCCACACCGCACACATATAATTAGACTTATGTCTCTAGAGTCCTATGCTGGCTGGTGCTGAAAGCATGTGCAGTAGAGAGGTCACTGGGTACAAGGTGCGGGCACTATGTTCCTGTATACCTGAGCATGTGTAGTAGACTCTGACACAAAGCCACTAAGGGCGTTATCCCATTACCCACAGTCATTGACCATGGGTAATTGGTTCGCCAGGAGCTATCCAGTTAGCCATGATAAACTGGTGCGAGACGCGGCTTATCAGGGATTTCGTTTCACCTGCCTCAGGCAGGCAAAAACAGATCCCCGAAAACAGCCACGTTTACATTGGAAAACAGGGTCTGTTTCTAAAAAAAAAACACAAAGATTTCACAGAACCTGTGTTTTTTTGGGAGATTTTTTTTTAATTTTTTTACGGGTGATCTAATTGGATAGCCTGTAAAAAAATATTGGTGAAAGTCTGTTGTGCAGCCAGAGAGGAAGGCCCCGCATAGAACCTGCACATGGGCCCTCTTATCTCTCAAAACCCTGTACACAGAATAGAACTTGAAAAGTTCATGTGAAATTGAAGCCAATCCAGAGTGTCTGATTGCTTGATAACACATACTAAATCCAATTGCTAGTGTTCAGGGTATGCATAGCAGCCACAACCAACAAATCACTGATAATCAGGCAGCAGCTACTAATCCTGATTTTAAAATATATCTCAGAATGTATATGATTTTGTTCATTAGTGTTATTATGGAAAAATGTAGCAAATGTTTTTTCTTCCATAAATCTCTTGGGCATAATTTCATTTATATGTCCTGCACGTTTTGCTGAAATCTGTCTTACAGATCATTGATATACTGTATGCTTGAAGGAAGACACACCCCTACTGTAAAGATTCCTGTATTCCTGTATTGATCTGGGTCCCAGTTACTACTGGAGCCCATGACTTGTGGTGTACGCCTACAGAGTAGGCTCAGGTAATCCATAAATCTCCAACATTTATAGAAGCAACTTCCAATGTGTCATGCAAGCAGAGGCGCTGACAGCTATGCCGGCCCCGGTAATGGGAGGGCCATGGCTAATGGGGGAGGTGTGGCCAGGCCCCCTCCTTACAAACTAAAAGAAAACTATTAATAACCGATGGTCATTATCACAGTATCTAATTAGAGGCCGTTTTCATTGGCGAAAACGGACCCACGATCATGCAATAACATATGGGATCGAGGATAAGTGCCCCATCCCATGTGTTATCGTGGCTCTAGCAACTTGCTTATCGTGGATTATACACCCAGAGCATAATCCCCGATAAGTGTTGGCATCGGGGGGGGAGGAAACGGGACAGGGACTTTGGAAGAGCCCTCTGCATCAGGGCTCATAGGATAGCCCCCTGCAATCCAATTACCCGTGGTCATTGACAGCATATAATTGGATACCCCCCTATAAGGAATATTTGTCAAAGCTTTACGAGAGATAAAGTGGAGAGAGATAAAGTACTAAACTATCAGCTCATTTGCATTCTCTTAATGCTCCATCTATATTTACAGCGTTCTTTTTAATCAGAGTTGTAGTGGCACAGTTAGAGCACCAATACATTTGAAACCGAGAGCTAGAACCCCCAAAGTCACCTCATGCTTCCATTTGGGTGTAAAATGGACACTTTGGTAGGGATTTTGATTAGAAATATCCAGAGGAAGAAAACATATTCCTGTGAATACCCGAAACACTGGGAAATACTGGATCATAGTGAGGAAATGACGGTTCATCAGATAGGTCACAGTTAAAATGAATGAGTTGTTGGAGAACCCAAAGATTATTAATGACTGTATAATAATAAGCAATTCAAGCTTTTCTTGTGATTTTAAACCAAAATAACTTTACGTGGATAAGTACTTGCGGTATTTTAAAAAATCTAAATGTATAAGACAAATAAATGCACTGAGGAAAGAAACATTCCTATAAGTATTTAAAACCTCTGGGAGCGATCATCTAGATTTATTTCTTATATAGGAGTATCATTTCAGTTGATATACTCGTTTTGCCAGTTAACTGTCATAATAAGGGTTACTATAGAACTCAGCTGTAAAAAATGATCAATACAAGCTTCTGCGCCGCTTAGTGGTGTGAATCACTTAATTGGCTTGACCTGGATTTGTCCCTTGCTTGGCTTAAGTATAGGCTATTTAGAAATGATGTAAACGTTCACATTATGTTTCTACAGAAATCTGTGCATATGTATCTTGTCCGCTGTCATGTTTACCTAAAACTATTGTTAATATTTTGGTCACCCTTTAAGAACTCGTACTTCTGTTACTCTTCCTTTCAAGATGATTCTAAGAGAAACTGAAAACTTAAATAAACAAAACCTGACTTCATCAGATATACCTCAAATTCGAGGTAGTCCTCCTTTTGCTTAAATTCATCCACCTCTTTTCCTTTCACCTTCTTATCCGGAGGAGATGTGCGGTGTTCTATTAAGCTTGATGACATGCTCTTGAATTTAGATTCATGTGTTTTCACCTGTTCTTCCTAAATATCAAAATACATTTGTTATTTTTTTTTATTTTTATTTTATTTGGGCCAAATTTTCTTCACCATACATCAAAATGTACTTAAATTCTCTGTTCAGCTGTTTTAAATAAAAACGAATATTCCATTTGTGGCAAAATGAATAAGTACAAATATCTTCTACTTTTACATCAGTGCTGCACACTTAGGGCTTTATTCAGGTTTGTTAGCATTAGCAAAGCAAAAAAAAAAAAAAAACAGACACTAATTGGCAAAACTATGTGCACTGCAGGTGGGCAGATATAACATGTGCAGAGAGAGTTAGATTTGGGTGGGGTGCATTCTAACTGAAATCTAAATTGCAGTGTAAAAATAAATCAGCCAGTATATGCCATGCCCGGAAACAACATAACCCACCCAAATCTAACTCTCTCCCATTAGTGTGCTTTTTGGGTTTGCTAACAAACCTGAGTATCCCCATAGTTCAACACTACTGTAATTATCTAACAGCATGTTATAAGGAATATCCATGTGCTCTAACAGAGGGCAACCAATCACATACCAGCATTTAGCAGCTGAATAGGTACAAGTGAATAAGGAGTCATGGAAGGGCTTGTAACATGAAATTTCCCTGCACTGGCACTACCCCATCCTGCTTCTTACTTTATGCGAAAAGGATGGAGGTAGTACTGGAGGGCACTGTGTGTTACTCCTATCAGACTGCGAGGGTAGTGCTGGCTGGGCTTTGACATCACAGTCCAGAGGCACACTCCCACCCCACACCTGCTGTGCTTATTTGCAGCGCTTGACATTTGCATGGATAATGAGACTATTATTAGACATATAGAGGTACTAGTAGGTATTATTCACTTCTAATTCTCCTGGACCTCTCTGCTGCATTTTACACGTTGACCACTTTCTTCTCATACTACAGGACACTCAGTGGCGGAAGTACCGGAGTCAATGGAGTCAGTTGCCGCTGGGCTCCAGCAGCGAAGGGGGCACCTCCTCTATTGTCTCTGGAGCATTTCCATCACTGTGGGCTCCAGAGTCCAGACACTTGCAGCAGACTATCAGAGCGTTGTGAATGGGGAGGCGGGGGTGTGCCCTCCCCCATGACTCCCCGGCTCCCGCATGCTAACATCAGCAGAGAAGGGGAGATGGAGCAACTGGTGAGTAGAGGGACTGACGGTAGGGAGAGTGCTGAGAAAGGGGCAAAACTTTGTGTGTGTATGAGGTTATGTTTTTTTTATATGTTGCTGTGTGTGTGTGTGTGTGTGTGTGTGTGCGCATATGTGGCTATGTGTGTAAATATATGTGTGTATATGTGGGTATATCTGGTAATGTGTGCATACTGTGGGGGGAATTCAATTGTTATCACGGGACCCCGCACCCACACGCGTCTGCTGGCAACTATTAAAATGTTTCTGCCGGCGGGCATAGACCTTTTTTTTAGCTCGTTTCCCCTGTATGTGTGAATATATGTGTGTATAACAGCTGTAGGTTTTATACCTCAATAATCAGTACACAATCACAAAGCAATGTCTGTAGCTCCCTCGATTGTCACGATGGGCCCTTTATCACTGTCTGTCCCAGGCCCATGTGACACTTAATCCGACCCTGGATGCCGGGGTATTGGTGGTGATAGTAGGGGGGGCACCATCACCTATCTCACCTCCGGGCATATGGTATAAACTTACGCCCCTGTGGACACTGTCCTATCCTGGTTCTCATTAAACCTTTCAAATCTCTCTTTCAGTGTTCATTTCTTTGGATCCATCTCCTCTATACTTACTTTATTAGTAAGACCACTATATTGCTTCTCTGGGAAAACTGAGAAGCTCTTTTGGATTTCAGTTGTCTCTATGTGGATGGTGCTGAAAATTATAACCCCTCTCTGGCAATGGCATATCCAGGGGTTTCCACACCGCACACGTTGCACACACTTCAATACTCACCTCTCTGGATTAAGTGCTGCACAGTCACTGGCAAAATGGCCACAGCGCCTTTTCCCCAGAGAGCTGAGCATGTGCAGTAGACACTGGAAGAGCGGCAGAGTGTACTACACTGCCAGCCAGAGAAGAGGGGGCCCTGATGGAGACTGCACACATGCCTCATTGTCTCTTAATACACCCCTGATCTCTGGATACAACTGCAACTGGATCTGTCTCTACAATTTCATCTTGGATGAAACTATGAAGATTCCCACCAACCAAAATAAAATACCTAATTTGTGCTATCTTTGATTGAAAACCATCCTTTGTCCCCACATCAAATAAGTAATCACATCCTGTTATATGATGAACTTCCATAATAGAACTTCTATAATATAATATAATATATAATATAATATAATAATATAATATAACATAATAGAACTTCCATAATTTGCATGCATCTCACACAAGACAGTGCAAGTACTTATAACTCATGCATGCATAATCTACTCCATTGACTACTGCAATTCCTTCTTTCTTTGTTACTTCTCTACACCTACAATCTATTTTCAATGCAGAGGTTACTGTAGAATGATTTTTCTTGCAAAAAAAGGTTTTCCGCAGGCCATGCATTGGCAGTCTGTATTTTCCTAATCAAATGTAAAATATACTACTTTGAGTTTTTGGAATTAACTGGTGCTTAGAGATATTATCCTTTGTGCTGAGCTGTAATACTGTAAATAGATCCACTTATCTGGGTACACTATGAACACCCCAATACATTATAGAGCAGGCATTCTCAACCTCGCCACAAGGCACACCAACAGTCCAGGTTTTAGTGATAGCCAACCCATGCTTGAGCACAGGTGACTTAATTAGTACCTCAGTTATTTTGACTAACCATCTGTGCTGAAGCCTGGATATCACTATGACCTGCACTGTTAGTGTGCCTTGAGGACCGAGGTTGGGAATGCCTGAAATTGACTGTGACTATTGCAACTCACCCGCAGTTAACGTCAAGACACATTACTGTTATTTACAGGGTACATTTTATTAGACTGAAAGGTGATCTATTGGCGAAAGCCAGACGCTAAGCCAGGCCTGGCCAAACTATGGCTCTCCAGCTGTTGTGAAACTACATATCCCAACATGCCCTGCACCAGTTTTAGTGTTCCCTAATAGCAAACCTGTGGCAGGGCCTGCTGGGACTTGTAGTTTCACAGTAGCTAGAGAGGCACAGGTTAGCCAGGCCTGCTCCAAGCCAACAGACTGGTGGGTTCTATGCAGGGGCGTCAGGACGTTTTTAGGTTGGGGGGGGCAAGATATAATCTCATTTCGGCGTCCCTAAATTGCTGAATCGCTTATGAAATGCATTGAAAAGGCTGAATCCACACTGAATTCCCACACCCAGAAAAGCCGGATACAGGGCCCGATTCAGACCTGATTGCTGTGCTGCAAATTACACTGTCCTGCAATCAGATTGTCTCCGCCCAGGGGGAGTGAAAACTCATCCCGTGCAAGTGTGTGATTGCATGTGTACGCTGTGCGAAAATTCCCCTCAGGCAGCGGACAGCTGCAAATCCGTTCTCATCACACTCACCATCGAATGTTGTTCCCATTTTGTGCAGTGTGTGCAGTCTGTGCATAGCTCAATACTTACTCCTCCAGTGCGAAGGAATCAGGGCGATCGGGTCTGGAGCGTTTTCCCTGACATTCCCAGAAAACGGTCAGTTACCACCCACAAATGCCCTCTTCCTGTCAATCAGCTTGCGAACGCTCGTGCAATTTAAATTTTTGCACTATCCTCTCGCTGTATGGTGATGCGCATGCGCATTGTGGTACATACGCATGCATAGTAGTTTGATAATGATCAGGCCTGAATCGGGCCCACAGTACTTTTTTTTTTTGGGGGGGGGGGGGCGGGCTCATGTACAAATTTAGCCACGCTCATCAGCATGACATGGATGGCGTGACTAGTATTCCTGCATCTATGGCGTGCACATCATAGACTTCAATGGTGCAATCACTAGCTGAATGTCTGATTGTTTGATGTCAAACTAGTTTCCCACCATGTGCCCCACGTAGCAGGGAAACACTTGAATTGGCTACCGGTCACTTTAGATGGGGGCTAATTATCTCAAACTGCCACATGAGGTAGGGTCAGCTAGAGCTAGTGTCACCACCTGCTTCTGCTGGTATGACTGGTGGGGAAAACGAGCGGCACTGAACAACTAAGTTGCCGCACTTTTTTCCTTTCCTGCAGGTGCCATCACAGTATATACATAAACATATATTTATTTTACACTATATTTTTTTTAAAGAACCTTGGCACTCATTACCCTACACATGTAGCCAAGCTCATTGTTGCCATGATGCGTGGTGCGACTAGTGTGCCCACATCTATGGCGCATGTATGCGTACGCACGCACATGCCATTGACTGCTATGGTGTCATCGCTGACTGCACTTAGTCACAGTGCAGTGCATATGCGCACTGCCGCGATGCATACGCCGTGCGTACGCATTGCGGCAACAATGAGCGTGGCTATATCTGTATATCCTTATGGGATGGTAATGATCTCCTGGCGGACAGGATGCCGGCTGTCAATATACTGAAAGCGGCATCCCGGCTGCCAGAACACCGGCAGCGGGGTGAGTGCAAAGAGTCCCCTTGCGGGCTTGCTGTTCTCGTCATGCGCCAGGTTTTATTCACACTCTATGGGTGTTGAGGACATCCACAAGTGGGAATAGCCTTGGCGAGTGCTGTCGGCATTCCTGGCTGTCGAAATCCTGAACGCCGGGATCCCGACAGCCGGAATATTAACTAGATGAAGATGAAATACTTATTTTGATTGTAGTGAGGGAGGTAATGAGGGGGTTAATATATTAATTCAATTAACGGATTAGGGAGGGCTAATGGTTAACCCCCTCATTACCTCCCTCACTACAATCAAAATAAGTATTTCATCTTCTTTAACTCCAATTAAAGCAACAGCTCTTGATCTTAACCCTTTCACCCCCCATAATGACTACCCCCCCATAATAATAATAATAATAATAACCCCCATATATTTATTAACCTTATATTTATTAATTTTTATTATAAGTCCTTTACACACCATTTCAACACACCTGTTTTAACTTGGGGCAGAATGGGACAAAATATCTTCTTTCTGTGGTGCTCCGGCTGCATCCAGAGCACCGCGGGAAATCAGTGCCACTGCCTTGTGAGAAGACCTCAGACCTGGGGGCGGAGCCACCGAGGAAGGGGAGGCGTAGAAGGATGCCCTGTGAAAAGATCCCGGGACTTCCAGGGATGGAGGCGCTGCTCTGGCCAGGGGAGGAGCTTGGGATCTGTCACGTTGATGAGGCTGCCGCTGGCCGCCGGCCGGGACCACCATGGGCTAAGCTGACCAATGCATTATGGACTCCTATGGGCGACTATATTCACTGCATGGAGCGGAGGTGCGGTCTTTCTCCTGACCGCACATTGCTCCACCGCTCCTCCTGTACATAATGTACAGGAAGAGGCACGGTGGAGCAATGTGCGGTCAGGGGAAAGACCGCACCTCCGCTCCGTGCAGTGAATGTAGGCGCCTGCAGGAGCATTGTTCACACCTGATCGGCGCCTCTCTATGTTTGGGGGGGGCGAGCTGCCCCCTTGCCCCCCCAGTTCCGACGCCCCTGGTTCTATGTGCAGCTCTATCTGGATGTTTCCATACACTCTCCCAGAGGAGAGCAGTACTTTGCCCTCTTCTACAGGTGCTGTCTGTAAATTGCATATCATAATTTCTGGGGATACCATTTACAGCATATGTTAATTGGGATTAGAAAGACCATTCTATAATCCTTTGTATTATAAGAACTGAATCTCTCTCCTGTCACTATCGCAAAGACACAATAAAAAAAAAAAACCTCTCATCGAGAATGATAGACCATTAATAAACTATAGATGAGACTGCTATATGGATTACCAATTTATTTATTATTTATTTATTAACAGTTTCTTATATAGCGCAAATTCCGTTGCACTTTACACCTGGACACAATGATAAGACAAAACTAGGTAATAACAAACAGTCAGAGGTAGGAAGGCCCTGCTCGCAAGCTTACAATCTATGGGGAAATAGGCATTGATACACAAGGATATGTGCTATCTATTGCATTGTTGTCCACCAGATTGCAAAGGTTCTTGGTGGGCTGCATGATATCAAAACACAGCAATGATGAGCAGGGGTCAGGAGGAAGGGAAAGTGAAAGAAGAGAAAATATGTGGAGGATATGTGTGGACTGTACAGTGGTGATATAATTGGATAGGAAAGCTTATGAAGGTAATATGAATTTGATAAGCTTGTCTGAATAGGTGAGTTTTCAGGGAACGCTTGAAGGACTGGAGACTAGAGGAGAGTCTTATTGTAGGTGGTAGGGCATTCCACAGAGTGGGTGCAGCCCGGAGAAAGTCCTGCAATCGTGCATGGGAGCACGATTGTGTGGATGACAGACGTAGATCTTGTGAAGAGCGAAGGGGACGGGTTGGGAGATATTTTGAGATAAGAGAAGAGATGTATGTTGGTGTAGTATGGTTAATAGACTTGTGTTTAAGTAAAAGTATTTTATATTGAATACAGTGCATCCGGAAAGTATTCACAGTGCTTCATTTTTTCCACATTTTGTTATGTTACAGCCTTATTGCAAATAAATTCATTTTTCCCTCAAAATTTTACACACAATACCCCATAATGACAATGTGAAAAAAGTGTTTTTGAGATTTTTGCTAATTTATTAAAAATAAAAAAAACTAAGAAATCACATGTGCATAAGTATTCACAGCCTTTGCTCAATACTTTGTTGATGCACCTTTGGCAGCAATTACAGCCTCAAGTCTTTTTGAATATGATGCCACAAGCTTGGCACACCTATCTTTGGGCAGTTTCACCCATTCCTCTTTGCAGCACCTCTCAAGCTCCATCAGGTTGGATGGGAAGCGTCGGTGCACAGCCATTTTCAGATCTCCAGAGATGTGCAATCGTTTTCAAATCTGGGCTCTGGCTAGGCCACTCAAGGAAATTCACAGAGTTGTCCTGAAGCCACTCCTTTGATATCTTTTCTGCGTGCTTAGGGTCGTTGTCCTGCTGAAAGATGAACCATCGCCCCAGTCTGAGGTCAAGAGTGCTCTGGAGCAGGTTTTCATCCAGGATGTCTCTGTACATTGCTGCATTCATCTTTTCTCTATCCTGACTAGTCTCCCAGTTCATGACGCAGAAAAACATTCCCACAGCATGATGCTGCCACCACCATGCTTCACTGTAGGGATGGTATTGGCCTGATGATGAGCGGGTCAGTGGCATAACCAGGGCTCCACAGCCACTGTGGTCGCTTGGAGGCACAGGGCTGCGGGGGTGCAGCCGCCACTGCCGGCAATGATTGCTGCTGTTTTGGGAAGGACACGGAGGGCACAGTGCGCACCTCTCCTGTGTGTCCCACCTGGGACTCCGGCGACAGCGGCGTGTCTGTTAAATGAAGTGCCGGTTCATGAGCTCTGATTGGCTCATGAACCGGCACTTCATTTGACAGACACGCCGAAGGACACAGAAGGGACACACAGGAGAGGTGCGCACTGTGCCTTCTGTGTCCTTCCCAAAACGCACAGCAGTGGGGGAGCCCGGAGACTTGGGAGGGTGTGTACCTGGCACTGGGGGGGCATATTTGGCACTGGGGGGGCATATGTGTACCTGGCACTGGGGGGGGGGGCATATTTGGCACTGGGGGTATATGTGTACGTGGCACTGGGTGACAAATTTGGCACTGGGGGGGTATATGTGTACCTGGCAATGGGGGGGGGGGCATATTTGGCACTGGGGGTATATGTGTACCTGGCACTGGGGGGGGGGGGCATATTTGGCACTGGGGGTATATGTGTACCTGGCACTGGGGGGGCATATATGGCACTGGGGGTAGATGTGTACCTGGCACTGGGGGTATGTGTGTAGCTGGCACTGGGGGGGCATATGAGGCACTGGGGTAATATGTGTATCTGGCACTGTGGGGGAATATCTGGCACTGGGGGCATATGTGGCACTGGGAGCACAGCCCTAGCAACAAGCATTACCCCTTGGTTACAAGCACAACGCCCAGCTCATGAAATCCCTGGCAACAAGCATTACCCCCTAGCAATGAGCATGACACCCAGTGCATGAAACCCCAGGCAACGAATATTACCCCCTGGCAACAAGCTTGAAACCCAGCACATGATACCTCTGGCAATAAGCATAACACCTACCGAATGAAACCCCTGGCAACGAGCATGACACCCTGAGCATGAAAACCCATGGAACCAAGAGCATGAAACCCCTGGCAATGAGCAGGTAATTTAAAAGTAATTAGAAGCCTTACTGTAAGACTTAATGTGTAATAGGCATTGCGGTGTGTCATAATGTGTCACAGGCATTACGGTGTGTGACATAATATATTACGGGCATTGTGGAATGTGGTATAATGTCTCGGGGTATTGCAGTGTGTGGCATAATGTATAACAGGCATTGCGGTGTGTGGCATAGGGTATAACGGGGATTGCGGTATGTGTCCGAGGCATTACGGTGTGTGGTATACTATATCACGGGCATTGTGGTATGTGCGGTGTGTGTCATAATGTGTCACAGGCATTGTATGTGCTATAATGTATCAGGGGCGTTGCAGTGTGTAGCATAATGTATAACCGGCATTGTGATGCGTGTCATAATGTGTCACAGGCATTACGGTGTGTGGCATAATGTGTCGGGGGCATTATAGTGTGTGGCATATTGTGTCATGGGCATTATTGTGTGTGGCATAATTTCTAAGGGCCATTGCAGTATGTGGCATAATGTATACTGGGCATTACTATAAGGAGGAAAAATGACAAATAATGTAAGGGGCATGAATCAGGATTATTTTTTTTCCTGTGGTGGCCAACGTCTGGGACGATTCATCACTTTACTAGTGGCAATTATGGGAGGGGGCGCCAGAGAATGTTTTAGCTTGGGGGAGAAAAGTTTCTAGTTACGCCACTGTGAGCGGTGCCTGGTTTCTTCCAAACATGACGCCCGGCATTCACACCAAAGAGTTTAATCTTTGTCTCGGTTTCTCATGGTCTGAGAATCCTTCAGGTGCATTTTGGCAAACTCCAGGCGGGCTGCCATGTGCTTTTTACTAAGGAGTGGTTTCCTTCTGGCCACTCTACCATACAGGCCTGATTGATGGATTGTTGCAGAGATGGTTGTCCTTGTGGAAGGTTCTCCTCTCTCCACAGAGGAATGCTGTAACTCTGACAGAGTGACCATCGGGTTCTTGGTCACCTCCCTGACTAGGGCCCTTCTCCCCAGATCGCTGAGTTTAGACGGCCGGACAGCTCTATGAAGAATCCTGGTGGTTCTGAACTTCTTCCATTTACGGATGATGGAGGCCACTGTGCTCATTGGGACCTTCAAAGCAGCAGATATGTTTCTGTACCCTTCCCCAGATTTGTGCCTTGATACAATCCTGTGTTGGAGGTCTACAGACAATAACTTTGACTTCATGCTTGGTTTGTGCTCAGACATGCACTGTCAAGTGTGGGACCTTATATAGACAGGTGTGTGCCTTTCCAAATTATGTCCAATCAACTGAATTTACCACTGGTGGACTCCAATTAAGCTGTAGGAATACCTCAAGGATGATCAGTGGATAAAGGATGCGCCTGAGCTCAATTTTGAGCTTCATGGCAAAGGCTGTGAATACTTATGTACATGTGATTTCTTATTTTTTATTTTTAATAAATTTGCAAAAATCTCAAAAACACTTATTTCACGTTGTCATTATGGGGTATTGTGTGTAGAATTTGGAGAGAAAAAGGAATTTATTCCATTTTGGAATAAGGCTCTAACATAAAAAATGTGGAACAAGTGAAGTGCTGTGAATACTTTCTGGATGCACTGTACGTTAGAATACAGGTAACCAATGGAGGGACTGACATAGTGGGTCTGCAGACGATGAACGTCTAGTGATAAAGATTAGCCTTGCAGCTGCATTCAGTATGGATTGTAATGGTGAGAGCCTCTTCTTGTTAAGACCATTAAGAAGACTATTGCAATAATCAAAGCAGGAGATAATGAGAGCATGGATTAGAGTTTTAGGGGGATATCCAATTAACCCCGGTAATTTACCGGGGCTAATTGTCCCGCCGGGGGCTAGCTAATTAGCCCCGATAAGCCGCAGCACGCGCCGGCTTGTCTGGGATTTTGTTTCGCCTGCCAGCTTCCGAAAACGGGGCTGTTTCACATGAAAACACACAGGTTTCACTGAACCTGTGTGTTTTCGGGAGAAGGGTTTTTTTTTTTTTTTTTACAGGCGATTCATCTGGATAGCCTGTAAAAAAAAAATTGGTGAAACATCGATGTTTTACCGGGGATAATTGGATATCCCCCTTAGTAGTGTCTTGTGTAAGGTATGATCATATTTCGGATATGTTTTTTAGATGCACAAAACATGATTTTGACACAGATTGAATGTGGGGAACAAAGGAAAGTTCAGAGTCAAGAATGACACCTAGGCAGCGAGCTTGTGGTGTAGGGTTGATTGCTGAGTTATCAACAGTGATAGAGATATCAGGTTGGTAACTGCTAATGGTCATTGGAAATATAATCAACTCTCTTTTGGAAATATTAAGTTTGAGGTGGCGAGATGACATCCAAGATTAAACAGCAGAGAGGCATTCAGTGACATGGCCCAATACAGATAGAGACAAATCAGGGGAGGATAGATAGAAAAGAGTAGCATCTGCGTACAGATGATACTAAAATCCAAAAGAGCTGAGTAGTTTACCAAGAGATGAGGTATAGACTGAGAAAAGCAGAGGACCCAAGACTGAGCCTTGCGGTACTCCAACTGATAGAGGTAGCGAAGAGGAGGTGGATTCAGAGAAGTGAACACTGAAGGAGCGATTAGATAGGTAGGATAGGAACCAAGAGAGGGCCTTTAGACTTCGCAGTGACCAGATTATTCACTAATTTAATCAGTGCTGTCTCTGTGGAGTGTTGGGAACGAAAGCCTGATTGATGTGGGTCCAATAAGTTGTATGATTTAAGAAAGTGTGGGAGGCAAGTGTAGGCAAGTTTCTCAAGTTGCTTGGAGAGGCAAGGGAGCTGAGACATGGGGCGGTAGTTTGAGAGAGTGTTAGGGTCAGGATTTTGGTTTTTTTCAGAATGGGAGTAATCACTGCATGCTTAAATAGTGAAGGGAAGATACCAGTAGAGAGTGAGAGATTACAGATGTTAGTGAAGGTTGGGAGGAGCACAGGATACCAATGCTGTAGCCCGTCACTCATTTCCAGTTGAAAAGCTTACTCTAAAGATCATAAACCTACCTACTTTAAATTTGACCACAGCTTTAACAGCTACCAAATATTAGACGTAATATGTAAACCTACAGCTGTTGCCCAAAATCCACAGAAAATGTTGGCACTTTACTCTTGCAGAGCCTGAAATGGATGATACTGCAAAGCATATTCTTTACAAATTTTGGGTTGTCTGAAATCTATAAATCAGAAATTTTTGGAGAGATACTTTAGTTCTGATTGCCTAATGCGCAGAGTTGAACATTCAAATATAACTAGGCCCCCTGAGACCGTGTTTATTAAAAGAGCTTTTTCTGTTTATTTACTCCCAGAGGTCCTATTAAACCTACAGCTGCCTGCCGGAGTGGTTCCTTGGAGATTACGATGTGTTTTACACAGGCTGAGACAACGCCAGTGGAGATAGGGTTTAAATTGACACCAGTATGCTTTGAGGTCTATTTACAATACATGTAGTGACAAGGACAACCTAATGACTTTAGTCTTCCCTGCCTGCAATTATTTCTAAACACTCAAGAAAAATAAGAATTTACTCACCGGTAATTCTATTTCTCGTAGTCCGTAGTGGATGCTGGGAACTCCATAAGGACCATGGGGAATAGACGGGCTCCGCAGGAGACTGGGCACTCTAAAAGAAAGATTAGGTACTATCTGGTGTGCACTGGCTCCTCCCTCTATGCCCCTCCTCCAGACCTCAGTTAGGGAAACTGTGCCCGGAAGAGCTGACACAACAGGGAAAGGATTTGGAATCCAGGGTAAGACTCATACCAGCCACACCAATCACACCGTACAACTTGTGATAACCATACCCAGTTAACAGTATGAACAACAACTGAGCCTCATTTAACGGATGGCTCATAACAATAACCCTTTAGTTAAGCAATAACTATATACATGTATTGCAGAGAGTCCGCTCTTGGGACGGGCGCCCAGCATCCACTACGGACTACGAGAAATAGAATTACCGGTGAGTAAATTCTTATTTTCTCTGACGTCCTAGTGGATGCTGGGTACTCCGTAAGGACCATGGGGATTATACCAAAGCTCCCAAACGGACGGGAGAGTGCGGATGACACTGCAGCACCGCATGAGCAAACTGAAGGTCCTCCTCAGCCAGGGTATAAAACTTGTAGAACTTAGCAAACGTGTTTGACCCCGACCAAGTAGCAGCTCGGCAAAGCTGTAAAGCCGAGACCCCTCGGGTAGCCGCCCAAGAAGAGCCCACCTTCCTTGTGGAATGGGCTTTCACCATTTTGGATGCGGCAATCCAGCCGCAGAGTGAACCAGCTGAATCGTGCTATAGATCCAGCGAACAATAGTCTGCTTCGAAGCAGGAGCGCCAACCTTGTTGGCTGCATACAGAATAAACAGCGAGTCAGACTTTCTGACTCCCGCCGTTTTGGAAACATAAATCTTCAAAGCCCGGACTACGTCCAGCAACTTGGAATCCTCCAAGTCCCTAGTAGCCGCAGGCACCACAATAGGCTGGTTCAAATGAAACGATGATACCACCCTAGGAATACATTGGGGACGAGTCCTCAATTCTGCCCTGTCCATATGGAAGATCAGATAAGGGTTTTTACATGACAAAACCGCCAATACTGATACACGCCTAGCCGAAGCTAAGGCCAATAGCATGACCACTTTCCACGTGAGATATTTTAGCTCCATGGTCTTAAGTGGCTCAAACCAGTGGGATTTCAGGAAATCCAACACAACGTTAAGATCCCAAGGTGCCACCGGTGGCACAAAAGGAGGCTGAATATGCAGCACCCCCGACACAACGTCTGAACTTCAGGCAGTGAAGCCAGTTCATTTTTAGAGAAAATGTATAGGGCCGAAATCTTGACCTTTATGGATCCTAATTTTAGGCCCATAGTCACTCCTGACTGTAGGAAGTGCAGGAATCGACCCTGCTGGAATTCCTCTGTAGGGCCTTCCCGGCCTCACACCAAGCAACCTATTTTCGCCATATACAGTGAAAAAGTCTTGCTGTCACGTCTTTCCTAGCCTTTATCAGCGTAGGAATAACTGCATCCGGAATGCCCTTTTCCGCTAGGATCCGGCGTTCAACCGCCATGCCGTCAAATGCAGCCGCGGTAAATTTTGGAACAGACAGGGCCCCTGTTGCAACATGTCCTGTCTGAGAGGCAGAAGCCCTGAGTCCTCTGAGAGCATTTCCTGCAGCTCCGGGTACCGAGTCCTTCTTGGCCAATTCGGAGCAACGAATATTGTTTTCACTCCTCCTTTTATTACAAATCTCAGCCCTTGGGTATGAGAGGAAGAGGAGGGAATACAGAGACCGACTGGAACACCCACGGTGTTACTAGTGCGACCACAGCTATCACCTGAGGGTCCCTTGACCCGGCGTAAAACCTTTGTTAGCTTTTTATTGAGGTGGGACGCCATCTAGTCCACCTTAGGCAGTTCCCATCAATTTGCAAACTGCGTGAAGACTTCCTGATGAAGTCCCCACTTTCCCGGGTGGAAGTCGTGCCTGCTGAGGAAGTCTGCTTCCTAGATGTCCACTCCCGGAACGAACACTGCTGACAGTGCGCTTACTTGATTCTCCGCCCAGCGAAGAATTCTGGTGGCTTCTACCCTCGCCACCCTGCTCCTTGTGCCGCCTTGGCGGTTTACATGAACCCTTGCGGTCTGACTGGATCAGAACCGGTTGGTCGCGAAGCAGGATCTTCGCTTGACTTAGGGCATTGTATATGGCCCTTAGTTCCAGGATATTGATGTGAAAGCAAGTCAATTGACTTGACCACAGACCTTGGAAATTTCTTCCCTGTGTAACTGCCCCCCACCCTCGGAGGCTTGCATCCGTGGTCACCATGATCCAGTCCTGAATGCCGAATCTGCGGCCCTCGAGAAGGTGAGCACTCTGCAGCCACCACAGGAGAGACACCCTGGCCCTGGGGTATAGGGTGATTAACCGATGCATCTGAAGAGGTGATCCAGACCACTTGTCCAGTAAGTCCCATTGGAAGGTCCTCGCATGGAACCTGTCTAAGGGGATGGCCTCGTATGATGCCACCATCCTTCCCAGGACTCGAGTGCAGTGATGCACTGACACCTGTTTTGGTTTTAATAAATTCCTGACCAGTGTCATGAGCTCCTGAGCTCTCTCTATCGGGAGATAACCCTTTTCTGGTCTGTGTCTAGGATCGTGCCTAGGAGAGGCAGATGAGCTGTAGGAACCAACTGCAACTTTGGAATATATAGAATCCAGCCGTGTTGCCGTTACACTTCCAGAGAAAGTGATACGCTGTTCAGCAACTGCTCTCTTGATCTCGCTTTTATGAGGAGATCGTCCAAGTACGTGATAATAGTGACACCTTGCTTCCGCAGGAGCACAATCATATCCGCCATTACCATGGTGAATATTCTCGGGGCCGTGGAGAGACCAAACGGCAACATCTGAAATTGGTAATGACAATCCCGTACCGCAATTCTGAGGTACGCCTAATGAGGTGGATAAATGGGGACCTGAAGGTATGCATCCCTTATGTCCTGATTCACAATAAAGTCTCCCCCTTTTTAGGCTTGCACTGACTGCTCTTAGCGATTCCATCTTGAACTTGAACCTTCTCAGGTATATGTTCAGGGATTTTTAATTCAATATGGGTCTGACCGAACCGTCTGGTTTCGGGATTACAACATGGTCAAATAATAACACCCTCTTGTTGAAGGAGGGGACCCTTGACCACCACCTGTTAAAGATACAATTTGTGAATTGCAGTTAACACTGGCTCCCTCTCTTGGGGGGAAGCCTGCAGGGCCGTCGGTGAGGGGGCATCTTCTCACAGTCCAGCTTGTATCCCTGAGACACAATATCTATTGCCCAGGGATCGAACAGGGAGTGAACCCACTTGTGGCTGAACTTACGAAGGCGTGTCCCCACCGGGCCTAGCTCCGCCTGTGGAGCCCCAGCGACATTGGTGGATTTTTGTAGGGGCCGGGAAGGACTTCTGTTCCTGGGAACTAGCTGCCCGGCTCTGACAAGAAAGGACGCACCTCAGACTTTCTTGTTTCTTTATACGAAAGGCTGCATTTAATAATGTCGTGCTTTCTTAGGCTGTGCAGGAATATAAGGCAAACTAGCAGAATTACCAGCTATAGCTGTGGAGACCAGGCCCGAGAACCCTTCTCCACACAATCCTCAGCCTTCCATATGCCTCTTAAGTCAGCATCATCTGTCCAATGCATATTCTACAGGACACGTCAAGCAGAGGTCGACATAGCTTTGACTCTACGACCCAGTATACTCATGTCTCTTTGGGCATGCTTTATAACTATATATCTATCACTTAAGACAGCATCTTTAATATATTTATATTGCATACTAGGGTCTCATCTCTGCTGATAAGGTACCTGTCCACGCTGCCACAGCGCTATAAACCCATGCCGACACAATCGCCGGTCTGGGTAGTATACTAGAATGTGCACGCTATCTGCAGGATCCCTGAGAATAGCAAGTGCTACCGTCTGTGCAAACAGGACACCCCAGGGGAAGATTCTCAACATATCCTGGCCCTAGTGGGGAAAGGATACAGCCTGAGAATTCTCTTGTGGGAAGCTGCCGTCTCTTGTCTGGAGATTCCCGCTCTTTTTCCTCATGAGAGGAGGGAAATCTACCTCAGCATTCTTCCCCTTAAACATGTGTACTCTCGTGTCAGGGACAGATGAGTCATCAGTGATATGCAAATCATCTTTTATTTCAATAATCATATATTGAATACCTTCTAGCCATCTTGGCTGTAACTTTGCATTATCGTAGTCGACAGTGAAGTTAAACTCCATGTCGATACCAGTGTTTGTTATTATGGATAGTGAGCATTGAGAGACTCTGAAAATCTCTGTGACATAGGGACAGACCTAGGTAGATTTCCTGTCTGTTCCCTAACCTTTTGTGCAATAAATTCACCTTAGCACTTACACATATCCAAACAGGTGTCGGCGTTGTCGACGGGGACACCCTCTCACACACATATCCGCTGTATCACCTCCTTAGAGGAGCTTTTTACCTCAGACATGTCGACACACACGTACCGACACACCACACACACAGGGGATGCTCTATTTGAGGACAGTTCCCCCACAAGGCCCTTTGGAGAGACAGAGAGTATGCCAGCACACACCCCAGCGCTATATAACCCAGGGATTACACTACAACTCAGTGTTTACCCAGTAGCTGCTGTATATACAAATTTTGCGCCTAGATTTATGTGCCCCCCCCCCCCTCTCTTTTCACCCTTTGTGTACCAGGATACTGCCAGGGAGAGCCTGGGGAGCTTCCTTCCAGCGGAGCTGAGAAGAGAAAATGGCGCTGGTGTGCTGAGGACGAAGGCCCGGCCCCCTCAGCGGCAGGCTTCTGTCCTGTTTCTGACTAAAAATGGCGGGGGTTTTACACATATACAGTCACAGACTGTATTATGTGTATTTATTGCCAAAAGGTATTCTTATTGCTGCCCAGGGCGCCCCCCCCCCCAGCGCCCTGCACCCTACAGTGACCGGAGTGTGTGGTGTGCAGTGGGAGCAATGGAGCACAGCTGCAGTGCTGTGCGCTACCTTAATGAAGACCAGAGTCTTCTGCCGCCGATTTTATCTCCTTCTTCTGTGTTCTGGCTCTGCAAGGGGGACGGCGGCGCGGCTCCGGGAACGGACGATCGAGGTCAGGCCCTGTGTTCGAACCCTCTGGAGCTAATGGTGTACAGTAGCCTAAGAAGCACAAGCTAGCTGCACGCAGGTAGGTTTGCTTCTCTCCCCTCAGTCCCACGTAGCAGTGAGTCTGTTGCCAGCAGATCTCACTGAAAATAAAAAACCTAACAAATACTTTCTTTCTAGCAAGCTCAGGAGAGCCCACTAGGTGCATCCAGCTCTGGCCGGGCACAGATTCTAACTGAGGTCTGGAGGAGGGGCATAGAGGGAGGAGCCAGTGCACACCAGATAGTACCTAACCTTTCTTTTAGAGTGCCCAGTCTCCTGCGGAGCCCGTCTATTCCCCATGGTCCTTACGGAGTTCCCAGCATCCACTAGGAAGTCAGAGAAAAACAGCTATTACTTCTAGACAAGAACTTTTCAGCAGAGCACCAAAGAAAAAGACAAAAATGTCACCCCCTTTATTACCACTTTTAGTAATCAAGAGCACCAAATCAGGCAATCCATTAAAAAACATTGGGATCTCCTTCTGCTTGATCCTATCCTTAAAGAAATACTTCCTTCCAGACCAGATATAGTCTTTCGGAAAACAAGTAATTTAAAGGATATTCTGGCTCCTAGTCACTTGCCAACCAAAACCACTAATACAAGAAATACCATTGGAACCTGCAAGGGCTGCTACAAATGCGGCAACTGTAATATTTGCAAATTTCTTCATCCCAATAGAAAAATTTTTTTCAACCATAATAACACAAAATAAGATTTTACTCACCGGTAAATCTATTTCTCGTAGTCCGTAGTGGATGCTGGGAACTCCGTAAGGACCATGGGGAATAGCGGCTCCGCAGGAGACTGGGCACAACTAAGAAAGATTTAGGACTACCTGGTGTGCACTGGCTCCTCCCTCTATGCCCCTCCTCCAGACCTCAGTTAGGATACTGTGCCCAGAAGAGCTGACACAATAAGGAAAGGATTTTGGAATCCCGGGTAAGACTCTTACCAGCCACACCAATCACACCGTATAACTCGTGATACTATACCCAGTTATTAACAGTATGAAAAATAACTGAGCCTCTCAACAGATGGCTCTAAACAATAACCCTTTAGTTAGGCAATAACTATATACAAGTATTGCAGACAATCCGCACTTGGGATGGGCGTCCAGCATCCACTACGGACTACGAGAAATAGATTTACCGGTGAGTAAAATCTTATTTTCTCTGACGTCCTAGTGGATGCTGGGAACTCCGTAAGGACCATGGGGATTATACCAAAGCTCCCAAACGGGCGGGAGAGTGCGGATGACTCTGCAGCACCGAATGAGCAAACTCAAGGTCCTCCTCAGCCAGGGTATCAAACTTGTAGAATCTTCAAAAGTGTTTGAACCCGACCAAGTAGCAGCTCGGCAAAGTTGTAAAGCCGAGACCCCTCGGGCAGCCGCCCAAGAAGAGCCCACTTTCCTCGTGGAATGGGCTTTTACCGATTTAGGATGCGGCAGTCCAGCCGCAGAATGTGCAAGTTGAATCGTGCTACAGATCCAGCGAGCAATAGTCTGCTTAGAAGCAGGAGCACCCAGCTTGTTGGGTGCATACAGGATAAACAGCGAGTCAGTTTTCCTGACTCCAGCCGTCCTGGAAACATATATTTTCAGGGCCCTGACTACGTCCAGCAACTTGGAGTCCTCCAAGTCCCAAGTAGCCGCAGGCACCACAATAGGTTGGTTCACATGAAACGCTGATACCACCTTAGGAAGGAATTGGGAACGAGTCCTCAATTCCGCCCTATCCGTATGAAAAATCAGATAAGGGCTTTTACATGACAAAGCCGCCAATTCTGATACATGCCTGGCCTACGCCAGGGCCAACAGCATGACCACTTTCCACGTGAGGTATTTTAGCTCCACGGTCTTAAGTGGCTCAAACCAATGCGACTTTAGGAAATCCAACACCACGTTGAGATCCCACGGTGCCACTGGAGGCACAAACGGGGGCTGAATATGCAGCACTCCTTTAACAAAAGTCTGAACTTCAGGCAGTGAAGCCAGTTTTTTTTGGAAGAAATTGGACAGAGCCGAAATCTGGACCTTAATGGAGCCCAATTTGAAGTTCCGGGTACCAGGCTCTTCTTGGCCAATCCGGAACCACTAGTATAGTTCTTACTCCTCTTCTTCTTATTATTCTCAGTACCTTGGGTATGAGAGGTAGAGGAGGGAACACATAAACCAACAGTTAGTCTACATAGATCTCACTGAATATGGACTGATCAGCTTTCTATATATCTTTTCATCTCACAGGTATGTTGATTTCTGCCTGCTGATCCCTACACCTCTGCAATAACCCACAGACATCTCCATGCTATATTTTCAAAAGTATGTTGATTTCTGCCTGCTGATCCCTGCGAACTATAACTCTTGATCTCTATTCACACCAATGTATATTTTAGCAGTGTATGTAATTGTATTTGTAGAATATTAGTACTTGCTTATAGCTGATATTCTCTCTTGTATTGATGTTGGTCAGTGGAGTGGAGTTTATTAGCATACATGGCCTGGTGTTTACTTAACACAGGGTAATATAATTCCTTTGATTAGATGTCCAATTAGCTTCAGCTGAAGCCTTTGTAAATTAGAACTAGTATATGTTTGCATTCAGTTATGGGGCAGTTGTCTGCGGGGGCAGTTGTCTGAAGTTTAGAAATATACGAAGTTTGGAAATTACAAAGTTAGGAAATTTTAAAAAGAACAGTTAAACCAACAGTTGAACAAACATTGAAAAGCAGGTAAATCTACCATTTAACTAACAATTTCCATAAGCATTTTCCTATCTATACTTTTCACTTTAAAAATACCATGCTCCACAAACTGATTTTCCTCATAGCACTTCATGGTATCCTCTATAAAATGACATCGTCCTTCACTATTCCTGTTATTTATCGCTCTGTACACATTGCAGCCTCATTAATCCACTCCCCTCTTATTAACACTCATGAGCTTTTAACCTATCTATGTAAACTAACTGTCACATCCTCTACCTGTCACCATAAACTATCACACACCTCCCCCAACTATACCTATCTCTCTCTTCTTCTGCTTCTACTAGCTGGTGATATATCCCCAAATCCAGGTCCCATCCACATACCACGCTCACATTCAGCTGATTCACAACAGAATATAAAATCAACAAACCTTATCAACATCACTTGTCTCCCATCTACCTCCAAGTCACTAAAATGTGCTTTATGGAATGCACGCTCTGTTTGCAACAAATTAACAGCTATTCATGACCTTTTCATAGCAAAAAAATTCAATATGCTCGCTATAACAGAAACCTGGCTCACACAATCAGACACTGCCTCCCCTGCAGCACTATCACGTGGTGGCCTCCACTTCGCACACACCCCCAGGCCTGGTAACCTCAAAGGAGGGGGTGTTGGAATATTACTATCCAAATGTTACACGCACATTGTTTTACCACCTGTTCCCTCACTCACATTTACATCCTTTGAGGTACACTCTATTAGGATTTTCACGCCTTTCTCTCTGCGTGTTGCAGCTATCTATCGCCCACCTGGGCAACCCAAAAAGTTTCTGGAAGAATTTTCTGCATGGCTCCCTCACTTTCTTTCCTCTGACATCTCCACCATCATTATGGGTGATTTCAATCTCTCTATTGACAGTCCACAATCTCCCCATGCCTCTAAACTACTCTCTCTAACCTCCTCTCTTGGCCTCTCCCAATGGACTGACTCCCCTACTCATCAGGAGGGCCACTGCCTTGATCTTGTATTCACCAGACTATGCTCTGTTTCTGAACTCACTAACACTCCTTTCCCTCTCTCAGATCACAACCTTATCACATGCATGCTCTCCTCCATTACTTCAAACTCAATGTCCATAAAGTCTACAAGGACACCTCTTACCCGCAGAAATATTAACGCTATTAATTTTCAACAACTATCTACCTCTCTGCAACCACTGCTTTCACCAATTTCTACATGCACCTCTCCAGAGACCGCTGTGTCACACCTTAACCAAACTCTAGTAACAGCACTTGATGAAGTGGCTCCAGCTACCCATCACACTCCATGTAGACTTAGATGTCAACCGTGGCACTCTAAATACACTAGACACTTACAAAAACTCTCACGAAAAGTTGAACGCCAGTGGCGTAAATCTCGTAGTTCAAGTGACTTTCTCACATATAAGACCACCTACCACTCTTATCGTACTGCTCTGGACACTGCCAAACAAACATATTTTCAATCTCTCATCTCTGCTCAAGCCTCTAACCCCAAGCGACTTTTTAATACATTTAAATTACTTCTTGTCCCTCCCTCACCTAACCCACCAGCCACTGTCAGTGCGCAAGATCTTGCTTCAAGGACAAGATTGACAAGATCCGAAATGAAATGGTATGCTCTTCCACAGCAAGTGACCTGCTCAATTCCCTGCCTGAACCCTCTAACACCTTCTCTTCCTTTGATCCTACAAATGAAGATGAAGTATCTGCACTCTTTTCATCTGCCTACTCTAATACCTCTCCCCTTGACTCTATACCCTCACAAATTAGTAAAGCTCTGTCTACTGTGCTCATCCCAACCTTAACAAAAATCTGTAATCTCTCCCTGTCTACTGGTATCTTTCCTTCTCTATACAAGCATGCAGTGATTACTCCCATTCTGAAAAAACACAACTCTGACCCGAACGCTCTCTCTAACTACCGTCCCATCTCTCAGCTCCCATGCCCCTCCAAGCTACTGGAGAGACTTGCCTACACTCGCCTCACACACTTTCTTAACTCACACAGCCTACTGGACCCACTTCAGTCAGGATTTCGTGCCCAACACTCCACAGAGACAGCACTGACTAAGGTAGTGAATGATTTGGTCACTGCTAAATCTAAAGGACATTTCTCTCTACTTATTCTCCTTGATCTCTCTGCTGCTTTTGACACTGTTGACCACTCTCTTCTCATACAAACACTACAATCCCTAGGTATTCAGGACACAGCCCTTTCTTGGTTCTCATCCTACCTATCTAATCGCTCCTTCAGTGTTCGTTTCTCTGATTCCACCTCTCCTTCGCTACCTCTCTCAGTTGGAGTACCGCAAGGCTCAGTCCTAGGTCCTCTGCTTTTCTCTATCTATACCACATCTCTTGGCAAACTAATCAACTCTTTCGGATTTCAGTACCATCTGTATGCGGATGATACTCAAATCTACCTATCCTCCCCTGATTTGTCACCATCTGTATTGGGCCGTGTCACTGCATGCCTTTCTGCCATTTCATCTTGGATGACATCTCGCCACCTCAAACTTAATATTTCCAAAACAGAATTAATTATATTTCCACCAGCCAATAGTAGTTTCCAACCTGATATCTCTATCACTGTTGAGAACTCTGCAATCACCCCTACCCCACAAGCTCGCTGCCTAGGTGTCATTCTTGACTCTGAACTGTCCTTTGTTACCCACATTCAATCTGTCTCAAGATCATGTTACATACATCTAAGAAACATATCCAAAATACGCCCTTATCTTACACAAGACACAGCAAAAACTCTAATCCATGCTCTCATTATCTCCCGCATTGATTATTGTAATAGTCTCCTGACCGGTCTTCCCAAACATAGGCTCTCACCACTACAATCCATTTTGAATGCAGCTGCGAGACTAATCTTCCTTGCCAGACGTTCATCGTCTGCAGATCCGCTCTGTCAGTCCCTCCATTGGTTACCGGTATTCTACCCTATTAAATATAAAATACTTTTACTCACATACAAGGCTATTAACCAAACTGCACCAACATACATCTCTTCACTCATCTCAAAATATCTCCCTACCCGACCTCTCCGCTCTGCACAAGATCTACGTCTCTCATCCACACGCATTACTTGTTCACACTCAAAATTACAGGACTTTATCCGGGCTTCACCCACTCTGTGGAATGCCCTCCCACGCACAGTAAGACTCGCCTCTAGTCTCCAAACCTTTAAATGTTCCCTGAAAACTCACCTCTTCAGACAAGCCTATCAAATTCCAGACCCACCGACATAACCTTCGGTGCTTCCCTATCTAATTACATCCTCTGTAGAATATTCATAACATCACATATCTTATCTTTCTTTAGTCTCACACCCTCCTGACACTTGGATAACTTTGTGGGGTATCATCATACAACCCATTAAGAACCTAGCAATCTGGTGGACCATTATGCAATAGGTAGCATCTATCCTTGTGTATCTATGCCTATTTCCCTATAGATTGTAAGCTTGCGAGCAGGGCCTTCCTACCTCTGTCTGTCTGTTTTTACCCAGTTTTGTTCTATTACTGTTGTTCTAATTGTAAAGCGCAACGGAATATGCTGCGCTATATAAGAAACTGTTAATAAATAAATAATAAATAAATAAATAAACCGACTGGTACACCCACGGTGTCACTAGAGCGTCCACAGCTATCGCCTGAGGGTCCCTTGACCTGGCGCAATATCTTTTCAACTTTTTGTTGAGGCGGGACGCCATCATGTCCACCTGTGGTCTTTCCCAACGGTTTACCAGCATTTTGAAGACTTCTGGATGAAGTCCCCACTCTCCCGGGTGGAGGTCGTGTCTGCTGAGGAAGTCTGCTTCCCAGTTGTCCACTCCCGGAATGAACACTGCTGACAGTGCTAACACGTGATTTTCCGCCCATCGGAGAATCCTTGTGGCTTCTTACATCGCCATCCTGCTTCTTGTGCCGCCCTGTCGGTTTACATGGGCGACCGCCGTGATGTTGTCTGACTGGATCAGCAGTGGCTGGTGTTGAAGCAGGGGTCTTGCCTGACTTAGGGCATTGTAAATGGCCCTTAGTTCCAGAATATTTATGTGTAGGGAAGTCTCCTGACTTGACCATTGTCCTTGGAAGTTTCTTCCCTGCGTGACTGCCCCCCAACCTCGAAGGCTGGCATCCGTGGTCACCAGGACCCAGTCCTGTATGCCGAATCTGTGGCCCTCTAGAAGATGAGCACTCTGCAGCCACCACAGCAGCGACACCCTGGCCCTTGAAGACAGGGTTATCAGCCGATGTATCTGAAGATGCGATCCTGACCACTTGTCCAACAGATCCCACTGAAAGATCCTTGCATGGAACCTTCCGAATGGAATTGCTTCGTAAGAAGCCACCATTTTTCCCAGGGCTCGCGTGCAGTGGTGCACCGACACCTGTTTTGGTTTTAGGAGGTCTCTGACTAGAGATGACAACTCCTTGGCCTTCTCCTCCGGGAGAAACACTTTTTTCTGTTCTGTGTCGAAAACCATCCCCAGGAACAGTAGACGCGTTGTAGGAACCAGCTGTGACTTCGGAATGTTCAGGATCCAGCCGTGCTGTTGTAGCACTGCCCGAGGCAGTGCTACTCCGATCAACAACTGTTCCCTGGACCTCGCCTTTATAAGGAGATCGTTCAAGTACGGGATAATTATAACTCCCTTTTTTCGAAGGAGTATCATCATCTCTGCCATTACCTTGGTAAATACCCTCGGTGCCGTGGATAGACCAAACGGCAACGTCTGGGATCGGTAATGACAGTCCTGTACCACAAATCTGAGGTACTCCTGGTGAGGGGGGTAAATGGGGACATGCAGGTAAGCATCCTTGATGTCCAGTGATACCATGTAATCCCTTTCATCCAGGCTTGCAATAACCGCCCTGAGCGATTCCATTTTGAACTTGAACCTTCGTATATAAGTGTTCAAGGATTTCAAATTTAGGATGGGTCTCACCGAACCGTCCGGTTTCGGTACCACAACCATTGTGGAATAGTAACCCCGTCCTTGTTGAAGGAGGGGTACCTTGACTATCACCTGCTGCGAATACAGCTTGTGAATTGCCTCCAGCACTGCCTCCCTGTCCGAGGGAGCTGTCGGCAAGGCAGATTTGAGGAAACGGCGAGGGGGAGACGTCTCGAACTCCAGCTTGTACCCCTGAGATACTACCTGTAGAATCCAGGGATCCACCCGTGAGCGAGCCCACTGGTCGCTGAAGTACTTGAGACGGGCCCCCACCGTACCTGGCTCCGCCTGTGGAGCCACAGCGTCATGCGGTGGATTTAGAGGAAGCGGGGGAGGACTTTTGTTCCTGGGAACTGGCTGTATGCTGCAGCTTTTTCCCTCTACCTCTGCCTCTGGGCAGAAAGGACGCGCCTTTAACCCACTTGCCTTTCTGGGACCGAAAGGACTGTACCTGATAATACGGTGCTTTCTTCGGCTGTGAGGGAACATGGGGTAAAAATGTTGATTTCCCAGCTGTAGCTGTGGAAACGAGGTCCAAGAGACCATCCCCAAACAACTCCTCACCCTTGTAAGGCAAAACTTCCATGTGCCTTTTAGAATCAGCATCACCTGTCCACTGCCGAGTCCACAATCCTCTCCTGGCAGAAATGGACATTGCGTTTATTTTAGATGCCAGCCGGCAAATACCACTCTGTGCATCTCTCATGTATAAGACTGCGTCTTTAATATGCTCTATGGTTAGCAATATAGTGTCCCTGTCTAAGGTATCAATGTTATCTGACAGGGAATCTGACCACGCAGCTGCAGCACTGCACATCCATGCTGAAGCAATAGCTGGTCTCAGTATAATACCTGAGTGTGTATATACAGACTTCAGGATAGCCTCCTGCTTTCTATCTGCAGGCTCCTTTAGGGCGGCCGTGTCCGGAGACGGTAGTGCCACCTTTTTTGACAGACGTGTGAGCGCTTTATCCACCCTAGGGGATGTCTCCCAACGTGACCTATCCTCTGGCGGGAAAGGGTACGCCATTAGTAACCTTTTAGAAATTACCAGTTTCTTATCGGGGGAAACCCACGCTTCTTCACACACTTCATTTAATTCATCAGATGGGGGATAAACCACTGGAAGCTTTTTCTCCCCAAACATAATACCCTTTTTTGTGGTACCTGGGGTAATATCTGAAATGTGCAACACATTTTTCATTGCCGTAATCATGTAACGGGTGGCTCTATTGGAATGTACACTAGTCTCATCGTCGTCGACACTGGAGTCAGTATCCGTGTCGACATCTGTGTCTGCCATCTGAGGTAGTGGGCGTTTTAGGGCCCCTGATGGCTTTTGAGACGCCTGGGCAGGCACGGGCTGAGAAGCCGGCTGTCCCACATCTGCTATGTCGTCAAACCTTTTATGTAAGGAGTTGACACTGTCGCGTAATTCCTTCCACATGTCCATCCACTCAGGTGTCGACCCCGCAGGGGGTGACATCACATTTATCGGCATCTGCTCCGCCTCCACATAAGCCTCCTCATCAAACATGTCGACACAGCCGTACCGACACACCGCACACACACAGGGAATGCTCTGACTGAGGATAGGACCCCACAAAGTCCTTTGGGGAGACAGAGAGAGAGTATGCCAGCACACACCAGAGCGCTATATATACAGGGATTCACACTACCCACAGTGATTTTTCCCCTATAGCTGCTGATATTACACAGATTGCGCCTAAATTTAGTGCCCCCCCTCTCTTTTTTACCCTACGTAGTCTGGAAACTGCAGGGGAGAGCCTGGGGAGTGTCCTTCCAGCGGAGCTGTGATTGAAAATGGCGCCAGTGTGCTGAGGGAGATAGCCCCGCCCCTTTTCCGGCGGACTTCTCCCGCTTTTTTATATGTATATCTGGCAGGGGATTTTACACATATATAGTCTTAATGACTATATTATGTGTTTATTTTGCCAGCAAGGTACTATTATTGCAGCCCAGGGCGCCCCCCCCCCCCCCCAGCGCCCTGCACCCATCAGTGACCGGAGTGTGTGGTGTGCATGGGGAGCAATGGCGCACAGCTGCAGTGCTGTGCGCTACCTTGATGAAGACCGAAGTCTTCTGCCGCCGATTTCCAGGAACGTCTTCTTGCTTCTGGCTCTGTAAGGGGGACGGCGGCGCGGCTCCGGGACCGGACGACCAAGGCTGGGCCTGTGTTCGATCCCTCTGGAGCTAATGGTGTCCAGTAGCCTAGAAGCCCAAGCTAGCTGCAAGCAGGTAGGTTCGCTTCTCTCCCCTTAGTCCCTCGTAGCAGTGAGTCTGTTGCCAGCAGATCTCACTGAAAATAAAAAACCTAAATTATACTTTCTTTTCTAGGAGCTCAGGAGAGCCCCTAGTGTGCATCCAGCTCGGCCGGGCACAAAATTCTAACTGAGGTCTGGAGGAGGGGCATAGAGGAAGGAGCCAGTGCACACCAGGTAGTCCTAAATCTTTCTTAGTTGTGCCCAGTCTCCTGCGGAGCCACTATTCCCCATGGTCCTTACGGAGTTCCCAGCATCCACTAGGACGTCAGAGAAAGGAATATTCCATCAAAGATTTCCTTAATTGTAACTCTACAATGATCATATACCTATTGGAATGTACTTGCGGACTAAAATATGTGGGCAAAACTAAGAGGATTCTAAAATTGCGGATACAGGAACACATTAGAAATATCAAAAATAAAGTTGATAATCATACAGTATCCAAACATTTTATAGATAAACACAGATCGAACCCAGAGGAAATCACATTTAAAGCTATTGAATGGGTCAAACTTGGAGACAGAGGAGGAGATATATTGAACAAACTCTCCAAACGTGAAATGTTTTGGATTTATGAGCTCTAAACATTATCACCACAAGGATTAAATGAAGCCTTTGAAATTGCCCCTTTTCTTTAACTAGCGATCTGTATTTTACACTCATTCTTTCACTTATGGTACTGTTTTCTTCTTTTTATGATAATTTATGCTACAAATACGAAAGTTCCTTTCGCCCATTTTTTGTTCTTGTGTGTTCCCATTTCAGCTATTTTCTCCCACCAAAAATGTAAATAAGAATCATCTCTTCAAAAAACGGGATTTTCCGGATATATCTAAGGATATTTGGATGCTTTTATGCGGCACAAAGAGAATTCGTTTTTTAATAATTTTTTAATTATTTCAATCCCCTTCACTCGAGTCCTAAAACTCATCACTATTTATATAAGCGTTCACAACACGTTTTCCACTGCCTCACGTAATTCTAGTTGGATCTCTATATATATTTATTTTAGGTTAGATACATTCACTCTCCATATTCACTAATTTTATGCATCAGTTTATTGAAGCTGTCACTCAATTTAATGGTGGTGCGTTCCACTGCCCGTTTTTCCAAATAGCGATGCGTTCCACAGCATTATGGCGTCACTCGCACTAAAAATAGGAAGCACAAACCACAATCTTCCTTACAATCACCATATGACGTTTTCTTTAACTATTATGTTTTATATTTTTCAATACGCCGTTCCCCGTGGTTATAAGCCGTCCCCCCGCCAGATACGGCGCCCAAAATGGCGGTGCGCTCCATATTTTGGAAGTAACGCACCTAAAATGGCGGTGCGTTCCACCTAGTCATTGCACCAGCGGCGGAAGTGACGCACCTAAGATGGCGGTGCGTTCCACAGGTATTTTGGGCGACGGTGCGTTCCATAATGCGTTCCACCGCCGTCTGCATTGGCGGAAGTGACGTACGTAAGATGGCGGTGCGTTCCACCGGTATTTTAGACGGCGATGCGTTCCACAATGCGCTCCACCGCCGTCTACATCATTTAATCACTTTCCTAATCACTTCTATATTCCTATCACGATTGGCCTGGTAATATTAGTTATCCCACTTCATGTTTCTAACAAATTAGGTATTTTTTAAGTCCTTTTTTTGTCTCTAAATAAATTTGACATCAATAACACAGGAAGTGATGTCACTAAGAACTGACATGTGCAGCTTCCTATTGGATGGTATAAATGGAGCTGTTTGAGCTCACTGTCTTGATCCCCTTGAAGAAGTCCACACCTTGACGGACGAAACGCGTTGGGACTGTTTGCTGCTGAACTCCCCTTGATGGACAGATAAGCGTTTGAACTTTTTTATCCTGTACGCATAATCTTTGGCTATCTTGTGTCCTTGGGATAGTTTGTTGCTGACCTCCCTATTCCTATGATGGACAGATAAGCTTTTATAATTTTAAATCTTGTACGTGTGTTGTCTAGCCGTTTTTATGTTATTGTTCATTAAGTCTGTATTTTATGTTGTGAAGCTACAGATTACATATTGGGAATAAGCAAGTTCCCTAAGTTCCTGCCCTATATTGCGAATGACATCATTTTAATCCATGAACGATACACACTATGTTTGCTGTTTTTTTCTTTTTACATGTTAATCTTAAAATGATGAACATCGGCTGGAAGTTCTCACTTACCAGATAAGTGTCCAAGGCCATAATTTTTACCCACCTGAGTATTTCCGTTATAATTGTTACTACACTCATTAGCGCTTATTTTCTCTACTACCTATTTATACTCATATATACCTAGTTTAGTTTGATGTAATTAACTAACAAGGTTGTTCTACAGCTACATTTAGTTATACAGTATGTGGATCTATATCAGAGGGTGATTTAGACACTTTTATCTGTTAGGGTGTAACTACTCTATATTGCAGAAGCAAATTTGACATACAAACTGAAAGGACATACTACCTGTCGAAGGTATGCCGTTGTATCATGTACAGTATCGTATGCACAATGCAAAGATGCTTCGTTATCGATACTTCTACTATATAAGCTCACATATAAGCAGCTATGATATTCAAGACTGTAAATGTGTGCCCAATGTTACTCAGAATTTTGCATATTCGTGGACAGAAATCTCCATCCTCTTACACATCTCCAACTGCATGTGTGTCATCTACTTCTCAATGTTTCAGTGCTTCCTGTAGCTTAACACAGCCAAGACCAAACTTGTTTATCTACCTTCCTGGGTCTCTCCAGGGGTTCACTATGTTTGACCGATGGCCGGGATACCGGCGGTCACAATACCGACAGTAGCATCCCGATCTTTTAAATCCTGACAGGGGTGAGGTAAGTATGTTACCGTCTCTCCCCTATCTCCTAACCCTCCCTTCTTGCAGCTTAACCCTTACCTCCTCCCTTAGTACCTAACTGAAACCCCCCACCGATAGTGCCTACACCTAACCCCCGCATCCCCGCAGCCTAACACTAACCCTCCCCCCCTTAGTGCCTAAACCTAACCTCCCCCAATGGTGCCCAACCCCCCTCCCCGCAGCCTAACCCTAAACCCCCTCCCCACAGCCTAACCCTAACCCACCTCCCCGCAGCCTAACACTAACCCCCTTGGGTGGTGCCTAAACCTACCCCCTCAGCCCTAACCTGCCACTATACTTACCGTTGGGATGCCGGATGTCGGGATTCCGGTGTCAGTCTCCTGACCCTGCTGAGATTCCGGCGTGGACATCCTGCAGATGTCAGATTCTGGCGTCAACATTCTGATGGCTGTCAGGGTTCCAACAGATGACATCTTAACCACATCCCCTTGTCCAGACCCCCCCCCCCACCTCTATTGAGAACATCATCCTCTTTACTATCCTTCAAGTCTGCTCCCTCTGTGTTATCCTCAACTCCGCTCTCTCCTTAACACCAAACATTAAAGCTATCTCTCAATTTTGCCTCGTCCAGCTCCAGAACATCACCAGAATCCGGCCCTTCCTTAGTCACATTGCTACCAAAATTCTCATTGATGCTCTCATCATTTCCCACTTAGCCTAATGTAACTCCCTTCTTTCTGGTCTATCTCTCGCACTTCTCACCACTTCCATCTATTCGTAAAGCTGCTGCTTTTCTCATTTTTCTCTCCTACCATACAGAATCTGCCTCCCCCCTCTGCAACCTGTTTCATAGGCTTCCTATCCTGCTCAAAATCTAGTTCAAGCTACTCACCCTCACTTACAAAGCCTTAAGCTAGTGCGTGCTTTCCTACAACTCTAACTTCATCCTTAACAAGACATCTCTGGAATCACTAAAGACAAGGATAACAAAAGTAATAGGTGTGATAATCAGGTAGTACATTATCATCATATGCCATATCACCTGCTAACAATCCATAGACGCAGAAAAGGCCAGTCTCTTTAGTCTGTGTCTAATGGCTAACATCCAATGGGTGGTAGCCTCTGAGAGGGAAGGCAGCCACAATAATTTCTTCCATAGAGACCCTGACCAGTTTAACAGCTAGCTTTCACTATAGCAGAGGTACCCTATGATCATGGTCTTGTAATAGTTGTAACCAACCCAAGCTACCTAGAGATGGTTTTGGATGGAGACTTAGAAGGGGCGCCTTGCCCACTCTATTACTTTCTATACAGTACATATTGTGTCTCCTTAAAAGCATAAGCTTTGATCTGGTATAGACATCACATATTTTTTCATAGTACAATGATGTGTACCTCCCCAATCTGTGATAAACAGTGAAATATAATGATAGTCAATGCACTGATGGCAAGTAGATCTCTTAATTATGTTTTTTTCTATATGTTAGTGAACGTCTGTTTTTCTATAAATTGGTGGATGGCTGCTGTGTTTTTAATCCAGCCAGGAGCTCATACAAACAAAGTTGAACATACTACTTTTTGGTTTGCTTGTGGCCAATTGTGGTCAGCGAGATGAATATTCTATTTTTTTAATAGTGCACCATCTCTAAATCATAAGTCTACAAGATTAGTGTTATACTGTGAACAATGCATATTTTCTTTCATTCTTATTTTATAGTGTCAAATTGATTGTTAAAGTATTTATCAAGACAAATACTTATCTTCTAGATGTGTATGCCTATTTTATATCCCTTCTATAGGGTGAGTAATGATCACCTAACAGTCGTGATCCACTAAAGAAGATTACACAAATCTCAGCACTTGGCTAAAAATCATCCAATTTCTCCCTCCCCTTCCCACTCCCACACATGCACTACCTTAACCAACCCAGGGCTAGATTTCACTACAGCAAGAAAAACTTGGTATGGGGTGGTAGTTGAGGATTTGGGGGAGGGCATTTAAATACTTTTTCCAGTGTAGCATCTCTTGGTGAATGGAAGTCTCACTGTCACTCACAGTACTCCAAATCTTCAGGCTATAAACATACTGTATTACAAGGATTCACAAGCCTCGCATGACATATCCTGTGTACTTTTTCATCTGACATGGGTGCAATTCTGTCAAGGTGTTATTTTGAGCAGATAAAGGTTTTACAGGAAATTTTCATTTTATGCGTTTCCTTAGAAATGAATGAAGATGGATTAATGCTTGCTACATCTGCAGATGATATGTAGTAATTCAGGTAACCTCCAATATTGCCACCACTCAATAGACTGCTGACCCATTAAGAGTTTTATTTAATATACTCTCCAGAAGCGAGATGATCTATTTTTTTTCTTCCTGGTTTAGTAAAGTCAAAATAATTAAAACTATCATACTGCCAAGGATACTTGGTAACACTGATGGGTATCTTCTCTGAGTCATCTAAAGCTTATTGGGCTGGTAAGATTATTAACTGACAGCTAAGTATAATAGATATAATATGAAGCTAATAATAATAGAATATCTACCGGTATATCATAGTATATAAATGCAGTGCCACATTCTTGTGTCATGTGTCTTAGAAAACATAACATAATCACCTTTACAATGTTACTAGTGCATTGGTCATACGTGTTTACATATACTTATCTATGATTACAGGACAAATACTGGTTTTTTTTTTCCACATAGACTAGTTCTGTAGGAATAATAATACATACAATTTAATAGGATTACATAACCAACAAATAAGGGGTCATGAAGAACTAATACCTGCGGTAGGCGGGTGATAGCACTTGGGAGAAGAGGTCGACTAAACTTCTTATGAGATCCAATTGCAGCTGGGAATGGAGGAGCAGAAAACATGGCTGCCACTACATTGATGCGAGTAATCCATGAATGCATCTGTTCTGTATTCCTGAGAAAAGGAAAACGTATTATAAAAACAGATTTCATACAAGCCCTACTTCTTCTCCCAATCTAATACAGGTAATGGCATTAGCTTCGCATACAGAAACTCAGTGTTTTTGGTCATGATTACAGTGAGATTTAAATGTTTTAAATGTAACAACAGAAACGGCTAACAGACTCACACACATATACATATGAATAGCATGCAATTGGCTGATATGATATTTATCTCTATATTTATTGAAACACGTCCAAGAAGGTTCTATATAAAGCCAGAGGTTTCCCTTTCACTATGAAAGTGCATATAAAGAAGCTGAGATCTGTGCTGAAAGCCGCAGAAAGGATTTCCCACAGACTGACACCCGCTGAGTACATGCACGTGAGTTGCCTGTGAAATCTGCTGGTGTCTTTAGAGCTGACAAAAGTACTTAGGCAGATGGACATTCTACGTTAGCTGGCCACTTACACGCTACAAAGTAAAGCTTTCTGCATGTTCCTACAAATTGCTGCTGTTACACAATACTGCTAATGTCTGGGTTTCAGCTACAAAGTAGCATAATGACTATAGAGCAGACTCAATAGCCAACTAAACACCTAATTACCGAATAATTTAATATTTCCACCTTACCATATAGAAAAACTACTAAGCACCTTCTGATACAAAATGATACCCCAAAAAAAGGGAAAAAAATAAATATCTTGTGTCAACTTTTTTGTCGACATTTTTACCCTGTCGACCTTTTGTACTTGTCAACCTTTTCTACTGTCTACTTTTTGTATGTCGACCTATTGACCATATGTGGTAGACCTAATGACTATCTAATTACTGTAGATCTTCCATACCACATCCATTTTTTCCCTAGCTCGTAGGCAAACGTGTGTGTGCGCATGCGTGCGTGCGTGCATGTCTGGAAACCTCCCTCAGCCAACACCATGACCAAAATAGCAATACAGGTTGAGTATCCCATATCCAAATATTCAGAAATACGGAATATTCCGAAATACGGAAGTTTTTGAGTGAGAGTGAGATAATGAAACCTTGGTTTTCTGATGGCTCAATGTATACAAACTTTGTTTAATACAATATTTTTTAATAACTTTGTGTATTAAATGACCTTCAGGCTGTGTGTATACGGTGTATATGAAACATACATGAATTGTGTGGATGTATACACACTTCGTTTAATGCACAAAGTTATTAAAAATATTGGCTAAAATAACCTTCAGGCTGTGTGTATAAGGTGTATATGAAACATAAATGAATTGTGTGAATGTAGACACACTTCGTTTAATGCACAAAGTTATTAAAAATATTGGCTAAAATAACCTTCAGGCTGTATATATATAAGGTGTATAATAAGAATTTACTTACCGATAATTCTATTTCTCGGAGTCCGTAGTGGATGCTGGGGTTCCTGAAAGGACCATGGGGAATAGCGGCTCCGCAGGAGACAGGGCACAAAAAAGTAAAGCTTTTACCAGATCAGGTGGTGTGCACTGGCTCCTCCCCCTATGACCCTCCTCCAGACTCCAGTTAGGTACTGTGCCCGGACGAGCGTACACAATAAGGGAGGCAATTTGAATCCCGGGTAAGACTCATACCAGCCACACCAATCACACCGTACAACTTGTGATCTAAACCCAGTTAACAGTATGATAACAGAAAGAGCCTCTTAAAGATGGCTCCTTAACAATATAACCCGAATTTGTTAACAATAACTATGTACAGTATTGCAGATAATCCGCACTTGGGATGGGCGCCCAGCATCCACTACGGACTCCGAGAAATAGAATTATCGGTAAGTAAATTCTTATTTTCTCTATCGTCCTAAGTGGATGCTGGGGTTCCTGAAAGGACCATGGGGATTATACCAAAGCTCCCAAACGGGCGGGAGAGTGCGGATGACTCTGCAGCACCGAATGAGAGAATTCCAAGTCCTCTTTTGCCAGGGTATCAAATTTGTAGAATTTTACAAACGTGTTTTCCCCCGACCACGTAGCTGCTCGGCAGAATTGTAATGCCGAGACCCCTCGGGCAGCCGCCCAAGATGAGCCCACCTTCCTTGTGGAATGGGCCTTAACAGATTTAGGCTGTGGCAGGCCTGCCACAGAATGAGCAAGTTGAATTGTGTTACAAATCCAACGAGCAATCGTCTGCTTAGAAGCAGGGGCACCCAACTTGTTGGGTGCATATAGTATCAACAGCGAGTCAGATTTTCTGACTTCAGCCGTCCTTGAAATGTATATTTTTAAGGCTCTGACAACGTCCAACAACTTGGAGTCCTCCAAGTCGCCAGTGGCCGCAGGCACCACAATAGGTTGGTTCAGGTGAAACGCTGATACCACCTTAGGGAGAAAATGCGGACGAGTCCTCAGTTCTGCCCTATCCGAATGGAAGATTAGATAAGGGCTTTTATAAGATAAAGCCGCCAATTCAGATACTCTCCTGGCGGAAGCCAGGGCCAGTAACATAGTCACTTTCCATGTGAGATATTTAAAATCCACCTTTTTCAATGGTTCAAACCAATGGGATTTGAGGAAATCTAAAACTACATTTAGATCCCACGGTGCCACCGGAGGCACCACAGGAGGCTGTATATGCAGTACTCCTTTAACAAAAGTCTGTACCTCAGGAACTGAGGCCAATTCTTTTTGGAAGAATATTGACAGGGCCGAAATTTGAACCTTAATAGATCTCAATTTGAGACCCCTAGACAATCCTGATTGTAGGAAATGTAGGAAACGACCCAGTTGAAATTCCTCCGTCGGAACACTCCGATCCTCGCACCACGCGACATATTTTCGCCAAATGCGGTGATAATGTTTCGCGGTGACTTCCTTCCTTGCCTTAATCAAGGTAGGAATGACTTCTTCTGGAATGCCTTTCCCTTTTAGGATCTGGCGTTCAACCGCCATGCCGTCAAACGCAGCCGCGGTAAGTCTTGAAAGAGACAGGGACCCTGTTGTAGCAGGTCCCTTCTCAGAAGTAGAGGGCACGGGTCGTCCGTGACCAACTCTTGAAGTTCCGGGTACCAAGTCCTTCTTGGCCAATCCGGAGCCACTAGTATTTCTTACTCCTCCTCACCGTATAATCTTCAATACCTTTGGTATGAGAGGCAGAGGAGGAAACACATATACTGATTTGTACACCCAAGGTGTTACCAGTGCGTCCACAGCTATTGCCTGTGGATCTCTTGACCTGGTGCAATACTTGTCCAGTTTCTTGTTGAGGCGAGACGCCATCATGTCTACCATTGGTCTTTCCCAACAGTTTATTAGCATGTGGAAGACTTCTGGATGAAGACCCCCCTCTCCCGGGTGTATATCGTGTCTGCTGAGGAAGTCTGCTTCCCAGTTGTCCACGCCCGGGAAGAACACTGCTGACAGTGCTATTACGTGATTCTCCGCCCAGCGAAGAATCTTGGCAGCTTCTGCCATTGCACTCCTGCTTCTTGTGCCGCCCTGTCTGTTTACATGGGCGACCGCCGTGATGTTGTCCGACTGAATCAACACCGGTTTTTGCAGGAGTGGTTCCGCCTGGCTTAGAGCATTTTAGATTGCTCTTAGTACCAGAATGTTTATGTGAATAGACTTTTCCAGGTTCGTCCATACCCCCTGGAAGTTTCTTCCTTGTGTGACTGCTCCCCAACCCCTCAGGCTGGCGTCCGTGGTCACCAGGATCAAATCCTGTATGCCGAATCTGCGGCCCTCCAATAGATGAGCCTTTTGCAACCACCACAGAAGATATACCCTTGTCCTTGGCGACAGGGTTATTCGCAGGTGCATCTGAGGATGCGACCCTGACCATTTGTCCAACAGATCCCTTTGGAAAATTCTTGCATGGAATCTGCCGAATGGAATTGCTTCGTAAAAAGCCACCATTTTTCCCAGGACTCTTGTGCATTGATGTACAGACACCTTTCCTGGTTTTAGGAGGTTCCTGACAGGTCGGATAACTCCTTGGCTTTTTCCTCGGGAAGAAAAACCTTTTTCTGAACCGTGTCCAGAATCATCCCTAGGAACAGCAGACGTATCGTCGGAAAACAGCTGCGATTCTTGGAATATTTAGAATCCAGTCGTGCCGTCGAAGAACTACTTTAGATAGTGCTCTTCCGACCTCCAACTGTTCTCTGGAACTTGCCCTTTTTAGGTCGTGCAAGTAAGGGATAATTTAGATGCCTTTTTTCTTTGAAGAAACATCTTTTCGGCCATTACCTTGGTAAAAAGGCCCGGGGTGCCGTGGATAATTCAAACGGCATCGTCTGAAACTGATATTGACAGTTCTGTACCACGAACCAGAGGTACCCTTGATGAGAAGGACAAATTTTGGACATGGAGGTAATCCTTGATGTCCAGGGACACCATATAGTCCCCTTTTTTCCGGTTCGCTATCACTGCTCTGAGTGACTTTATCTCGATTTGAACCTTTTATGTAAGTGTTCAAAACATTTTAGATTTAGACTATGTGTCACCAAGCCGTCTGGCTTCAGTACCACAATATAGTGTGGAAAAATAATACCCTTTTCCTTGTCGTAGGAGGGGTACTTTGATTATCACCTGCTGGATATACAGCTTGTGAATTGTTTCCAATGCTGCCTCCCTGTCGGAGGGAGCCGTTGGTAAAGCAGACTTCAGGAAGCTGCGAGGAGAAGATGTCTCGACTCTCCAATCTTTACCCCTGGGATAATACTCGTACGATCTAGGGGTCAACTTGCGAGTGATCCCACTGCGCCCTGAGACTCTTGAGACTACCCCCCCACCTTGAGTCCGCTTGTACGGCCCCAGCGTCATGCTGAGGACTTGGCAGACGCGGTGGAGGGCTTCTTTTCCTGGGAAAGGGCTGCCTGCTGCAGTCTACTTCCCTTACCTCTATGTCTGGGCAGATATGACTGGCCTTTTGCCTGCATGCCCTCATGGGAAAGGAAAGATTGAGGCTGAAAAGACGGTGTCTTTTTTAGCTGAGATGTAACTTGGGGTAAAAAAGGTTGGATTTCCCAGCTGTTGCTGTGGTCCCCAGGTCCGATGGACCGACCCCCAAATAACTCCTTCCCTTTATACAGCAATACTTCCATCTGCCGTATGGGATCTGTATCACCTGACCACTGTCGTGTCCCTGACATCTTCTGGGAGATATGGACAACGCACTTATCTTGATGCCAGAGAGCAAATATCCCTCTGTGCATCTCACATACATATATATAGAATGCATCCTATTAAATGCTCTACATGAATAAAATATTTTCAGTCAGGGAATCCGACCAAGCCAACCCAGCACTGCATCTCCAGGCTGATGGCGATCGCTGGTCGCAGTATAACCACCGTATGTGTGTATATACTTTTTAGGATATTTTTCCAGCTTCCTATCAGCTGGCTCCTTGAGGGCGGCCGTATCTGGAGACGGTAACGCCACTTGATAAGCGTGTGAGCGCCTTATCACCCTAAGGGGTGTTTCCCAACGTACCCTAATTTCTGGCGGGAAAGGGTATAACGCCAATATTTGCTATCGGGGTAACCCTACGCATCATCACACACTTCATTTTATTTTATCTGATTCAGGAAAAACTACAGGTAGTTTTTTCACTCCCACATAATACCCTTTCTTGTGGTACTTGTAGTATCAGAAACACGTAACACCTCCTTCATTGCCCTTAACGTGTGGCCCTAATGAGAAATACGTTTGTTTATTCACCGTCGACACTGTATTCAGTGTCCGTGTCTGTGTCTGTGTCGACCGACTGAGGTAAATGGGCGTTTTTAAAACCCCTGACGGTGTTTCTGAGACGCCTGGACCGGTCCTAATAGATTGTCGGCCGTCTCATGTCGTCAACCGACCTTGCAGCGTGTTGACATTCTCACGTAATTCTCTAAATAAGCCATCCATTCCGGTGTCGACTCCCTAGAGAGTGACATCACCATTACAGGCAATTTCTCCGCCTCCTCACCAACATCGTCCTCATACATGTCGACACACACGTACCGACACACAGCACACACACCGGGAATGCTCTGACAGAGGACAGGACCCACTAGCCCTTTGGGGAGACAGAGGGAGAGTCTGCCAGCACACACCAAAAACGCTATAATTATATAGGGACAACCTTATATAAGTGTTTCTCCCTTATAGCATCTTTTATATATATACAATATCGCCAAAATCAGTGCCCCCCCTCTCTGTTTTAACCCTGTTTCTGTAGTGCAGTGCAGGGGAGAGCCTGGGAGCCTTCTCTCCAGCTTTTCTGTGAGAGAAAATGGCGCTGTGTGCTGAGGAGATAGGCCCCGCCCCTTTTTCGGCGGCCTCGTCTCCCGCTATTTTTGAAGTTAGGCAGGGGTTAAATATCTCCATATAGCCTCTGTGGGCTATATGTGAGGTATTTTTTGCCTCTAATAAGGTTTTTATTTGCCTCTCAGAGCGCCCCCCCCAGCGCTCTGCACCCTCAGTGACTGTTGTGTGAAGTGTGCTGAGAGGAAAATGGCGCACAGCTGCAGTGCTGTGCGCTACCTTTATGAAGACTCAGGAGTCTTCAGCCGCCGATTTTGGACCTCTTCTCTCTTCAGCGTCTGCAAGGGGGCCGGCGGCGCGGCTCCGGTGACCATCCAGGCTGTACCTGTGATCGTCCCTCTGGAGCTAGTGTCCAGTAGCCAAGCAGCAAATCCACTCTGCACGCAGGTGAGTTCACTACTTCTCCCCTAAGTCCCTCGTTGCAGTGATCCTGTTGCCAGCAGGACTCACTGTAAAGTAAAAAACCTAAGCTAAACTTTCTCTAAGCAGCTCTTTAGGAGAGCCACCTAGATTGCACCCTTCTCGTTCGGGCACAAAATCTAACTGGAGTCTGGAGGAGGGTCATAGGGGGAGGAGCCAGTGCACACCACCTGATCTGGTAAAAGCTTTACTTTTTTGTGCCCTGTCTCCTGCGGAGCCGCTATTCCCCATGGTCCTTTCAGGAACCCCAGCATCCACTTAGGACGATAGAGAAATAAAACATAAATGCATTCTGTGCTTAGATTTACATCCCATCACCATGATATCTCATCATGGTATGCAATTATTCCAAAATACGGAAAAATCCAATATCCAAAATACTTCTGGTCCCAAGCATTTTGGGATAGGGGATACTCAACCTGTAGTATATGATAGAATTTTACTAGATCTGCATATTTGAAAGATCTCCTCAGTATCACAAATTAAATAATTAGCACACCTGTGGCTCTTTTAAAATGTGTCAGCCAGTAATGAATACACCTTAGCACCAACTACGAGATCTTGAAAACATGCGCTGTTAGGGATGCACTGCTATAGGGTTAATTAATGCTGCATACCATACTCTATCCAGTGCATAAGGAGACCAATGTATACATATATGTCTAGGGCAGTGTTACTGTGATCACTGGCCCTGGAAACTGTATGTCAGAATTCTGACATACACTGCACTTTATATGAAGCGTATAATAGCTGGGTAAGTGCTAATTATTGACTGGCTGCACTCTAAAATCAAGCATTTGGAAACCCCCCTCTGGAAATCCTACGTTTGCCTCTGTAGCTGTTGGCACAGCAGCTTATTAAATATCTGAGCCTTGCGGATTTTGAAACTCATTTGTTACTGCAACTAGGTTCTTATGTTGTTTTTTTATTACTATATTGTATGTATATATGAAGCATGGGGTGTAACGTTGCAGCTACAGGAGCTACCATGAAATCAATACCCAGTATTAAAACATAGCACCATTTTGTGGTGGCACACCAGAGTAAGGGGCATCATCGGCTTTCATAGTGATGGGTGGAGGGCCTCTGGGTGAACAGCTAGCACCGCCAGCTTCCACTGCATAAAAAGCAAACAGCTAGTAAATGCTTGGACTTTGACACCAGGGTTTAGGGTCCTCAGTGGAGAGTTTCCTAGAAAAAGCTATAAGTGTGTTCTCCTGTCATCACCCGGCATGGTGTGACCACACTCTTAATCCTGATTTATAAAATACAGGTTGAGTATCCCATATCCAAATATTTTGAAATACGGATTTTTTTGAGTGAGAGTGAGATAGTGAAACCTTAACATAACTGCATTCTGTGTTTAGACTAGGTACCATCGCCATGATAACTCATTATGGTATGCGATTATTCCACAATACGGAAAAATCCGATATCCAAAATACTTTTGGTCCCAAGCATTTTGGATAAGGGATACTCAACCTGTACAAAATTGGAAGGTGTACAAAGGAGATGTAGTTATGTGACCACAGGTTACTATACTGACGCCGGGATCCTGAGCGACTGAAAGCCCAACAGTCCGCATGCCGACTAACAGGGACTAAACCCAACCCGTATAAAGGGTCTACTGATGTGCAACTTTGATATATGCTCCTTCAGATATGAACACAATAAAACTGGCTCTTAGATTTGCCTGGCTAAATCAAATTATAGGGACAGTTCCACGTGCTCCTAATAATCCTGGTCCAATATGTCCTTATTAATATTACCTTCTGCAGCACCATGACAGTAGCAGAAATTCACCATGTAAAAAATCCCATTAGTAATGTTATCAAATCAGTTTGGTAGCGAATGACCTTACAGTCAGCCATGATAAAGTGCCGTACAGGAGCGAAGCAGCTGTAGACTCTCTCTGCAATTCCCCAATGCTGTAACTGCTACATTGTGTGCAAGTTCAGAAGCACACACTTTATGCTTTGATATTATGATGACTGATTTTAAAGCAGGCAAACAGAAAACCAAAAGAAAAGAATTTGGCATCACAGTGTAGAGATTGTAAAGTATATAGTGGCGAAATAAAAAGGCAGGCTTATTAACATTTGAGTTAAACATTTAAAAAAAAAATAAGTCAGTAGCTGCAGTTTGGGGAAAGCACATTCATTGATCTATGAGCAGTAAATTGGAAACATGCATTTAAAGAACTGAACAGACATTTATTGTAAGTGTTATTATGACTCACTGGGCTTGAAAAAGGAATACTCTCCAGTCTGCTGTTCTCAGGTAGAAGACATTTGGCCTTTTGTTATAGTCGGATGCTCTAGTAGCCAAAGAATGATGTATGCTGATTGCGTTTTTCAAGTCTTCTTCAGAAATAGGCTTTCCTGGTTTATATTCCTCCTAAAATGCAGACAGCAGGAATATTACTGTACCCAACGGTCACACAGAAACTAGATGCCATGCTGTGTCAGATTTATGCCTTGAAGCTTTATGCTGAGCTGATATTTTATCTTAGTTGTCAAATGTTAAGTTCACAATGATAAAGGAGGCAATTCATTTGTTACCATGTGCTGCTAAATGTGCCAAAGAGATTGAGGGCAGGAGTGAAGAAATGGAGTAGCCATAGAAAAGGGAAGTGAGGGTACCAACATTGTACACAGTACACGGAGGACTTAGGAACAGATTTGCAATACTTTTATACTGCTGACTCTCACACATTTTGCATGACAGTGAGAAAACTGATTCACTGTCTCTACTTTATAAATGTTATGTACTGACAATGTGAAACTACAATAAAAAAGGTTCAGGAATTATATTTCACAGCTTGTATAGTTGTGACATTGGGGCACATAAAAAAGGGTCAATCCAATTAGCCATGAATAAAGCCACCAACAACACCACAACTCGCCACCCTCGTGGCCTGATTTTACCCCGGACTCGCAAACTGTTGTACAGAACCCTACGGACCATGGTGGTACCATAGGTGCGGCACATAGCCACACTTACTCGCACCATGAGTGAATGCGCAGCCAATTTGACTGAGTCCTAAATACACTATTTCATCTTAATTTGAGTCTCTATTTTAGATATACTATTATTCAACAGGTATTTCTCCTGCTTAATACCTTGTAATGTCTTACTGTTAACTATATATCACTATTAATGCCTCATTCAGCATATTCCTATTTATAGACAGAGACTAACGATGGTCCGAGCAAGAGAAAGTTAGTATGTCATATATGCTGAGTACAGTAACTGACTAGCTCCAATTGGGGAGACCCTACTACATTTGGCAATACTAGCATTCCTACACCTTCATGTAACATTTTTGTAATGGTAGTTTTGCATGAATTACAGAAATCGCTCTTTACCTTTTGTAGGTAGAGAATCATCCCTTTCAATATCCCATGGAAGGTTTTCCAGCCCCTCTTTCCTCTGGGAGCTGTGAGGAAAGAAATGGACACAAATGGAGTCAGCACCCCGACAGTTAAATACAGTACGTTATCTATAACAGTTCATTACTTGAGAACAAGTTTCAACTTCCATAGAAAAGCTATTTTCCCATACTGTAATCTTTTATAACACAAAATATAGAATATTATAAGCAAAATAATTTATTCATATGTACAAATACTACAGGGATTTGTCTGTATGTATATTCAATAACTCTTGACAACGGTTTTTAAAAAAGTAGAAACGGGTCAGGTTCACGTTGCAGAGTCACACAGGAACGTCTATTGGCGGTCACTCGTCTACCTGCTACAGGCTTTTTCCCTTGTGTAGACCTGTGCAAGAACAGAAATGTCCCCACACAAGAATGTCTACTGGCGGTCACCCTTCTGTGAGCTACATGCTCCTTCCCTTGTGTGCAGCCGCATGTGCAAAGACAGAGACACCCACTTCTAGACCTATGCACAGTGTATCCTGCACACCACCATAAGTTGCACTAGTGACAATGCACAGCCCTATGGCAGGTACAATGTATCCATGTGACCACAGCCTCCTATGCCTGAAGCTGGCAATGCAGCTGCTTTCACTGACACTCCCATAATACGCCCATTGAGTAGACCATTGTTCCGTGCACTACTAGCTACCGCAAAGTCATCGCCCAGGAATTCCCATCACTTTTCAGCAGCATTTCAGATATCGTGTGTCCCGGTACAAGACAATGTAGGATAATGTAGACTTCCAGTACAAGACAATGTAGAACAAGTACATAGTATATAAACATTTCTGCATCAGCAGACATGACACTAAAATAAGCATCAGGGAGGTAGAAACTAAGGGTTAGGTGCAGTTGTAGGGAGCATGGCAGGGCTGCACTGGTTACATGGCACTTCTGGCCAATGCCAGAAAGCCTGATAGGCCTATCCAGCATAATGGCTACCAGACATACAGAAAGATGGGGACGTGCGGCTAGTTGGTGCTGATCATGGGGTCAGGCTGCCTCTAGGCATAATATACCCTCCCCCATCACATCACTGCTCTCTTCATTTCAGGGCCAAAACAGGCCCAACCCTTCTACCACTCTTGGACCACAATTTGTTGCCCATTGTCACACTCCCATCAGTTGCAAACTAAAATATTTTTTAAAAAGTCACAATGACTCATCTGTCTGGTGTGCCACCTCCCAGCAAGTGCCGTCCCTAGGCAAGTGCCTACTGGGCAAACCCACCATTTGCCGCTAGGCCACCCCCATGCAAGCCATGACCGGGCCCCTTGTCGTGCAGTGTGAGCACTTTAATGCTGAGGCCGCTTTAGCCTCCAGTCCGTCACTGGAGTATGGAGAAGATTATAGTCTATGTAAGAGAAGGAAAAGCACATGAACGGAGAGGGCCTTGCTTATGAGAGCTTACATTCTAAAGGGAGAATTCCAGACATAGGGGTATATTTACTAAGGTCCCGATTTTGACCGAGATGCCGTTTTTTCTTCAAAGTGTCATCTCGGTAATTTACTAAGCAAAAATCTCGGCAGTGATGAGGGCATTCGTAATATTTTGGAAGTCCTTGGAAAAAATCACGAATCAATACACCATCGGTCAAATACGCCTGCAATTTGGTAGAAATCGGTCATTTACTAAAAAGTGCAAAACACAAACACTGCAGACAATAGCCAAACACTGCCATGCTTAAATACAAATCGTGAAAAAGTGCTAAAAAAAAACAGACCTGCTTTTTTATCCCGTGTTTGTATAGGCATGCACGGATCCATGAGATCCGTGCATGTTTATCAGTGGGAAGGGGTGGGAAATGTTATAATTTTTTTTTTTTTAAATGCGTGGGGTCCCCCCTCCTAAACCAAACCAGCCTCGGGCTCTTTGAGCCGGCCCTGGTTGCAAAAATATGGGAAAAATTTGACAGGGGTTCCCCCATATTTAAGCAACCAGCACCGGGCTCTGCGCCTGGTCCTGGTTCCAAAAATATGGGGGACAAAAAGCGTAGGGGTCCCCCGTATTTTTGAAACCAGCACCGGGCTCCACTAGCTGGACAGATAATGCCACAGCCGGGGGTCACTTTTATACAGTGCCTTGCGGAAGGCATCCAATATCCAACTAGTCACCCCTGGCCGGGGTACCCTGGGGGAGTGGGGACCCCTTCAATCAAGGGGTCCCCCCCCCAGCCACCCAAGGGCCAGGGGTGAAGCCCGAGGCTGTCCCCCCCCCATCCAATGGGCTGCGGATGGGGGGCTGATAGCCGTTGTGAAAAGTGTTTGATATTGTTTTTAGTAGCAGTACTACAAGGCCCAGCAAGCCTCCCCGCAAGCTGGTACTTGGAGAACCACAAGTACCAGCATGCGGCGGAAAAACGGGCCCGCTGGTACCTGTAGTACTACTACTAAAAAAATACCCCAATAAAGACATCACACACACACCTTGAAAGTATAACTTTAATACATACATGCACACCAACATACATACATACTTACCTATGTTCCCACGCAGGTCGGTCCTCTTCTCCAGTAGAATCCATGGTGTACCTGTAGAAAAAATTATACTCACATAATCCATGGTTGAAGGCTCCTCTGCTTGTAATCCTTTTGTAATCCACGTACTTGAAAAAATAAAAAAACGGATACCCAACCACGAACTGAAAGGGGCCCCATGTTTTCACATGGGACCCCTTTCCCCGAATGCCAGAAACCCCCTCTGACTGATGTCTAAGTGGGTTTCTTCAGCCAATCAGGGAGCGCCACGTTGTGGCACCCTCCTGATCGGCTGTGTGCTCCTGTACTGTCTGACAGGCGGCACACGGCAGTGTTACAATGTAGCGCCTATGCGCTCCATTGTAACCAATGGTGGGAACTTTCAGGTCAGCGGTTGACCGAAAGTGACCTCACCGCTGACCTGAAAGTTCCCACCATTGGTTACAATGGAGCGCATAGGCGCTACATTGTAACACTGCCGTGTGCCGCCTGTCAGACAGTACAGGAGTACACAGCCGATCAGGAGGGTGCCACAACGTGGCGCTCCCTGATTGGCTGAAGAAACCCACTTAGACATCAGTCAGAGGGGGTTTCTGGCATTCGGGGAAAGGGGTCCCATGTGAAAACATGGGGCCCCTTTCAGTTCGTGGTCGGGTATCCGTTTTTTTATTTTTTCAAGTACGTGGATTACAAAAGGATTACAAGCAGAGGAGCCTTCAACCATGGATTATGTGAGTATAATTTTTTCTACAGGTACACCATGGATTCTACTGGAGAAGAGGACCGACCTGCGTGGGAACATAGGTAAGTATGTATGTATGTTGGTGTGCATGTATGTATTAAAGTTATACTTTCAAGGTGTGTGTGTGATGTCTTTATTGGGGTATTTTTTTAGTAGTAGTACTACAGGTACCAGCGGGCCCGTTTTTCCGCCGCATGCTGGTACTTGTGGTTCTCCAAGTACCAGCTTGCGGGGGAGGCTTGCTGGGCCTTGTAGTACTGCTACTAAAAACAATATCAAACACTTTTCACAAAGGCTATCAGCCCCCCATCCGCAGCCCATTGGATGGGGGGGGACAGCCTCGGGCTTCACCCCTGGCCCTTGGGTGGCTGGGGGACCCCTTGATTGAAGGGGTCCCCACTCCCCCAGGGTACCCCGGCCAGGGGTGACTAGTTGGATATTTGATGCCACGGCTGCAAGGCACTGTATAAAAGGGACACCCGGCTGTGGCATTATCTGTCCAGCTAGTGGAGCCCGGTGCTGGTTTCAAAAATACGGGGGACCCCTACGCTTTTTGTCCCCCGTATTTTTGGAACCAGGACCAGGCGCAGAGCCCGGTGCTGGTTGCTTAAATATGGGGGATCCCTGTCAATTTTTTCCCCATATTTTTGCAACCAGGGCCGGCTCAAAGAGCCCGAGGCTGGTTTGGCTTAGGAGGGGGGACCCCACGCAATTTTTTTTTTAAGTTTAAACATTTTTTTTTTTTTTTTACAAGGTGCACAATGAAGCCCTGCACGGATCTCTCAGATCCGGCCGAGATTCATTGTATTAAAGTCGGCAGTGTTTTACAAGTCACTCACGTAAAATACTGCCTAAAAAAACGAATGACATCGACATCGGAAAAACCGAAAATGCAGAATACGGCAGCTTAGTAAATTAGTCGTAATCAATTCAAAAAGTTGCAAATTTACACTTTCGATGTCATTCGTGATTGAACTTTGACCTCAAACGGGAAAATACGAATCTTAGTAAATTTACCCCACAGAGTGCACCACAAGCAAAATCTTGGAGATGGGCGTTGGAACATCTGCATTGTGTGCAGCTCAGAATCAGCTTCAAGACCTCTAGCTACTAAAAAAAACTGATTAATGCTAAAACATGCTGCAGGATTGTGAAACATTGCACATTAAGGGGTATCATTATCACAGAGCAGTGTCACAGGGGATAACGGGTACTGACACTGGCAAAGACCTCTTTCCACCTTGTACAATATAGTTATGGCAATAACCCCATTAGTGATAAGTACTGCTGACATTGGCTGGTGACAATGGGGTATATGCAATTGCGGTCGAATTGCTGCAAATGTAAAAAAAAAACGGGACATTTTCGACACAAAAAAAAAAATCGACAATGCAATACGGTACTTTCTGACAAAAAAAACGCCGTTTCAGATTCGACTTTTTGAAATTCTACAGTTGTCAAATTCGACATGTCTGCAATGGTAAAAATGCGGCTTTTCAACAAAAGTATATTCAATTGAAGAATGTCGATTCGACAACAGTGCTTTTCGACAGTCATTTCATCAATTTCAGTCCGCCTCATTTTGCTGGCGGAATCTAATAAAAATTTTTAAAAACATGTTTTTTTGTGGGTTTTTTTGTTGCTAATAGCATATCTATTTATATTAGAAGGGATTATCTACTTGGTTTGTCTATTAGAAGCCACAAGTATTATTTATATATTTTTTTAAAGAATTTTTTTTTTTTTTTTTACTGACTAAAATAATATGGAGAGATCAGAGCATGTTTTTCAGTGGGAAGGGGTGGGAATGGGTTAAAAATCAAGAAAAAAATGCGTGGGGTCCCCCTTCCTAAGCATAACCAGCCTCGGGCTCTTTGAGCCGGTCCTGGTTGTAAAAATACGGGAAGAAAATTGACAGGGGATCCCCCGTATTTTTACAACCAGCACCGGGCTCTGCGTCCGGTCCTGGTGCAAAAAATACGGGGGACAAAAAGCGTAGGGGTCCCCCGTATTTTTAACACCAGCACCGGGCTCCACTAGTCAGAGAGATAATGCCACAGCCGGGGGACACTTTTATATCGGTCCCTGCGGCCGTGGCATTAAATCACTAACTAGTCACCCCTGGCCGGGGTACCCTGGAGGAGTGGGGACCCCTTAAATCAAGGCCCCCCCTCCCCTACAGCCACCCAAGGGCCAGGGGTGAAGCCTGAGGCTGTCCCCCCCATCCAAGGGCTGCAGATGGGGGGGCTGATAGCCTTGTGTCAAATAAAAGACTATTGTTTTTTGTAGCAGAACTACAAGTCCCAGCAAGCCTCCCCTGCAAGCTGGTACTTGGAGAACCACAAGTACCAGCATGCGGGGGGAAACGGGCCCGCTGGTACCTGTAGTTCTACTGCAAAAAAAAATACCCAAATAAAAACAGTACATGCACACCGTGAAAGTAAAACTTTATTACATACATGCATACCGACACATACATACTTACCTATGTTCACACGCCGACTCTGTCCACTTCTCCAAGTAGAATCCACGCTGTACCTGAAAATAAAATTATACTCACCAAAATCCAGTGTAGATCTGTCCTCTTCTTTTTTGTAATCCACGTACTTGGCAAAAAAATAAAACGCATTTACCCAGACCACGCACTGAAAGGGGTCCCATGTTTACACATGGGACCCCTTTCCCCGACTGCTGAGACCCCCCGTAACTCCTGTCACAGAGGGTCCCTTCAGCCAATCAGGCACTCTCCTGATTGGCTGTGCGCGTCTGAGCTGTCAGACGGCACATAGCACTGCCGCTCCATTATCTTCAATGGGTGCGTGGTCCGGGTAAATGCGTTTTATTTTTTTGCCAAGTACGTGATTTAAGGGGTCCCCACTCCTCCAGGGTACCCCGACCAGGGGTGACTAGTTAGTGATTTAATGCCACGGCCGCAGGGACAGATATAAAAGTGTCCCCCGGCTGTGGCATTATCTCTCTGACTAGTGGAGCCCGGTGCTGGTGTTAAAAATATGGGGGACCCCTACGCTTTTTGTCCCCCGTATTTTTTGCACCAGGACCGGACGCAGAGCCCGGTGCTGGTTGTAAAAATACGGGGGATCCCCTGTCAATTTCCCCCCCGTATTTTTACAACCAGGACCGGCTCAAAGAGCCCGAGGCTGGTTATGCTTAGGAGGGGGGACCCCACGCAATTTTTTTCTGGGTTTTTTAAACACTTTTGTGCCGTCCAAAAAGTCGAATCCAGGACGCGCACTATCCGTCAATTGGTCCGTTTTTTGACAGCGGGACTGTCGAATGCGTTTTTTATTGAATATGTCGAATTCGGGTTCCGGCGGGAGGGTATGTGACTGTCGAAATGTGTCGAATTTAAAAACGGTCGAATTCCAGCCGGAATTCGAACGCAATTGCATATACCCCAATGTCTTTGCATGGGGGAGACTACTTATCAAGTATCGTGGTGGTATATTTTCAGGATGACAATAACAAAGAATAACCTACCGATAAATATATTTTGTAATTATTTTTTCCTTTCTTCATTAAAACTGTGGAATTGAAAGCTCCAATTCTAGTTCCATGCATGCCCCTGAACATGCTCAACAGAACAGGGGTCTCCAGAGCAATAAGCAACCAGCTGTAATGAAGGAAGAATGGCTGGCAGACTCAGCAGGCAGTGTTACGCTAAACTACACCGCAGGAGAGCTGGGTTTTCACGCACGCTCTCCAATGAGTGTTAAAATTGCTGCAGTACAACAGTCTGTATTGCTGCAAAATGTAGTAATAATAGACCCTTACGTAGTAAAGGTTACAGCTCCACACGAGATGCTTTCCATACAGATGGGTCCACCTTTATCTTGTTCTTTAATAGGATTAACTAAACCAGGGCAGTCAGACTTAATCCCCTGCTGTATTGTTCTCTGTATTGTATTGCATCTGAGAACAATAGATGAAGGGCTTATGCTAATAAACCATGGTGTGCCTAGGCGCAGCAGAGAGGCCAAGATGAGCATGGACCCATCTGTATTCCTTTAGTGAAAGCTTTCCCATGCGAAGTATGAGGAAATGTATTTATTTAACCAAAAGACTGGAGATAGAGCAGACTAATAATAATAATAATAATAATAATAATAATAAAATGTATTATTCATTTTTTTTTAACAGTTTTTTTTATATATACTTTGAAGCTCATACCAGGATCACACATGTGAACATTCATCAACACTGTCCGGAATACTCTCACCAATGCCAGCCAGTATCACCAGGCGATATTCTGACCATAAATCGCGGTGGGTGCGTGACCTATTACATCCTGAACTATACACTGTTCTAGAAGTCAGTTTATAAAGCAAGCAGTTATTTTCACTATTTGTTATCTCTGTACTATAGGTTAACACAGCAGTACAGAGTCGGAACTACCATTGGTACAGCAGGTGCATTGCACCGGGGCCCCTGAGGACTAAGGGGCCCACTGCTGCCAAGACCAGCAATGAGATATCCCCTGCGCCTCCCCCTCCCCCAAAGGCCCCCGCAGACCATATGAGCAATGTCAGATGAATGGCCCAGTGCAGAGAGCGGGATGGGCACCACTGCCTGAGGGATCTGCCTCTTCCCTTAGGGAGGCATTTAGCTTGTACCCCTGTTATCCAATGAGTCCCCATCACCCTCTGCCTCCCCCTGCCTTATGCTGTCACCCTCTGCCTCTTCCTGTCACCCACTGCCGTGTGGCATATTGTGAACTTAGGTTGGGATGGATGAGGGGGGCCTAAATTATATTTTTGCACCTGGGACCACCACTCACAAGTTCCGCCACTGCAGCAGTAGATGGTGAAATAACAGTGTGCAGTCTGTGTAAGTATAAACCTAATAATTATATATATTTTAGGGAATGCGTGAAGATGCAGAGTAGGGAGACCTAGATAACATTCTGAATACCAGCTCTCTGCTTCGGACATTGAGCAATTTTATCAGCAAAGATTATAACAGACTTGAAACTATGGAGGAATTACATCAGAGATATAGGTTTTATGGTTTGCTTCACAATGTTCCCTTGTACATACAGTATTCTATTTTTTTATCCCCATATAGAAAATTTTTATTATAAGGCCCAATATTACATACAAACATTTTTTATATTCACACACATATTGGGTTTAAGCAGTGTAGCACTTTTATTAAATCCATAACTCCTTCAGTCAATGGGCATGTACACAATGCCAGAAATAGTAAAAACAAATCTAAATGTGACTCTCCAGGCAATAGCTGCAGCTCCAGGTCAGACCTCTGACCAGCATGCTCTAGAGAAAGTCCAGACGGGGCATCCTCAAGTCAGACTTCAGACCAGGAAGCATTCCATTTGGCTGTATGGATTTAATTCAAGTGCCACAAACGGGTTCACTACGATATGCCGGTGGTCGGGCTCCCGGCGACCAGCATACCGGCGCCGGGGACCCGACCGCCGGCTTACCGACAGTGTGGCGAGCGCAAATGAGCCCCTTGTGGGCTCGCTGCGCTCGCCACGCTACGGGCTACGCGCGCCACACTATTTTATTCTCCCTCCAGGGGGGTCGTGGATGCCCACGAGGGAGAATAAGTGTCGGTATGCCGGCTGTCGGGATCCCGGCGCCGGTATACTGTGCGCCGGGATCCCGTCAGTCGGCATACTGAAGACCACCCTCACAAACATATGCTATATAATTATATATATATATATATATATATTTATATTTATTTATATTTATATTTATATATATATACCACATCTACCACTCGTGTGTATATATATATATATATATATATATATATATATATAAAATAGGAAAATGCTCTTATCTTGCACTATTATTCCAATTAGCAGCACCTCTTAATGGACCGCCTGTTAGTTATCCACACTACAGTACCTGCACTAGCCACACTGCAACACCCACTCTAGCCACACAACAACACCAGCACTAGCCACACTACAATACCCACACTAGCCATTATACAACATCTATCCTGCACTAGTCACACTACAACACCCACTCTAGCCACACAACAACACCAGCACTAGCCACACTACAATACCCACACTAGCCATTATACAACATCTATCCTGCACTAGCCACACTACAACACCCACTCTAGCCACATTATAGCAGCTGCACTAGCCGCACTACAACAGCTGCACTAGCCATAATACAACTACAGTATCCACACTACAACACCTACACTAGGCACACTACTACACCCGCTCAATCCACACTACAACACCTACATTAGGCACACTACTACACCCGCTCTACCCACACTACAGCACCTGCACTAGTCACACTACAACACCCACTCTAGCCACACTACAACACCAGCACTAGCCGCACTACAACACCCACACTAGTCATTATACAACATCTATACTGCACTAGCCACACTACAACACCCACTCTATCCACACTACAACAGCTGCACTTGCCGCACTACAACACCTGTCCTGCACTAGCCATACTTGCCCTAGCTCTGCTGATTAGGCTTAGTCCAACACCACAGTCCAGAGGATCTTAAAGGCGGTCTTCAAGGCACCCCAACGGTCCAGGCTCAGCAGATAGTTAAATCAATTGACTGAGGTGCTAATTAAGCACCTGTGGCCAAGCATGAATAAACTCAAAACCTGCACCATTGGGGTGCCTTGAGGACCATGTTTGAGAACCTTTGCCATATCCTTTATCTCCTGTTTTATACTTATCTCACTAAAATAGTATTTTAATAAAGAAGTGATCATAACGTAATGTATTGACAATGATATGCCTAATGGATGAGCATTTCTTGCTTCTTTGTCTCTCTATAGGGGCAGTAGACGTTTCTGTGCAATTAAAGCTTCATGGAAGATTGATTAATGACATAACAGAGTGAACATAATGTGGCAGCAATACACTGCCCATGGGAGTGTTTATAATAATGAGCAGAGAGGAGAGACATTAGTTATGATGCATAGAGTTTTGTATTTTGGGTGGGAGTTTTTTTTACACAAATACTGAAATGCATCTTGATGGTATTACTATGTAACTGTCAAGAAATATCAGGACATTTAAACAGAAACATGACTGCAGTGGATTTTGAGTGGTTTATACTATGTCACATAACAATTGCATTATGGACCCTATTCAGCATCACTCGCAGTTTCTGCAATCTTAGCAGAAACTACGACTGAAACAAATCTCAGCCCAACACAGGGCAAGGAAGCCGAGCGCGAGAAGGTCCAACCTGCCATGAGATAGCAATCTTAACTGCAAACGTGCAGAAATTAGATTGGGATCGCATGAAACTATGGACGACCCCTGCCTGTGCAGCCTAGCTGTGAAGGCAGGTGCACAGCCGCCATTTTGTTTATTGGGGCGGCTGTGTGTGACATCATGCAGCTGCCCCAAAAATGGCGCTGACCCGCCCCCATTTTAACCGCCCCATAATGCCGTGCTGCCACCCCGCGAACGTCTCTGCCTGTCAGCATTGGGCGGCCCACGCTGATCGGGCCCTGTGCATGCGCACTGGATGGAAAACCAGCATAAAACGATCGCATAGCGATTGCGATGCGACCTGAAAGAGGGCCTACACTAACTAAGTGGACCTAAACAAGGATGTAAATAGTGAAAAGCAGAGAGAGAAGAGAATACATGTAGCAGGCTATGTAATGTAATTGTGAGGACAGTAAAATGCAATGGATGTAACCAGTGGGCCAAGCTATCTGCCATTTATACTCACTTTTTTTGCAGTCAGGATCTGCATGGATTTTGCGTACCAGAACTCCATACTTGTATGTAGTGATATTAGGATCTTGGGAGAAGTCAAGGAATGGTTTCCCGCAGCTATTAATACGTTTTATGGATTTAGGGTTAGGGTCCGCGAGTTCTGAAAGCGATCTCCTGAGCTCTTCTTCATCTCTGATGGTAAAAAACCCAAACTCTTAATTACATAATAAAAAAAATACAATTAAAACCCATACAGCAATAGTAACCTTGTGTTCTAGTGGGTTTCAGGTACAAAAAACAATTATATAAATAACTACTTTAAATGGTTAATAACTTGCCACCTCTTAGGTTTTAATTATTTACTCAAATCAGGAAATTCAATGATTAGAATACAAAATGAAAAAATAAACACATTGCAACAAATTATTTATACAGTCTAATAAACTCTAATAACTTCAACTTTTTCCGTAGGAATCAAATAAACTAAGCAAGAGGGAAGGAAAAAAAAAAGAGAGCAGTGAATAGATGCATACAGTACCTTTGTAATATTTGTTAATATATATATATATATATATATATATATATATACACATACATACATGCAGGTATACAGGTTTACACACACACAATGGGCCAAATGTAATAGGGTGAGAGTTTCAGAAATTGAGAGATTTGGTAAGGTTTTGCAGTTTTTCTTAAAGTGGCAATCATTTACACTGCAAGATCAACCTGGTTTTGCAGTGTAAATAATTGATACTTTAAAAAAAACTGAGAAACCTCACCAAATTATCACACTTTCTGAAACTCTCACTCTATTACATTTGGCCCCATATCTCTATGCACTAGTACTGTATATATAAAACTGCAAATTCAGTTCATTGCTATTGTATACATGAAATATAACATGCAATATGACATGAGATTTGAAGATGCTGCTTTTGACTGCTAATGTTTATCACTGGTTGGTGGCAATAAATGAATGCACTTTTTGCTGCTAACACTGCAGTGTGCCCTATTTCTAGGCTGTGTTATGGATGGCCACAGTTGTCATGCTAGGGAATTTTAGGAAGTACCCCACAAGATTGATCTCTTTATAAGAGAGTGCTTATTGCTTTTACAAGGTTTATATATGGAAAACAGCATTGGCCCTCCTATTTATCTTTGCATAACTGTCAGCTTACTGGACTACCAACCCCAAACCATGCAGCCTGTGCTAACAGTGTCTGTTGATTTTCTCAGTAATTAGCTGACAAAAGCGAGCGAGCATGGTTTGCCAAGAAGTATGAAGCATGTAATAACACCATCTGACGAGTTACATGTATAGGAGGAAATCAACAACTCTTAGCAAGCTGATATAGTGGAGAAGATGGTTTAAAGCTACAAATATCACCATAATTACCCAATTACTCAGCTGCTGAATATAGAATATCCCTTGTTACGGTGGGGAATGTGGAGCCAAAATCCACTTTGTTTGCACTGATTTTTTAGCTCTATTGGCAGATTGCTGTACTTTGTCATAGCCACATAAGATAGAATGTTAGACGCACATGTATTCCCCTCAATGAAAGATCCAATCTGTATAACAGCGTGCACGGGTGCTAAAGGCGGGCGTCTTGGTCCTTGTACATGTGGCCACATGGATGTACACAAGGGAATGTACCATATGGACAACTGTCAGTTCACACTGCTGCGTTCGCTTCTGCTGTGTGTGTATATATAGCATGTAGGTACAGAAGAATTTTATCCTCGAAAATAAATATTAATGGCAAACATTCTAGGCCCTATGCATAGAACCTTATACCCCAATATCCTTTCAAAACAGTGCTTACTTGCAGTACAGGATTTTTGTAAACAAATATTCTTGGATTTATTTTTTTCTGTAAGATATCTATTAACCCATTCTCATTACAAAAGAACTGCTAGTGTAATAACAGATTGTGTCCAAACAGGGTTTAATTGAAGCAGTACATCTCTCCGCTCCATATAAAGCTGCGTCTACAGCACAAATGTTAAAGCCAGCCTGGGGGCAATGAAGAAAAGGTAATAAAGCAATGTGTATTAAAAAAACAGAAGCATTTGAGAATTTTATTGTCGCGACCATCGCTTTCTTAATGTACTTTTCTTTCTTTGAATTCAACTTTCAGATAACCACTTGTCAGTACTCAAGTTTAGGAGAGGGTGAGAGTCCCTGTTGCTGTTATGGAGAAGAAACCATAGTGGAGTCTAAGAGCTATGCTACACTGTCCTGCTGTCCGTCACTTGGCTCTATAAGTACAGTTTAGCTGAGCATCTTGTACATGCAGAATAATGTTAAGAAAGGAATGTTACAATGCAAAATACACCAGCGTACATGTTTAATTCATTTATCCACATCTGGATATGTATCAGATATAATCTGCACTGGCAGAAGGATGTCTTGCTTTCCCTGACAGCCCCCAAAGCCTGGTACATTGTTTCTTCCGCCAGCTATAATCAGTTTTGCCCTGGTTTGCTCAGTAATTAAATATTGAAAGCTGCTACAACCTTTGTCCAAAGCAGACAGACGGGAGGGGTCCAAGGCTCGCCAAAGACAGTGCTTATCCCTCTCATGACTTACCAACTGAGACTAAAGGGCCCTACACACTCGGAGATCCGCTGCCAAGCTGCCCGAGGGCAGTTACGGACCACGGGCGACCTGGTAGGTTTTAGGGACTCATTCCTGGAAATGTTTGACCCTGGAAATGAGCCTATTTCTCAATATTTGCTAAATGTACTGCACAATTCCTCTTTCATTTTTTTGTTTATACTATAGTATTCAGCTGTCACCGCCTGTCCTTATTCTCTGCGGTTTGTCAACCAATACTTAGAGGTACCAGTGCAGAAAGAAAATAGAAAAATGATTGCATGTGAAAAGGAACCAAAACAAACACATCTTCATATCTATGTCAGGCACAATAAAAAGGACCACCTGATTGCTTCATAAAACATGTACTGTATATACTGTATTTCTGATCTTTTCTACTGCATTAGACATGTACTAATCTAGCATCAGCGACAAATATATCATAGGGCATAGGTTCTCAAACTTGGTCCTCAGGACCCCAAACAATTAATATTTTCCAGGTCTCACAGAATTACAAGTGCAATAATTATCTCGACCTGTGGATCTTTTAAAATGTGTCAGTGAGTAATAAATACACCTGTGCACCTGCTAGGTGACCTGAAAAATGTGAGCCGTTTGGTGTCCTGAGGACCAAGTTTGAGAACATCTGTCATAGGGAAATAATACATTGGAATAAGCATAGAGAGCCTTATTCAGAGATGAACAAAAAAAAAAAATGTTTCTGAAGAAAAAGTTATTACTGCATAAATAATAATAATAATAATAATAATGACCTCTAAATGTACACGATTTATGCAGCATTTACAAACTGACAGTTTTCCAGGTATTCCTGTTACTCAAGGAGACACTATTGTGCATTAATCATACAGTACTAAACACTTGGAAAGAACATAGGCTTAATTCCTGGAAGGCTTCTCAAAGACTGAACAGTGATCAATTCTTTCTCCCACATAAAAATGTTTAATGAATTTCACAATATTTAAAAAAGACGAATGTGCTCCCCAGGCCAATCTTTTTGCAAAACACTGACCACAGCAATGTTTTTTCTCCAAACTGTGTTTATTAAACTAAAAATATATAAAAAAAGGTTACAGCAGATAGGTCGCAACCAATAACAATCCCCGAAAAGCAACATCCATCTAAAGAGACAAACATAAGTACCTACAGTACAGGGCAAATGTTATCATTAAAAAGGAAGGGGAAGGGGGAACAGTAGCCAGTAGGCGAGGAAGTGTGAGAGAAGTGTCAAAGTCAGAAAAATATCTCTATGCACACTACCATATTTGCACCTCACACAGGTCCGTGCTGCGCATGCGTACGCTCTCCCGTACGTGCGCATACTCACAGTCGCGGGCACCCGCAGGCGCATGGTATGCGTATTTACGGTAGAGTTTATGTGGTTGTAGCATGCGACTCAATCGTAACATATTTTCAGTAATAATGTATTTTGTAGATCATGGTCCCTTTGATAGATTCTGAAAGTTTGGTTAATATAGAATGTTTATGAACAGAGGAATCCCTCTTTGTTTGATACGAAGGGTCAGACAGGAGTAATACAGTGGTGTTTAGTATCCATCGGAAGAATATTTAATTAGAAATATTCCGGTGTTGGTTTGAAGCAGATCAATCGCTCGTGCGAATAGTTATGGACATAAGAAGTTTATGAACATTTACTTTATTTGCACTTTATTACCCATGCGGCGGGAAACCCAGTTTCCCTCCCACCTGAGCAGTTGGAAATAGTCACAGCCCACCTGTATGAATCAACCTATGACCTTTTGTTATAATGCGAAGCCGAATTCCTGTGTCCAATGAACAATGAGATTGTAGGGACCATTGAATTGTATTGTGTGTGGGGCATAAATAGCAGGCCGACCATATCCAACTTCACTCTCTTCAACGGTTCTCATTGCTGATAATCGGGAGCTGGATATCGAGGCGCATGCGATCGTTCCCCTTGTGCGTAAGTTCTCTCCGTAATCATATTGTCTTACTGTGAGCCATTTCTCTCTCTCCCTCTCTTCTCTTTCTCTCGTATTTTTCCTTGATTAGACTTGAATTGTATTGTATTGTATTTCCCGTGTAGTTATCTGGTTAGTTGGTTTATGTTATATTGTAGTGTATGCTTTGTACTGTGATTCCTTTTGCAAGTATAATAGTCATAATACACATAATAGGTTTCGGACCCTAAGCCCAGGTATCTGTGTTTTCTTTATAGTGTTAAGTACTCCCTGAGCATCGGTGACACTCAAGCAGCTTTGTAGTTAATCAGGTTACACAAGGTTGCACTTACACTTTGTCTCTACATTAAGGTTTGCTGTGTATTTCATTGCTAAAGGTATAGATATAAAGGTTTAACGTTGTGAGCGTCTGCATCGCTGGTGATCTCCTCGTGGTCCCGAGCGCTGCTACGCTATAGCGAATCATTACGATAAGTCAACAGCCAATAGTCTGCCTGCCTGCGATCACTTGGCCGTGAGTGAACGTGACGCCTGAGCGTCTCGATCACGGCTAAGCGATCGATACGCAACTTGCGTACCCTTACGGTACTTCTTACGTAGATAGCGTACATTATTCTTAGACCTCATAAAGGGTTATATACACGATAAATATTTAGCTTTATCAATTGGCGGCTCGTCCTGTCCTTCACATATCTGCACTAGGTAGATCAGCAGACATTATCCCTCAGCAAAGGGCGGGAGGTTGTCTCGTAGTGCTGACGGGATAAGCGTCTGCTTCGCTTAGATAAAAGAGTGCTGAAGGAATCCGGGAACCGGAGGTAAGAACAAAACGCTAGTGTCTTTTAAAACTGTTTATTTTTCTGTCTTGCGTACATACGCACGCACACATATATATCTGCATTTCCGTTTCATTTTCGTATATCATTCTCCTGTCTGCCAGTTTTATAGTTGATAAAAAAAAAGTGCCAAAAGAGATTTGCTGTTATTTCAGAGTTTAAGAGTAAAGGTAATATAGTTAAAAGATAGACAAACACACAGTTTTGCCTGGGAGATAAGGCGAAGTCAGTGTGTTGTGTGGTAGATGACCAGGGATCATCTACATTGATAAAAAAATATAAATTGTGTTACGGTGGATCTTTGCTTTGCGTACACGTGTCCCTAACAAAAGACTTGTGTACGCAATCCAAAGGCGGACGCACGCAGCGTACATTACGCAACGGAGCGTCCGGTTACGCCCACGTAGCTCAAGTCACGATAAGTTGATTTTTAACGCAACGCGGTAAGTAACGCAAAGCGGTAAAGAGCGCCACAGGCGATAAATAACGCAAGTCTATTTTTGGAAATCCAAAATTTAAATTAACAGATCCTGCTCCTAATTGGTAACACAGCTGGGCTAAAGAAAAAATTTCTGCGCAGAAATAGAAATAGAAGCAAAAGTGTACATGTGATGAGTGAGTGTTTTTGTATTACATAAGTTTATATAACTTAAAGGTTGAACCACAAGAAAAGTCGAGTACTCGTGAGGTACACGCGTGTAAGTGACGTGCACGGTGGCTAGGGAGGCATCCTTGGTTAAACATAATATTTGAGCATTAGAGTATAGCGGACCAGTATAGAACAAGACCAGGAGGTCAGACCAGGAGGTCGTACAGAACAAGACCAGGAGGTCATAGTAGACCAGCAGGTCCAGGTACAGTAAACAGGGAAGTCCGCTATACAGTTCAGAGGCACAACACCAAGAGAAGGGTTGGTGCAAGACCCATATAGGCCGTACAAGCTCTGGCTGAAGGAATTCGCAGTCGTAAGTTTCGATTCCATTGGTCTTTCCGTACACAAGCTTAGTTGTTTGTGTACTGAACGACTGGACCGCACGTAATTGTGTACAGTAGTTAGTAATCTGACCTAGTACCATTAGAGTAAAGGGGTCACAAACGCTATTTGTACATTCTGACGTGATTTGTGTAATTTTTTATTTTTCAAGAAGGGAAGTTCGCTGGTCACTCAGGAACTATCTGACAAACCTCACCTTTACTGGAAAGAGTAAGTGTTCTGCGGATAACCCTCGCATGTTCCAGTAAACAACGGTTTTTATAGGTGCCCTGGGTCGAGTGCGCCAGCACCATATCGGTGTGATCAGGTCGCATTGGTCGGCGTGGGCGAGTGAGTGGGGTACTCGGTAAACCGCCACCGTCAGCCTATTGTGAACAATCTGGTTTTCTGTAAGGGTTCGCTGAAGACCTTGATATAGAGATCAGAGGTAGAGCAAGCAACGCCTGCAGAGTTATGGGGGCCAGTTGTTCAGGTAGGGGGCGATCAACCTCGGTTCGGGTTGATTCAGTGGTCCGACCAATTGGGTCGGCCAGGTATATCATGTGTGAGAAATATGGAAGTCACACAGAGGTTTTATGTGATGAATGGGAGAGAATGACGGTACAAGACCGGGAGAAATTCCCAAGAATAGGTAGCTTCAGCACAGAGGTGTTACAAAATTTAAGGAGGAGGATATGTCTCATAAAATCAACAAAGAGACGAGTTCAGCATTATGATTATTTACAGTTGTGGCAACAGGAAGGTGAGATACAGAGAGGTTTGGCTCAGGCGGCGGGATCTGGCTCTAACAGAAAACTGATTGCCACGGCCCCGCCGCCACCATATATATCAGGAGAGAAGTTGATTACGGAGAAAGACGCACTAAAGTGTAACACAAAATCACTTAGTAACTGTGTAAATGTTAATGATAATGTTAACCCATTAACCCATGCAAGTATTAACCCGTGCAAGTTGTACCCTGTTTTGAACTTTCCTCAGGAGTGTGATCAAGAGGACGAAGCGACAACGATTTCAGCGCTCTCTCTAGCAGCCACCATAGCAGAGACCACAGTAGGCACAGCAACACCCACGAGATTAGTAAAGGCCCCTAGCGGAGGGATAGGTGAGGTCGTATCAACTGGTAAGTACGGCACCATGCATTATGCTGAGACTATTTCACCACAAGCTGTAGAATCTACACAGAATGAGGTTGTTAGAATTACTCCTGTTAGGGTAATAGCAGTTCCCAATGGGAAAACAGATGTATCAGGAGCCACTCCCATAAGGAACATTGCCATGTACAGCCCATTTTCCCGAATGGAATTAAGGACCATAGTGTCTGAATTCCCTGACCCTAGAAAAGATTTAGTTGCCAGCCAAAAATACATCACAGACTTAGGAAACACTTTAGAGCCCAATAATAAAGATTGGCAGATATTGCTAAAAGCTTGTTTACCCTCCAATGTCGACTCAGCTCAATTTTTAGCTGATTGTGGACTAGATCTGGATGTACCTCTTACAGATGTGTACAACAAAGATAACGTAAGAAGGATAAACTTACAGTTAAAGGAGCATTTCCCAGCAGTTGTTAAATGGAACAAAATATTTTCCATTAAACAAAAAGAGTCAGAAACAGCTGCAGAATATTTTCACCGGGCACTATTAGAAATGGCAAAGTACACTGGTATAGAGGACATTAGGACAAATCCAAACCATCGAGAAGTAGCAGTATCTGTACTAATGGATGGTTTGAAGGAAACATTAAAGGCAAGGGTACAGACCACGCAACCATGTTGGCGAGGTCTGTTAGTGTCCACTTTGAGAGAGGCTGCTATTGATCACGACCGAAACATCACCAGACACAGGGAGTCGCAGAGTGATAAGCTAATGTCAGTAAGTATACAGGCTCTGACCACAAAGCAGCCTGCGTATGTACCATCCAACCCTGTGGGTAAGTCAACTATGATAACATGTTCTTCTTGTCAAAGACAGGGACACTATGCACGAGACTGTAGAGCGAAAAATTCGCAAAGATCATACCAACCCCCTAGACAACGACACGACACACGACATTGGGAGCAAGGTCCGCAGAAACGGAGTTATGAGCCACATACAGGGGAAACAAAAAGATATCCCCCAAACAGAGACTGGCATGCCTTTGGTAGTTCCCAACTATCTCCCTCACAAATAGTTGCTGCCAGCGGGATTCAGGGAGGTCACCATACCCAATAGGGGTGTGGCCATACCTGTAATCTGCAGCCAGTGAAATTGATTGCCAACCTTGAAAGTGAACCCGAGGTCGCAATTAATGTAGCTGGTAAAACTTTAAACTTTCTTGTAGACACAGGGGCGGCCAAGTCAGTGATAAATTCGACAGTGGGCATGAGAACCACTGGTAGGACAATTCCAGCCATGGGAGTAACAGGAGTAGTCCAGCACTACCCTGTTAGCAAACCAGCCGAGATTACAATAGGGCCTTTGCATACCAAGCATTCCTTTTTGCTGGCTGCATCGGCACCAACCAATCTCCTGGGAAGAGACTTACTGTGTAAAATGGGGTGCGTCATTTATTGTACTCCTGAAGGTGTATTCTTGGACATACCTGAGAAACACGCTCAGGAAGTGCGAGACATGTTAGACTCCCCATCAAAATTAATGTCACATACCATTATGACAAATAGGAATCCATCCCAAGTAGAAGAGATGACATCTCAGATACCAGAGTCACTTTGGACAAAAGACGGACAGGACACTGGATTAATGGCAAACGTAGCTCCAGTAGTTGTACAAGTAAAAGATGGTAGGATAGCTCCAAAAATCCCACAGTATCCTCTGAAGCCAGAGGTGGAGTTAGGAGTTTACCCAGTAATAGAGCGCTTGCTACAACAGGGCATTCTGGTAAGAACGTCCAGCACTGCTAATAGTCCCATCTTCCCTGTTAAGAAGAGTGGGGGGAGGGGTTACAGGCTAGTGCAGGATCTAAGGGGGATTAACAAAATAGTTGAGAGTCAGTTCCCCGTAGTGCCAAATCCAGCTGTCATCCTAATGCAAATCCCTCCCACTGCCAAATTTTTCACTGTTATTGACCTCTGCTCCGCTTTCTTTTCGGTACCTCTGCACCCTGACAGCCAATATTTGTTTGCATTCACATACAGAGGAGTCCAATACACGTGGACTCGATTGCCCCAAGGTTTCATAGATAGTCCAAGTATATTTTCTCAGGCTTTGCATGATTGTTTACAGTCTTTCCAACCAGACAGTGGATCAGTATTGATACAGTATGTGGACGATTTATTACTGTGTTCAGATTCACTGGAAGCATCTCTGAAGGATACGAAACAGCTCCTGTTTCATCTTTCAGACACCGGACACAAGGTGTCCAAAGACAAGTTGCAATTATGCCAAACTAAGGTAAAATATTTGGGACACTGTCTAACACAAGGACTGAGACACCTGACCGCTGATAGAATCCAAGCAATTAGAGACATGACCCTGCCACAAACCCAGCAACAGATCAGAACGTTTTTAGGAATGTGTGGGTATTGCCGTAATTGGATCCCAGGGTTTTCCATTTTAGCGTTACCTTTGCAGGAAATGGTCTCCTCGAACAAACCTGATAGGATTTCGCATACAGACGAGTCCGAAACAGCATTTGAGAGACTCAAACAGTGCCTAACGCAGGCACTAGAGATGAGCGGGTTCGGTTTCTTTGAATCCGAACCCGCACGAACTTCACTTTTTTTTGCACGGGTCCGAGCGACTCGGATCTTCCCGCCTTGCTCGGTTAACCCGAGCGCGCCCGAACGTCATCATGACGCTGTCGGATTCTCGCGAGACTCGGATTCTATATAAGGAGCCGCGCGTCGCCGCCATTTTCACACGTGCATTGAGATTGATAGGGAGAGGACGTGGCTGGCGTCCTCTCCATTTAGATTAGATTTAGAAGAGAGAGAGAGAGAGAGATTGCTGTGATACTGTAGATTAGAAGAGAGTGCAGAGTGCAGACAGAGTTTAGTGACTGACGACCACAGTGACCAGTGACCACCAGAGACAGTGCAGTTGTTTGTTTTATTTAATATATCCGTTCTCTGCCTGAAAAAAACGATACACAGTCACACAGTGACTCAGTCTGTGTGCACTGCTCAGCCCAGTGTGCTGCACATCAATGTATTGTATATAAAGCTTATAATTGTGGGGGAGACTGGGGAGCACTGCAGGTTGTTATAGCAGGAGCCAGGAGTACATGATAAATAATATTATATTAAAATTAAACAGTGCACACTTTTGCTGCAGGAGTGCCACTGCCAGTGTGACTAGTGGTGACCAGTGCCTGACCACCAGTATATTAGTAGTATTGTATACTATCTCTTTATCAACCAGTCTATATTAGCAGCAGACACAGTACAGTGCGGTAGTTCACGGCTGTGGCTACCTCTGTGTCGGCACTCGGCAGGCAGTCCGTCCATCCATAATTGTATTATAATATATACCACCTAACCGTGGTTTTTTTTTCGTTCTTTATACCGTCGTCATACTAGTTGTTACGAGTATACTACTATCTCTTTATCAACCAGTGTACAGTGCGGTAGTTCACGGCTGTGGCTACCTCTGTGTCGGAACTCGGCAGGCAGTCCGTCCATCCATAATTGTATTATAATATATACCACCTAACCGTGTTTTTTTTTTCGTTCTTTATACCGTCGTCATACTAGTTGTTACGAGTATACTACTATCTCTTTATCAACCAGTGTACAGTGCGGTAGTTCACGGCTGTGGCTACCTCTGTGTCGGCACTCGGCAGGCAGTCCGTCCAACCATAATTGTATTATATACCACCTAACCGTGGTTTTTTTTTCATTCTTTATACCGTCGTCATACTAGTTGTTACGAGTATACTACTATCTCTTTATCAACCAGTGTACAGTGCGGTAGTTCACGGCTGTGGCTACCTCTGTGTCGGCACTCGGCAGGCAGTCCGTCCAACCATAATTGTATTATATACCACCTAACCGTGGTTTTTTTTTCATTCTTTATACCGTCGTCATACTAGTTGTTACGAGTATACTACTATCTCTTTAATCAACCAGTGTACAGTGCGGTAGTTCACGGCTGTGGCTACCTCTGTGTCGGCACTCGGCAGCCCGTCCATAATTGTATATACCAGTGACCTAACCGTGGTTTTTTTTTCTTTCTTTATACATACATACTAGTTACGAGTATACTATCTCTTTATCAACCAGTCTATATATTAGCAGCAGACACAGTACAGTGCGGTAGTTCACGGCTGTGGCTACCTCTGTGTCGGCACTCGGCAGCCCGTCCATAATTGTATATACCACCTAACCGTGGTTTTTTTTTCTTTCTTTATACATACATACTAGTTACGAGTATACTATCTCTTTATCAACCAGTCTATATATTAGCAGCAGACACAGTACAGTGCGGTAGTTCACGGCTGTGGCTACCTCTGTGTCGGCACTCCGCAGCCCGTCCATAATTGTATATACCAGTGACCTAACCGTGGTTTTTTTTTCTTTCTTTATACATACATACTAGTTACGAGTATACTATCTCTTTATCAACCAGTCTATATATTAGCAGCAGACACAGTACAGTGCGGTAGTTCACGGCTGTGGCTACCTCTGTGTCGGCACTCGGCAGCCCGTCCATAATTGTATATACCAGTGACCTAACCGTGGTTTTTTTTTTCTTTCTTTATACATACATACTAGTTACGAGTATACTATCTCTTTATCAACCAGTCTATATATTAGCAGCAGACACAGTACAGTGCGGTAGTTCACGGCTGTGGCTACCTCTGTGTCGGCACTCGGCAGCCCGTCCATAATTGTATATACCAGTGACCTAACCGTGGTTTTTTTTTCTTTCTTTATACATACATACTAGTTACGAGTATACTATCTCTTTATCAACCAGTCTATATATTAGCAGCAGACACAGTACAGTGCGGTAGTTCACGGCTGTGGCTACCTCTGTGTCGGCACTCGGCAGCCCGTCCATAATTGTATATACCACCTAACCGTGGTTTTTTTTTCTTTCTTTATACATACATACTAGTTACGAGTATACTATCTCTTTATCAACCAGTCTATATATTAGCAGCAGACACAGTACAGTGCGGTAGTTCACGGCTGTGGCTACCTCTGTGTCGGCACTCGGCAGCCCGTCCATAATTGTATATACCAGTGACCTAACCGTGGTTTTTTTTTCTTTCTTTATACATACATACTAGTTACGAGTATACTATCTCTTTATCAACCAGTCTATATATTAGCAGCAGACACAGTACAGTGCGGTAGTTCACGGCTGTGGCTACCTCTGTGTCGGCACTCGGCAGCCCGTCCATAATTGTATACTAGTATCCAATCCATCCATCTGCATTGTTTACCTGAGGTGCCTTTTAGTTGTGCCTATTAAAATATGGAGAACAAAAATGTTGAGGTTCCAAAATTAGGGAAAGATCAAGATCCACTTCCACCTCGTGCTGAAGCTGCTGCCACTAGTCATGGCCGAGACGATGAAATGCCAGCAACGTCGTCTGCCAAGGCCGATGCCCAATGGCATAGTACAGAGCATGTCAAAACCAAAACACCAAATATCAGTAAAAAAAGGACTCCAAAACCTAAAATAAAATTGTCGGAGGAGAAGCGTAAACTTGCCAATATGCCATTTACCACACGGAGTGGCAAGGAACGGCTGAGGCCCTGGCCTATGTTCATGGCTAGTGGTTCAGCTTCACATGAGGATGGAAGCACTCAGCCTCTCGCTAGAAAACTGAAAAGACTCAAGCTGGCAAAAGCACCGCAAAGAACTGTGCGTTCTTTGAAATCCCAAATCCACAAGGAGAGTCCAATTGTGTCGGTTGCGATGCCTGACCTTCCCAACACTGGACGTGAAGAGCATGCGCCTTCCACCATTTGCATGCCCCCTGCAAGTGCTGGAAGGAGCACCCGCAGTCCAGTTCCTGATAGTCAGATTGAAGATGTCAGTGTTGAAGTACACCAGGATGAGGAGGATATGGGTGTTGCTGGCGCTGGGGAGGAAATTGACCAGGAGGATTCTGATGGTGAGGTGGTTTGTTTAAGTCAGGCACCCGGGGAGACACCTGTTGTCCGTGGGAGGAATATGGCCGTTGACATGCCAGGTGAAAATACCAAAAAAATCAGCTCTTCGGTGTGGAGGTATTTCACCAGAAATGCGGACAACAGGTGTCAAGCCGTGTGTTCCCTTTGTCAAGCTGTAATAAGTAGGGGTAAGGACGTTAACCACCTCGGAACATCCTCCCTTATACGTCACCTGCAGCGCATTCATAATAAGTCAGTGACAAGTTCAAAAACTTTGGGTGACAGCGGAAGCAGTCCACTGACCAGTAAATCCCTTCCTCTTGTAACCAAGCTCACGCAAACCACCCCACCAACTCCCTCAGTGTCAATTTCCTCCTTCCCCAGGAATGCCAATAGTCCTGCAGGCCATGTCACTGGCAAGTCTGACGAGTCCTCTCCTGCCTGGGATTCCTCCGATGCATCCTTGCGTGTAACGCCTACTGCTGCTGGCGCTGCTGTTGTTGCCGCTGGGAGTCGATGGTCATCCCAGAGGGGAAGTCGTAAGCCCACTTGTACTACTTCCAGTAAGCAATTGACTGTTCAACAGTCCTTTGCGAGGAAGATGAAATATCACAGCAGTCATCCTACTGCAAAGCGGATAACTGAGTCCTTGACAACTATGTTGGTGTAAGACGTGCGTCCGGTATCCGCCGTTAGTTCACAGGGAACTAGACAATTTATTGAGGCAGTGTGCCCCCGTTACCAAATACCATCTAGGTTCCACTTCTCTAGGCAGGCGATACCGAGAATGTACACGGACGTCAGAAAAAGACTCACCAGTCTCCTAAAAAATGCAGTTGTACCCAATGTCCACTTAACCACGGACATGTGGACAAGTGGAGCAGGGCAGGGTCAGGACTATATGACTGTGACAGCCCACTGGGTAGATGTATGGACTCCCGCCGCAAGAACAGCAGCGGCGGCACCAGTAGCAGCATCTCGCAAACGCCAACTCTTTCCTAGGCAGGCTACGCTTTGTATCACCGCTTTCCAGAATACGCACACAGCTGAAAACCTCTTACGGCAACTGAGGAAGATCATCGCGGAATGGCTTACCCCAATTGGACTCTCCTGTGGATTTGTGGCATCGGACAACGCCAGCAATATTGTGTGTGCATTAAATATGGGCAAATTCCAGCACGTCCCATGTTTTGCACATACCTTGAATTTGGTGGTGCAGAATTTTTTTAAAAACGACAGGGGCGTGCAAGAGATGCTGTCGGTGGCCAGAAAAATTGCGGGACACTTTCGGCGTACAGGCACCACGTACAGAAGACTGGAGCACCACCAAAAACTACTGAACCTGCCCTGCCATCATCTGAAGCAAGAAGTGGTAACGAGGTGGAATTCAACCCTCTATATGCTTCAGAGGTTGGAGGAGCAGCAAAAGGCCATTCAAGCCTATACAATTGAGCACGATATAGGAGATGGAATGCACCTGTCTCAAGTGCAATGGAGAATGATTTCAACGTTGTGCAAGGTTCTGATGCCCTTTGAACTTGCCACACGTGAAGTCAGTTCAGACACTGCCAGCCTGAGTCAGGTCATTCCCCTCATCAGGCTTTTGCAGAAGAAGCTGGAGGCATTGAAGAAGGAGCTAAAAGGGAGCGATTCCGCTAGGCATGTGGGACTTGTGGATGCAGCCCTTAATTCGCTTAACAAGGATTCACGGGTGGTCAATCTGTTGAAATCAGAGCACTACATTTTGGCCACCGTGCTCGATCCTAGATTTAAAGCCTACCTTGGATCTCTCTTTCCGGCAGACACAGGTCTGCTGGGGTTGAAAGACCTGCTGGTGACAAAATTGTCAAGTCAAGCGGAACGCGACCTGTCAACATCTCCTCCTTCACATTCTCCAGCAACTGGGGGTGCGAGGAAAAGGCTCAGAATTCCGAGCCCACCCGCTGGCGGTGATGCAGGGCAGTCTGGAGCGACTGCTGATGCTGACATCTGGTCCGGACTGAAGGACCTGACAACGATTACGGACATGTCGTCTACTGTCACTGCATATGATTCTCTCAACATTGATAGAATGGTGGAGGATTATATGAGTGACCGCATCCAAGTAGGCACGTCACACAGTCCGTACTTATACTGGCAGGAAAAAGAGGCAATTTGGAGGCCCTTGCACAAACTGGCTTTATTCTACCTAAGTTGACCTCCCACAAGTGTGTACTCCGAAAGAGTGTTTAGTGCCGCCGCTCACCTTGTCAGCAATCGGCGTACGAGGTTACATCCAGAAAATGTGGAGAAGATGATGTTCATTAAAATGAATTATAATCAATTCCTCCGCGGAGACATTGACCAGCAGCAATTGCCTCCACAAAGTACACAGGGAGCTGAGATGGTGGATTCCAGTGGGGACGAATTGATAATCTGTGAGGAGGGGGATGTACACGGTGATATATCGGAGGGTGAAGATGAGGTGGACATCTTGCCTCTGTAGAGCCAGTTTGTGCAAGGAGAGATTAATTGCTTCTTTTTTGGGGGGGGTCCAAACCAACCCGTCATATCAGTCACAGTCGTGTGGCAGACCCTGTCACTGAAATGATGGGTTGGTTAAAGTGTGCATGTCCTGTTTTGTTTATACAACATAAGGGTGGGTGGGAGGGCCCAAGGATAATTCCATCTTGCACCTCTTTTTTCTTTTCTTTTTCTTTGCATCATGTGCTGATTGGGGAGGGTTTTTTGGAAGGGACATCCTGCGTGACACTGCAGTGCCACTCCTAAATGGGCCCGGTGTTTGTGTCGGCCACTAGGGTCGCTAATCTTACTCACACAGTCAGCTACCTCATTGCGCCTCTTTTTTTCTTTGCGTCATGTGCTGTTTGGGGAGGGTTTTTTGGAAGGGACATCCTGCGTGACACTGCAGTGCCACTCCTAGATGGGCCCGGTGTTTGTGTCGGCCACTAGGGTCGCTAATCTTACTCACACAGCTACCTCATTGCGCCTCTTTTTTTCTTTGCGTCATGTGCTGTTTGGGGAGGGTTTTTTGGAAGGGACATCCTGCGTGACACTGCAGTGCCACTCCTAGATGGGCCCGGTGTTTGTGTCGGCCACTAGGGTCGCTAATCTTACTCACACAGCTACCTCATTGCGCCTCTTTTTTTCTTTGCGTCATGTGCTGTTTGGGGAGGGTTTTTTAGAAGGGACATCCTGCGTGACACTGCAGTGCCACTCCTAGATGGGCCCGGTGTTTGTGTCGGCCACTAGGGTCGCTAATCTTACTCACACAGTCAGCTACCTCATTGCGCCTCTTTTTTTCTTTGCGTCATGTGCTGTTTGGGGAGGGTTTTTTGGAAGGGCCATCCTGCGTGACACTGCAGTGCCACTCCTAGATGGGCCCGGTGTTTGTGTCGGCCACTAGGGTCGCTAATCTTACTCACACAGTCAGCTACCTCATTGCGCCTCTTTTTTTCTTTGCGTCATGTGCTGTTTGGGGAGGGTTTTTTGGAAGGGACATCCTGCGTGACACTGCAGTGCCACTCCTAGATGGGCCCGGTGTTTGTGTCGGCCACTAGGGTCGCTAATCTTACTCACACAGCTACCTCATTGCGCCTCTTTTTTTCTTTGCGTCATGTGCTGTTTGGGGAGGGTTTTTTGGAAGGGACATCCTGCGTGACACTGCAGTGCCACTCCTAGATGGGCCCGGTGTTTGTGTCGGCCACTAGGGTCGCTTATCTTACTCACACAGCGACCTCGGTGCAAATTTTAGGACTAAAAATAATATTGTGAGGTGTGAGGTATTCAGAATAGACTGAAAATGAGTGTAAATTATGGTTTTTGAGGTTAATAATACTTTGGGATCAAAATGACCCCCAAATTCTATGATTTAAGCTGTTTTTTAGTGTTTTTGGAAAAAAACACCCGAATCCAAAACACACCCGAATCCGACAAAAATAATTCGGTGAGGTTTTGCCAAAACGCGTTCGAACCCAAAACACGGCCGCGGAACCGAACCCAAAACCAAAACACAAAACCCGAAAAATTTCAGGCGCTCATCTCTAGCAGGCACCAGCACTAGGTTGCCTTATTGACAGATGGGAAGGACCATACCAGGTCTTATTGACTAGCACTACAGCATTGAAGGTTGCTGAGAGAGAGACTTGGGTCCATTCATCCCACTGCAAGAAGGTTGCTGATCCAGAGAAGTCCCGTGATAAGGAACAGACGGTAGAGGTTGTATCACTGGAGTGTCTGTTCCAGGAGGACTGAGGCGGCACCTGAGCCTTGAAGACCGAGAGCTGTTGTCGACTCCCCACTCCCTTTTATTGTTTTTTTTCCACTTCCCATCCCCTCTCCCTCAAATGTATTTTTCCTCCTTCTCATTCTTCTTCGTCTCCTCCTCAAAGATGGACTTGCCCCAAGAGACTGTGATCCGGATTTTCCTGTTGACCATGATGTTGACCAGAGCAGTCTGTTCCGGCGAGAGTACCATGGAGGTCGATAGAGGTTCTGGAATGAGTTCTGATGATAAAGATGGAGGCGTAGTTTTCCAAGATCAACCTAACCAACTAGCAAAGGCGAGTATCAGAAAACGATCCGATAGCATTGACCATAGAAGAAATTGTGACGGATTGTTAGCTGAAGAAAATTGTATCTGTAGGCTCTGTAACAATGTCATTGAAGATGGGTGCATTAAGAAATGCCAATCCAGTTTTAATATCCATATGGACCGGCATCCATTGAGTGATTATCACTCCTTAGTGGGTAATGTATTAAACAAAACAGATTGTTGGGTATGCTCTCAAGTACCTCAGGGTCATAGCAAATCAGGGCTAGTACCATTTCCTTTAACGATAGGGGAGGTACTTGAGTTAAATGGTGGGAGACCGGTGGACCGGAGGTTTAATATCTCCAGCCCTCCTAGTTTGAAGCTCCACCAATACCACGTGGATAGGTCCCTATTATGTTTTAACATCTCCAATCCCAGAAAGCCGGGAAATTGGGAAGTATCATGGAGTAACCACACCATGACCTTTTCACATAGAGCAGATAGAATGCCTACAGATACAGAGCTTGTACGCCACATAGCCAGTAGAGGAAAATCTTTCCGGTATAGATACACCTTAGGAAATAGGATTACTAGAGTTGGAGAAGTATCACCAGGATACTGCGCACATATCGTACAACCTGATACGTGCATTAAGCAGATGGAAGAATTAGGGCTAGGAGATTTCACCTGGAAGGTGTGTAATATGGTAATGTCTTTCTCCGTCCCATATGTTCTCCCCGATGATGCATATTTCATATGCGGGAGAAAGGCGTACAAGTGGCTTGCCCCAAACTCTGAAGGATTGTGTTATATTGGAAGAGTATTGCCTGAAGTAATGACTGTAACCCATGATAAAATGAAAGACATACACCGTGGTGCCCAAGCTCCTTATACTCACACTCATTACGAGCACCTCGTTAAAAGACAACTGTCAGAAAGGTTAGAGCATCCGGCCTCTGATCTGATCCATGAATCCACCGGGATTCAGGTTCTGGTGGCGTTAGATTTCACTCGCACCGCTCGAGGAGTGATGAATTATAGATACATTTCCGCACTCGCCAATTTGTTAGATAATATCACTGAAATGTATGATGACACGTTTAGATACACTGGAAGAGAACTTCAAGCTTATAAAACAGAACTGGTACAGCATAGAATGGTTCTTAATTACCTCACAGCAGTGACAGGCGGATATTGTGTTACATTGGCAACACAGTACGGCGTGAAGTGTTGCACGTATATCACAAATAGCACCGAGGATCCGGTAGAGGTCATAGACCAAAAGATGGACGATATTCTCCAATTAAAGTGGGAATTTCGCCGAAAACACAATCTCACTCTTGCTGCTGTAGGTAATGAGCTGACTGGTTGGGTGTCATGGTTGAACCCGCGAAATTGGTTCTCGGGTTTAGGAGACTGGGCTCAAGGAGTCATAATGGATGTTGGGAAGTTTCTACTATGTATCTTAGGTGTCGTTATATCGATTGGATTGATATTTAGATGCGGGCAGGCTTTAATGAGGTGCAAACAAAGTACCAGAGTGATGAGTTTGAGGAGCGAGGAAACTGTAATTAACCTGGATTTGATTTACGACCCAACGATAGAAACAATGATGTGATGAAAATGCGATTTCTACGGTCCGTTTCTTTCACCTGTTTTTCTGTTTTTTCTCCAAGATAACAAGACCCCCTTGGACGAGGAAGTTGATGAGACGCTATACAGACAACGGATAGACCAAAGAAGAAGTTTTGACCACTTGAGATATGGACACTTGATGAACTTTGCCATGGATCCCCAGTTTCCCTAGAATTCTTAAAATTACGCAAGCCCAACATTTTTTGTAAATCTAATGGCATTGACAAAGCTTATTGCTCACGCTTAATGAGCAAAACAGCGCAAAGAAGACGACTTTCAACTGATACCGAACAAAACTTCAACCGACAGATGTACATTAACCCGACATAGAATACCACCGCATTTACCGTAATTATGTCTTTTCTTCATTTCTACAACCCTCAGGTAATGACACACATAGTATAGGGAATACAGGCACAGATATCAGCAATCACATATTCCCCCATTCATGTATCATCAACTAAAATGTGCTCCCCATTTTGTTCAAAATCCGAAAAGAGCTCGGTAAAGTTTGACAGCCCATCCACAGACCTGTACCACGGGGTAAGAAGGAATTCAAATGTATACTTCGCAATACCTCGAAGCTTGATTTACAACACGTACGGCACGATGATACATGACCCCCCCAAACACGGATTCATACACACATGCTTCTGCTATCTCACTAGGTCATACCCTCTTCACACCTACTCCTCTCTCCTCCCTTACCCAACCATGGAAATGAATTAACCCCTAACATATATTTTTCTCCTTTTGAAATGTTTTCAGGAAGTGGCAGTTATTATTGACTGCCAAAGGGTGGACTGTCAAAGTCAGAAAAATATCTCTATGCACACTACCATATTTGCACCTCACACAGGTCCGTGCTGCGCATGCGTACGCTCTCCCGTACGTGCGCATACTCACAGTCGCGGGCACCCGCAGGCACATGGTATGCGTATTTACGGTAGAGTTAATGTGGTTGTAGCATGCGACTCAATCGTAACATATTTTCAGTAATAATGTATTTTGTAGATCATGGTCCCTTTGATAGATTCTGAAAGTTTGGTTAATATAGAATGTTTATGAACAGAGGAATCCCTCTTTGTTTGATACGAAGGGTCAGACAGGAGTAATACAGTGGTGTTTAGTATCCATCGGAAGAATATTTAATTAGAAATATTCCGGTGTTGGTTTGAAGCAGATCAATCGCTCGTGCGAATAGTTATGGACATAAGAAGTTTATGAACATTTACTTTATTTGCACTTTATTACCCATGCGGCGGGAAACCCAGTTTCCCTCCCACCTGAGCAGTTGGAAATAGTCACAGCCCACCTGTATGAATCAACCTATGACCTTTTGTTATAATGCGAAGCCGAATTCCTGTGTCCAATGAACAATGAGATTGTAGGGACCATTGAATTGTATTGTGTGTGGGGCATAAATAGCAGGCCGACCATATCCAACTTCACTCTCTTCAACGGTTCTCATTGCTGATAATCGGGAGCTGGATATCGAGGCGCATGCGATCGTTCCCCTTGTGCGTAAGTTCTCTCCGTAATCATATTGTCTTACTGTGAGCCATTTCTCTCTCTCCCTCTCTTCTCTTTCTCTCGTATTTTTCCTTGATTAGACTTGAATTGTATTGTATTGTATTTCCCGTGTAGTTATCTGGTTAGTTGGTTTATGTTATATTGTAGTGTATGCTTTGTACTGTGATTCCTTTTGCAAGTATAATAGTCATAATACACATAATAGGTTTCGGACCCTAAGCCCAGGTATCTGTGTATTCTTTATAGTGTTAAGTACTCCCTGAGCATCGGTGACACTCAAGCAGCTTTGTAGTTAATCAGGTTACACAAGGTTGCACTTACACTTTGTCTCTACATTAAGGTTTGCTGTGTATTTCATTGCTAAAGGTATAGATATAAAGGTTTAACGTTGTGAGCGTCTGCATCGCTGGTGATCTCCTCGTGGTCCCGAGCGCTGCTACGCTATAGCGAATCATTACGATAAGTCAACAGCCAATAGTCTGCCTGCCTGCGATCACTTGGCCGTGAGTGAACGTGACGCCTGAGCGTCTCGATCACGGCTAAGCGATCGATACGCAACTTGCGTACCCTTACGGTACTTCTTACGTAGATAGCGTACATTATTCTTAGACCTCATAAAGGGTTATATACACGATAAATATTTAGCTTTATCAGAAGGAATGTGCAGAGGGAGTATGTTCCAAACAAAGGCAAGCCAGCTACTGGAGCTTAGTCCAGGGGACCAAAATGAAGGTCACCTTAAAATGTGAGATAATGGAAAGTGCAGAGTCAAACGTTAAGGACAGGCTGGCTATGCCATGAGGGCCAGAGAGCTCATACTTTGTGGAAAGATGTTGATTCGTTTCTCAGGGTGCTTGCAATGTGTGCGAGTTGATGGCAGAGGGAAGTAGGAGCTTCCAAAAGCAGTTATTTTACAGGTTGCTGCACTCACAATTTTCTGTAATGCAAACGCTGAGCAAAGACTTAGCGACACTTTCTTATGGTGCCCATACACTGTTGAGATAATCGGTGCCAACCTTCGATTTCGACCTCATCTGTGAGAGAAGTCGAAAGATTGTATGCACATTTTAGGAACCTTGAGACGCGATGCGCGGGCATGCCGCTCGAATATCGCGTCTCAAGATATTATGTGCTTCACTTAATATCTCTTGCATCGCAGTGCGATCACATGTGGTTTTAGAACCACATGAGATATATCGCACTGCGATGTGCGATGGGCACCCGTCCAACTCGGCGGTGACGTACTGATCACGTGATTACCATGCAATCTATTGCATGATCGCATGGTAATCACTTTGGCAGTTCAGGTGCGATTTCATTGCACCTGAACTGCCGGTGCGGTGCCCCACGATGTCACGTCACGGGGCATCGCACAAGTGTATGGGCAGCATAAGTTGTTAGCACAGTGCCCTAAGTCAAGCCGTTCCTCCAAAGTTGGCCTTAAGTTTAGGCACCACCAGGGGGAGTTAGAGTTAGGCTGTGAGCATGTGGGTTAGGGTTAGGCTGCAGGAAGATGTAGTGGGAGGGGAGGGGGGGTGTAGGTTTGGGCACCACTGGGGGGAGGTTAGGGTCAGGCACTAAGGGGGGAGCAGTCTTACCTCTCCCTGTCAGGATTTTAAGTAGGACTGCTCTGTTCTGCTCATCAGGAGCGTTATCAGCAGGGAATTGTATATGTGTGTTCCCAGCCTAAGGCTGGTTAGGCTGCGCAATTAACCATTTTGTTACCACAAATGGCGTCTTTACATATGATTAGCAGAAGAAAGTATGGAGGTAACTGATCCAGGGTATTTATCAAACTTACTTTTGGAGGCAGAAAAGAATCTTTAGGGTCTATGGGGGTAATTCTGAGTTGATCGCAGCAGCAAGTTTGTTAGCAATTGGGCAAAAAAACCATGTGCACTGCAGGGGTGGCAGATATAACATTTGCAGAGAGAGTTAGATTTGGGTGGGTTATTTTGTTTCTGTGCAGGGTAAATACTGGCTGCTTTATTTTTACACTGCAATTTAGATTTCAGTTTGAACACACCCCACCCAAATCTAACTCTCTCTGCCTACCTGACCCTCTCCATGAGGGAGAAAATGCTCTGTTCCTGGACTTTCCTGGTAATGTATGATTGCCATCACCTGTGGTGAAACACCTTTCTTATCAATTAACTAGCTCACCACAGGTGATGGTAATCATACATTACCAGGAAAGTCCAGGAACAGAGCATTTTCTCCCTCATGGAGAGGGTCAGGTAGGCAAGTATGCTCTGCACATGTTATATCTGCCCCCCTGCAGTGCACATGGTTTTGCCCATTAGCTAACACATTTGCTGCTGCGATCAGATCTGAATTAGGCCCATTATCTCCGTCCACTTTATCTCTCTCCAAAGCTTAGTACATAAGGATCCTAGTTTGAGCTGTTAATGTAATGTGTCACTATCACACGTGACAAACGATGAGTTTTGTTTTGAATCCTGATTAAATCATTTACTGACAGGAATTTTCTTTTTTTCTCTTTATCTTATCATGTATGTACTATTATACTCAATTATGGGTCATACTTGCCCACTCTCCCGGAAAGGACGGGAGGCTCCCGAAATTAGGGTGGCACTCCCGGCCCCCCGGGGAAGGGGGCAAGTCTCCCGCATCCCGCTTGCCCCCCCGCCGCACCACGCTCTCCTCCCGCTGCTCCCCACGCCCCCCACCACTTTCAGCCCGTTAAACAGAAAAAAGGGGCGGGGCGATGATGCGATCGCGCTAATTCGCGTCATCGTAGCCCCAGCCCAGCAAAACCGATATTGTGGGCATTACAGAGGAGGGGCGTGGCTATGATGATGCAAACTCATCACCACGCCCCCCATACCGCCTCCTCCACGCCCCCTCTTGTGTGACCTGGCTGCTCCCTCCCGGAGGGAGCAGCCACAAAGTAGGTAAGTATGTTATGGGTGTAGTAAGGGTTGCCGGCGGTCGGGGTCCCGGCGACCAGCATACCGGCGCCAGAATCCCGACCGCCGGCATACCGACAGCTGGGCGAGCGCAAATGAGCCACTTGCGGGCTCGCTGCACTCGCCATGCTGCGGGCATGGTGGTGCTATCTATTCTCCCTCCAGGGGGGTCGTGGACACCCAAGAGGGAGAAAAGATGTCGGTATGCCGGCGGTCAGGATTCCGGCACCGGTATAAAGACCACCCCTCAATTACATTATCATTTATTTATACAGTATTTCATACAATGCAGAGTACATAAGCAATATTTGTTAACCACAGTGCCCACATATATATATATATATATACACACACATACACACATGAATCATACCTCCCAACATGACCCTCTCCAGGAGGGACAGAATGCTTGACTTCTCTCTTACTGTATGATTGCCATCACCTGTGTTGAACAAGTTAATGGACAAGAAAGGTATTGCAGCACAGGTGATGGCAATCATAAATTAAGAGGGAAGTCCAGGAGCAGATCATTCTGTCCCTCCTGGAGAGGGTCATGTTGGGAGATTATATATATATATATATATATATATATATATATATTAGATCTATCTATCTATCTATCTATCTATCTATCTATCTATCTATCTATCGGTTTCAAATTTCAAATATCTCGGGACCTGTAAATATAGTGGAAATCCTTCGAAGAATGAAAATATTGAGGAGGTATATGGTCTATTTTTCTACCTTATTTATTTTTCCTCACAAACACACTTGAAATGGATGCTTATTAAAAAAGCGCTCAGCATCTGTTCTGTGTCACCATAGCAACAATGAGTAGGGCAGCTGAGCGCATAGATTACATGGTAGTTTCACTAATTCCCTTGAAATAACACAGCAGCTCACAATGGGCCCAATTCAGACCTGATCGTAGAGCAAATTTGTTAGCAGATGGGCAAAACCATGTGCACTGGGGGGGGGGGGGGGGGGGCAGATATAACATGTGCAGAGAGAGTTACATTTGGGCGGGTTATTTTTATTTCTGTGCGGGGTAAATACTGGCTGCTTTATTTTTAAACACCCAAATCTAACTCTCTCTGCACATGTTATATCTGCCCCCCCCCCCCCCTGCAGTGCACATGGGGGGTAATTCCAAGTTGATCGCAGCAGGATATTTTTTAGCAGTTGGGCAAAACCATGTGCACTGCAGGCATACTTGCCTACTTTTGAAAAAGCATTTCAGGGAGATTGTGAAAGTAACACCTATCAGCGCTGACGTGTACTGCTACATCGGAGAGGCGTGTCATGAAAATGACTTAAATGTAAAATGATCCCCAAAGTTTGTAAGATCTACTTGTTGAACAAAAAAATACACCAATATTTTTCAGGACTTGTTTGTGTATTGTGTTTTAGAAGAACTTCCATATACTGTGAGTGGCCAAGAGAATCCTTAAAATGCATGTAGCCATAGCGAACATTGTGCCTTATAACAATGCAGGAAAAGGGCACAGATGAACTCATTTGAATGTATGTAACTCTGATTTAGTTTTTTACCCAAGAATGTAAAGTAAAATCAGGGAGATTGCTGGTCTATTCAGGGAGTGAGGGAGATTGCTACTATTTCAGGGAGTCTCCTGCAGAATGAGGGAGGGTAGGCAACTCTGACTGCAGGGGAGGCAGATATAACATGTGCAGAGAGAGTTAGATTTGGGTGGGCTATTTAATTTCTGTGCAGGGTAAATACTGGCTGCTTTATTTCTCTGACGTCCTAGTGGATGCTGGGAACTCCGTAAGGACCATGGGAATAGACGGGCTCCGCAGGAGACTGGGGACTCTAAGAAAGAATTAGGACTACTGGTGTGCACTGGCTCCTCCCTCTATGCCCCTCCTCCAGACCTCAGTTAGAATCTGTGCCCGGCTCGAGCTGGTTGCACACTAGGGGCTCTCCTGAGCTCCTAGTAAAGAAAGTATTTATTAGGTTTTTTATTTTCAGTGAGATCTGCTGGCAACAGACTCACTGCTACGAGGGACTTAGGGGAGAGAAGCGAACCTACCTGCTTGCAGCTAGCTTGGGCTTCTAGGCTACTGGACACCATTAGCTCCAGAGGGATCGAACACAGGCCCAGCCTCGGTCGTCCGGTCCCGGAGCCGCGCCGCCGTCCCCCTTGCAGAGCCAGAAGCAAGAAGAACGTCCTGGAAATCGGCGGTCTTCATTAAGGTAGCGCACAGCACTGCAGCTGTGCGCCATTGCTCCCCATGCACACCACATACTCCGGTCACTGATGGGTGCAGGGCGCTGGGGGGGGGGGCGCCCTGGGCTGCTATTAGATTACCTTAAAATGGCTAAAAACACATAATATAGTCTAATAAACTATATATGTGTAAAAATCCCCTGCCATAATATTGATATAAAGAGCGGGAGAAGCCTGCCGAAAAAGGGGCGGGCCTATCTCCCTCAGCACACTGGCGCCATTTCCTCTTCACAGCTCCGCTGGAAGGACGCTCCCCAGGCTCTCCCCTGCAGTTTCCAGGCTCAATAGGGTAAAAAAGAGAGGGGGGCACTAAATTTAGGCGCAATACTGTGTATTATAGCTGCTATAGGGAAAATCACTTTGTGTAGTGTAAATCCCTGTTTATATAGCGCTGTGGTGTGTGCTGGCACTCTCTCTCTCTGTCTCCCCAAAGGACTTTGTGGGGTCCTGTCCTCAGTCAGAGCATTCCCTGTGTGTGTGCGGTGTGTCGGTACGGCTGTGTCGACATGTTTGATGAGGAGGCTTATGTGGAGGCGGAGCAGGTGCCGATAAATGTGATGTCACCCCCTGCGGGGTCGACACCAGAGTGGATGGATATGTGGAAGGTATTAACCGACAGTGTCAACTCCTTACATAAAAGGTTCGATGACATAACAGCTGTGGGACAGCCGACTTCTCAGCCAGTGCCTGCCCTGGCGTCTCAAAGGCCATCAGGGGCTCAAAAACGCCCGCTACCTCAGATGGCAGACACAGATGTCGACACGGAGTCTGACTCCAGTGTCGACGACGACGAGACTAATGTACATTCCACTAGGGCTATCCGTTGCATGATTACGGCAATGAAAAATGTGTTGCACATTTCTGACATTAACCCAGGTACCACTAAAAAGGGTATTGTGTTTGGGGAGAAAAAGCAACCAGTGGTTTTTCCCCCTTCAGATGAGTTAAATGAAGTGTGTGAAGAAGCTTGGGCTTCCCCTGATAAAAAACTAGTGATTTCTAAAAAGTTACTAATGGCGTACCCTTTCCCGCCAGAGGACAGGGTACGTTGGGAGACATCCCCGAGGGTGGATAAAGCGCTCACACGCTTGTCAAAAAAAGGTGGCACTACCGTCTCAGGATACGGCCGCCTTAAAGGAGCCTGCGGATAGAAAGCAGGAGGCTATCCTGAAGTCTGTATATACACACTCAGGTACTATACTGAGACCTGCTATTGCTTCAGCATGGATGTGCAGTGCTGCAGCAGCGTGGTCTGATTCCCTGTCTGATAATATTGATTCCCTTGACAGGGACACTATATTGCTAACCATAGAGCATATTAAGGACGTAGTCTTACACACGAGAGATGCACAGAGGGATATTTGCCGGCTGGCATCTATAATAAATGCAATGTCCATTTCTGCCAGGAGAGTATTATGGACTCGGCAGTGGACAGGTGATGCGGATTCTAAAAGGCACATGGAGGTTTTGCCTTACAAGGGTGAGGAATTGTTTGGGAATGGTCTCTCGGACCTCGTTTCCACAGCGACAGCTGGGAAGTCGACATTTTTACCCCAGGTTCACTCACAGCCAAAGAAAGCACCGTATTATCAGGTACAGTCCTTTCGGCCCCAGAAAGGCAAGCGGGTTAAAGGCGCATCCTTTCTGCCCAGAGGCAGGGGTAGAGGGAAAAAGCTGCACCATACAGCCAGTTCCCAAGAACAGAAATCCTCCCCTGCTTCCACTAAATCCACCGCATGACGCTGGGGCTCCACTGGTGGAGCCAGGTGCGGTGGGGGCCCGTCTCCGGAACTTCAGCGACCGGTGCGTTCGCTCACAGGTGGATCCCTGGGTTCTACAAGTGGTATCTCAGGGATACAAGCTGGAATTCGAGACATCTCCCCCTCGCAGTTACCTCAAATCAGCCTTGCCAGCTTCTCCCCCAGACACGGAGGTAGTGCTGGCGGCAATTCACAAGCTGTACCTCCAGCAGGTGATAATAAAAGTTCCCCTCCTTCAACAGGGACGGGGTTACTATTCCACAATGTTTGTGGTACCGAAACCAAACGGTTCGGTGAGACCCATTCTAAATTTGAAATCCTTGAACACTTATATAAGAAGGTTCAAGTTCAAAATGGAATCGCTTATTGCAAGCCTGGAAGAAGGGGATTACATGGTATCACTGGACATCAAGGATGCTTACCTGCATGTCCCCATTTACCCACCTCACCAGGCGTACCTCCGTTTTGTGGTACAAGACTGCCATTACCAATTCCAGACGTTGCCTTTTGGTCTGTCCACGGCACCGAGGGTATTTACCAAGGTAATGGCCGAAATGATGATACTCCTTCGAAAGAAGGGAGTTATAATTATCCCATACTTGGACGATCTCCTTATAAAGGCGAGGTCCAGGGAGCAGTTGTTGGTCGGAGTAGCACTATCTCAGGAAGTGCTACAACAGCACGGCTGGATTCTGAATATTCCAAAGTCGCAGCTGGTTCCCACGACGCGTCTGCTGTTCCTGGGTATGATTCTGGACACAGAACAGAAGAAGGTGTTTCTCCCGGAGGAGAAGGCCAAGGAGTTGTCATCTCTGGTCAGAGACCTCCTGAAACCAAAACAGGTGTCGGTGCATCACTGCACGCGAGTCCTGGGAAAGATGGTAGCTTCTTACGAAGCGGTTCCATGCAAGGATCTTTCAGTGGGATCTGTTAGACAAGTGGTCCGGATCGCATCTTCAGATGCATCGGCTGATCACCCTGTCCCCGAGGGCCAGGGTGTCTCTGCTGTGGTGGCTGCAGAGTGCTCATCTTCTAGAGGGCCGCAGATTCGGCATACAGGACTGGGTCCTGGTGACCACGGATGCAAGCCTCCGAGGTTGGGGGGCAGTCACGCAGGGAAGAAACTTCCAAGGACAATGGTCGAGTCAGGAGGCTTCCCTACACATAAATATTCTGGAACTAAGGGCCATTTACAATGCCCTAAGTCAGGCAAGACCCCTGCTTCAAAACCAGCCGGTGCTGATTCAGTCAGACAACATCACGGCGGTCGCCCATGTAAACCGACAGGGCGGCACAAGAAGCAGGATGGCGATGGCAGAAGCCACAAGGATTCTCCGATGGGCGGAAAATCACGTGTTAGCATTGTCAGCAGTGTTCATTCCGGGAGTGGACAACTGGGAAGCAGACTTCCTCAGCAGGCACGACCTCCACCCGGGAGAGTGGGGACTTCATCAAGAAGTCTTCCAACTGATTGTAAACCGTTGGGAAAGGCCACAGGTGGACATGATGGCGTCCCGCCTAAACAAAAAGCTAAAAAGATATTGCGCCAGGTCAAGGGACCCTCAGGCGATAGGTGTGGACGCTCTAGTGACACCGTGGGTGTACCAGTCGGTTTATGTGTTCCCTCCTCTTCCTCTCATACCAAAGGTGCTGAGGATAATAAGAAAGAGAGGAGTAAGAACTATACTCATCGTTCCGGATTGGCCAAGAAGGACTTGGTACCCGGAACTACAAGAAATGATCTCAGAGGACCCTTGGCCTCTGCCTCTCAGACGGGACCTGCTACAGCAGGGGCCCTGTCTGTTCCAAGACTTACCGCGGCTGCGTTTGATGGCATGGCGGTTGAACGCCGGATCCTGATGGAAAAAGGCATTCCGGTTGAAGTCATTCCTACGCTGATAAAAGCAAGGAAAGATGTGACAGCAAAGCATTATCACCGCATATGGCGAAAATATGTTACTTGGTGTGAGGCTATGAAGGCCCCCACAGAAGAATTTCAGCTGGGTCGATTTCTGCACTTCCTACAGTCAGGAGTGACTATGGGCCTAAAATTGGGATCCATTAAAGTCCAGATTTCGGCCCTGTCTATTTTCTTTCAAAAAGAACTGGCTTCACTGCCTGAAGTTCAGACGTTTATTAAGGGAGTGCTGCATATTCAGCCCCCGTTTGTGCCCCCAGTGGCACCTTGGGATCTCAACGTTGTGTTGGATTTCCTAAAAATCACATTGGTTTGAGCCACTTCAGACCGTGGAATTAAAATATCTCACGTGGAAAGTGGTCATGCTTTTGGCCTTGGCTTTGGCCAGGCGGGTGTCAGAATTGGCGGCTTTGTCCTGTAAAAGCCCCTATCTGATCTTCCATATGGACAGAGCAGAATTGAGGACTCGTCCCCAATTCCTCCCTAAGGTGGTTTCAGCGTTTCATTTGAACCAACCTATTGTGGTGCCTGCGGCTACTCGGGACTTGGAGGCTTCCAAGTTGCTGGACGTAGTCCGGGCCCTGAAAATCTATGTTTCCAGGACGGCTAGAGTCAGAAAGACTGACTCGCTGTTTATCCTGCATGCACCCAACAAGTTGGGTGCTCCTGCTTCTAAGCAGACTATTGCTCGCTGGATCTGCTCCACGATTCAACTTGCACATTCTGCGGCTGGACTGCCGCATCCTAAATCAGTAAAAGCCCATTCCACGAGGAAGGTGGGCTCTTCTTGGGCGGCTGCCCGAGGGGTCTCGGCTTTACAACTTTGCCGAGCTGCTACCTGGTCGGGATCAAACACGTTTGCAAAATTCTACAAGTTTAATACCCTGGCTGAGGAGGACCTTGAGTTTGCTCATTCGGTGCTGCAGAGTCATCCGCACTCTCCCGCCCGTATGGGAGCTTTGGTATAATCCCCATGGTCCTTACGGAGTTCCCAGCATCCACTAGGACATCAGAGAAAATAAGAATTTACCCACCGGTAATTCTATTTCTCGTAGTCCGTAGTGGATGCTGGGCGCCCATCCCAAGTGCGGATTGTCTGCAATACTTGTATATAGTTATTGCCTAACTAAAGGGTTATTGTTATGAGCCATCTGTTCGTGAGGCTCATTTGTTATTCATACTGTTAACTGGGTATAGTATCTAGTGATGAGCGGGTTCGGTTTCTCGGAAACCGAACCCCCCCGAACTTCACGCTTTTTACACGGGTCCGAGGCAGACTCGGATCTTCCCGCCTTGCTCGGCTAACCCGAGCGCGCCCGAACGTCATCATCCCGCTGTCGGATTCTCGCGAGGCTCGTATTCTATCGCGAGACTCGGATTCTATATAAGGAGCCGCGCGTCGCCGCCATTTTCACACGTGCATTGAGATTGATAGGGAGAGGACGTGGCTGGCGTCCTCTCCGTTTAGATAGAGAGTGAGACACTTGATTTACTGGAGCATTAGGAGTACTCAGAGAGTGCAGAGTTTTGCTGATAGTTATACTAGTGACCACCAGTTTTATTTATTATTTAATATAATCCGTTCTCTGCCTGAAAAAAAAAACGATACACAGTCACATACCATATCTGTGCTCAGCCTCAGTGTGCTGCATGATAATATCATCTATGTATATCTGACTGTGCCGAGTAGTGCTCACTGCTCACACAGCTTAATTGTGGGGGAGACTGGGGAGCAGTTATAGCAGGAGTACATATTTAACAGTGCACACTTTTGCTGCCAGAGTGCCAGTGTGACTGACCAGCAGTGACCACCAGTATATTGTCTGCCTGAAAAAGTTAAACACTCGTGTGGTGTTTTTTTTTAAATTCTATAAACGCATTCTGCTGACAGTGTCCAGCAGGTCCGTCATTCATTATATTTCTATCTTCTTCATACTAGTAGTTTAGGAGTCTGCAGTGCTGACAGTGTCCAGCAGGTCCGTCATTATATTATATATACCTGTCCTGCAGTAGTGATATATATATATTTTTTATATCATTATCATCCAGTCTATACTAGCAGACGCAGTACGGTAGTCCACGGCTGTAGCTACCTCTGTGTCGGCAGTCGCTCGTCCATAATTGTATACCTACCTGTGGTGGTTTTTTTTTTTCTATCTTTCTTCATACTAGTAGTTTAGGAGTCTGCAGTGCTGACAGTGTCCAGCAGGTCCGTCATTATATAATATATACCTGTCCTGCAGTAGTGATATATATATATTTTTTATATCATTATCATCCAGTCTATACTAGCAGCAGACGCAGTACGGTAGTCCACGGCTGTAGCTACCTCTGTGTCGGCAGTCGCTCGTCCATAATTGTATACCTACCTGTGGTGGGTTTTTTTTTTTTATCTTCTTCATACTAGTAGTTTAGGAGTCTGCAGTGCTGACAGTGTCCAGCAGGTCCGTCATTATACAATATATACCTGTCCTGCAGTAGTGATATATATATATTTTTTTTTATATCATTATCATCCAGTCTATACTAGCAGACGCAGTACGGTAGTCCATGGCTGTAGCTACCTCTGTGTCGGCAGTCGCTCGTCCATAATTGTATACCTACCTGTGGTGGTTTTTTTTTTCTATCTTCTTCATACTAGTAGTTTAGGAGTCTGCAGTGCTGACAGTGTCCAGCAGGTCCGTCATTATACAATATATACCTGTCCTGCAGTAGTGATATATATATATATATATATATTTTATATAATTATCATCCAGTCTATACTAGCAGACGCAGTACGGTAGTCCACGGCTGTAGCTACCTCTGTGTCGGCAGTCGCTCGTCCATAATTGTATACCTACCTGTGGTGGGTTTTTTTTTTCTATCTTCTTCATACTAGTAGTTTAGGAGTCTGCAGTGCTGACAGTGTCCAGCAGGTCCGTCATTATATAATATATAACTGTCCTGTAGTAGTGATATATATATATTTTTTATATCATTATCATCCAGTCTATACTAGCAGACGCAGTACGGTAGTCCACGGCTGTAGCTACCTCTGTGTCGGCACTGGCAGTCGCTCGTCCATAATTGTATACCTACCTGTGGTGGTTTTTTTTTTCTATCTTCTTCATACTAGTAGTTTAGGAGTCTGCAGTGCTGACAGTGTCCAGCAGGTCCGTCATTATACAATATATACCTGTCCTGCAGTAGTGATATATATATATATTATATCATTATCATCCAGTCTATACTAGCAGACGCAGTACGGTAGTCCACGGCTGTAGCTACCTCTGTGTCGGCAGTCGCTCGTCATCCATAAGTATACTAGTATCCATCCATCTCCATTGTTTACCTGAGGTGCCTTTTAGTTGTGCCTATTAAAATATGGAGAACAAAAATGTTGAGGTTCCAAAAATAGGGAAAGATCAAGATCCACTTCCACCTCGTGCTGAAGCTGCTGCCACTAGTCATGGCCGAGACGATGAAATGCCATCAACGTCGTCTGCCAAGGCCGATGCCCAATGTCATAGTACAGAGCATGTAAAATCCAAAACACCAAATATCAGTAAAAAAAAGGACTCAAAAATCTAAAATAAAATCGTCGGAGGAGAAGCGTAAACTTGCCAATATGCCATTTACCACACGGAGTGGCAAGGAACGGCTGAGGCCCTGGCCTATGTTCATGGCTAGTGGTTCAGCTTCACATGAGGATGGAAGCACTCAGCCTCTCGCTAGAAAAATGAAAAGACTTAAGCTGGCAAAAGCACAGCAAAGAACTGTGCGTTCTTCGAAATCACAAATCCACAAGGATAGTCCAATTGTGTCGGTTGCGATGCCTGACCTTCCCAACACTGGACGTGAAGAGCATGCGCCTTCCACCATTTGCACACCCCCTGCAAGTGCTGGAAGGAGCACCCGCAGTCCAGTTCCTGATAGTCAGATTGAAGATGTCAGTGTTGAAGTACACCAGGATGAGGAGGATATGGGTGTTGCTGGCACTGGGGAGGAAATTGACCAGGAGGATTCTGATGGTGAGGTGGTTTGTTTAAGTCAGGCACCCGGGGAGACACCTGTTGTCCGTGGGAGGAATATGGCCATTGACATGCCTGGTGAAAATACCAAAAAAATCAGCTCTTCAGTGTGGAAGTATTTCAACAGAAATGCGGACAACATTTGTCAAGCCGTGTGTTGCCTTTGTCAAGCTGTAATAAGTAGGGGTAAGGACGTTAACCACCTCGGAACATCCTCCCTTATACGTCACCTGCAGCGCATTCATCATAAGTCAGTGACAAGTTCAAAAACTTTGGGCGACAGCGGAAGCAGTCCACTGACCAGTAAATCCCTTCCTCTTGTAACCAAGCTCACGCAAACCACCCCACCAACTCCCTCAGTGTCAATTTCCTCCTTCCCCAGGAATGCCAATAGTCCTGCAGGCCATGTCACTGGCAATTCTGACGAGTCCTCTCCTGCCTGGGATTCCTCCGATGCATCCTTGCGTGTAACGCCTACTGCTGCTGGCGCTGCTGTTGTTGCTGCTGGGAGTCGATGGTCATCCCAGAGGGGAAGTCGTAAGACCACTTTTACTACTTCCACCAAGCAATTGACTGTCCAACAGTCCTTTGCGAGGAAGATGAAATATCACAGCAGTCATCCTGCTGCAAAGCGGATAACTGAGGCCTTGGCATCCTGGGCGGTGAGAAACGTGGTTCCGGTATCCATCATTACTGCAGAGCCAACTAGAGACTTGTTGGAGGTACTGTGTCCCCGGTACCAAATACCATCTAGGTTCCATTTCTCTAGGCAGGCGATACCGAAAATGTACACAGACCTCAGAAAAAGACTCACCAGTGTCCTAAAAAATGCAGTTGTACCCAATGTCCACTTAACCACGGACATGTGGACAAGTGGAGCAGGGCAGACTCAGGACTATATGACTGTGACAGCCCACTGGGTAGATGTATTGACTCCCGCCGCAAGAACAGCAGCGGCGGCACCAGTAGCAGCATCTCGCAAACGCCAACTCTTTCCTAGGCAGGCTACGCTTTGTATCACCGCTTTCCAGAATACGCACACATCTGAAAACCTCTTACGGCAACTGAGGAAGATCATCGCAGAATGGCTTACCCCAATTGGACTCTCCTGTGGATTTGTGGCATCGGACAACGCCAGCAATATTGTGTGTGCATTAAATCTGGGCAAATTCCAGCACGTCCCATGTTTTGCACATACCTTGAATTTGGTGGTGCAGAATTATTTAAAAAACGAGAGGGGCGTGCAAGAGATGCTGTCGGTGGCCAGAAGAATTGCGGCACACTTTCGGCGTACAGGCACCACGTACAGAAGACTGGAGCACCACCAAAAACGCCTGAACCTGCCCTGCCATCATCTGAAGCAAGAAGTGGTAACGAGGTGGAATTCAACCCTCTATATGCTTCAGAGGTTGGAGGAGCAGCAAAAGGCCATTCAAGCCTATACAACTGAGCACGATATAGGAGGTGGAATGCACCTGTCTCAAGCGCAGTGGAGAATGATTTCAACGTTGTGCAAGGTTCTGCAACCTTTTGAACTTGCCACACGTGAAGTCAGTTCAGACACTGCCAGCCTGAGTCAGGTCATTCCCCTCATCAAGCTTTTGCAGAAGAAGCTGGAGACATTGAAGGAGGAGCTAACACAGAGCGATTCCGCTAGGCATGTGGGACTTGTGGATGGAGCCTGTCACACCCCGCGGGCAGCGGCGGCCGCGCTTGCCTCTGCGGGTGTCCTGGATGGCCTGGCGTCTCTCCCCTCCGGCGGCCTCGGGGGTCCGGCGTCGGGTCGGCGGGTCTCAGTGCGGCAAGTCTTGAACCCGGTCATTTGCAAATTGGAGTTGCCTTCCCACCTTCGAATTCCAAACTCCTTCCACGTCTCTCTCCTCCGCCCCCTCATTCTAAATCGGTTCCACTCAGCATCTCCTAGGCCAACTACTACAGTGTCTGAAGCTGGGACAGAATTTGAAATCAAAGCTATTCTTGACTCTCGTTATTTTCATAAAAAATTACGGTACTTGGTAGAGTGGAAAGGTTATGGTCCTGAAGAGAGAAGTTGGATCAATGCTACTGAGGTAATGGCTCCCCGACTGGTTCGAATCTTCCATTCCAGACATCCAACTAAACCCGGAAAGTGTCCAGGGGCCACTCCTGGAGGAGGGGGTACTGTCACACCCCGCGGGCAGCGGCGGCCGCGCTTGCCTCTGCGGGTGTCCTGGATGGCCTGGCGTCTCTCCCCTCCGGCGGCCTCGGGGGTCCGGCGTCGGGTCGGCGGGTCTCTCCGGCGGCTCCCGGAGCGAGGGCGCCGCCATGCTGCTCTAGATTAGGTAGGCGGAGCGGGGCTGACGTCATCTGTCCGCTCCGCCAATCAGACTAAGGCGGGAGGTTCAAAGCCAGACGCCGAGCAGGGAGCCGGCGCCTGTGTATCATCATTCTGCTTGTCAGAAGCAGTGATCTCCAGAGCTCCCTTGTTCCTGTTTCCGCTGTGCTTTCCAGTATACCAGTGTCTTCAGTGTCTCCAGTGTCTCCAGTGTCCCCAGTGTCTCAGTGTTTCCTCACGCCTCCAAGCGCCCGAGCGCCATCACGCACCTCCGTGCCTCCAAGCGCCCGAGCGCCATCACGCACCTCCGTGCCTCCAAGCGCCCGAGCGCCATCACGCACCTCCGTGCCTCCAAGCGCCCGAGCGCCATCACGCACCTCCGTGCCTCCAAGGTGCCCGAGCGCCATCAAGCACCTCCGTGCCTCCAAGCGCCCGAGCGCCATCACGCACCTCCGTGCCACCAAGGCGCCCGAGCGCCATCAAGCACCTCCGTGCCTCCAAGTGCCCGAGCGCCATCTCGCACCTTCGTGCCTCCAAGCGCCCGAGCGCTATCACGCACCTCCGTGCCACCAAGGCGCCTGAGCGCCATCAGCACCTCAGTGCCTCGGCACCTCAGTACCTCAGTGCCTCAGAACCTCAGCACTCCGGTGCCTCAGCACCACAGAACCTCAGCACCTCGGTGCCTTCGCACCTTAGTACCACAGAACCTCAGCACCTCAGTACCTCGGTGTCTCAGCACCTCAGTGCCTTCAGTACCTCAATAATACCAGCACCTCTGTACCTCAGCACTTAGCACTTTTACTAGTCTTGTTTTTCAGGAGACCTTCATCATTCCTCCGTGCTTCCTGCTTACCGTCTTCATCCTGTATGAGGAAGACCTACATCCGGCCATCTCTATTGCGACCCAGTAGCGGTTCCTCTTCCCAGTCACCGGAAGAAGCCCCGAGTCCACAACACCCTTCGACCAGGTCAGTGATAGTATACACAGGCCTCATGGACCCGGGGAATCGGAACCCAGAAGCAAGTGCCATCCAAGATCTGGTTTCCTGTGTTCAGAGTCAGGAAGCGGCGCAAAACCAGGTGATGCGGTATCTCCAAGAACTATACGGCAGGTTGGATCAAATTCAGGTTTCCCTGGCTTCAGTAGTTCCAGTTCCAGCTCCAGTACCCACTCCGGTAGTCGTTCCTGTTAATGCTCACGCAGTGTCCGGTACCAGGTCACGCCTTCAGCTTCCCACTCCCTCTCGCTACAACGGCAACCCGAAGAATTGCCGTGGTTTTCTTAACCAGTGCGAGGTGCAGTTTGAACTGCACACAATTTTCCCATGGATCGATCCAAAGTAGCATACATTATTTCCTTGCTTGAGGGTTCAGCGTTGGAATGGGTGTCTCCTTTATGGGAGCGATCTGATCCTTTGGTTTCCAACTACACTAATTTCATCTCATCTTTCCGCAGGATCTTTGATGAGCCTGGCAGAACGGCCGCTGCCTCTTCAGATCTTCTCAGAGTTCGACAAGGCTCTCGTTCAGTGGGTCAGTATGTGATTCATTTTCAGACCATAGCTTCCGAATTGCGCTGGGATAATGATGCCTTACGGGCCACTTTCTGGAACGGGCTGTCCGACCGTCTTAAAGACGAATTGATTACAAGAGATTTGCCAGATTCTTTGGAACAGTTGATCTCGCTCTGTGTGAAAGTGGATCTCCGCATGCAGGAACGAGTTGGCGAACGTTCTCGGTCTGATCGGTGCAGATTCCGGGCTCCTCCGTCTAAACCATCGGTTACGACAGCTCCAGACGAACCCATGCAGATTAATCGGTCTCGACTGTCTCCAGAGGAGCGACAGCGTCGGCGTGAGAACAAACTTTGCCTCTACTGTGGAGCCGCGGATCACTTCCTCAAGTCTTGCAAAGCTCGCCCGGGAAACGGGCAATCCTAGCCTGTTCCGGGGAAGTCAAGCTGGGTGTGGTTTCTCAATCTTCTCCAGAAGTGGACTGTTTACTCTCAGTATCTTTGTCTACTAAAACAAGAGTCAAGACCATTATGGCTCTTTTGGATTCAGGTGCTGCGGGGAATTTTATTTCTCTTTCCTGCGCCCAGAGTTTGGGTTTGAAATTACAGTTGGTCGAGCGACCTATTACTATTACAGCCATTAACGGGGTTCAAATTCCTAACGCCTTGATTACGAGTCAGTCTGAGTCAATTCAGCTACAAGTGGGAGCTTTACATCATGAACAACTGAAGTTTCTAGTTATTCAGGAAATGTCTCATGATCTCGTTTTGGGTCTTCCCTGGCTCAGGCTACACAACCCTCATGTCGACTGGGGGTCGACACAAATAATTTCTTGGAGTCCTTTCTGCCGATTGAATTGTCTTACTCCTGTCGTTCCACTCCGTGCATCGGCCAAGTTGGACGTGGAGTTAGTTCCTGAGGCTTATCGAGAGTTTTTGGATGTCTTCTCGGAACAGGCGGCTGATAAATTACCTCCGCATAGGGCTTGGGACTGTCCCATTGAGCTCATTCCTGGGAAAATACCGCCCCGAGGTCGCACTTATCCTTTGTCGGTTCCAGAGACACAAGCTATGTCTGAGTACATCAAGTCGAATTTGCAGAAGGGCTTCATCCGTCCCTCCACTTCTCCAGCGGGAGCTGGCTTCTTCTTTGTAAAGAAAAAAGATGGAGGGCTGAGACCATGCATTGACTATCGTGGTTTAAATGAAGTCACCATTAAAAACAAGTATCCTCTGCCGCTCATCACAGAGCTTTTCGATAGAGTGCGTGGAGCTCGAGTATTTACTAAGCTTGACTTAAGAGGAGCATACAACTTGATACGTATTCGTCAAGGAGATGAGTGGAAGACGGCTTTCAATACGAGAGACGGGCATTATGAGTACCTGGTAATGCCATTTGGCCTCAGCAACGCCCCCGCTGTCTTTCAAGGATTCATTCATGAAGTCTTTCGGGATATGTTGTATCTGAATGTAGTAGTCTATTTGGATGACATTTTGATTTTTTCAAAGAATCTTTCTGAGCACCGACTACAGGTTAAGGAAGTACTCCTTCGGTTGCGCAAGAATCATCTTTATGGCAAGATCTCCAAGTGCACCTTTGAGGTTCCTTCTATTTCATTTTTGGGCTACATTATTTCTGGAACTGAATTGCGTATGGATCCGGAGAAACTTTCGGCCATCCGGGATTGGACTCAACCTCTTTCCTTAAAAGCAGTGCAACGATTTCTAGGATTCGCAAATTATTATCGGAAATTTATAAGAGGTTTCTCTACCATCGTGGCACCTATTACGGCTCTGACTAAAAAAGGGGCTGACCCAAGCAATTGGCCTTCTGAAGCAATAGCAGCGTTCAAACAGTTGAAGACCGCCTTTATATCTGCTCCCGTACTTCAGCAGCCAGATTTCCTAAAACCATTCTTTTTGGAGGTTGATGCTTCCACGGTAGGCATAGGTGCTGTACTCTCGCAGTACGCCTCAGATGGGAAGTTGCATCCGTGTGGGTTTCATTCTCGCAAGTTCTCCCCTGCTGAACTAAATTACACCATCGGAGACAAAGAGCTACTGGCAATTAAATCTGCGTTGGAAGAATGGAGGTATCTTCTGGAGGGTGCTAAACACTTAATTACAATTTTTACGGACCACAAGAATTTACTGTATCTAAAGACGGCCCAATGTTTGAACCCCCGTCAGGCAAGATGGGCGCTCTTCTTTACCAGATTTTCCTTTATCATCAAGTATCGGGCTGGAACTCTAAATACCAAGGCGGATGCCCTATCCCGTTCAGTGATGGCTTCCGATGAGGAGAATACAATGGGGAAGGCATTAATCCTCAGTCCCATCTCTATTTCTGCAGCTCCCACTAGGTTGGGTCCTCCTCCTGGAAGAATGTCGGTACCAGTTAAATTTCGACCGAAACTGTTGTAGTGGGCACACACTTCTAAGTTTTCTGGTCATCCGGGAGTTCAGAAAATGTGGGAATTTCTGCGAAGATCATACTGGTGGGACCCTATGAAAAAAGATGTTCAAGAGTATGTCAATTCGTGTCCTCAATGTGCTCAGCACAAAACTCCACGTCTGCCGCCTGCGGGTTTGTTGCATCCTTTATCCATTCCTAAAAGGCCTTGGACCCATATCTCGATGGACTTTGTTACTGAATTACCGCTCTCTAAGGGTCATAACACCATTTGGGTGATCATTGACCGATTCTCTAAGATGGCACATTTTATTCCGTTGACCGGATTACCCTCCGCTTCCAAGTTGGCCCTGTTATTTATCCAAGAGCATTTCCGCCTGCACGGGTTACCTCTGGAAATAGTCTCAGATCGGGGAGTACAGTTTACAGCGAGATTCTGGAGAGCCCTCTGTTCAACTCTACAAATTAAGCTCAAATTCTCTTCTGCTTACCATCCACAGACTAATGGGCAAACTGAACGCGTCAATCAGGATCTAGAGACTTTTCTCCGTATTTACCTCTCCCCTTCTCAAGATAACTGGGTGGAGTTGTTGCCGTGGGCTGAGTTTGCCCACAACCATCTTTATCATTCTTCTACTGGTGAGTATCCATTCTTTATTAATTATGGATTTCATCCCCAAGTTCCGGAGTTGCCCATTTGTCCTCCAGAAGAAGTTCCTGCTGCAGCCTCAACTCTCCGACATTTCACTCAAATTTGGAGCCGAGTTCATGCCAATCTTAAGAAGGTTTCCGGTCGCTATAAATTCTTTGCGGATAGGAAACGACGAGCAGCTCCTCAATATAAGGTTGGTGACAAGGTATGGCTCTCTACCCGCAATCTTCGTTTGAAAGTACCCACCATGAAATTTGCCCCAAGGTTCATTGGTCCTTTCTCAGTGCGGCAAGTCTTGAACCCGGTCGTTTGCAAATTGGAGTTGCCTTCCCACCTTCGAATTCCAAACTCCTTCCACGTCTCTCTCCTCCGCCCCCTCATTCTAAATCGGTTCCACTCAGCATCTCCTAGGCCAACTACTACAGTGTCTGAAGCTGGGACAGAATTTGAAATCAAAGCTATTCTTGACTCTCGTTATTTTCATAAAAAATTACGGTACTTGGTAGAGTGGAAAGGTTATGGTCCTGAAGAGAGAAGTTGGATCAATGCTACTGAGGTAATGGCTCCCCGACTGGTTCGAATCTTCCATTCCAGACATCCAACTAAACCCGGAAAGTGTCCAGGGGCCACTCCTGGAGGAGGGGGTACTGTCACACCCCGCGGGCAGCGGCGGCCGCGCTTGCCTCTGCGGGTGTCCTGGATGGCCTGGCGTCTCTCCCCTCCGGCGGCCTCGGGGGTCCGGCGTCGGGTCGGCGGGTCTCTCCGGCGGCTCCCGGAGCGAGGGCGCCGCCATGCTGCTCTAGATTAGGTAGGCGGAGCGGGGCTGACGTCATCTGTCCGCTCCGCCAATCAGACTAAGGCGGGAGGTTCAAAGCCAGACGCCGAGCAGGGAGCCGGCGCCTGTGTATCATCATTCTGCTTGTCAGAAGCAGTGATCTCCAGAGCTCCCTTGTTCCTGTTTCCGCTGTGCTTTCCAGTATACCAGTGTCTTCAGTGTCTTCAGTGTCTCCAGTGTCCCCAGTGTCTCAGTGTTTCCTCACGCCTCCAAGCGCCCGAGCGCCATCACGCACCTCCGTGCCTCCAAGCGCCCGAGCGCCATCACGCACCTCCGTGCCTCCAAGCGCCCGAGCGCCATCACGCACCTCCGTGCCTCCAAGCGCCCGAGCGCCATCACGCACCTCCGTGCCTCCAAGGCGCCCGAGCGCCATCAAGCACCTCCGTGCCTCCAAGCGCCCGAGCGCCATCACGCACCTCCGTGCCTCCAAGCGCCCGAGCGCCATCACGCACCTCCGTGCCTCCAAGCGCCCGAGCGCCATCAAGCACCTCCATGCCACCAAGGCGCCCGAGCGCCATCAAGCACCTCCGTGCCTCCAAGCGCCCGAGCGCCATCTCGCACCTTCGTGCCTCCAAGCGCCCGAGCGCTATCACGCACCTCCGTGCCACCAAGGCGCCTGAGCGCCATCAGCACCTCAGTGCCTCAGAACCTCAGCACTCCGGTGCCTCAGCACCACAGAACCTCAGCACCTCGGTGCCTCCGCACCTTAGTACCACAGAACCTCAGCACCTCAGTACCTCGGTGTCTCAGCACCTCAGTGCCTTCAGTACCTCAATAATACCAGCACCTCTGTACCTCAGCACTTAGCACTTTTACTAGTCTTGTTTTTCAGGAGACCTTCATCATTCCTCCGTGCTTCCTGCTTACCGTCTTCATCCTGTATGAAGAAGACCTACATCCGGCCATCTCTATTGCGACCCAGTAGCGGTTCCTCTTCCCAGTCACCGGAAGAAGCCCCGAGTCCACAACACCCTTCGACCAGGTCAGTGATAGAGCCCTTAATTCGCTTAACAAGGATTCACGGGTGGTCAATCTGTTGAAATCAGAGCACTACATTTTGGCCACCGTGCTCGATCCTAGATTTAAAACCTACCTTGGATCTCTCTTTCCGGCAGACACAAGTCTGCTGGGGTTCAAAGAACTGCTGGTGAGAAAATTGTCAAGTCAAGCGGAACGCGACCTGTCAACATCTCCTCCTTCACATTCTCCCGCAACTGGGGGTGCGAGGAAAAGGCTCAGAATTCCGAGCCCACCCGCTGGCGGTGATGCAGGGCAGTCTGGAGCGACTGCTGATGCTGACATCTGGTCCGGACTGAAGGACCTGACAACGATTACGGACATGTCGTCTACTGTCACTGCATATGATTCTCTCCCCATTGAAAGAATGGTGGAGGATTATATGAGTGACCGCATCCAAGTAGGCACGTCAGACAGTCCGTACTTATACTGGCAGGAAAAAGAGGCAATTTGGAGGCCCTTGCACAAACTGGCTTTATTCTACCTAAGTTGCCCTCCCACAAGTGTGTACTCCGAAAGAGTGTTTAGTGCCGCCGCTCACCTTGTCAGCAATCGGCGTACGAGGTTACATCCAGAAAATGTGGAGAAGATGATGTTCATTAAAATTAATTATAATCAATTCCTCCGTGGAGACATTCACCAGCAGCAATTGCCTCCACAAAGTACACAGGGAGCTGAGATGGTGGATTCCAGTGGGGACGAATTGATAATCTGTGAGGAGGGGGATGTACACGGTGATATATCGGAGGATGATGATGAGGTGGACATCTTGCCTCTGTAGAGCCAGTTTGTGCAAGGAGAGATTAATTGCTTCTTTTTTGGTGGGGGTCCAAACCAACCCGTCATTTCAGTCACAGTCCTGTGGCAGACCCTGTCACTGAAATGATGGGTTGGTTAAAGTGTGCATGTCCTGTTTATACAACATAAAGGTGGGTGGGAGGGCCCAAGGACAATTCCATCTTGCACCTCTTTTTTCTTTAATTTTTCTTTGCGTCATGTGCTGTTTGGGGAGTAGTTTTTGGAAGGGCCATCCTGCGTGACACTGCAGTGCCACTCCTAGATGGGCCAGGTGTTTGTGTCGGCCACTTGGGTCGCTTATCTTAGTCACACAGCTACCTCATTGCGCCTCTTTTTTTCTTTGCGTCATGTGCTGTTTGGGGGGTGTTTTTTGGAAGGGCCATCCTGCGTGACACTGCAGTGCCACTCCTAGATGGGCCAGGTGTTTGTGTCGGCCACTAGGGTCGCTTAGCTTACTCACACAGCTACCTCATTGCGCCTCTTTTTTTTCTTCTTTGCGTCATGTGCTGTTTGGGGGGTGTTTTTTGGAAGGGCCATCCTGCGTGACACTGCAGTGCCACTCCTAGATGGGCCAGGTGTTTGTGTCGGCCACTTGGGTCGCTGAGCTTAGTCATCCAGCGACCTCGGTGCAAATTTTAGGACTAAAAATAATATTGTGAGGTGTGAGGTGTTCAGAATAGACTGAAAATGAGTGGAAATTATGGTTATTGAGGTTAATAATACTTTGGGATCAAAATGACCCCCAAATTCTATGATTTAAGCTGTTTTTTAGGGTTTTTTGAAAAAAACACCCGAATCCAAAACACACCCGAATCCGACAAAAAAAATTCGGTGAGGTTTTGCCAAAACGCGTTCGAACCCAAAACACGGCCGCGGAACCGAACCCAAAACCCGAAAAATTTCCGGTGCTCATCACTAATAGTATCACGAGTTGTACGGTGTGATTGGTGTGGCTGGTATGAGTCTTACCCGGGATTCCAAATCCTTTCCTTATTGTGTCAGCTCTTCCGGGCACAGTTTCCCTAACTGAGGTCTGGAGGAGGGGCATAGAGGGAGGAGCCAGTGCACACCAGTAGTCCTAATTCTTTCTTAGAGTGCCCAGTCTCCTGCGGAGCCCGTCTATTCCCATGGTCCTTACGGAGTTCCCAGCATCCACTACGGACTACGAGAAATAGAATTACCGGTGAGTAAATTCTTATTTTTTACACTGCAAATTAGATTGCAGATTGAACACACCACACCCAAATCTACCTCTCTCTGCACATGTTAAATCTGCCTCCGCTGCAGTGCACATGGGGGGTCATTCCGAGTTGTTCGCTTGTTGCCGATTTTCGCTATACTGCGATTAGTCGCTTACTGCGCATGCGCAAGGTTCGCATAGCGCATGCGCTTAGTTATTTTACACAAAAGTTAGGTATTTTACTCACGGCATAACAAAGCTTTTTCGTCGTTCTGGTGATCGGAGTGTGATTGACAGGAAGTGGGTGTTTCTGGGCGGAAACTGGACGTTTTATGGGTGTGTGCGGAAAAACGCTGGCGTTTCTGGGAAAAATGCGGGAGTGTCTGAAGAAACGGGGGAGTGTCTGGACGAACGCTGGGTGTGTTTGTGACGTCAAACCAGGAACGAAACTGACTGAGCTGATCGCAGTGTAGGAGTAAGTGTCGAGCTACTCAGAAACTGCTAAGAAATTTCTATTCGCAATTCTGCTAATCTTTCGTTCGTAATTCTGCTAAGCTAAGATACACTCCCAGTAGGCGGCAGTTTAGCGTGTGCAATGCTGCTAAAAGCAGCTGGTGAGCGAACAACTCGGAATCACCCCCATGGTTTTGCCCAATTGCTATCAAAAATCCTGCTGCGATCAACTTGGAATTACCCCCCTAATTCAGACCTGATCGTAGCTGCAAATTTGTTCACAGATGGGCAAAACCATGGGGGTAATTCCAAGTTGATCGCAGCATGATTTTTGACAGCAATTGGGCAAAACCATGTGCACTGCAGGGGAGGTAGATATAACATGTGCAGAAAGAGTTAGATTTGGGTGGGTTATTTTATTTCTGTGCAGGGTAAATACTGGCTGCTTTATTTTTACACTGCAAATTAGATTGCAGATTGAACACACCACACCCAAATCTAACTCTCTCTGCACAAGTTATATCTGCCTCCCCTGCAGTGCACATGGGCCCTCATTCCGAGTTGTTCGCTCGTTGCCGATTTTCTCTATATTGCGATTAGTCGCTTACTGCGCATGCGCATGGTTCGCAGAGCGCATGCGCTTAGTTATTTTACTCAAAAGTTAGGTATTTTACTCACGGCATTACGAGGATTTTTCTTCGTTCTGGTGATCGGAGTGTGATTGACAGGAAGTGGGTGTTTCTGGGCGGAAACTGGACGTTTTATGGGTGTGTGTGAAAAAACGCTGCCGTTTCTGGGAAAAACGCGGGAGTGGCTGGAGAAACGGGGGAGTGCCTGGGCGAATGCTGGGTGTGTTTGTGACGTCAAACCAGGAACGAAACTGACTGAACTGATCGCAGTGGCAGAGTAAGTGTCGAGCTACTCAGAAACTGCTAAGAAATTTCTATTCGCAATTTTGCGAATCTTTCGTTCGCAATTCTGCTAATCTAAGATACACTCCCAGAAGGCGGCGGCTTAGCGTGTGCAATGCTGCTAAAAGCAGCTAGCGAGCGAACAACTCGGAATGAGGGCCATGGTTTTGCCCAATTGCTAACAAAAATCCTGCTGCGATCAACTTGGAATTACCCCCTAGGCCCAATGATAGTAAGTAAAACAGGGATTGTAGCCATCCTAACTTTTATATATATATATATATATATATATATATATATATATATATATATATATATTAGTGATGTGCACCGGAAATTTTTCGGGTTTTGTGTTTTGGTTTCGGACGCGTTTTGGCAAAACCTCCCTGAAAATTTTTTGTCGGATTCGGGTGTTTTTTTACAAAAACCCTCAAAAACAGCTTAAATCATAGAATTTGGGGGTCATTTTGATCCCATAGTATTATTAACCTCAATAACCATAATTTCCACTCATTTCCAGTCTATTCTGAACACCTCACAATATTATTTTTAGGCCTAAAATTTGCACCGAGGTCGCTGGATGACTAAGCTAAGCGACCCAAGTGGCCGACACAAACACCTGGCCCATCTAGGAGTGGTACTGCAGTGTCAGACAGGATGGCACTTCAAAAAAATAGTCCCCAAACAGCACATGATGCAAAGAAAAAAAGAGGCGCAATGAGGTAGCTGTGTGACTAAGCTAAGTGACCCAAGTGGCTGACACAAACACCTGGCCCATCTAGGAGTGGCACTGCAGTGTCAGACAGGATGGCAGTTTTAAAAAATAGTCCCCAAACAGCACATGATGCAAAGAAAAAAAAAAGAGGTGCACCAAGGTCGCTGGATTGCTAAGCTAAGCGACACAAGTGGCCGACACAAACACCTGGCCCATCTAGGAGTGGCACTGCAGTGTCAGACAGGATGGCAGATTTAAAAAATAGTCCCCAAACAGCACATGATGCAAAGAAAAAAAAGAGGTGCACCAAGGTCGCTGGATGGCTAAGCTAAGCGACACAAGTGGCCGACACAAACACCTGGCCCATCTAGGAGTGTCACTGCAGTGTCAGACAGGATGGCAGATTTAAAAAATAGTCCCCAAACAGCACATGATGCAAAGATAAAAAGAGGTGCACCAAGGTCGCTGGATGGCTAAGCTAAGCGACACAAGTGGCCGACACAAACACCTGGCCCATCTAGGAGTGGCACTGCAGTGTCAGACAGGATGGCACTTCAAAAAAATAGTCCCCAAACAGCACATGATGCAAAGAAAAATGAAAGAAAAAAGAGGTGCAAGATGGAATTGTCCATGGGCCCTCCCACCCACCCTTTTGTTGTATAAACAGGACATGCACACTTTAACAAACCCATCATTTCAGCGACAGGGTCTGCCACACGACTGTGACTGAAATGACAGGTTGGTTTGGGCCCCCACCAAAAAAGAAGCAATCAATCTCTCCTTGCACAAACTGGCTCTACAGCGGCAAGATGCCCACCTCCTCCTCTTCCTCCGATTCCTCACCCCTTTCACTGTGTACATCCCCCTCCTCACAGATTATTAATTCGTCCCCACTGGAATCCACCATCTCAGGTCCCTGTGTACTTTCAGGAGGCAATTGCTGGTGAATGTCTCCACTGAGGAATTGATTATAATTCATTTTGATGAACATCATCTTCTCCACATTTTCTGGAAGTAACCTCGTACGCCGATTGCTGACAAGGTGAGCGGCTGCACTAAACACTCTTTCGGAGTACACACTGGAGGGGGGGCAACTTAGGTAAAATAAAGCCAGTTTGTGCAAGGGCCTCCAAATTGCCTCTTTTTCCTGCCAGTATACGTACGGACTGTCTGACGTGCCTACTTGGATGCGATCACTCATATAATCCTCCACCATTCTTTCAATGGTGACAGAATCATATGCAGTGACAGTAGACGACATGTCAGTAATCGTTGGCAGGTCCTTCAGTCCGGACCAGATGTCAGCACTCGCTCCAGACTGCCCTGCATCACCGCCAGCGGGTGGGCTCGGAATTCTGAGCCTTTTCCTCGCACCCCCAGTTGCGGGAGAATGTGAAGGAGGAGATGTTGACGGGTCACGTTCCGCTTGACTTGACAATTTTCTCACCAGCAGGTCTTTGAACCTCTGCAGACTTGTGTCTGCCGGAAAGAGAGATACAACATAGGTTTTAAATCTAGGATCGAGCACGGTGGCCAAAATGTAGTGCTCTGATTTCAACAGATTGACCACCCATGAATCCTGGTTAAGCGAATTAAGGGCTCCATCCACAAGTCCCACATGCCTAGCGGAATCGCTCTGTTTTAGCTCCTCCTTCAATGTCTCCAGCTTCTTCTGCAAAAGCCTGATGAGGGGAATGACCTGACTCAGGCTGGCAGTGTCTGAACTGACTTCACGTGTGGCAAGTTCAAAGGGTTGCAGAACCTTGCACAACGTTGAAATCATTCTCCACTGCGCTTGAGTCAGGTGCATTCCCCCTCCTTTGCCTACATCGTAGGCAGATGTATAGGCTTGAATGGCCTTTTGCTGCTCCTTCATCCTCTGAAGCATATAGAGGGTTGAATTCCACCTCGTTACCACCTCTTGTTTCAGATGATGGCAGGGCAGGTTCAGGACCGTTTGCTGGTGCTCCAGTCTTCGGCGCACGGTGGCTGAATGCCGAAATGGCCCGCAATTCTTCGGGCCACCGACAGCATCTCTTGCACGCCCTTGTTGTTTTTTAAATAATTCTGCACCACCAAATTCAATGTATGTGCAAAACATGGGACGTGCTGGAATTTGCCCACATGTAATGCACGCACAATATTGGTGGCGTTGTCCGATGTCACAAATCCCCAGGAGAGTCCAATTGGGGTAAGCCATTCTGCGATGATGTTCCTCAGTTTCCGTAAGAGGTTGTCAGCTGTGTGCCTCTCATGGAAAGCGGTGATACAAAGCGTAGCCTGCCTAGGAACGAGTTGGCGTTTGCGAGATGCTGCTACTGGTCCCGTCGCTGCTGTTCTTGCTGCGGGAGGCAATACATCTACCCAGTGGCCTGTCATAGTCATATAGTCCTGAGTCTGCCCTGCTCCACTTGTCCACATGTCCGTGGTTAAGTGGACATTGGGTACAACTGCATTTTTTAGGACACTGGTGACTCTTATTCTGACGTCTGTGTACATTTTCGGTATCGCCTGCCTAGAGAAATGGAACCTAGATGGTATTTGGTACCGGGGACACAGTACCTCAATCAATTCTCTAGTTCTCTGTGAACTAACGGTGGATACCGGAAACACGTTTCTCACCACCCAGGCTGCCAAGGCCTGAGTTATCCGCTTTGCAGCAGGATGACTGCTGTGATATTTAATCTTCCTCGCAAAGGACTGTTGGACAGTCAATTGCTTACTGGAAGTAGTACAAGTGGTCTTCAGACTTCCCCTCTGGGATGACAATCGACTCCCAGCAACAACAACAGCAGCGCCAGCAGCAGTAGGCGTTACACTCAAGGATGCATCAGAGGAATCCCAGGCAGGAGAGGACTCGTCAGACTTGACAGTGACATGGCCTGCAGGACTATTTGCTTTCCTGTCTAAGGATGAAATTGACACTGAGGGAGTTGGTGGTGTGGTTTGCATGAGCTTGGTTACAAGAGGAAGGGATTTAGTGGTCAGTGGACTGCTTCCGCTGTCACCCAAAGTTTTTGAACTTGTCACTGACTTCTGATGAATGCGCTCCAGGTGACATATAAGGGAGGATGTTCCGAGGTGGTTAACGTCCTTACCCCTACTTATTACAGCTTGACAAAGGCAACACACGGCTTGACACCAGTTGTCCACATTTCTGTTGAAATAATTCCACACCGAAGAGGTGATTTTTTTTGTATTTTGACCAGGCATGTCAATGGCCAAATTCGTCCCACGGACAACAGGTGTCTCCCTGGGCGCCTGACTTAAACAAACCACCTCACCATCAGAATCCTCCTTGTCAATTTGAACCCCAGCGCCAGCAACACCCATATCCTCATCCTGGTGTACTTCAACAGTGACATCTTCAATTTGACTATCAGGAACTGGACTGCGGGTGCTCCTTCCAGCACTTGCAGGGTGCGTGCAAATGGTGGAAGGTGCCACCTCTTACCGTCCAGTGTTGGGAAGGTCAGGCATCGCAACCGACACAATTGGACTCTCCTTGGGGATTTGTGATTTTGAAGACCGCACAGTTCTTTGCTGTGCTTTTGCCATCTTAACTCTTTTAAGTTTTCTAGCAGGAGGATGAGTACTTCAATCCTCATGTGAATCTGAACCACTAGCCATGTACATAGGCCAGGCCCTCAGCCGTTCCTTGCCACTCCGTGTCGTAAATGGTACATTGGCAAGTTTACGCTTCTCCTCAGACGATTTTGATTTAGATTTTTGGGTCATTTTACTGAGCTTTATTTTTTTGGATTTTACATGCTCTCTACTATGACATTGGGCATTGGCCTTGGCAAACGACGTTGATGGCATTTCATTGTCTCGGCCATGACTAGTGGCAGCAGGTTCAGCACGAGGTGGAAGTGGATCTTGATCTTTCCCTATTTTAACCTCCACATTTTTGTTCTCCATTTTTTAATGTGTGGAATTATATGCCAGTTATATATCAAAAGCAATGGCCTACTACTATATATACTGCGCACAACTGAAATGCACCACACGTATGCATGGGATAGTATACTTGACGACACAGAGGTAGGTAGAGCAGTGGCCCACTGTACCGTACTGCTATATATTATATACTGGTGGTCAGCAAACTGTGCAAAACTGAAATGCACCACAGGTATGGATGGATAGTATACTTGACGACACAGAGGTAGGTAGAGCAGTGGCCTACTGTACAGTACTGCTATATATTATATACTGGTGGACAGCAAACTGCAAAACTGAAATGCACCACAGGTATGGATGGATAGTATACTTGACGACACAGAGGTAGGTAGAGCAGTGGCCTACTGTACCGTACTGCCATATATTATATACTGGTGGTCAGCAAACTGTGCAAAACTGAAATGCACCACAGGTATGGATGGATAGTATACTTGACGACACAGAGGTAGGTAGAGCAGTGGCCTACTGTACCATAATGCTATATATTATATACTGGTGGTCAGCAAACTGTGCAAAACTGAAATGCACCACAGGTATGGATGGATAGTATACTTGACGACACAGAGGTAGGTAGAGCAGTGGCCTACTGTACCGTACTGCTATATATTATATACTGGTGGTCAGCAAACTGTGCAAAACTGAAATGCACCACAGGTATGGATGGATAGTATACTTGACGACACAGAGGTAGGTAGAGCAGTGGCCTACTGTACCGTACTGCTATATATTATATACTGGTGGTCAGCAAACTGTGCAAAACTGAAATGCACCACAGGTATGGAGGGATAGTATACTTGACGACACAGAGGTAGGTAGAGCAGTGGCCTACTGTACAGTACTGCTATATATTATATACTGGTGGTCAGCAAACTGTGCAAAACTGAAATGCACCACAGGTATGGAGGGATAGTATACTTGACGACACAGAGGTAGGTAGAGCAGTGGCCTACTGTACTGTACTGCTATATATTATATACTGGTGGTCAGCAAACTGTGCAAAACTGAAATGCACCACAGGTATGGATGGATAGTATACTTGACGACACAGAGGTAGGTAGAGCAGTGGCCTACTGTACCGTACTGCTAAATATTAGATACTGGTGGTCAGCTAACTGTGCAAAACTGAAATGCACCACAGGTTTGGATGGATAGTACACTTGATGACACAGAGGTAGGTAGAGCAGTGGCCTACTGTACCGTACTGCTATATATTATATACTGGTGGTCAGCAAACTGTGCAAAACTGAAATGCACCACAGGTTTGGATGGATAGTATACTTGACGACACAGAGGTAGGTAGAGCAGTGGCCTACTGTACCGTACTGCTATATATTATATACTGGTGGTCAGCAAACTGTGCAAAGCTGAAATGCACCACAGGTATGGATGGATAGTATACTTGACGACACAGAGGTAGGTAGAGCAGCGGCCTACTGTACCGTACTGCTATATATTATATACTGGTGGTCAGCTAACTGTGCAAAACTGAAATGCACCACAGGTATGGATGGATAGTATACTTGACGACACAGAGGTAGGTAGAGCAGTGGCCTACTGTACCGTACTGCTATATATTATATACTGGTGGTCAGCAAACTGTGCAAACTGAAATGCACCACAGGTATGGATGGATCGTATACTTGACGACACAGAGGTAGGTAGAGCAGTGGCCTACTGTACCGTACTGCTATATATTATATAATGGTGGTCAGCAAACTGTGCAAAACTGAAATGCACCACAGGTATGGATGGGATAGTATACTTGACGACACAGAGGTAGAGCAGTGGACTACTGTACCGTACTGCTATATATATATAGTTATACTGGTGGTCAGCAAAATGCTGCACTGTCCTTCTACTATATACTACAATGCAGCACAGATATGGAGCGTTTTTCAGGCAGAGAACGTATAATACTGGTGGTCACTGGTCAGCAAAACTCTGCACTGTCCTCCTACTATATAATACTGCTGGTCCCCAGTCCCCACAATAAAGCAATTAGCACACTGAGCACAGATATTTGCAGCACACTGAGCACAGATATGGAGCGTTTTTCAGGCAGAGAATGTAGATATTTGCACTTGCAGCACACTGAGCACAGATATTTGCAGCATACTGAGCAGAGATATTTGCAGCACACTGAACATAGAAACTGAGAGGATGCCAGCCACGTCCTCTCGCGATCATCTCCAATGCACGAGTGAAAAATGGCGGCGACGCGCGGCTCCTTATATAGAATACGAATCTCGCGAGAATCCGACCGCGGGATGATGACGTTCGGGCGCGCTCGGGTTAACCGAGCAAGGCAGGAGGATCCGAGTCTGCTCGGAACCGTGTAAAAAAAGGTGAAGTTCGGGGGGGTTCGGATCCCGACGAACCGAACCCGCTCATCACTAATATATATATATATTTTTTTATTTTTATTTTTTTCAGTATTTGGGCGTTTACATATAGATATTCCATAATACATTTGCAATTCCACCGGAGCAGAATTAACTAAGGGGGTCATTCCAAGTTGATCGCTTCCTGAAAATGTTCGCTGTGCAGCGATGATGCAAAAAAAACCGGCACATCTGCGCATGCGTATGCGGCGCAATGCGCACGCGCGACGTACTTTCACATCGGCCAATGTAGTTTCACAAACGTTCTAGCGATGCTTTTCAGCCGTAATGGCCGCCGCAGAGTGATTGACATGAAGTGGGCGTTTCTGGGTGGCAACTGACCGTTTTCAGGGAGTGTTCGGAAAAACGCAGGCGTGCCAGGAAAAACACAGGTGTGGCTGGGTGAACGTTTGTGACGTCAAATCTGGAACTGAATGGTCTGAAGTGATCGCAAACGCTGAGTAGGTCTGGAGCTACTCTAAAACTGCACAATTTTTTTTTGTAGCCGTTCTGCGATGGAAGCGATCGCACTATTGCAAAGCTAAAATACACTCCCAGAGGGCGGTGGCATAATGTTTGCACGGCAGCAAAAAACTGCTAGCGAGCGACCAACTCGGAATGACCCCCTAAGTGCACATGGGACCTATCCAATATGCTGATACTTCCACAACGATAATCAGATTCTCATCTGAACAGCCGTCATAAGATTGTCTCAGCTTTCAGGAATATTTGTATTCTATAACACACGTTTTCCACAGGATATGGATTGCATGCATGAACGCCGGCTAAATATGGACAGCTTGTGAAAATATCCTAGCGACTCAGACACCATCTTGTGCATAGAGACGCCCACTCCTGGCGTTTCACATCTACCACTTACATCCTGTAAGTGGAAACACTGGCGTACATCAGTCGGACCATCAGACCTCTGGGCAACCCTATGCTGTCTCAGACTGAGCAGCTCTTCTAAGACACCAGGGCCTCTCCAGCTGGAAATTAATATGCAGTGACCGACTGAGCAACACCCAGAAACTGCCCCGAAACTACTGCGATTTTCTAGCCAACTCCCGTTACGTCCCCAAAATGGTCACATACCTGTCACTCACTTTGCAGAGAAATCAGCACTGCGTTCTCCCATCGCTAATCAATTGCCGCACGTGCGCAGTGAGGCTGTGACTTTGCACAGCGGCAAAAAAAACAAAAAACGTTCCACTATGTCCGACACTGCATCCATCTCTACATCACACCCATACATTGCCAGATTAAGGGGGGATGCAGGGCATACTGTACCCCAGGCCCACCTTTGTCAAGGCCCCCCCCTGACCGGTGCACACTGACATCACTAGCTTTCCCTCTTAAGCAGCAGCAGAACCAACAGCCAGAATGCGAGCAGGACAGCATGCAGTGAAGGCAGAGACACAGGAGTATCATGTTTCATGAGCTACCGACAGAGTTTTCCGACTAGAGGAGAGATAGGAAGGTGGAGAGAGCTGTAAGTGACAAAGGGATCCCAGCTTCTTCTCTTCCTTGCTTGGGCGTCTGGGTCTTGTCTAAACTGTTATGCAACTAGACCATTTGGGTCTAGAGATAGAGACACACACAGAGAGTCCTACTGAGTCCAGTCCCAGTGTGTAAGTAGTACAGGGGCTGCTGCTATTCTTACATGTGACAAGATAAATTATTTTATTTTTCTTTGTGTATTTTAAGGTTAAGTTGTCTTTGTTACACTACAAGAAAATTTTCTAAAATAGTTGTCTTTCAATTAGGTGGAGCTATAAACAGTAGCCATTATTAAACTATTAATTTAAAACGGATATACACCATTGGTTTAAATTTAATATACTGTACACAATCCATCCCTCCCACCATGACCCATTCCAGGAGGGACAACATGCTCTCTACCTGGACTTCCTTCTTAATTTATGATTGCAATCATTTGTGTTGAAATTCCTCTCTTATCAATTAAATAGTTCAACACAGGTGACGCCAATCATATATTAAGTGGAAAGTCCAGATAGAGAGCAATTTGTCCCCCCTGGAATGGGACATGTTGGGAGGTATGTACAATCTAATATACACCACCCATCTTCCACCGGGGCCTCCCAGTCTTAAATGCCCCGGGCACCCCCAAGGCTTAATCCGGCCCTGCGCCCATTGCATACATACAGACTGTCCTGCATTCAGCTGGACAGTCCCATTTTCCTAGGACTGTTCCGATGTTCCACCCTGTGTGTGTGTGGACATTAGTTGGGGGTAGCACACACCGCTGTAAGTAGTGGGTGAACAGATGCCATGAATCTAATTACAGTGTAGGTGGAGCATGGGGGCTGCTCAGCATCTTGGAGAGTGCTGGGCACGCCCCCACACAGTGATGGGAACGAGAGTGAAGTGAGTCTCTGCAACTTCTAATTTAATCTAAATTTATTTGGATATTGGTCTTTTAAGGAACACTGAGTCTCCAACTACAGTTGGACAACAAACTAGCCTGTACGATCATAGCTCTGCACCTCAGCAGTTAAGATGAGACCTTATCAAGTAGTCAGTGCTTGGTGATTCAGGTAAACCTTCCCTTATGCACATCCTGCAAACTTTGAATGAGAAATCCACTTATGATTACTCAGCACTGACATGCTACCTTCCCATGCTATGCTTAAACAGTTGGCTGCTATAAAACGCTGCTGTGTACTGTGGTGAGAGGGCTTGTGTCTTTCCATTAGTCCCCACCCCTTTTCAGATGCGCTCAGGGTCCGGCTCCACTGACCACTAATGTTGGGACTCAGGAGATATGCCCATAGTGAGGTGGGGCAGGGTGCTATATATCATATAATATATGATAAAGCACTTGCACTCCAACTCAGGGTTCTCATAGATAAGATTGTGAAAAACAAATACCAGATAAGATTCTGATACAAATATGTGAAAACTGGTTCACTGGAGGATATTCATAACGTGTAATAAGTCTGTCCAGCAAATGCTCAATATACAGAAAATATATTTTCTTAATTAAAGTGCCAATTAATTTAAAGTGATGTTGTGTTTTAGTCATTAACTTGGGGGCTAATTCAGACTTGATCATAGCAGCAAATTTGTTAGAAGATGGGCAAAACCATGTGCACTGCAGGTGTGGCAGATATAACATGTGCAGAGAGAGTTAGATTTGGGTGGGTTATTTTGTTTCTGTGCAGGGCAAATACTGGCTGCTTTATTTTTACACTGTAATTTAGATTTCACTTTGAACACACCCCAGGCAAATCTAACTCTCTCTGCACATGTTACTTCTGTCAAAGTCAGAAAAATATCTCTATGCACGCTACCATATTTGCACCGCACACAGGTCCGTGCTGCGCATGCGTACGCTCTCCCGTACGTGCGCATACTCACAGTCGCGGGCACCCGCAGGCGCATGGTATGCGTATTTACGGTAGAGTTTATGCGATCGTAGCGTGCGACTCAATCATTACATATTTTCACTAATAATGTATTTTGTAGATCATGGTCCCTTTGATAGATTCTGAAAGTTTGGTTAATATAGAATGTTCATGAACAGAGGAATCCCTCTTTGTTTGATACGAAGGGTCAGATAGGAGTAATACAGTGGTGTTTAGTATCCATCGGAAGAATATTTAATTAGAAATATTCCGGTGTTGGTTTGAAGCAGATCAATCGCTCGTGCGAATAGTTATGGACATAAGAAGTTTATGAACATTTACTTTATTTGCACTTTATTACCCATGCGGCGGGAAACTCAGTTTCCCTCCCACCTGAGCAGTTGGAAATAGTCACAGCCCACCTGTATGAATCAACCTATGACCTTTTGTTATAATGCGAAGCCGAATTCCTGTGTCCAATGAACAATGAGATTGTAGGGACCATTGAATTGTATTGTGTGTGGAGCATAAATAGCAGGCCGACCATATCCAACTTCTCTCTCTTCAACGGTTCTCATTGCTGATAATCGGGAGCTGGATATCGAGGCGCATGCGATCGTTCCCCTTGTGCGTAAGTTCTCTCCGTAATCATATTGTCTTACTGTGAGCCATTTCTCTCTCTCTCTCTCCCTCTCTTCTCTTTCTCTCGTATTTTCCCTTGATTAGAATTGAATTGTATTGTATTGTATTTCCTGTGTAGTTATCTGGTTAGTTGGTTTATGTTATACTGTAGTGTATGCTTTGTACTGTGATTCTTTTTGCAAGTAATAGTCATAATACATATAATAGGTTTCGGACCCTAAGCCAGGTATCTGTGTATTCTTTATAGTGTTAAGTATTCTCTGAGCGTCGGTGACGCTCAAGCAGCTTTGTAGGTAATCAGGTTACACAAGGTTGCACTTACACATTGTCTCCACACTAAGGTTTACTGTGTATTTCATTGTTAAGGGTATAGATATAAAGGTTCAACGTTGTGAGCGTCTGCATCGCTGGTGATCTCCTCGTGGTCCCGAGCGCCGCTACGCTATAGCGAATCATTACGATAAGTCAACAGCCAATAGTCTGCCTGCCTGCGATCACTCGGCCGTGAGTGAACGTGACGCCTGAGCGTCTCGATCACGGCTAAGCGATCGATACGCAACTTGCGTACCCTTACGGTACTTCTCACGTAGATAGCGTACAGTGTTCTTAGACCTCATAAAGGGTTATATATACGATAAATATTTAGCTTTATCAATTGGCGGCTCGTCCTGTCCTTCACATATCTGCACTAGGTAGATCAGCAGACATTATCCCTCAGCAAAGGGCGGGAGGTTGTCTCGTAGTGCTGACGGGATAAGCGTCTGCTTCGCTTAGATAAAAGAGTGCTGAAGGAATCCGGGAACCGGAGGTAAGAACAAAACGCTAGTGTCTTTTAAAACTGTATTTTTCTGTCTTGCGTACACACGCACGCACACATATATCTGCATTTCTTTTCTTTTTTCATTTTCGTATATCACTCTCCTGTCTGCCAGTTTTATAGTCGATAGAAGTGCTAAAAAAAGATTTGCCGTTATTTCATAGTTTAAGAGTAAAGGTAATATAGTTAAAAGATAGACAAACACACAGTTTTGCCTGGGAGATAAGGCGAAGTCAGTGTGTTGTGTGGTAGATGACCAGGGATCATCTACATTGATAAAAGTATAAATTGTGTTACGGTGGATCTTTGCTTTGCGTACACGTGTCCCTAACAAAAGACTTGTGTACGCAATCCAAAGGCGGACGCACGCAGCGTACATTACGCAACGGAGCGTCCGGTTACGCCCACGTAGCTCAAGTCACGATAAGTTGATTTTTAACGCAACGCGGTAAGTAACGCAAAGCGGTAAAGAGCGCCACAGGCGATAAATAACGCAAGTCTATTTTTGGAAATCCAAAATTTAAATTAACAGATCCTGCTCCTAATTGGTAACACAGCTGGGCTAAAGAAAAAAATTTCTGCGCAGAAATAGAAATAGAAGCAAAAGTGTACATGTGATGAGTGAGTGTTTTTGTATTACATAAGTTTATATAACTTAAAGGTTGAACCACAAGAAAAGTCGAGTACTCGTGAGGTACACGCGTGTAAGTGACGTGCACGGTGGCTAGGGAGGCATCCTTGGTTAAACATAATATTTGAGCATTAGAGTATAGCGGACCAGTATAGAACAAGACCAGGAGGTCAGACCAGGAGGTCGTACAGAACAAGACCAGGAGGTCATAACAGACCAGGAGGTCCAGGTACAGTAAACAGGGAAGTCCGCTATACAGTTCAGAGGCACAACACCGAGAAGGGTTGGTGCAAGACCCATATAGGCCGTACAAGCTCTGGCTGAAGGAATTCGCAGTCGTAAGTTTCGATTCCATTGGTCTTTCTGTACACAAGCTTAGTTGTTTGTGTACTGAACGACTGGACCGCACGTAATTGTGTACAGTAGTTAGTAATCTGACCTAGTACCATTAGAGTAAAGGGGTCACAAACGCTATTTGTACATTCTGACGTGATTTGTGTAATTTTTTATTTTTCAAGAAGGGAAGTTCGCTGGTCACTCAGGAACTATCTGACAAACCTCACCTTTACTGGAAAGAGTAAGTGTTCTGCGGATAACCCTCACATGTTCCAGTAAACAACGGTTTTTATAGGTGCCCTGGGTCGAGTACGCCAGCACCATATCGGTGTGATCAGGTCGTATTGGTCGGCGTGGGCGAGTGAGTGGGGTACTCGGTAAACCGCCACCGTCGGCCTATTGTGAACAATCTGGTTTTCTGTAAGGGTTCGCTGAAGACCTTGATATAGAGATCAGAGGTAGAGCAAGCAACGCCTGCAGAGTTATGGGGGCCAGTTGTTCAGGTAGGGGGCGATCAACCTCGGTTCGGGTTGATTCAGTGGTCCGACCAATTGGGTCGGCCAGGTATATCATGTGTGAGAAATATGGAAGTCACACAGAGGTTTTATGTGATGAATGGGAGAGAATGACTGTACATGACGGGGAGAAATTCCCAAGAATAGGGAGCTTCAGCTCAGAGGTGTTACAAAATTTAAGGAGGAGGATATGTCTCATAAAATCAACAAAGAGACGAGTTCAGCATTATGATTATTTACAGTTGTGGCAACAGGAAGGTGAGATACAGAGAGGTTTGGCTCAGGCGGCAGGATCTGGCTCTAACAGAAAACTAATTGCCACGGCCCCGCCGCCACCATATATATCAGGAGAGAAGTTGATTACGGAGAAAGATGCACTAAGGTGTAACACAAAATCACTTAGTAACTGTGTAAATGTTAATGATAATGTTAACCCATTAACCCATGCAAGTATTAACCCGTGCAAGTTGTACCCTGTTTTGAACTTTCCTCAGGAGTGTGATCAAGAGGACGAAGCGACAACGATTTCAGCGCTCTCTCTAGCAGCCACCATAGCAGAGACCACAGTAGGCACAGCAACACCCACGAGATTAGTAAAGGCCCCTAGCGGAGGGATAGGTGAGGTCGTATCAACTGGTAAGTACGGCACCATACATTATACTGAGACTATTTCACCACAAGCTGTAGAATCTACACAGAATGAGGTTGTTAGAATTACTCCTGTTAGGGTAATAGCAGTTCCCAATGGGAAAACAGATGTATCAGGAGCCACTCCCATAAAGAACATTGCCATGTACAGCCCATTTTCCCGAATGGAATTAAGGACCATAGTGTCTGAATTCCCTGACCCTAGAAAAGATTTAGTTGCCAGCCAAAAATACATCACAGACTTAGGAAACACTTTAGAGCCCAATAATAAAGATTGGCAGATATTGCTAAAAGCTTGTTTACCCTCCAATGTCGACTCAGCTCAATTTTTAGCTGATTGTGGACTAGATCTGGATGTACCTCTTACTGATGTGTACAACAAAGATAACGTAAGAAGGATAAACTTACAGTTAAAGGAGCAATTCCCAGCAGTTGTTAAATGGAACAAAATATTTTCCATTAAACAAAAAGAGTCAGAGACAGCTGCAGAGTATTTTCACAGAGCATTATCAGAAATGGCAAAATACACAGGTATAGAGGACATTAAAACAGACACAAACCATCGGGAAGTAGCAGTATCGGTACTGATGGATGGTTTAAAAGAGTCATTGAAGACTAGGGTACAGACCACGCAACCATGTTGGCGAGGTCTGTCTGTGGCTACTTTGAGAGAGGCTGCTATTGATCACGACAGAAACATCACCAGACACAGGGAACAACAAGGTGACAAATTAATGTCAGTAAGTATACAGGCTCTGACCACAAAGCAGCCTGCGTATGTACCATCCAACCCTGTGGGTAAGTCAACTATGATAACATGTTATTCTTGTCAAAGACAGGGGCACTATGCACGAGACTGTAGAGCGAAAAATTCGCAAAGATCATACCAACCCCCTAGACAACGACACGACACACGACATTGGGAGCAAGGTCCGCAGAAACGGAGTTATGAGCCACATACAGGGGAAACAAAAAGATATCCCCCAAACAGAGACTGGCATGCCTCTGGTAGTTCCCAACTATCTCCCTCACAAATAGTTGCTGCCAGCGGGATTCAGGGAGGTCACCATACCCAATAGGGGTGTGGCCATACCTGTAATCTGCAGCCAGTGAAATTGATTGCCAACCTTGAAAGTGAACCCGAGGTCGCAATTAATGTAGCTGGTAAAACTTTAAACTTTCTTGTAGACACAGGGGCGGCCAAGTCAGTGATAAATTCGACAGTGGGCATGAGGACCACTGGTAGGACAATTCCAGCCATGGGAGTAACAGGAGTAGTCCAGCACTACCCTGTTAGCAAACCAGCCGAGATTACAATAGGGCCTTTGCATACCAAGCATTCCTTTTTGCTGGCTGCATCGGCACCAACCAATCTCCTGGGAAGAGATTTACTGTGTAAAATGGGGTGCGTCATTTATTGTACTCCTGAAGGTGTATTCTTGGACATACCTGAGAAACACGCTCAGGAAGTGCGAGACATGTTAGACTCCCCATCAAAATTAATGTCACATACCATTATGACAAATAGGAATCCATCCCAGATAGAAGAGATGACATCTCAGATACCAGAGTCACTTTGGACAAAAGACGGACAGGACACTGGATTAATGGCAAACGTAGCTCCAGTAGTTGTACAAGTAAAAGATGGTAGGATAGCTCCAAAAATCCCACAGTATCCTCTGAAGCCAGAGGTGGAGTTAGGAGTTTACCCAGTAATAGAGCGCTTGCTACAACAGGGCATTCTGGTAAGAACGTCCAGCACTGCCAATAGTCCCATCTTCCCTGTTAAGAAGAGTGGGGGGAGGGGTTACAGGCTAGTGCAGGATCTAAGGGGGATTAACAAAATAGTTGAGAGTCAGTTCCCCGTAGTGCCAAATCCAGCTGTCATCCTAATGCAAATCCCTCCCACTGCCAAATTTTTCACTGTTATTGACCTCTGCTCCGCTTTCTTTTCGGTACCTCTGCACCCTGACAGCCAATATTTGTTTGCATTCACATACAGAGGAGTCCAATACACGTGGACTCGATTACCCCAAGGTTTCATAGATAGTCCAAGTATATTTTCTCAGGCTTTGCATGATTGTTTACAGTCTTTTCAACCAGACAGTGGATCAGTATTGATACAGTATGTGGACGATTTATTACTGTGTTCAGATTCACTGGAAGCATCTCTGAAGGATACGAAACAGCTCCTGTTTCATCTTTCAGACACCGGACACAAGGTGTCCAAAGACAAGTTGCAATTATGCCAAACTAAGGTAAAATATTTGGGACACTGTCTAACACAAGGACTGAGACACCTGACCGCTGATAGAATCCAAGCAATTAGAGACATGACCCTACCACAAACCCAGCAACAGATCAGAACGTTTTTAGGAATGTGTGGGTATTGCCGTAATTGGATCCCAGGGTTTTCCATTTTAGCGTTACCTTTGCAGGAAATGGTCTCCTCAAACAAACCTGATAGGATCTCGCATACAGACGAGTCCGAAACAGCATTTGAGAGACTTAAACAGTGCCTAACACAGGCACCAGCACTAGGTATGCCAGACTATGGGAAACCCTTTGAACTATACGGAACAGAAAGTGCTGGTTGCGCGGCAGGCGTACTAACCCAAAAACACGGTGATGCCAGCAGGCCAGTTGCATACTACAGCGCTCAGCTAGACACGGTAGCGCGATCCCTCCCCACATGCTTGCGAAGCGTTGCTGCGATAGCATTGCTAGTGACAAAAAGCGAAGATGTCGTGCTAGGCCACAACCTCACAATCCATACGCCACATGCGGTATCAGCCTTATTGAATTCTGCCCAAACCAGACACGTCTCATCAGCGAGGTTTACAAGATGGGAATTGGCACTAATGGCCCCCGTAAACATCACCATAAGGAGATGCAGTGCATTAAATCCTGCAACATATCTCCCAGGTGTGCCTGGTCAGGCACAAAGGGTGGAAGGTGAGAGTGCTGGGGAAGGAGGATTTAATACAAAGGAAGATACACATGATTGTATGGAATATTTGACCCAAAATTTTACCGCAAGGCCTGACATCAGTGACAACCCACTGGAAGATGCAGAACTCACGTTCTACACGGACGGTAGTTGTCACAGACAGTCAGACTCGGGAGACTTGTGTATTGGATACGCAGTCGTAGATGACCAAGACACCATAGAAGCGGAACCGCTAGGCCCACCTCACTCAGCCCAGGTTGCTGAACTGGTCGCCCTAACCAGAGCATGTGAATTGGCTAAGGGTAAGTCAGCCAATATCTACACCGATTCTAGATACGCATTCGGGGTAGTCCATGATTTCGGAGCCCTATAGCGCCTCAGAAATTTCATGACGGCAGCTGGTACACCGGTAGCGCATGCAGCTCACATAAAAAGGCTTCTAACAGCGATACAGGAACCCGACAGAGTGGCTGTTATCAAATGTAAGGCACACACATATAGCCAAGACCCGGTATCACTTGGTAACAGCCGAGCAGACGAAGCTGCTAAGTTAGCAGCTGCTACCCCCATACAGACAGACACCACACAACTGATGGTATTCAATACCATCAACACACAGAAGTTGTGTAAAATGCAAAATTTGTGTTCCACACAGGAAAAGGCAGTCTGGAAGGCAAAGGGATGTGGCCAAGAGTCCTCAGGACTCTGGACGGATGGACATGGTAAACCAGTGGCCCCCAGAGCATATCTTCCATGTCTGGCTGAAGCAGCTCACGGGCTGACTCATCTAGGCAAGGAGGGAATGTGCAAATTGGTAAGAGCCTATTGGTGCGCCCCAGGATTCTCCTCTCATGCGAGTAAAAGAGCAATGTCATGCCTTACCTGTTTGAGAAAGAATATTGGAAAGGCAATACCTACAGAACCATCCCATATCCCACCTGCCGGTGGCCCTTTCCAGGTAATACAAATGGACTTCATTCAATTACCCCCTTGTCGGAATTTGAAATATGTACTTGTTTGTATAGATGTTTTCTCGAATTGGGTCGAAGCATTTCCTGCAGCTACAAATACCGCTATGTTTACAGCTAAGAAAATTGTGCAGGAATTTGTATGTAGATATGGTATCCCTAGAATAATCGAAAGCGATAGGGGTACCCATTTTACAGGTGATGTCTTTCAAGGAATGTGTAAGTTGATGGGAATTGATAGCAAGCTGCACACTCCGTACCGTCCACAGGCGAGTGCGAAGGTCGAAAGAGTGAACAGCACTATTAAAAATAAATTGAGTAAAGTGATGGCAGAGACAGGATTGACATGGCCAGAAGCTTTACCCATTGTATTGTACAGTATCAGAACCACTCCCAGGTCCCCTCTTAATCTGTCCCCCTTTGAAATCTTATTTGGTCGACAACCGCATGTCATGATTAACCCTCAGGATGATTTGAAATGTAACAATGAAGTAACTGTAAAGTACTTGATTAACATGAGTAAACAGTTAAGGAATCAAAATGATAATCTAAAGTTGGTGATTCCTGATCTACCTGATAGTAGTTGTCATGACATTGAACCTGGGGATTATGTAATGATACGAAATTTTCTACGCTCAGGTTGCCTTATTGACAGATGGGAAGGACCATACCAGGTCTTATTGACTAGCACGACAGCATTGAAGGTTGCTGAGAGAGAGACTTGGGTCCATTCATCCCACTGCAAGAAGGTTGCTGATCCAGAGAAGTCCCGTGATAAGGAACAGACGGTAGAGGTTGTATCACTGGAGTGTCTGTTCCAGGAGGACTGAGGCGGCACCTGAGCCTTGAAGACCGAGAGCTGTTGTCGACTCCCCACTCCCTTTTATTGTTTTTCGCCACTTCCCATCCCCTCTCCCTCAAATGTATTTTTCCTCCTTCTCACTCTTCTTCGTCTCCTCCTCAAAGATGGACTTGCCCCAAGAGACTGTGATCCGGATTTTCCTGTTGACCATGATGTTGACCAGAGCAGTCTGTTCCGGCGAGAGTACCATGGAGGTCGATAGAGGTTCTGGAATGGGTTCTGATGATAAAGATGGAGGCGTAGTTTTCCAAGATCAACCTAACCAACAAGCAAAGGCGAGTATCAGAAAACGATCCGATAGCATTGACCATAGAAGAAATTGTGACGGATTGTTAGCTGAAGAAAACTGTATCTGTAGGCTCTGTAACAATGTCATTGAAGATGGGTGCATTAAGAAATGCCAATCCAGTTTTAATATCCATATGGACCGGCATCCATTGAGTGATTATCACTCCTTAGTGGGTAATGTATTAAACAAAACAGATTGTTGGGTATGCTCTCAAGTACCTCAGGGTCATAGCAAATCAGGGCTAGTACCATTTCCTTTAACGATAGGGGAGGTACTTGAGTTAAATGGTGGGAGACCGGTGGACCGGAGGTTTAATATCTCCAGCCCTCCTAGTTTGAAGCTCCACCAATACCACGTGGATAGGTCCCTATTATGTTTTAACATCTCCAATTCCAGAAAGCCGGGAAATTGGGAAGTATCATGGAGCGACCACACCATGACCTTTTCACACAGAGCAGATAGAATGCCTACAGATACAGAGCTTGTACGCCACATAGCCAGTAGAGGAAAATCTTTCCGGTATAGATACACCTTAGGAAATAGGATTACTAGAGTTGGAGAAGTATCACCAGGATACTGTGCACATATCGTACAACCTGATACGTGCATTAAGCAGATGGAAGAGTTAGGGCTAGGAGATTTCACCTGGAAGGTGTGTAATATGGTAATGTCTTTCTCCGTCCCATATGTTCTCCCCGATGATGCATATTTCATATGCGGGAGAAAGGCGTACAAGTGGCTTGCCCCAAACTCTGAAGGATTGTGTTATATTGGAAGAGTATTGCCTGAAGTAATGACTGTAACTCATGATAAAATGAAAGACATACACCGCGGTGCCCAAGCTCCTTATACTCACACTCATTACGAGCACCTCGTTAAAAGACAACTGTCAGAAAGGTTAGAGCATCCGGCCTCTGATCTGATCCATGAATCCACCGGGATTCAGGTTCTGGTGGCGTTAGATTTCACTCGCACCGCTCGAGGAGTGATGAATTATAGATACATTTCCGCACTCGCCAATTTGTTAGATAATATCACTGAAATGTATGATGACACGTTTAGATATACTGGAAGAGAACTCCAGGCTTATAAAACAGAACTGGTACAGCATAGAATGGTTCTTAATTACCTCACAGCAGTGACAGGCGGATATTGTGTTACATTAGCAACACAGTACGGCGTGAAGTGTTGCACGTATATCACGAATAGCACCGAGGATCCGGTAGAGGTCATAGACCAAAAGATGGACGATATTCTCCAATTAAAGTGGGAATTTCGTAGAAAACACAATCTCACTCTTGCTGCTGTAGGTAATGAGCTGACTGGTTGGGTGTCATGGTTGAACCCGCGAAATTGGTTCTCTGGTTTAGGAGACTGGGCTCAAGGAGTCATAATGGATGTTGGGAAGTTTCTACTATGTATCTTAGGTGTCGTTATATCGATTGGATTGATATTTAGATGCGGGCAGGCTTTAATGAGGTGCAAACAAAGTACCAGAGTGATGAGTTTGAGGAGTGAGGAAACTGTAATTAACCTGGATTTGATTTACGACCCAACGATAGAAACAATGATGTGATGAAAATGCGATTTCTACGGTCCGTTTCTTTCACCTGTTTTTCTGGTTTTTCTCCAAGATAACAAGACCCCCTTGGACGAGGAACTTGATGAGACGCTATACAGACAACGGATAGACCAAAGAAAAAGTTTTGACCACTTGAGATATGGACACTTGATGAACTTTGCCATGGATCCCCAGTTTCCCTAGAATTCTTAAAATTACGCTAGCCCAACATTTTTTTGTAAATCTAATGGCATTGACAAAGCTTATTGCTCACGCTTAATGAGCAAAACAGCGCAAAGAAGACGACTTTCAACTGATACCGAACAAAACTTCAACCGACAGATGTACATTAACCTGACATAGAATACCACCGCATTTACCGTAATTATGTCTTTTCTTCATTTCTACTACCCTCAGGTAATGACACACATAGTATAGGGAATACAGGCACAGATATCAGCAATCACATATTCCCCCATTCATGTATCAACTAAAATGTGCTCCCCATTTTGTTCAAAATCCGAAAAGAGCTCGGTAAAGTTTGACAGCCCATCCACAGACCTGTACCACGGGATAAGAAGGAATTCAAATGTATACTTCGCAATACCTCGAAGCTTGATTTACAACACGTACGGCACGATGATACATGACCCCCCAAACATGGACTCATACACACATGCTTCTGCTATCTCACTAGGTCATACCCTCTTCCCACCTACTCCTCTCTCCTCCTTTACCCAACCATGGAAATGAATTAACCCCTGACATATATTTTTCTCCTTTTGAAATGTTTTCAGGAAGTGGCAGTTATTATTGACTGCCAAAGGGTGGACTGTCAAAGCCAGAAAAATATCTCTATGCACGCTACCATATTTGCACCGCACACAGGTCCGTGCTGCGCATGCGTACGCTCTCCCGTACGTGCGCATACTCACAGTCGCGGGCACCCGCAGGCGCATGGTATGCGTATTTACAGTAGAGTTTATGCGATCGTAGCGTGCGACTCAATCATTACATATTTTCACTAATAATGTATTTTGTAGATCATGGTCCCTTTGATAGATTCTGAAAGTTTGGTTAATATAGAATGTTCATGAACAGAGGAATCCCTCTTTGTTTGATACGAAGGGTCAGATAGGAGTAATACAGTGGTGTTTAGTATCCATCGGAAGAATATTTAATTAGAAATATTCCGGTGTTGGTTTGAAGCAGATCAATCGCTCGTGCGAATAGTTATGGACATAAGAAGTTTATGAACATTTACTTTATTTGCACTTTATTACCCATGCGGCGGGAAACTCAGTTTCCCTCCCACCTGAGCAGTTGGAAATAGTCACAGCCCACCTGTATGAATCAACCTATGACCTTTTGTTATAATGCGAAGCCGAATTCCTGTGTCCAATGAACAATGAGATTGTAGGGACCATTGAATTGTATTGTGTGTGGAGCATAAATAGCAGGCCGACCATATCCAACTTCTCTCTCTTCAACGGTTCTCATTGCTGATAATCGGGAGCTGGATATCGAGGCGCATGCGATCGTTCCCCTTGTGCGTAAGTTCTCTCCGTAATCATATTGTCTTACTGTGAGCCATTTCTCTCTCTCTCTCTCCCTCTCTTCTCTTTCTCTCGTATTTTCCCTTGATTAGAATTGAATTGTATTGTATTGTATTTCCTGTGTAGTTATCTGGTTAGTTGGTTTATGTTATACTGTAGTGTATGCTTTGTACTGTGATTCTTTTTGCAAGTAATAGTCATAATACATATAATAGGTTTCGGACCCTAAGCCAGGTATCTGTGTATTCTTTATAGTGTTAAGTATTCTCTGAGCGTCGGTGACGCTCAAGCAGCTTTGTAGGTAATCAGGTTACACAAGGTTGCACTTACACATTGTCTCCACACTAAGGTTTACTGTGTATTTCATTGTTAAGGGTATAGATATAAAGGTTCAACGTTGTGAGCGTCTGCATCGCTGGTGATCTCCTCGTGGTCCCGAGCGCCGCTACGCTATAGCGAATCATTACGATAAGTCAACAGCCAATAGTCTGCCTGCCTGCGATCACTCGGCCGTGAGTGAACGTGACGCCTGAGCGTCTCGATCACGGCTAAGCGATCGATACGCAACTTGCGTACCCTTACGGTACTTCTCACGTAGATAGCGTACAGTGTTCTTAGACCTCATAAAGGGTTATATATACGATAAATATTTAGCTTTATCACTTCTGCCCACCTGCAGTGCACATGGTTTTTCCCAACTGCTAACAAATTTGCTGCTGCGATCAGGTCTGAATTACCCCCTTGATCCTTAAAGCTAGTCACTATTAAGCTAATTTCTTTTATGGCAAACAGTTTCTGTTTTGCTGCTGTAGCTGAGCTGCTTTAGTCACAGGCTATGAGGATGTAAGTTGCTTTGTGTTGCACAGATAACAGAAGTAATACGATAGAAGACAGGAAATATTTCTTGCATTTGAAAGTGTATTGGAAGTCTTTTCAGGTCAAGTACAGTGCAAGTGCATGTATACAAATAGCAGAGGGAATAAATAATGACAATAATACTAAATAATATTAGCAGATGGGTTTGTGCCTACGGTTACTATGTGTACTATGCTGCTAGTGTCATCCCCGTAAAATTAACATAATGGACCTGCATAGGAGCTTTCCCTGTATAAGGCAAAAGAGAACGTAATATAACCTGATGGAGGCAGTGAGCCTGCCAGGAGCACACTGAGAGCCCATCCTGGCAAGCAGGGAGCTCCTGTAGGATTCACAATGAGGGACACAGAAGGAAAGCAGAGCATTGTAGATACCGCCCCAGATGGATTTCTCAGATGAACAATCCTTCAACCGTTTTTACATGTACTGTACCTTTGTGCCAGAATCAGAGCAGCGTGTCATGGTCTCAATTGTGAAGTGTCTTCTTTCACCTTCAGGGCTTTAGAGCAACATGTATTACATTTTTTTCACACTCTGAGCCTGAGTGACAGTACACAAACCTAACAGTTTGTGTGTTACGCCGGTGTTACAGATCAGTGTATGACTGTATGTGCAGCATATGTACTGGATATGCGCTGTTCTTCTACTGCAACATCACTTGCAGTACGCCAAAGCCGAAGCCTGATTGCCAGCAGCTGTTTGGAGGCTGTCCGGATGGCCAGCGTGTCCCATTTTCTGGGAGTGCCAAGCCAAGGTCAGGGACTGTATATTGCAGTTGCGACAGTCAGTCTGAGTAGCCTCAGGCACACTCAGATGGCCGATGCTTTTGCAGAGTGGGCATCATTCATAGATGGTTCCATCAACGTTTTCTTTACGACTAACGTTCTGTGCATGGATAACTACTTTTAATATATCAACCTGCAGTGATCTAGAACTGTTGCGAGACAGCACTGGTTTTATTAAAGCGATATTATATATATTGTTTTATTAATATACCGGCAATATGTGGTTTATCATTATTTTGTAAAAAATATATATGTTCTGACAACCAGTGCTCTTTTTCTATATCTTGTTTGGCAAATAGGGGTAAGGTGATCCCCCAATTATAAGGTGTAGGCCAGTGGTTCTCAAACTCGGTCCTCAGGACCCCACACAGTGCATGTTTTGCAGGTAACCCAGCAAGTGCACAGGTGTATTAATTACTCACTGACACATTTTAAAAGGTCCACAGGTGGAGCTAATTATTTCACTTGTGATTCTGTGAGGAGACCTGCAAAACATGCACTGTGTGGGGTCCTGAGGACCGAGTTTGAGAACCTGTGGTGTAGGCTATCAGAGTTGCACACACACACACACACACACACACACACACTTATATATATACACACACACACACACACACACACACTGCTCAAAAAAAGTAGAGGGAACACTTAAACAACACAATGTAACTCCAAGTCAATCACACTTCTGTGAAATCAAACTGTCCACTTAGGAAGCAACACTGATTGACAATCAATTTCACATGCTGTTGTGCAAATGGAATAGACAACAGGTGGAAATTATAGGCAATTAGCAAGACACCCCCAATAAAGGAGTTGTTCTGCAGGTGGTGACCACAGACCACTTCTCAGCTCCTATGCTTTCTGGCTGATGTTTTGGTCACTTTTGAAAGCTGGCGGTGCTTTCACTCTAGTGGTAGCATGAGACGGAGTCTACAACCCACACAAGTGGCTCAGGTAGTGCAGCTCATCCAGGATGGCACATCAATGCGAGCTGTGCCAAGAAGGTTTGCTGTGTTTGTCAGCGTAGTGTCCAGAGCATGGAGGCGCTACCATGAGACAGGCCAGTACATCAGGAGACGTGGAGGAGGCCGTAGGAGGGCAACAACCCAGCAGCAGGACCGCTACCTCCGCCTTTGTGCAAGGAGGAACAGGAGGAGCACTGCCAGAACCCTGCAAAATGATCTCCAGCAAGCCGCAAATGTGGCTACTCAAACGATCAGAAACAGACTCCATGAGGGTGGTATGAGGGCCCGACGTCCACAGGTGGGGGTTGTGCTTACAGCCCAACACCGTGCAGGACGTTTGGCATTTGCCAGAGAACACCAAGATTGGCAAATTCGCCACTGGCGCCCTGTGCTCTTTACAGATGAAAGCAGGTTCTCACTGAGCACATGTGACAGACGTGACAGACTCTGGAGACGCCAAGGAGAACGTTCTGCTGCCTGCAACATCCTCCAGCATGACCGGTTTGGCAGTGGGTCAGTAATGGTGTGGGGTGGCATTTCTTTGGGGGGCCGCACAGCCCTCCATGTGCTCGCCAGAGGTAGCCTGACTGCACTTTCCTCACAGCCTAAGAAACGCACTGTATTATCAGGTACAGTCCTTTCGGCTTCAAAAAAGCAGGCGGGTCAAACGAGGGGAGAGGGAAAAAACCAAGCCAAAACCAAAACACGAAAGTGGAATTAGAATCATAACCAAAACACAAAACACGAAAAGTGTCAGCCGCAAATCTCTAGAATTAAGCAATGTTATTCCCGGGTTGAATACCGGGTCAATGGCAGCGTAAACGGGCTCGTTCACTACAACAGGGAGAGGCGGCGCGGAGATGATCTCATCTCCCAGCGCTGCATCCGTCCCCGCTGCCGGCTCCGCCCCCGCTTCTATGGCAACCCGCCCGGTATGTTGCCGGGTCGGGGAAGCCTGCAGCAGCGTACAATGCCGGATCCCACCCGGGAAGGACCCGTTTCCAATTCCCACGTGGGATCCGGCATTGGCGGTGTGAAAGGGGTATAAATGACCAATTATCAAAAATTCTAAGCTAATTACTTGACTCCTTGTTCCAATTTGACAGGTCTAGTTACGAACAGGAGGACAATAACATTTGATGACTTTTCATGTTCATGACATACAGATGTTAATTTGATTTCCTAGCACCATAGTGTGTTCTTTTAGATTGATTAGCATTCCGTTAACTCCTGAGTTGCTGGAAGATGGCAAAACACATCATTGTGGGATAATAATCTATCTGATGGAAACAAATTCTTTCAGGACATATTTTAATATTATTTAATTGGACTTCTTGTCACAGCAAAGTATTTAGAGTCTATCCCAGGCCACTCTATATAATCTGTCATTTTACTGGGGTGGTAGTCATGTGACCGCCGGTCGGCTGACCGACAGTCACATGACCTCCTCCGTGAGCCCGACGGCTCACTATCCCGATGGTCGGCATGCCGACCAACAGGGACTATTTCCACTCGTGGGTGTCCACGACACCCATAGAGTGGGAATAGAACCCGTGGCGACCGCAGGTCACCACCGAGCCCGCAGCGTGGCGAGCACAGCGAGCCCGCAAGGGGCTTGCTGCACTCGACCCTCCCCGCCGGGATCCCGGCGTCGGTATGCTGCCGGGATCCCGGCGTCGGTAAGGTGACCGGCGGTCAGGAGACCGCCGGTCACCCGTACTACACCCATTTTACTGTATCTATTTTCAGTGACTAGGGGTCTATCTCTCTCCAAGCCTTAGTACTTAGAGGGTTATTCAGTACGGTTTGCAAAATCTGCTAAAAAGCAGAATTTGGAATCCGTTCTTTTTCATGCTGTGGGCCGCCCATCGCAGTGCAAGGTCGCCCAGTATGCTAAATGGCAGCCACCAGCTGCGACCGCAATTTACATTGTGGTTGCAGCAATTGTGGATGACCCTCTGCAGCGACAGCTAGGCTGCATATGCAGTCGGTCAGCCGTAATTTTTCCCGTCTGAGAGGCTGCGTATGACATCATGTAGCTGCCCTGATAACACCCCCAACCTGCCCCCGGTTTCCCCACGCCACCCCTATAACTCTCCATTGCTGTCCACCTCCCGCCACGCAAATGCCTCTGCCTGTCAATCAGGCAGAGGCGTTCGCACCTGCTGCAATCTGAATGCATTCGGCTTCCGCACTGCCGCTGAGGACTGGGTTATTGCAATCGCAACATGAATAACCCCCTAAGACCCCTAAATTTGCTCATCTATGCAGCAGAATAGCATAGTTGTATACAATACATGGAATTTACTTGTGTCCGATAGCTACTGTACCGAAATGAGGAACACACTTGTTTTGTGTAATACTCCTTTCTGAGAAATACTCTAGGTGTTCCTGTAACCTGTAATTTGCATTTGAAAGTCACAGACAACACCAAGACTAATTTGGACCAGTACAGTGCATTCAAATGCAGTGTGCTCTAGAGTAGATTATTGCCATGCATAAAATACAATATATGCAACACATGACTTAAAGGGGGAAATGTAATAGGGTGTGAGAATCAGAAGTGAGAGATTTTGGGAGATTTCTCCTGTTTTTTTTTTAAAGTGGCAATCATTTACATGGCAAAATCATCCTGGTTTTGCCATGATTGCCACTTTAAAAAAAACATGAGAAATCTCCCAAAATCTCTCACTCTCTGATTCTCACACCCTATTACACTCACCCCAATTTGTCTATACTTATTTCTCCTTATTCGTAACATACTCTTTCCTTCTTCATTTTATTTTTGTCAACGTTTTTTTAAAGAATGTGTATATTTAAAAAACTAAAAATCTCAGTGTTGTAAGAGATAATGTATTCTGTACTCTTTAGATTGTAAGATATTTGAGATCCCTTTCCAATGTTTTAAGAGCAAATGGTTGATTTATCATTTGTCCCCATACAGGGCCAGATTTTTATTCCAGCCAGCCAATTAGTTGGATGGTTAAACAGATAATCTTAAAGTGTAGGTCAGGGGCTGGCTGGTACATATTAGCATGGGGGACATGGGCAAAGCACTGGCCCATGAGTGGCAGCACATCCTTTAAGTAACAACAACAATCAAGGTGATTCTGGTAACGGGTCTACTATGCCTGGCCGACTGTCAGGATCCCGGTGCCCAGCATATTGGCGCCGGGATACCTACCGGCGGAATGCTGGCAGCGGGGCAAGCGCAAAAGAGCCCCTTGTGGGCACGCTATTTATTCTCCCTCCAGGGGTGTCATGGACACCCCAAGATCGAAAATAGTTGTCGGTATTCCGGCAGCCAGGATATCGAGTGCCACCCTCTGATAACACTGTCCCCAGATATAGTATGTTACCAGAACAGAATAATAAATAAAAAGATTCCTTCTTAAAAAAGCACGTTATGACCAGCACTTCAGACATGCTTGACCACCACCCATCCTATTCTTTACGTTTTCAATAATGCACACCTACTGTATTAATCCTATAAAATATTTAGCTCCCCGGTTTTTAACATACTGTAATTAGCTCTGCTACGCACTAAATGTAACTCACAGGGACGTTGGTAGCAATAACCGTTGCCCCTGTGAGTTACTTTCCCAGCATATCGGAGGAGGCTTCCACATTTGTGAAAGAATCCTCCTGAGAATCTGACACTGCATATGCGCACACTGTCACTTTACGGAACCGGATGGAGGCCTGCAAGAATGCCTCCATAGGTATAAAGCAGTTTACGCCATCATAGTAATGGGGACTGCGGTCTGATGCGGTCTAATGCGGGAATTAGCCTTTTGAAGGAGATCTCTGTAAAAATCTCCTGGTTTAGGCTGTTCTTACACAGTGGTAATGTGTACAGGCTGAGCAAGAAATCCCGACGGTCAGAGTCATCTCGACGCTCAGAATACTGAAAGATCCTGATGAGTATTTTTACACTAACCATCCCCTACTTCAGCCTAACACTAATTGTCCCCTCACAAAACCTTCCCCTAGTGCCTAACCCTAAGCAGCATTGTGAGCATTGGAATACTGACCCCCCAGGATCCCAGCTACATCCCATACATACAATTATTCAGAAACTCTAGTTTCTGCTTAATTTTATTTAAAAAAACTGCTTTGATAAATAGGGGCCCAAATACATTTAAAAAATATACCTAAAAGATTATGGCCAAAGTAGTATTACCTTTATGCCCACCTGGGCAGTGCCTGCCCGGAGACAATGGAAGGCGGTCATCTCTGGGCATCAGCCCTGAAGTGGGCACCCAGACTTCATCCGTTGTTCTAGGTTCTGCTTTATGTACCCCAAAGCAAGAATTAACCTGTGCCTCGGTCCTCCCTCTCACAGGATCCCCACCATGGAGTCCAGCCTCTGCTTAGGGACGGATTTCCAGAAGGCACACAGCACCGATGTACATAAAAGAGGCAAGGCATAGGAGTACATGGCCCATCCCTCCTTTGTTGGCTCTCTACCCTCACTTACTCAGGACCTGCTGTCTTTGTTGTTGCTGTGGGAGCAGCAAATAGCAAGAACAGAAGACCCTAATCAGCAATAAGTAGTGTTTGTATGCTGGGATGTTGGTAATTAATTGGGGGAGAAGCGAGTGCCTTGGTGCTGCTGGAGTACTGGAAGTGAAAGCAGGAAGAGGAGAGTGTCTGATTGCCAGAGGTGAATTAAGGGGGGCACAGGGGGCAAGTGTCAGGGGTGCTACTGGTGTTTTGGTAGAGAATGTGGGTAAGGGGGATGGTGTGTCTGAGTGCTGTTGGGATTTAGGTGAATTGTTAAGGACATTATTGTAAACAGGGCCGGCCAAATTTTTGGTAAGTGAATATATATGCTTTGGCGCCACCTGGAGTACTTTTGCGCGTGCCTGAAAAAAAATAGGGAACTGAGCTGCAGGTGCCATATTTTCTGCATGCTAGTTTGTAGATGTAGGCAGAGGTACACTGTGAAAATGGTTGCAACATGCCTGCATTTTAGCTGCCACTCCCTGTTACCGCCCCCTAACAGTCCCTTCCTGTCAATCACTCTGCAAATAAATCCTCACTGTTAAGGGCTTCGCTAAGGTCCCTTAGCGCTTGCGCAGTGTGGCCGCAGCACATGCGCAGTCTTCAGACAATTGTTTAGTTGCCTGATCATCAGTATTGCGTACAAATCAGAACCAGGCCCTCAATATGCAAGCAGTGAAGAATTACGGACATACAGTATGACACTTGTGGCACGGTAAGTCAGAGACACTTGTGGACAACAGCAGGGTAAGTCAGGGACTGAACTAATGCTGGACCTCATACCACTACAGCTGATATGATTGTAGCCGGTCTGTGGTGAGATTAGAAAACAATGGCATATTCTTTCAATTTAAAATATGTGGACACAAGTAAAAGTTGGCAATATTTAAAGATATAGTGGAACCAGTGGCAGGACTACAAGGGATACAGGCATGGTGTCCACAATATCTTCTGGAGGTAAATTGGGCTTTGGGTTTCATCTCTCTCGTACCCAGGGGTGGATTTAGGGGTAAGGACACCCCTAGGCACAACAGTAACGCGCCCCATCCCTTGCCTAAAATTATTATTTTCATTGATTGGTTATAAGTCTATTTGATGATAGACAATTTTATAGACTAATAAAAAAGCCACTATGAGATTTTTTTCTTTGTAATTACGGTATACAGGTTGAGTATCCCTTATCCAAAATGCTTGGGACCAGAAGTATTTTGGATATCGTATTTTTCCGTATTTTGGAATAATTTCAAACCATAATGAGATATCTTGGCGACGGGACCTAAGTCTAAGCACAGAATGCATTTATGTTTCATATACACCTTATACACACAGCCTGAAGGTCATTTTAGCCAATATGTTTAATTAAAAAAAACAAAAAAAACCACTGCTTTCTCTCCCTCTCTCATCATCATATGCAGCTTATACTTATAGTAATCTGTCATTGATGACCAAATGTATACGTATTCCTCCAGCTTCATTCTTTCACTCCGCCCACCTCGTTCTGCAGTTCCTATCACACCATCACAGGCTTCTATTCTCCAATCCCTTGGCATTTTAAAAAGAAAACACAGGCACATTCGTGGGAAGCGAGCAGGCTGGAAATGTATTTCCCCCGGTAACCACCTAAGTCCTTTGCCCACCTGCTCACCCCCATATTCAAAGAACAATCAAATAGAAGTGATACCCAAAAGACAGCCCTGTGTTTGGAAGGACAGAACTGTCAACTCTCACTTTGTGACCCCCATACCCAGAGCTCCTGCACTTAACAAAGAAAACTGAAGGCCCTCTGGTATGCCCAATCAGGTCAGTCCTTTGTAATGCCAGATCTATAAGAAACAAGACTGCAACAATTGCTGACCTTATTGAATCTGCAGATATAGCCTGTATTACAGAGACCTGGCTAGATGAAAATGCAGCACCTATACTGGAGGCTGCAGTACCAACAAACTACTCTGTCATCCACAACCCAAGACTGGACCGCAGGGGTGGCGGGGTGGCTATCTGCTTCGAAAAAGAACTTAAACTTAGGGTCCACCCTATTGAAATGACTCGCTCATTCGAGTGCATTGCTGCCCGGAGTTCGACAGGATTAGGTTTCAGAGTACTTCTCATTTACCGGCCACCTGGAGATGGAAAGATATTTCTACAAGAAATTGCAGACACTGTTGCTGGCCTGGTTCTGGAACATCAAAGATGGCTCATCCTCGGGGATTTCAATGCATGGGTGGATGATGAGCTCTCACGCCTTGGCCAAGACCTCCTGTGCACAATGAATGGTCTGGGTTTCACACAGGTCATTCCTTCTGCCACACATAAAAGTGGTCACACTCTCGATCTTGTATTTCAGATTGGATTAGAAGTCATCTGGTCAGACCACTACTCCCTTTGGTTCTCAGTTGCAACCCTTCAAATAAGATCTCTGCCTGTGGAGTTGACCAGGTATCGTCCAAGGAGGGGTATGACTCCCCAGGCTCTTGCAGCAAATCTGGATCTCTATGCTATACTGGGTGCCTGCGAAGATCCCTGTTCCCTAGTCCGTTATTATAATAGGGACGTTATGGCTGCAATTGATGTTATCGCCCCTGTGCGTATAAGACCTCGTAAACCACAACGTCAAGCTCCATGGTTCGACAACAGTGTTAGTGAGCTCAAGAAAAGGGGGCGTAGACTGGAAAGACGATGGAGGAAGACTAACCTAGTGGATGACAAAATAAAACTAATAAAGCATAACGAAGAATATCAATCGACAATCACTCGTAAGAAATCACAGTTCCTGTCAAATGAGTATCACAATCCTGACTGTAGTTTTCATATTTGGTGACTTACCCCTGCCATCTGTCCCGGATCCTGTGCCTTTTTGCTCACTGAGTTAAACAGCTTCTCAGCACCATGAGTTTCCTGAGTTCTCTGCCTGAAAGGTAATAGTTAACTAGCTCCACCTGTGGTGATCTCCTGTGTGAGTCTGAATTCAGTAATCTGAAGTTTAGGCCTAAAAGCCAGCATCCTATGTTTTGCAGAAGTTCAGGCTTCAGTGTTCTCTCGGCCTGCTAGGCCTCACTCTACACCACAGCCTAGTCTAGAGTACTCACATGACAGTGACTGTTCACCTGACCCAGAGCTGTCCAATCCTCAGCCAGCCTGAGACTCTCTGCATCACCTAACACTGCTCACCAATCACCAAGGACCAGGAAGTATAAGTCGGGAGACTGAATTGGAACTGGGCCAGTTCCTCGTGTCACACACAGCTCTGTGTGAGCTTTGAAGCTGAGCTCCCTAAAGGTAACCTTTGTACTTTAGTTCCTGTGAAAACTCTGTTCCTTTGTTACCCAGTTTGGTTTACTTTTGTGTTGCCACTGATATTCACTATTTCCACGAGTCTCAACGTAAAGGCACAGCTGCAGTGGTTCATCTTAAAGGCACAGTACAGTATTCCATAGTCTTAACTGAAAACCACAGCTGCCGTGTTTCATCTTTACTGCTGTTGTAGTTGTGATCTCCAGAGCTCCCGTATCCCTGTGGCTTCAGTGCCTCCAAGCACTTCTGCTCCTACAAGCACTTCAGTGCCTCCGAGCACCTCCGTGCCTCCAAGAACCTCCGTGCCTCTGAGCACCTCCGTGCCTCCAAGAACCTCCGTGCCTCCAAGAACCTCCATGCCTCTGAGCACCTCCGTGCCTCCAAGAACCTCCGTGCCTCCAAGCACCTCCGTGCCTCCAAGCACTTCTGCACCTCCAAGCACCTCAGTGCCTCCAAGCACTTCTGCACCTACAAGCACTTCAGTGCCTCCAAGCACTTCTGCACCTCCAAGCACCTCAGTGCCTCCAAGCACTTCTGCACCTCCAAGCACCTCAGTGCCTCCAAGCACCTCAGTGTCTCCAAGCACTTCTGCACCTACAAGCACTTCAGTGCCTCCAAGCACCTCCGTGTCTCCTAGCACTTCTGCACCTCCAAACACCCAGTGCTCACAAGCGTAATTGGTGTCTCCAGCATCCGGTACTCCTTCATTCATTCCTCAGCACCTTTTCAAGTTCTGTCTTTCAGGAGACCTCCAGCATCCATACGTGCCTCCTGTCTGCCGACCAAATCCTGCATGAGGAAAACCTAGATTCGGTCATCTTAGCTGCGGTTCCTCTTCCCGGTCACTGGAAGAAACCCCGAGTCCACAACACTCCCAAACCAGGTCAAAATAGTATTCACATTGTCCTCCAGTCGCCCGCACAGACTTCACTAACACCGGGTCCACAAAACCACAGTCATGACAATGAGATAACAGCAGCAAACAATAGGCCAGCTCAACTTTTCCGCACAGTGGAGATGCTTTGCAAGCCAGCATGCCTGCAGACTGATGAAACTCTCTCCCAGGCAAGATGCAACGAGTTTGCAAACTTCTTTGCAGATAAAATATCCACCATCCGGGCTGGAATCTCCACAGTGCCATCTAAGGAGTGTCAAACTACAAAGCCTGCCAAAATAAGCTACCTGCCTTCATGGACCAGCTTTGACCCAGTGGATGTAAAGGACACTGCTGAAATTGCTCGGATTTTGCGTCCCACCACCTGTGATCTGGACCCGGCCTCAACCAAGCTTCTAATAGGTTGTATGGATATAATTGGTCCTGTCTTTGCAAAAATTGTTCAATGCTCTTTGCAGACATGCATTTTTCCTGTACCCCTAAAGGAAGCAATTGTTAGACCGCTTCTTAAAAAACCTAATTTAGATCCCGACTGCATGACCAACTACAGACCGGTATCAAACCTTCCTTTCCTAGGAAAGGTTATTGAGAAAGTGCTTGCAAATCAACTGGAAACCCGTCTGACAACCCATGATATTTATGATCCATTTCAATCAGGATTCAGGAGAAGACATAGCACTGAAACAGCCCTGGTGTGTGTGTTAAATGATCTTCTGATGGCAAGAGACAGAGGTGACTGTTCAATATTAATCCTTCTGGATCTCTCGGCAGCATTTGATACCGTGGACCATGGGCATCTGATTGAGCGACTGATACATTTCTGTGGTCTGGATGGCACAGTCCTAAGCTGGTTCAAATAATTTCTCACAGGCAGGTCACAGAGAGTATCGTCTGGATTATACTCATCACCACCAGTGCCATTGCCATGTGATGTCCCACAAGGTTCTATACTATCCCCCATGCTTTTTGCAGTATACATGCTCCCATTGGGCAAAATAATCAGGCGCCATGGCCTGGTCTGCCACTGCTATGCAGATGATACACAACTGTACTTGTCCTTTGCTCCGGGCACTGATAACCCAATAGCAACCCTAAATGGCTGTCTAGCTGAGCTACAGGTGTGGATGAGCGCCAGTTGGCTGCGACTGAACCCGGATAAAACAGAGGTCCTTATGATACGACCGCAACATCAAAGGACAAGACTGCAGCATAGTCAACCAACTGGACTTACACTCGGGGATTCAGAATTACAGACCAGTGATCGTGTGCGGAATCTTGGCGTTGTCCTGGATGGTGGCTTGACACTTAAAAATAGCCAGAATCAAGCACTTAATTCCCTCAGATTATATGGCAAAAGTCATACATGCATTTGTATCATCTCGATTAGACTACTGTAATGCCCTCTACCTTAGTCTCCCACCAAAAGAATTGCACCGCTTACAGCTGGTGCAAAACACAGCTGCCAGGCTGTTAACCAACCAGCCCCGTTCTAGCCACATAACACCCATCCTCTACTTCCTTAACTGGCTGCCTGTAAGATGGTGAATCATCTTCAAGATTGGCTTACTGAGTTTCAAAGCATTACAAGACCAGGGCCCAAGGTACCTGAAACAGCTTCTGACCCCATACTGCCCCACTCGATTACTGCGATCTGTAGATGAAGGACTTTTAGCATTACCTAGAATCTACCGTAATTCATCTGGGGGTCGAGCTTTTAGTCATGCGGCTTAGACTCTATGGAACTCACTTCCTCGCACAGTGCGAGAGGCCCCAACTATAGAATCCTTCAAAAGTAGACTCAAGACTTTCCTGTTTACTCAAGCATTTCCATAATGTCCCTTTTAGTATCTTCATGCTTCTGTATTTTATGAAAATGTACTTCATTATTTTCTGTACTATATTATGCAATGTATCTGTTAAGCGCCTTGAGTCCTATTGGAGAAAGAGCGCTATATAAATAAAATTATTATTATTATTATTATTATTATTATAACTTTGTTTATTAAACAAACTGTGTGTACATTCATTCAATTCATTTAGGTTTCATATACACCTTATACACACAGCCTGAAGGTCATTTAGTACAATATTTTCAATAACTTTTTGTATTAACCAAAGTTTGTGTACATTGAGCCATCAGAAAACAAAGGTTTCACTATCTCAGTCTCACTTAAAAAATTCCGTATTTCGGAATATTCCATAATTCAGAATATTTGGATATGGGATACTCAACCTGTATATACATAGTTACTAAGTAGGACAGCTTAGAGGGGCAGTATGTACATGTCCTACCTTTTACACTCAATTCAAGATGGCATATGGTACAGTGGGAATATTTTGCAGTTACTGGTACATTTTCAGCTGACAGTACCAACAAATGCATCCAAGTGCCGCTCCCAAACAAGTGCTACGCTAGGCATGTACCTCACATGCCTAATTGGAAATTTGCCACTGCTCATACCCCTTTCACACCAATAACCTGTGTTCAACTGGGATATTGAACACTGTTTCAAGCCATGTACAGTACAGCTGCTGTAGGCTGGACAGGCTTATTCCCACACATTCTTTTGCTGGTGCTCGGAGGTGACATCTACGCCCCTGCATTTGTTCCAGTTCAGTAGCAGAGGAGAGATCTGCCGGTATGTACAGGCCCAAACCCAGGGCATTCTCATAGAGAAGCTGCAAAAATAGCAATCATTATATTTCTGTGACACTATGCATACCCTCCAACATGACCCATTCCATTAGGTACAAAATGCTCTATTCTTGGACTTCCTTTCCAGTGGCAGTTGCAGAGGTGGGGCTGCAGCACAGTCCACAATTCAGATAGCGGAGCCACACCAACTGCCACCCCAAACTGCCAAACATTGCCTGCCGGGACTTATTGGTTGTTGGTGCGGCTTCCTTATTTGAATTTTGCTCTGTGCTGCAGCCCTACCTCTGCAACTGTCACTGGAAAGGAAATCCAGGAACAGAGCATTTTGTACCTAATGGAATGGGTCATGTTGGAGGGTATGCACTAGAACAGTGGTTCTCAAACTTGGTCCTCAGGACCCCACATGGTTCATGTTTTCCATGTCACCCAGCAGCTGCACTGTGTACCACCAACTGTCACATTTTAAAATCTACAGATGACCTGCAAAACATGAACCGTGTGGGATCCTGAGGACCGAGTTTGAGAACCTGTGTACTAGAATACATCTCTATCGATACAGTTTGTGCCTGTGGCAAATGCTATATTTCATAAAAGCTGGACCTAGCCCATCGGCATATGTTAATATTTATATCGGGCAAGGCCATTCACATTATCGCTAATCATTTATACACTGCTCAAAAAAATAAAGGGAACACTTAAACAACACAATGTAACTCCAAGTCAATCACACTTCTGTGAAATCAAACTGTCCACTTAGGAAGCAACACTGATTGACAATCAATTTCACATGCTGCAAGACACCCCTAATAAAGGAGTTGTTCTGCAGGTGGTGACCACAGACCACTTCTCAGCTCCTATGCGTTCTGGCTGATGTTTTGGTCACTTTTGAAAGCTGGCGGTGCTTTCACTCTAGTGGTAGCATGAGACGGAGTCTACAACCCACACAAGTGGCTCAGGTAGTGCAGCTCATCCAGGATGGCACATCAATGCGAGCTGTGGCAAGAAGGTTTGCTGTGTCTGTCAGCATAGTGTCCAGAGCATGGAGGCGCTACCAGGAGACAGGCCAGTACATCAGGAGACGTGGAGGAGGCCGTAGGAGGGCAACAACCCAGCAGCAGGACCTCTACCTCCGCCTTTGTGCAAGGAGGAACAGGAGGAGCACTGCCAGAGCCCTACAAAATGACCTCCAGCAAGCTACAAATGTGCATGTGTCTACTCAAACGATCAGAAACAGACTCCACGAGGGTGCTATGAGGGCCCGACGTCCACAGGTGGGGGTTGTACTTACAGCCAAACACCGTGCAGGACATTTGGCATTTGCCAGAGAACACCAAGATTGGCAAATTCGCCACTGGCGCCCTGTGCTCTTCACAGATAAAAGCAGGTTCTCACTGAGCACACGTGACAGACGTGACAGAGTCTGGAGATGCCAAGGAGAACGTTCTGCTGCCTGCAACATCCTCCAGCATGACCGGTTTGGCAGTGGGTCAGTAATGGTGTGGGGTGGCATTTCTTTGGGGGGCCGCACAGCCCTCCATGTGCTTGCCAGAGGTAGCCTGACTGCCATTAGGTACCGAGATGAGATCCTCAGACCCCTTGTGAGACCATATGCTGGTGCGGTTGGCCCTGGGTTCCTCCTAATGCAAGACAATGCTAAACCTCATGTAGCTGGAGTGTGTCAGCAGTTCCTGCAAGACGAAGGCATTGATGCTATGGACTGGCCCGCCCATTCCCCAGACCTGAATCCAATTGAGCACATCTGGGACATCATGTCTCGCTCGATCCACCAACGCCACGTTGCACCACAGACTGTCCAGAAGTTGGTGGATGCTTTAGTCCAGGTCTGGGAGGAGATCCCTCAGGAGACCATCCGCCACCTCATCAGGAGCATGCCCAGGCATTGTAGGGAGGTCATACAGGCACGTGGAGGCCACACACACTACTGAGCCTCATTTTGACTTGTTTTAAGGACATCACATCAAAGTTGGATGAGCCTGTAGTGTGTTTTTCCACTTTAATTTTGAGTGTGACTCCAAATCCAGACCTCCATGGGTTAATAAATTTGATTTCCATTGATAATTTTTGTGTGATTTTGTTGTCAGCACATTCAACTATGTAAACAACAAAGTATTTAATAAGAATATTTCATTCATTCAGATCTAGGATGTGTTATTTTAGTGTTCCCTTTATTTTTTTGAGCAGTGTATATATATATATATATATATATATATATATATATATATATATATATATAGAGAGAGAGAGAGAGAGAGAGAGAGATTAGTGCCTGGTTTATATCTATATTTGCTCATTTTAAAAACATAGAAAAAATGTTACAACTTTGGCCAGTATTATTTACACAGGAGATAATATGATCTATTGCAGAGCTATTTAATTGTGCATTACACCCAGTAGCGGATTTTTGCATTGTGGGAGCGGCACATAGACGCTAGGGGTCATAATTGACCTCTAGTGTCTATACTGTACTATGGTAGAGACGTCATGATGTCTCTCCCATAGATCCGAAGAGCGGCGCCAGCGGAGGTCAGCAGCGGTCGGGAATCAGGAGTGGGGATAGTAAGTATTAATTTTTTTTTTTGTTTTTGTATTTTATTTCTGTAAGCGGTGCTACTCTACAGGGGCCACAAATGGGGGCACAACTCTACAGGGGGCACAAATGGGGGCACAACTCTACAGGGGGCGTAACTGACCATGCCCTGTATGAAGCCATGCCCCTATTTTCGCCCGGGGCGCCACAAGGGCTAGAACTGGCCCTGATTGCACCACCCATTATCCTCATTTAGGCTAATATCTGATCAATGATTACAAGTCATGCAGAACATTTTATAAACATGAATATATTTAATCTTTTCCTCTTCAGATTTGTATTAATTTAAGTTTGCCTCATTTTAATGAAGGTTTAACAAGGCTGAGTTCGACATATAGCCATATACTGTATGTATTACCATTTTTTTCTAATGGACCAGGATAACGCCTATGTTGTTTATTTTGGAACCCCTGTGGTTGTCTCGTAATATCATGTTTAGTGTCATTTTCTTCATCACTAGGACACATTTTTTACTGACCTGTTTCCAGGAGATGAATAGTAAATGAAAAATCTGCATTAGAACATTCTACACCAACATTCTTAGTGACATGATTTACCGGTTATGGGTGATGCAGGTAAAAGGCAAACAGTAAGTATACCAGTGGTCTTATCAGAAAATACAAACAGATGTATGGGGGCCTTACTATATAATTGAACATGTCAGCATTGTTCATCTTTAGAGAACTGCAAAATACTCTGACAATAGAGATTAGCAGCGCTGCACACAATAATTTCATGTGAAAGTATGTTTGCTGTGGATCAGGCCACTCCGTAGATGCAATCTTGTCTAGTGCTGATTATTGACGGAATCATGACATGAAACAGAAGGTGAATTTTCCATGTAGCAGATTGGAAAATTATTAGAAACTAGTTACCAGCCCGCCAACATGATGGAACAACAAAACTTATGATTACTCAGCACTGACATGCTACCTTCCCATGCTATGCTTAAATAGTTGGCTGCTATAATGCTGCTGTGTACTGTGGTGAGAGGGCTTGTGTCTTTCCATTAGGCCCCACCCCTTTTTTAGATGCACTCCACTGACCACTAATGTTGGGACTCAGGAGATATGCCCATAGTGAGGTGGGGCGGGGTGCTATATATCATATAATATATGATAAAGCACTTGCACTCCAACTCAGGGTCCTCATATATAAGTTTGGGAAAACAAATACAAGATAAGATTCTGATGCGAATATGTGAAAACTGGTTCACTGGAGGATATTCATAACGTGTAATAAGTCTGTCCAGCAAATGCTCAATATACAGAAGCAGAACAAAAACAGAAATGTCAGAGTCGGCGCCTGAACGGAGCAACACTTGAATTGCTCCGTCAGACGCCCAACACTTGAATTCCTTCCATAGAGGTGAGGAGCACCGTTAGACTTTTATTATATAGGATTAAGTGCCTCAAGGATTTCCTTGGTTCCTAGAGAATACATTGTCACGTTGCACAAATTGGTGCAGGCAACAGATACTGTTTGATCACTTGTCTTCCATTCCCATCTACATGTCTTCCAGTTTGTACATTATTTTTCTCTTGTTCACTTTTATTCTGTCTGCTCATGCTATTTCTCACATAGGGGCCTATTTATCACCATCCGCATCCAGGATGCGGATGACAGGTGATAAAATTGCCCAAACTCGCACTGCGATAATTGTTTACATTGCAGGGATGTATCAATTATCGCATGCAGGAACAGAGCTTGCGGTCATGCTCTGTCCCTGCGATGCCTCTTCCCAGCATCAAATTTTGGCCACATCACATTTCCCATTGTAAGTATGGGGAATGCGATGTGGGTTACTAAAAAAAAGTTAATTAAAAGGTTTGGAGCAGTTTTTCATGAAAACTGCTCCAAATGCCCTTTATTACATTCAGGTGATACTAAAATAATGTGAAAAGCATGTGACTGAAAACACCCTTTTTCACATTATTTTAGTAAAAATAATGTTAATAAATAGGCCCATTAACCACCAAAACACTCCTTAAGACATGTCCGGGTTTCGTTAATATATTATCAGATATTTCTGTAGAGGTAGAGGTAAAGTTTACATAGTTGCAAGTAATTGTAAATGTAATTAATGCAATAACTTTTTGACAGAACTAACTAACTAACTAAATAAATAAATAAATAAATAATAATAATAACAACAGATGATTTCAGGCCATCCTCCTTACAGTACATAAAACACTGGATGCTATGTCGAGACACAAGAAAACAGAATTAGTGTTTCACCGTTGCTAGGCAACAGAGACCCTAGCCTTTCATTTTCCGTAATGCCCAATATAAATGTGATCGAGGATGTTCCTCAAAGCACTTACTGTGCATAATAAAATTAACTAGAGCAAAATCAAAGGCTCTTGGGGAAAGGTTGGTAAACAGGAGCAGAGAGTGAACATAAGGCATCTGCTGCTACCAGAAAAAAAAAACTATTTAAAATCTGGAAGTGACATAGCATTCACATCACAGGCAAATGTAAGGTTCCAGCCTTAATGTGACAAGTGTCATAGTAATGCACAGACTGATCTCAGTTGCTTGAAGCAATACTGGCTCTTTTACGGCTGGTTTACTTTACACATGATGGATAAGAACAGTGCATCTACAATGTGCCAGTTTGAAAAACAAGACAGGAAGTGCATGTACTGTATGACTAGCATATGAAGAGGGAACATCGGGGCAGATGTATTAACCTGGAGGAGGCATAAGGAAGTGATAAACCAGTGATATGTGCAAGGTGTTAAAGGCACCAGCCAATCAGTTCCAATATGTAAATTAACAGTTAGGATCTGATTGGCTGGTGCCTTTAGCACCTTACACATATCACTGGTTTATCACTTCCTTATGCCTTCTCCAGGTTAATACATCTGCCCCATCATCTCTTATATGATACCATGCTGCCTGTAGCTGATGTGAATAACAAAACGAGTTTATTTTTTTCTGCCTATTTGTCTTCTAATATATTGCAAGGTTAATATTCACAAAGCAGTACTTAAGCTTGGTACATGCAGTGGTTCCCAAACTTTGTTGAGTCACGGCACCCAAGAGTATCAGAATTTTTCTCACGGCACCCCTAGGCCAAAATTTTCTTATTGAGAAATTTAGAAAGAAATATTACATTAAATTAATTGTGTTTATGTCATTTTTATGTTCAACTGTGTGGTGAGTACAAATATTTGCTTCTGTTTGTCCACATATTTTATGACTGACAGCCACCAGCACTGGTTTTGCCTATTACCATTGACCATAAATAATTTGAATCGGTCCTGGACCACCAATCCAAGGCACCCCTGCCCCAGGGTGCCACGGCACAGTTTGAGAACCACTGGACTATGTAATAACCAGGCCGGTGAGCAGATTTTCAGCTGCTTCGTGTGTATGCAGCTCCCAGGGCTGATTATAGTCTGAAAAGCAATCGGATCAGATGACTGGAACTGACCTGCTGATTGGGGAGTTTATTACGGGACCTCAGTAGGTTAAAAAAAGAAATCCCTGATAAGTGCCGTCGTTGGGGCTAACTGGATAGCCTCCGGGGGATCAATTAGACGTGGCTTATTGAATTCCCCCCTGTGTATAGCTAACAACTTTCAGGATATCTCTCCATGCAATATATTAAATCAATGATGGCCAACAGCCTGCCATGGGGCCCCCATTTCCTTCCTGCTGTATCATCAGATATATTTGTTATACTGTAACCTTTAAAACTTGTTTAAATGCCTACTGATATGTTATTATGGAGCATATTTATTGACATATATTTGCGAGATACATGTTTTTGGGGGTACACACATACATTAAGTAACCTGTAGATTTATCTACAAAGGGCCTTAGATATGAGATGATATCTATACCTGCAAACTGTCCTATTTTTCTGGGACTGTTCTGCTGTACATAAAGCAGTAGTTCTGACAATATATATATATGGAAACCGCTGTTTCTGCATGTTTCAGTGTAGAATTAAGTAAGGCATTATACACTTTCTGCTGACACTTTAAGGAAAATTACAGACGGTTACAAGTTCCAAACAAGGGAAAAATAATGAGATTGTTGACTCAACTTCAGTTATGGACTCAAGTTGTGTTAAAGGTTTTAAATTTCATGGTTTCTTGTGTTAATTATGTATGCGGTACAACCAGAGCCGGCCTTAGGCATAGGCAAACTAGACAAATGCCTAGGGCATTTGGTATGCCTATGGGCACAAGCAGCTTCTGCTGATTAAAATATGTGGCATGCCTATATTCTGTGTGTGACTGCCGCTGTATCTGCATACAAAATGTTATGTTACAGTGTATTCCTGGAAATCACTGTAACATAGCATTGCGTATGCAGATACAGTCACAGTGGCACACAGAATATAGGCATGCCACATATCATTTTAAACAGCAGAAGCTGCTTGTGCATTCTAACCACATAGTAATGCAAATAAGATGCATTTTCATAAAAAAGCTGCCCAACGTTAGCAGAGCTGCCAGCTGACTCATGCCAGGCATCTCCTGCTGCATTGCATATTGAGACAAGATGTATGAGGACACATCTGTATCCAAGCAGAGGTCACAGTCTTAGTGGCCATATGAGTGATGTGTGCGGGTGGGTTGGTTGCGCAGTAGTGTTCGGCATATGTGTATGGGACATTATGTGTGCGAATAAAGTTGCACTAGTGTGTGGCATAATTTGAATTGGGGGTACTATTGTGTGCCCATGCCCCTTCCCAGCAAGAACACAGCCCTTTTGAGCTGTGCGCCAAATGCGCAATGTTCCTATTTAAAATATAGGGGGTAGGAACACCAAAATGAGGACTGCTATGGGTGAGGGGTGATGGTGCTGGGAAAGGGGTGCAGGGGCAGGGGCAGAACTAGCAGCAGTGCTAGGGGGCACCAGCCAAATCTTGCCTAGGGCATCATATTGGTTAGGGCCGGCTCTGGGTACAACAGTAATAGAACATCAACGTCATTATTTTTTTTCTCCACTATTAAACAGAGTACATTGCTCCACACACAGAATGCATACCTCTTGCAGCAACACTAACACCAGGGCCAAAATTTACAAAAAATCAGAGTTTGTCCGATTTGTGCTTTTTTTTCTAAGTCCCAACACGGGAATTCACGAAGCACAAATGTCGGCAGTGTTTGGACTATTCGTAATGGTTTGAATGACAAAGGTCAGAAATACGAATGAATAGACCATCGGTCAAACGCGGCTGTTATTTCATACAATACGGGTATTCACTATTCATTCGTATTTGGGTGTTAGTCTCTGAGTGCTCAACTGCGGGTGTATTTTTTTGCGATTCGTTAAAAAAAGCAGCAAAAAAATAGACCTGCTTTTTCCAGGGGAGTTTGGATAATCATGCACGGATCAGTGAGATCTGTGCATGTTTATCTATGGGAAAGGGTCTGTTTACTGTAAAAACATGAAAAAAAAATGCGTGGAGTCCCCCTCCTAAGCCAAACCAGCCTCGGGCTCTTTGAGCCGGTCCTGGTTGAAAAAATATGGGGGAAAAATTGACTGGGGTTCCCCCATATTTGATCAACCAGCACCGGGCTCTGCGCCTGGTCCTGGTGCAAAAAATATGGGGGACAAAAAGCGTAGGGGTCCCCCGTATTTTTTGAACCAGCACCGGGCTCCACTAGTCAGAGAGATAATGCCACAGCCGGGGGACACTTTTATATAGGTCCCTGCGGCCCTGGCATTAAATCACTAACTAGTCACCCCTGGCCGGGGTACACTGGAGGAGTGGGGACCCCTTAAATCAAGGGGACCCCCCCTCCAGCCACCCAAGGGCCAGGGGTGAAGCCCGAGGCTGTCCCCCCCCCATCCATGGGCTACCGATGGGGGGCTGATAGCCAAGTGTAAAATAAAAGAATATTGTTTTTTGTACAAGAACTACAAGTCCCTGCAAGCCTCCCACGCAAGCTGGTACTTGGAGAACCACAAGTACCAGCATGCGGGGGGTTAAACGGGCCCACTGGTACCTATAGTTCTTCTGCAAAAAAAATACCCAAATAAAAACAGGACACACACACCTTGAAAGTACAACTTTATTACATACATTCCGACACACACATACTTACCTATGTTCAGATGCCGACTCGGCCCACGTCTCGACGTCGATTCCAGGGTACCTGAAAATAAAATTATACTCGCCTAAATCCAGTGTGTCGTGTCCTTTTTTAATAATCCATGTACTCGGCAAAAAAACAAACCGCATACCCGATCCACGCACTGAAAGGGGTCCCATGTTTACACATGGGACCCCTTTCCCCGTCTGCCGGGACCCCCCCTGACTCCTGTCAAAGAGGGTCCCTTCAGCCAATCAGGGAGCATCACGTCGTGGCACCCTCCTGATTGGCTGTGACCTCCTGTAGTGTCAGTGAGGCTGTGCAGTGAAGATACAATGTAGCGCATAGGCGCACCATTGTATCCAATGATGGGAACTTTGCGGTCAGCAGTTGACCGCGAGTAACCTCAACCGCTGACCGCAAAGTTCCCATCATTGGATACAATGGTGCACCTATGCGCTACATTGTATCTTCACTGCACAGCCTCACTGACACTACAGGAGGTCACAGCCAATCAGGACGGTGCCACGACGTGGCGCTCCCTGATTGGCTGAAGGGACCCTCTTTGACAGGAGTCAGGGGGGATCCCGGCAGATGGGGAAAGGGGTCCCATGTTTCAGTGCGTGGATCGGGTATGCGGTTTGTTTTTTTGGCAAGTACGTGGATTATTACAAAAGGACACGACACACTGGATTTAGGCGAGTATAATTTTATTTTCAGGTACCCTGGAATCGACGTCGAGACGTGGGCCGAGTCGGCATCTGAACATAGGTAAGTATGTGTGTGTCGGAATGTATGTAATAAAGTTGTACTTTCAAGATGTGTGTGTCTTGTTTTTATTTGGGTATTTTTTTTGCAGAAGAACTATAGGTACCAGCGGGCCCGTTTAACCCCGCATGCTGGTACTTGTGGTTCTCCAAGTACCAGCTTGCGGGGGAGGCTTGCAGGGATTTGTAGTTCTTGTGCAAAAAACAATATTCTTTTATTTTACACTTGGCTATCAGCCCCCCATCCGCAGCCCATGGATGGGCGGGACAGCCTCGGGCTTCACCCCTGGCCCTTGGGTGGCTGGAGGGGGGGACCCCTTGATTTAAGGGGTCCCCACTCCTCCAGGGTACCCCGGCCAGGGGTGACTAGTTAGTGATTTAATGCCAGGGCCGCAGGGACCTATATAAAAGTGTCCCCCGGCTGTGGCATTATCTTTCTGACTAGTGGAGCCCGGTGCTGGTTCAAAAAATACGGGGGACCCCTACGCTTATTGTCCCCCGTATTTTTTGCACCAGGACCAGGCGCAGAGCCCGGTGCTGGTTGATCAAATATGGGGGAACCCCTGTCAATTTTCCCTCCATATTTTTTCAACCAGGACCGGCTCAAAGAGCCCGAGGCTGGTTTGGCTTAGGAGGGGGGACCCCACGCAATTTTTTTCAGAATTAAAAACAATTAAAACACCTTTTTAAGGTACACAATGAAGCCCAGCACGGATCTCACAGATCCGGCCGGGATTCCTTGTGTTTTGTCAGGCAGTGTTTTACTCATCACTCCCGTAAAACACTGCCTGACATTACGAATCACATCGACATCGGAAAAAACGAATGTGCAAAACTCGGCAGCTTAGTGAATGATCGTATCAGGATTCAAAAAGTTGCAGTAAAATGCACCCGATACCATTCGAGTTCAAACACCCTTAAAAACGGCAAAAACACGAATATTAGTAAATAAACCCCCAGGTCGTAAGGAACAAAACTTAGACAATCCAACTTGAATGTCTGGAAAAAGGTTTTAAAGTTCATGGTTTCTTGTGTAAATTATGCATGTAGTACACCAGTAATCAAGCATCAACGTGATGATTTTTTTTTTTTGTGGTAGTAATGTATACCCTTTATAAGCACCCCCCAAAAAAATGGGATCCCTAATATCAATTGAACCTAGCGGTTTCAACTATTTTTGAGATACGTGCTCTTTTGCCGTAACACAAAAATTGAGGCAGATAAAGTAATTTGGTTTGGATTTTTGGATTCGGGAGGAAAAGTTACCTTAGGGTTTCAAATATTGTGGTGATTCCTTAATAAACACCCGTGATACTTCAAATAAACTGGATAAAGAAGCCATGATTAGTAAATAGGATTTTGGTTAACTACCGGTAAATCCTTTTCTCGTAGTCCGTAGAGGATGTTGGGGTCCACATTAGTACCATGGGGTATAGACGGGTCCACCAGGAGCCATTGGCACTTTAAGAGCTTGAGAGTGTGGGCTGGCTCCTCCCTCTATGCCCCTCCTACCAGACTCAGTCTAGAAATTGTGCCCGAGGAGACGGACATCTTCGAGAGAAGGATTTAAGACAGATAGTAGTGAGATTCATACCAGGTCACACATACAAGGCACATCAACCTTACATTGCTTGAAACTCTCAGCAACTGCTGAAACATTACTTACCAAGTAACAATGCAGTACTTAACTAAAACGAAGTTGTACTGAACCAAATAACATTTGCAGGAAAATGAAGCGCTGGGCGGGCGCCCAGCATCCTCTACGGACTGCGAGAAAAGGATTTACCAGTAGGTAACCAAAATCCTATTTTCTCTTACGTCCTAGAGGATGCTGGGGTCCACATTAGTACCATGGGGATGTACCAAACCTCCCAGAATGGGAGGGGGAGCGCGGAGGCTCCTGCAGAACTGATTGACTGAATTTCAGATCATCAGAGGCCAAAGTATCGAACAAGTAAAACTTTGCAAACGTGTTCGACCCAGACCAAGTTGCCGCTCGGCAAAGTTGCAATGCCGAGTCACCTCGGGCAGCCGCCCAGGAAGACCCCACCTTACGAGTAGAGTGGGCCTTAACAGATTTTGGACACGGCAGTCCTGCCGTAGAATAAGCGTGCTGGATAGTGAACCTAATCCAGCGAAAAAATAGTCTGCTTAGAAGCAGGACTCCCAATTTTCTTGGGGTCATATAGGACAAACAGAGAGTCCGACTTTCTGTGACGAGAAGTTCCCTTTTTATTTTCAGTGAAAAAGGCCTCCTCAGCCTGCTCAGGTGTGGTATCATTAACATTCAACACATCCCTGATAGCCTCTATCAACAATTGCACCCCCTTTGCAAGAGATGCGGACCCCCGCAACACATTCCCATCACCGTCTGTGGTTTCAGAATCGGTATCCGTGTCGTCTTGTGTGACATGCACAAGCGCACGTTTGTGGGGGTATATAACGGGGCGTCCTGAGGTACCAGCAGGGACGTGCAGTCAGGGGAGGCAGGGGAGGCAGTGCCTCCCCTGTCATTAATTACTAACATAATACAAAGAAGATACATATGACGCATATCCTGTGTCATATGTATCTTCTTTATATTATTCTAATCATTTTAGTGTATTAAACTAGTTTGGGAGGCACTGACAGCAGTGCCTCCCGTAGACAGTGGGAACGGGGTTAAAGCGGGGGGCGGGGCCAAGCACTGGACTGTAAAAGCTCGTTAAAACAAGAGGGGAAAGCGGCACTTCTACAAGTGCCTCGCTGGCAGGGAAAGCACGCCCCTGCCAGCGAGGAACATGTGATTGGACAGCGGATCCAGTGCTGGATCCGCTGGCCCAATCACAAGTACACAGCGGCAGGACAAGGAAGGGACTCTGAAGCTCCCCTTCCTTCATTCCCCCTGACTCCTCTCCTGCCGAAGGGACAGCATCCGCCAGCACCAGCAGTCAGATCCTGGCGCAACACAGTTGCTGAGGTACGGAAAAAGTATTGATTTGTAAGGTGCACCCCCCTCATTGTCCGGTCCCCGTGCTGCCTACGCCCACTCACCCATCCATGTACCGCGGCCGCGCTTCCTCCCCTCCCTCTCACTGCGGAGGTGCCGTCGTGTACCGCTGATCGCAGTGGCTCTCTCCTCCCCCGCAGCAGCCGGCAACCCCTATCTCTCCTCGTGCATTGGCTCTCTCCCCCGGCGGCCAGTAAACCCCGTTATCTCCCCCTGCGGATGCAGTCTTCATCTGCAGCGCCAGCTGCTTTCAACCCCCCAGCCGCCGATGGGTCGTAGTGTCCGCTGGCTGCCTCGGAGCAGGAGGTAGGACTGGGGCACATATGAATAGATCCGGCCTGGTGGAAGGGGGGAGTGCCTCCCCAGTCATTTTTCTCACCGCTCGTCACTGAGAAACCAGCCATACTGCCATAGAGCTCTGTAATACCTGGGTTGCAGATTCATTACTTGCAACCCTGTCAGAAATCTGAGAAATCCAAGATTTGATAGAAGAAAACAACTCAGGGTCCCTTGCTGATATCTGTGTTAAACCAGTGCTACACACACACACACACACACACACACACACACACACACACACACACACACACACACACACACACACACACACACACACACACACACACGTGAGGGCAGACAGAGTTTCCCCCAAGAATGGCAAGAGAGACACAGAGATTGGAGCCAACCCACACACAGAGCTTTTAGCAAAGGGAGACCCCTTGTCAGCGCTGACTGTGCACCTTAATAGGACACACAGTCGTATTACAGCCTCCCATCCCTTCTACAACCCCCTGGTACCATGTACAGATAGCTGGAGTTGCTGTGGAGGAACCTGTTCTTCCTCTTAGCACTGTGCAGGCAGCAATATGGCGCTGAAATGCTGCTGGGTCCGTTCTGAGGAGTAGCTCCGCCCCCTTAATGGCGCTGTCTTCCCGCTCTTCATGGATTATCCTGGCCTGAGGAAATTGTGCTGGCTGAGATCTGAGGATCCCGACAGGCTTCTGGACCAGTGTGGGGGGTAAGCGCTGGCCTAGGGCGCCCCTCACAGCGCCGCACCATGTGCCGCTGAGCCTTCCCAGGAGCACAATTAATACTGCGCTCCCTCCCCATTGCCGCCATCTTCACACCAGACCCCCGCTTGCTAGGGGGGTCGGTATCTCACTCACCACTTCTTCAGCTCTGTAAGGGGTTGGTGTCATGCTGCTGGGGCGAGCGGTCCCCTCTAGCGGAGAACGATCAGACCCCTCTGGAGCTCAGTGTCCAGTCAGCGGAGACAGTGGCTCAGACCCCGCAGGGCGGACACTGCTCCCCACCTTAGTCCCACGCTGCAGGGAGGCTGTTGCCAGCAGCCTCCCTGTAAAATAATAAACTCTAAAAATAAACTTTTCTAGAAAAGCTCTGTAGAGCTCCCCTAGCTGTGAACGGCTCCTCTGGGCACATTTTCTAAACTAAGTCTGGTATAGAGGGAGGAGCCAGCCCACACTCTCAAACTCTTAAAGTGCCAATGGCTCCTGGTGGACCCGTCTATACCCCATGGTACTAATGTGGACCCCAGCTTCCTCTATGACGTAAGAGAAAACTATTTAATACATTGAAAAATCAATATTTAATCAACTAATTGTCAGACAGTCGAGATATTTGGCAGAAATAGATGTTTTTACATCCTCTCTTAACTAAAAAAAAAAATCATAAAAATCTGAGATGGGTGATGGACATTTAATTATTATTATTTTTTTTGGGTGATCTGATGTGGAATGACCCTGTATGTTCCTGTATGACCAGGCCCAAGCCTGAGTATGCTGTGCTACAGTGTCTGATGGTTGGAGTGTGTCAGCACTTCCTACAAGACAAAGGCATTGATGCTATGGACTGGCCCGCCCGTTCCCCAGACCTGAATCCAATTGAGCACATCTGGGACATCATGTCTCGCTCCATCCACCAACGCCACATTGCACCACAGACTGTCCAGGAGTTGGCGGATGCTTTAGTCCAGGTCTGGGAGGAGATCCCTCAGGAGACCATCTGCCACCTCATCAGGAGCATGCCCAGGCGTTGTAAGGAGGTCATACAGGCACGTGGAGGCCACACACACTACTGAGCCTCAATTTGACTTGTTTTAAGGACATTACATCAAAGTTGGATCAGCCTGGAGTGTGTTTTTCCACTTTAATGTGTGACTCCAAATCCAGACCTCCATGGGTTAATAAATTTGATTTCTATTGATAAATTTTGTGTGATTTTGTTGTCAGCACATTCAACTATATAAAGAACAAAGTATTTAATAAGAATATTAATTTTTTTTCAGATCTAGGTTGTGTTATTTTAGTGTTCCCTTTAATTTTTTGAGCAGTATATATATATATATATATATATATATATATATATATATACACACTGCAAAAAAATAATAATATATATATATATAGAAATCCAGAATGGTGTAGGCGGCACTGAGAGACTGATAACCACAGGTAAACGTGAAAAAAGCCCCTTGGGGCCTGCTTTAATGTGACGTTTCGGGGATGCTACCCCTTCTTCAGACAAAGTGCAAGTGAACAGTGAAACAATTTAAATACCTACAGAGGACTTACCCCTCCCCGTCCGTCACGGTGTGTACCGGGTATCCACGGCCGCCTTCTCCCAGCGAGCGCTTCCGGACGCGGCTGCCTCGGACGCACCGGAAGTCGCGTCACTTGTCCGGCGCCGGTAACCATGGCAACTAGCCGCATACGGACGAACAGATTCAGTTAAAGTCCCCACAGTGCTAAACACAAAACACAATCAGAATTAAGAGTGAGACACATCGGCCCCACATTGCAGTGCCAAGTACATTCCGTGATAATCAATATAATACTAAAAACAGAATAGCTAAACTTACATGTGCTCATATAGCATGTTAGACATAGTGATAATCATAAAAAAGTTTTTTGCTCTAAGAGTTTAAAAAAAAAAATTTAAAACAATTTTTAAACATTTTTATAGCAGCAATTAGCCTGCACATTGGTGACCTAATCTGACCCACCTAATGTATTAATTACATGTGCTACCCCCCTAGCGTAGATATCTGTAAAAAATAAGTGAAAAATAAGTAAAAAATAGGTGAAGAAGATAGGTAAAACAGAGGGGGTGGAGCTTTTTAGATTATACCCTCTATTGGCTTATATCTCTATGTAGTGTACCTGCACCTCTCTGATCATGGACCTTATCATTTATGACTCTTTAAGTATTCATGTATTTATCTCGAGAAACAGGGAATGATAAAAGTGAGAATAAAAATGAAAATGAAAACGAATACTCTGAAAAGTGGGCCCGAACTTGACCCTATTTACTAAGACCTGCTCGTTATGCAATCAATTATAAAAAATAATTATAAAAAATAGCTCAAATTCAGGGATTCGTTGAGGCCCTTGGGGGCCACACAGTCTAGACGAAAAATCCATCTGGATTCAAGTTGTAACAGTGCTTTCCCCCTATCGCCCCCTCTTCTGGGGGCTGGCACATGGTCTATTGCTTTATAGCGCAAACTAGATAAATTATGTTTGTGCAAAAGAAAGTGCCGGGCTACCGGTTGGTCACTTTTCCCTGTTGCCAAAGCTGCCCTAATGGCTGACCTATGTTGGGTAAGACGTACCTTTAGTTGGCACTCTGTCTTCCCAACATAGTACAGCCCACACGGGCAAATGATGACATAAATGACGTGTTTACTGGTGCACGTTAATGGCCACTTGATACTAAATCTCTTGTTGGTATGGGGATGAGGAATAGAGTCGCCTGTGACCAAAAAGGAGCATGTGGTGCAACCTAGACATCGGAAACAGCCATTCTTTCTGCTAAGAAAGTGCCCAGGGGTCTCACCCTCCTCAAAGCCGGTGATATCTGTTTTTACCAATAAATCTTTGAGGTTCTTCCCTCGCGTATAGCTAGGTCTAAGACGACTTCTATGGAAGCAGCCCAAGTCTGGGTCTGTGGCCACTATTTGCCACATCTCCTTAGCCTTCTTGGTAGTATGTGTACTTAACGTGTTAAATTCGTTAACCCAGGTAACTGTATTTACTGTACGTTTGGGACTACTACTCCTGTCCTCTTGAAAGCTGGCTAGCGCTCTTGTACGTGCGTGCAACAACTCACTTCTGGGGTATCCTCTTTCCTCAAATTTCTTTATCATAATGTTGAGTTGTTCCTCCCTAATCTCGGGGTTGCTATTATTCCTGCATACACGTACTAACTGTGAGTAGGGCAGCCCCCGGATTGTTGGTTTTGGATGAAAGCTATCAGCATGAAGGACCGTATTCCGGTCTGTGGGCTTGGTATAAAGAGAGGTTTGGATTTGCCCATCCTTTAATTCTATCAAGATATCCAAAAAGCAAATGCGCTGCTTATCATGTGAAATTGTGAATTTAATCGGACTTTCTGACAGATTATGTTGATCTATGATTTCTTGCAATCTGCCAATGTCTTGTTGCCAAAAAATCAGCAGATCGTCTATGTACCTGTAATATAGACCCAGGGCATTGGCAATAGTCCTATCCTCAAAAAAGAGATTTCTCTCCACCTCCCACATGTAACTATTGGCGAACGAGGGTGCGACGGAAGAACCCATCGCACACCCCGTTAGCTGTAAATAATAGCTGCCATTGAACATGAAAAAGTTATGCTCCAGCGTGAAAGTTAATAGCGTAAGAAACAGATCGATGTCCGGACCCTGGTATAAACCATTCCCAGTGATCAGACGTCTCACCGCTTCTACGCCTGCTGTGTGAGGGATGGATGTATACAAACTGGCCACATCTAGTGTGACCAGTGTAGTATCTCCCGTCACCGACTGCAGGGTACGTAGTTTATCAAGAAGTGCACCTGTATCTTTAAGGTGTGTAAATGTATTCTGTATACACGGTTGCAAGAACGTGTCAAGGTACACCGCAATTGGCTCGCACAGCGAGCCCCGGGCAGAGATGATGGGTCTGCCCGGGGGATTCTGTGCGTCCTTGTGCACCTTTGGTAGCGTGTAAAAAATGGGCATGACTGGAAAATTTGTTGTCAATTTTTCCCAAATGGTTTGAGATAGCAGGCCTGCATCTTTGGCCTGTTTAAGAATAGCATCCAATTTAAGTTTACACGCCTGTGTGGGATCACCTTCCAGCTTACGGTATGTGGCTGAGTCACCTAATAACCGGGTGCATTCAGCAACATACTTGTTAGTGTCCTGGATAACTATGGAGCCCCCCTTGTCGGCTGATCTTACAACTATATCATGCCGACTTTTTAATTTGATCAGGGCTTCACGTTCATCCTTGGATAAGTTGTGCCTAATAGGTTTGGGCTTGACGTCCGTGCTTCTCTCTAATAGTCTATGAAATGTTCGCAACGAAGCATTGGATGACTGTGGGTCAAATCTTGATCTTTGGCCCAGTTTTAGGATCCTGGCTGGTGTCTTGTCCACTGTTGCAACTGGATGTTTGAAAAAATGTTCTTCGAGTTTAAGAGAATGATGAAATCTGAATGTGTCGACCTTCCATTTAAAGGGGTCTGGCCAATTGGTCGGTACGAAGGACAGTCCTTTCTGTAGTAGCTGTTCTTCATGTAAATTCAAAGTACATGAAGACAGATTGAAGATGGTACTTAGTTGTTTTTTCTGGACTTTTTGCCTTTGCCTCCACGATTGGCCCCCCCTGCGCGTTGGCCTTTGCCTCGGGCCCCTGCCCGGGTGTTGACCCCTAAAGGGGTGCCTGTGATTGTAGAACTGGCACCTCGTTTACCTTGATCTTCAGACTCGCTTGCTGATGTACTGGAGAATCTCACTCTTTGTGGCTGTCTCCGAGGTTGAACGAATTGCTTATTGCCAGAGAAATTCTTAGTGTGATGTAGCCATTGATAGACCCGATGTTGCGAGTAATCGGCCACTACTTTTTTGTACTTTTCTCTTTTATATTTGAGGAGATCATTCTTATATGTGTCCACTTGAAGCTGGAGCTTAGCAAGCCAATCTGTGGAGGTGTCAGTAGTGAGGGTCGACAAATGTTCCTTTTCAAACACGCTGATATTATGTTTGGTGACGTTCCACTCCCGTGTCAACTCTTCGATCACCAGGAGCATCAGGTCCATGGAACATTTATTTAAAATGGAAATCCATCGTTTACAGAAATTTACATTGTAACGCCCTATTGTAGGGGTGTTATGAATACGGAAGCCCCGCGGGATCTGTTTTGCACGATGATAATCAGAGAGTGTCCTGCTATGATATAGGAAATCCAGTTCCCTTTTCTTGAGCTTATATAACTCTCTGAAAACTTCATCATGTGACTCTGCCGGGATGTCGGTAAAAGCTGAGTCCTTATGCAGTATACTTTCTGCATCTATATCAGAAAAACTCAGAGTTTCATAGTTGTCACACTCGATGAGAAAAGAGGTAAAGTCACCCTCACCCTCGGAGGTGGCCATATGTGTTGTCGGCTCTATTGCAATAGAGGGAAACTTGCAAAATATTGCTGCCAAACAGGTAAGTGCTTGCCAAGAAAAGGCTAATGCTTGCCAAAAAAACAAAAAGTGCTATAAGTGTCCTGATCAATAATGTGAAGCAAAGTGCCAGTGCAGTGAGGAACTGTAGAAGGATAATAGTACCACGTCGGGTGCCTTGAAGTGGTCTCACAACGAACTTACCCACCGCAGCAGAGCGTTGGCCCGTTATAACATAACAACCTTGGAATCTTCCGGCACTCCAGACAAACTGACTTGCTCCGGTGCCCTCCTGTGGGGCTGTGAACCCAAGTATGTAGAAATCACTAGAGATGAGCGCCGGAAATTTTTCGGGTTTTGTGTTTTGGTTTTGGGTTCGGTTCCGCGGCCGTGTTTTGGGTTCGACCGCGTTTTGGCAAAACCTCACCGAATTTTTTTTGTCGGATTCGGGTGTGTTTTGGATTCGGGTGTTTTTTTCAAAAAACCCTAAAAAACAGCTTAAATCATAGAATTTGGGGGTAATTTTGATCCCAAAGTATTATTAACCTCAAAAAACATAATTTACACTCATTTTCAGCCTATTCTGAACACATCACACCTCACAATATTATTTTTAGTCCTAAAATTTGCACCGAGGTCGCTGTGTGAGTAAGATAAGCGACCCTAGTGGCCGACACAAACACCGGGCCCATCTAGGAGTGGCACTGCAGTGTCACGCAGGATGGCCCTTCCAAAAAACCCTCCCCAAACAGCACATGACGCAAAGAAAAAAAGAGGCGCAATGAGGTAGCTGTGTGAGTAAGATTAGCGACCCTAGTGGCCGACACAAACACCGGGCACATCTAGGAGTGGCACTGCAGTGTCACGCAGGATGTCCCTTCCAAAAAACCCTCCCCAAACAGCACATGACGCAAAGAAAAAAAGAGGCGCAATGAGGTAGCTGACTGTGTGAGTAAGATTAGCGACCCTAGTGGCCGACACAAACACCGGGCCCATCTAGGAGTGGCACTGCAGTGTCACGCAGGATGTCCCTTCCAAAAAACCCTCCCCAAACAGCACATGACGCAAAGAAAAAAAGAGGCGCAATGAGGTAGCTGACTGTGTGAGTAAGATTAGCGACCCTAGTGGCCGACACAAACACCGGGCCCATCTAGGAGTGGCACTGCAGTGTCACGCAGGATGTCCCTTCCAAAAAACCCTCCCCAATCAGCACATGATGCAAAGAAAAAGAAAAGAAAAAAGAGGTGCAAGATGGAATTATCCTTGGGCCCTCCCACCCACCCTTATGTTGTATAAACAAAACAGGACATGCACACTTTAACCAACCCATCATTTCAGTGACAGGGTCTGCCACACGACTGTGACTGATATGACGGGTTGGTTTGGACCCCCCCCAAAAAAGAAGCAATTAATCTCTCCTTGCACAAACTGGCTCTACAGAGGCAAGATGTCCACCTCATCTTCACCCTCCGATATATCACCGTGTACATCCCCCTCCTCACAGATTATCAATTCGTCCCCACTGGAATCCACCATCTCAGCTCCCTGTGTACTTTGTGGAGGCAATTGCTGCTGGTCAATGTCTCCGCGGAGGAATTGATTATAATTCATTTTAATGAACATCATCTTCTCCACATTTTCTGGATGTAACCTCGTACGCCGATTGCTGACAAGGTGAGCGGCGGCACTAAACACTCTTTCGGAGTACACACTTGTGGGAGGGCAACTTAGGTAGAATAAAGCCAGTTTGTGCAAGGGCCTCCAAATTGCCTCTTTTTCCTGCCAGTATAAGTACGGACTGTGTGACGTGCCTACTTGGATGCGGTCACTCATATAATCCTCCACCATTCTATCAATGTTGAGAGAATCATATGCAGTGACAGTAGACGACATGTCCGTAATCGTTGTCAGGTCCTTCAGTCCGGACCAGATGTCAGCATCAGCAGTCGCTCCAGACTGCCCTGCATCACCGCCAGCGGGTGGGCTCGGAATTCTGAGCCTTTTCCTCGCACCCCCAGTTGCGGGAGAATGTGAAGGAGGAGATGTTGACAGGTCGCGTTCCGCTTGACTTGACAATTTTGTCACCAGCAGGTCTTTCAACCCCAGCAGACCTGTGTCTGCCGGAAAGAGAGATCCAAGGTAGGCTTTAAATCTAGGATCGAGCACGGTGGCCAAAATGTAGTGCTCTGATTTCAACAGATTGACCACCCGTGAATCCTTGTTAAGCGAATTAAGGGCTGCATCCACAAGTCCCACATGCCTAGCGGAATCGCTCCGTGTTAGCTCCTTCTTCAATGCCTCCAGCTTCTTCTGCAAAAGCCTGATGAGGGGAATGACCTGACTCAGGCTGGCAGTGTCTGAACTGACTTCACGTGTGGCAAGTTCAAAGGGCATCAGAACCTTGCACAACGTTGAAATCATTCTCCACTGCACTTGAGACAGGTGCATTCCATCTCCTATATCGTGCTCAATTGTATAGGCTTGAATGGCCTTTTGCTGCTCCTCCAACCTCTGAAGCATATAGAGGGTTGAATTCCACCTCGTTACCACTTCTTGCTTCAGATGATGGCAGGGCAGGTTCAGTAGTTTTTGGTGGTGCTCCAGTCTTCTGTACGTGGTGCCTGTACGCCGAAAGTGTCCCGCAATTTTTCTGGCCACCGACAGCATCTCTTGCACGCCCCTGTCGTTTTTTAAAAAATTCTGCACCACCAAATTCAAGGTATGTGCAAAACATGGGACGTGCTGGAATTTGCCCATATTTAATGCACACACAATATTGCTGGCGTTGTCCGATGCCACAAATCCACAGGAGAGTCCAATTGGGGTAAGCCATTCCGCGATGATCTTCCTCAGTTGCCGTAAGAGGTTTTCAGCTGTGTGCGTATTCTGGAAAGCGGTGATACAAAGCGTAGCCTGCCTAGGAAAGAGTTGGCGTTTGCGAGATGCTGCTACTGGTGCCGCCGCTGCTGTTCTTGCGGCGGGAGTCCATACATCTACCCAGTGGGCTGTCACAGTCATATAGTCCTGACCCTGCCCTGCTCCACTTGTCCACATGTCCGTGGTTAAGTGGACATTGGGTACAACTGCATTTTTTAGGACACTGGTGAGTCTTTTTCTGACGTCCGTGTACATTCTCGGTATCGCCTGCCTAGAGAAGTGGAACCTAGATGGTATTTGGTAACGGGGGCACACTGCCTCAATAAATTGTCTAGTTCCCTGTGAACTAACGGCGGATACCGGACGCACGTCTAACACCAACATAGTTGTCAAGGACTCAGTTATCCGCTTTGCAGTAGGATGACTGCTGTGATATTTCATCTTCCTCGCAAAGGACTGTTGAACAGTCAATTGCTTACTGGAAGTAGTACAAGTGGGCTTACGACTTCCCCTCTGGGATGACCATCGACTCCCAGCGGCAACAACAGCAGCGCCAGCAGCAGTAGGCGTTACACGCAAGGATGCATCGGAGGAATCCCAGGCAGGAAAGGACTCGTCAGACTTGCCAGTGACATGGCCTGCAGGACTATTGGCATTCCTGGGGAAGGAGGAAATTGACACTGAGGGAGTTGGTGGGGTGGTTTGCGTGAGCTTGGTTACAAGAGGAAGGGATTTACTGGTCAGTGGACTGCTTCCGCTGTCACCCAAAGTTTTTGAACTTGTCACTGACTTATTATGAATGCGCTGCAGGTGACGTATAAGGGAGGATGTTCCGAGGTGGTTAACGTCCTTACCCCTACTTATTACAGCTTGACAAAGGGAACACACGGCTTGACACCTGTTGTCCGCATTTCTGGTGAAATACCTCCACACCGAAGAGCTGATTTTTTTGGTATTTTCACCTGGCATGTCAACGGCCATATTCCTCCCACGGACAACAGGTGTCTCCCCGGGTGCCTGACTTAAACAAACCACCTCACCATCAGAATCCTCCTGGTCAATTTCCTCCCCAGCGCCAGCAACACCCATATCCTCCTCATCCTGGTGTACTTCAACACTGACATCTTCAATCTGACTATCAGGAACTGGACTGCGGGTGCTCCTTCCAGCACTTGCAGGGGGCATGCAAATAGTGGAAGGCGCATGCTCTTCACGTCCAGTGTTGGGAAGGTCAGGCATCGCAAACGACACAATTGGACTCTCCTTGTGGATTTGGGATTTCAAAGAACGCACAGTTCTTTGCGGTGCTTTTGCCAGCTTGAGTCTTTTCAGTTTTCTAGCGAGAGGCTGAGTGCTTCCATCCTCATGTGAAGCTGAACCACTAGCCATGAACATAGGCCAGGGCCTCAGCCGTTCCTTGCCACTCCGTGTGGTAAATGGCATATTGGCAAGTTTACGCTTCTCCTCCGACAATTTTATTTTAGGTTTTGGAGTCCTTTTTTTTCTGATATTTGGTGTTTTGGATTTGACATGCTCTGTACTATGACATTGGGCATCGGCCTTGGCAGACGACGTTGCTGGCATTTCATCGTCTCGGCCATGACTAGTGGCAGCAGCTTCAGCACGAGGTGGAAGTGGATCTTGATCTTTCCCTAATTTTGGAACCTCAACTTTTTTGTTCTCCATATTTTATAGGCAGAACTAAAAGGCACCTCAGGTAAACAATGGAGATGGATGGATTGGATACTAGTATACAATTATGGACGGACTGCCACGGTTAGGTGGTATAAAAAAACCACGGTTAGGTGGTATATATTATAATAATAATACAATTATGGATGGACGGACTGCCTGCCGACTGCCGACACAGAGGTAGCCACAGCCGTGAACTACCGCACTGTACACTGGTTGATAAAGAGATAGTAGTATACTCGTAACAACTAGTATGACACTATGACGACGGTATAAAGAATGGAAAAAAAACCACGGTTAGGTGGTATATATTATAATAATAATACAATTATGGATGGACGGACTGCCTGCCGACTGCCGACACAGAGGTAGCCACAGCCGTGAACTACCGCACTGTACACTGGTTGATAAAGAGATAGTAGTATACTCGTAACAATTAGGATGACACTATGACGGTATAAAGAATGAAAAAAAAAACCACGGTTAGGTGGTAGGTATATAATAATAAATAATACAATTCTGGTCGGACGGACTGCCTGCCGTGTGCCGACACAGAGGTAGCCACAGCCGTGAACTACCGCACTGTACACTGGTTGATAAAGAGATAGTAGTATACTCGTAACAATTAGGATGACACTATGACGGTATAAAGAATGAAAAAAAAAACCACGGTTAGGTGGTAGGTATATAATAATAAATAATACAATTCTGGTCGGACGGACTGCCTGCCGTGTGCCGACACAGAGGTAGCCACAGCCGTGAACTACCGCACTGTACACTGGTTGATAAAGAGATAGTAGTATACTCGTAACAATTAGGATGACACTATGACGGTATAAAGAATGAAAAAAAAAACCACGGTTAGGTGGTAGGTATATAATAATAAATAATACAATTCTGGTCGGACGGACTGCCTGCCGTGTGCCGACACAGAGGTAGCCACAGCCGTGAACTACCGCACTGTACACTGGTTGATAAAGAGATAGTAGTATACTCGTAACAATTAGGATGACACTATGACGGTATAAAGAATGAAAAAAAAAACCACGGTTAGGTGGTAGGTATATAATAATAAATAATACAATTCTGGTCGGACGGACTGCCTGCCGTGTGCCGACACAGAGGTAGCCACAGCCGTGAACTACCGCACTGTACACTGGTTGATAAAGAGATAGTAGTATACTCGTAACAATTAGGATGACACTATGACGGTATAAAGAATGAAAAAAAAACCACGGTTAGGTGGTAGGTATATAATAATAAATAATACAATTCTGGTCGGACGGACTGCCTGCCGTGTGCCGACACAGAGGTAGCCACAGCCGTGAACTACCGCACTGTACACTGGTTGATAAAGAGATAGTAGTATACTCGTAACAATTAGGATGACACTATGACGGTATAAAGAATGAAAAAAAAACCACGGTTAGGTGGTAGGTATATAATAATAAATAATACAATTCTGGTCGGACGGACTGCCTGCCGTGTGCCGACACAGAGGTAGCCACAGCCGTGAACTACCGCACTGTACACTGGTTGATAAAGAGATAGTAGTATACTCGTAACAATTAGGATGACACTATGACGGTATAAAGAATGAAAAAAAAAACCACGGTTAGGTGGTAGGTATATAATAATAAATAATACAATTCTGGTCGGACGGACTGCCTGCCGTGTGCCGACACAGAGGTAGCCACAGCCGTGAACTACCGCACTGTACACTGGTTGATAAAGAGATAGTAGTATACTCGTAACAATTAGGATGACACTATGACGGTATAAAGAATGAAAAAAAAAACCACGGTTAGGTGGTAGGTATATAATAATAAATAATACAATTCTGGTCGGACGGACTGCCTGCCGTGTGCCGACACAGAGGTAGCCACAGCCGTGAACTACCGCACTGTACACTGGTTGATAAAGAGATAGTAGTATACTCGTAACAATTAGGATGACACTATGACGGTATAAAGAATGAAAAAAAAACCACGGTTAGGTGGTAGGTATATAATAATAAATAATACAATTCTGGTCGGACGGACTGCCTGCCGTGTGCCGACACAGAGGTAGCCACAGCCGTGAACTACCGCACTGTACTGTGTCTGCTGCTAATATAGACTGGTTGATATTTAAAGAGATATTAGTAGTATACAACAATACTATACTGGTGGTCAGGCACTGGTCACCACTCCTGCAGCAAAAGTGTGCACTGTTAATTAATATAATTGTACTCCTGGCTCCTGCTAACAACCTGCAGTGCTCCCCAGTCTCCCCCACAATTAATTATAAGCTTTTAAATTTATACATTGATGACTGTGCAGCACACTGGGCTGAGCTGAGTGCACACAGACTGAGTCACACTGTGTGACTGACTGTGCTGTGTATCGTTTTTTTTTTCAGGCAGAGAACGGATATAGCAGAGAGAAGTGAACGGATATATTATATTAAATAAAAGTTAACTAGCAACTGCACTGGTCACTGACTGTGGTAAACTAACCATGTCTGCGACTCTGCACAATCTCTCTCTCTCTATCTAATCTATCTCTATTCTAATGGAGAGGACGCCAGACACGTCCTCTCCCTATCAATCTCAATGCACGAGTGAAAATGGCGGCGACGCGCGGCTCCTTATATAGAATCCGAGTCTCGCGATAGAATCCGAGCCTCGCGAGAATCCGACAGCGTCATGATGACGTTCGGGCGCGCTCGGGTTAACCGAGCAAGGCGGGAAGATCCGAGTCGCTCGGACCCGTGAAAAAAACCATGAAGTTCGGGCGGGTTCGGATTCCGAGGAACCGAACCCGCTCATCTCTAGAAATCACTTTAACTGAATCTGTTCGTCCGTATGCGGCTAGTTGCCATGGTTACCGGCGCCGGACAAGTGACGCGACTTCCGGTGCGTCCGAGGCAGCCGCGTCCGGAAGCGCTCGCTGGGAGAAGGCGGCCGTGGATACCCGGTACACACCGTGACGGACGGGGAGGGGTAAGTCCTCTGTAGGTATTTAAATTGTTTCACTGTTCACTTGCACTTTGTCTGAAGAAGGGGTAGCATCCCCGAAACGTCACATTAAAGCAGGCCCCAAGGGGCTTTTTTCACGTTTACCTGTGGTTATCAGTCTCTGAGTGCCGCCTACACCATTCTGGATTTCTACATACTTGGGTTCACAGCCCCACAGGAGGGCACCGGAGCAAGTCAGTTTGTCTGGAGTGCCGGAAGATTCCAAGGTTGTTATGTTATAACGGGCCAACGCTCTGCTGCGGTGGGTAAGTTCGTTGTGAGACCACTTCAAGGCACCCGACGTGGTACTATTATCCTTCTACAGTTCCTCACTGCACTGGCACTTTGCTTCACATTATTGATCAGGACACTTATAGCACTTTTTGTTTTTTTGGCAAGCATTAGCCTTTTCTTGGCAAGCACTTACCTGTTTGGCAGCAATATTTTGCAAGTTTCCCTCTATTGCAATAGAGCCGACAACACATATGGCCACCTCCGAGGGTGAGGGTGACTTTACCTCTTTTCTCATCGAGTGTGACAACTATGAAACTCTGAGTTTTTCTGATATAGATGCAGAAAGTATACTGCATAAGGACTCAGCTTTTACCGACATCCCGGCAGAGTCACATGATGAAGTTTTCAGAGAGTTATATAAGCTCAAGAAAAGGGAACTGGATTTCCTATATCATAGCAGGACACTCTCTGATTATCATCGTGCAAAACAGATCCCGCGGGGCTTCCGTATTCATAACACCCCTACAATAGGGCGTTACAATGTAAATTTCTGTAAACGATGGATTTCCATTTTAAATAAATGTTCCATGGACCTGATGCTCCTGGTGATCGAAGAGTTGACACGGGAGTGGAACGTCACCAAACATAATATCAGCGTGTTTGAAAAGGAACATTTGTCGACCCTCACTACTGACACCTCCACAGATTGGCTTGCTAAGCTCCAGCTTCAAGTGGACACATATAAGAATGATCTCCTCAAATATAAAAGAGAAAAGTACAAAAAAGTAGTGGCCGATTACTCGCAACATCGGGTCTATCAATGGCTACATCACACTAAGAATTTCTCTGGCAATAAGCAATTCGTTCAACCTCGGAGACAGCCACAAAGAGTGAGATTCTCCAGTACATCAGCAAGCGAGTCTGAAGATCAAGGTAAGCGAGGTGCCAGTTCTACAATCACAGGCACCCCTTTAGGGGTCAACACCCGGGCAGGGGCCCGAGGCAAAGGCCAACGCGCAGGGGGGGCCAATCGTGGAGGCAAAGGCAAAAAGTCCAGAAAAAACAACTAAGTACCATCTTCAATCTGTCTTCATGTACTTTGAATTTACATGAAGAACAGCTACTACAGAAAGGACTGTCCTTCGTACCGACCAATTGGCCAGACCCCTTTAAATGGAAGGTCGACACATTCAGATTTCATCGTTCTCTTAAACTCAAAGAACATTTTTTCAAACATCCAGTTGCAACAGTGGACAAGACACCAGCCAGGATCCTAAAACTGGGCCAAAGATCAAGATTTGACCCACAGTCATCCAATGCTTCGTTGCGAACATTTCATAGACTATTAGAGAGAAGCACGGACGTCAAGCCCAAACCTATTAGGCACAACTTATCCAAGGATGAACGTGAAGCCCTGATCAAATTAAAAAGTCGGCATGATATAGTTGTAAGATCAGCCGACAAGGGGGGCTCCATAGTTATCCAGGACACTAACAAGTATGTTGCTGAATGCACCCGGTTATTAGGTGACTCAGCCACATACCGTAAGCTGGAAGGTGATCCCACACAGGCGTGTAAACTTAAATTGGATGCTATTCTTAAACAGGCCAAAGATGCAGGCCTGCTATCTCAAACCATTTGGGAAAAATTGACAACAAATTTTCCAGTCATGCCCATTTTTTACACGCTACCAAAGGTGCACAAGGACGCACAGAATCCCCCGGGCAGACCCATCATCTCTGCCCGGGGCTCGCTGTGCGAGCCAATTGCGGTGTACCTTGACACGTTCTTGCAACCGTGTATACAGAATACATTTACACACCTTAAAGATACAGGTGCACTTCTTGATAAACTACGTACCCTGCAGTCGGTGACGGGAGATACTACACTGGTCACACTAGATGTGGCCAGTTTGTATACATCCATCCCTCACACAGCAGGCGTAGAAGCGGTGAGACGTCTGATCACTGGGAATGGTTTATACCAGGGTCCGGACATCGATCTGTTTCTTACGCTATTAACTTTCACGCTGGAGCATAACTTTTTCATGTTCAATGGCAGCTATTATTTACAGCTAACGGGGTGTGCGATGGGTTCTTCCGTCGCACCCTCGTTCGCCAATAGTTACATGTGGGAGGTGGAGAGGAATCTCTTTTTTGAGGATAGGACTATTGCCAATGCCCTGGGTCTATATTACAGGTACATAGAAGATCTGCTGATTTTTTGGCAACAAGACATTGGCAGATTGCAAGAAATCATAGATCAACATAATCTGTCAGAAAGTCCGATTAAATTCACAATTTCACATGATAAGCAGCGCATTTGCTTTTTGGATATCTTGATAGAATTAAAGGATGGGCAAATCCAAACCTCTCTTTATACCAAGCCCACAGACCGGAATACGGTCCTTCATGCTGATAGCTTTCATCCAAAACCAACAATCCGGGGGCTGCCCTTCTCACAGTTAGTACGGGTATGCAGGAATAATAGCAACACCGAGATTAGGGAGGAACAACTCAACATTATGATAAAGAAATTTGAGGAAAGAGGATACCCCAGAAGTGAGTTGTTGCACGCACGTACAAGAGCGCTAGCCAGCTTTCAAGAGGACAGGAGTAGTAGTCCCAAACGTACAGTAAATACAGTTACCTGGGTTAACGAATTTAACACGTTAAGTACACATACTACCAAGAAGGCTAAGGAGATGTGGCAAATAGTGGCCACAGACCCAGACTTGGGCTGCTTCCATAGAAGTCGTCTTAGACCTAGCTATACGCGAGGGAAGAACCTCAAAGATTTATTGGTAAAAACAGATATCACCGGCTTTGAGGAGGGTGAGACCCCTGGGCACTTTCTTAGCAGAAAGAATGGCTGTTTCCGATGTCTAGGTTGCACCACATGCTCCTTTTTGGTCACGGGCGACTCTATTCCTCATCCCCATACCAACAAGAGATTTAGTATCAAGTGGCCATTAACGTGCACCAGTAAACACGTCATTTATGTCATCATTTGCCCGTGTGGGCTGTACTATGTTGGGAAGACAGAGTGCCAACTAAAGGTACGTCTTACCCAACATAGGTCAGCCATTAGGGCAGCTTTGGCAACAGGGAAAAGTGACCAACCGGTAGCCCGGCACTTTCTTTTGCACAAACATAATTTATCTAGTTTGCGCTATAAAGCAATAGACCATGTGCCAGCACCCAGAAGAGGGGGCGATAGGGGGAAAGCACTGTTACAACTTGAATCCAGATGGATTTTTCGTCTAGACTGTGTGGCCCCCAAGGGCCTCAACGAATCCCTGAATTTGAGCTATTTTTTTATAATTATTTTTTATAATTGATTGCATAACGAGCAGGTCTTAGTAAATAGGGTCAAGTTCGGGCCCACTTTTCAGAGTATTCGTTTTCATTTTCATTTTTATTCTCACTTTTTTTTTTTTTTTTAATTGTTTATTTTAATTTACAGGTTATAAACTTTACAGGTTACAAACATTACAGCAGCCTCCCCCTATTCTTGGGGTGGGCTGTTCCGTCTAACATTATAGTACCAAAAGCAGAGATATAACCTTAAAATAAGGAACATATGGTTCCCATGATGCACAGATACAGCAAGGAGTTATGCATCGGGGTAAGCAGATACTGTTCAATTGGATGGGAACCAAAAAAACAAGCTCATGATTATATCAATAAGAGGATAAAGACTAAAGAAAGAGAACATGAAGGGCGAGAAGAAGAGACAGGGAAGACTGAGAGGGAATAGAGTAGAGGGGGAGAGGGGACAAGGTTGGAGAGAGGCCGCTGGTACGCCCCCGTGTTGCGCTGGCTACGCACAGGGCGCCAGTACAAGATGGAAAGTGCTATTCGGGGAACACGGAAAGGATATGTTGAGGATATCCCACGGGCTACTTATCAGGTTAGGAGAGTACAGGGATCATAATAGGAGGGCCGTCGAGCTCCCGGAGGGTCGTACTCCATGTGCGGGAGCCTGTGAGTCGAACCATAGTTCCCAGTTTTGAAGGAACTGGAAAGATCTGTTATGGAGGTATGCAGTGATTTTTTTCCATACTTGCGAAGTACCATACTTTGTTGATGATCTGTTGTATAGGGGGGGGCTCCTTCTTTTTCCAATGGAGGGCAATTGCGCATCTAGCCGCGTTCAAGATCTGTGTCAGTAATTTACCCGAGTTCGGAGGTGCATTGGCAATGGGGAGACCTAGCAGGAATGACCAAGGGTCTTTGTATATCCGGGTCTGGAGTACTGTACTCAGCAAGTGTGCGACTGAATCCCAGTATAGCTTAATTTTGGGGCACGTCCACCATATGTGGAGGAAAGAGCCATGTCCTCCGCACCCTCTCCAGCACAAAGGCTGAGAGGAGGGAAACATTTTGTGGAGTCTAGAGGGGACTAGATACCACCTATATAATATTTTATATGCGTTTTCCTTAACTAAGGTTGAGATAGAGGATTTCGCGGCCGCCGTAAAGATATCTGACCAATCATAGTCATCCGGTATCGGGCCAAGGTCCTGTTCCCACTTGAGTATAAAAGCCGGGGTCACCGATTTATCCTCTGCCTGGAGAAGGGAATACAGTAGGGTGATGATTCCTCGAGCAAGCGGTTTGTGATAACAATAGGACTCCAGAGTGGAGAGAGGTTGGAATGGGGATGAGCTCATTAAGGACGAGACAAAATGTTTCACCTGGAGATAGGTAAAAGGATTCGCTTCCGGGAAGTCATGTTTTGATATGATATCCGGTAAGGGTGCACAAGACCCCTCGGACAACACATCTAGAACAAAGCGAATGTTATGTGTCGACCATGGGCGCGAGCGGGTTATGGATTGGCCTGGGACGAAAGCAGGGTTGTCCCATAAGGGGGTAAGCGCCGAGGGGAATGACAGCATGTGGAAATGACGTGTGCAATAGTCCCAGATCTGGCATGTGAATTCCAGAACCGGGTGGAGTTGCAAATGGGGAGATCTAGTTTTAGGAGGGGATAAGAGTATAGATGATAGAGATGGAGTGTGGCTAAGCGTCCTCTCTAACTGAAGCCAACGTATGGGCTGCGTAGGGGCGAACCATGCCACTGCTTGGCTGAGATGGGTAGCCAGATAGTAAAGACGGATGTCTGGGAATCCTCTCCCCCCTTCTTGCACTGGTTTGCGGAGGGTAGAAAACCCTATCCTAGGGGTTTTATTTCTCCACACAAAACGAAGCAACCACGAATGGATTTGTGCCAGTACCGAATCCGGGACTTTCACTGGCAGCGTCTGAAACAAATAGAGGAGACGGGGGATAATATTCATTTTCAGAGCAATAATACGACCCAGCCAAGAGATGATTAGTGATTGCCATTTATGGAGATCGGCCTTAAGGTTTTTAAGCAATGGCGAGAAGTTTTCCTTAAACAAGTCTCCATAGCGACTCGTAATATAGACCCCCAGATATCGAATTTTAGAAGTGCACCAGGAGAATTTAAAGTTGTTTTGCATGTTGGCTATTTGGGAAGGGGAGATGTGGAAGGGAAGAGCTTCTGTCTTGGACCAATTGACTTTGTAGCCCGATATATTTCCGTAATCAGACAGGAGAGTAAAAAGGTTCGGCAGAGAGGTGTGAGGTGAGGAAAGTGATAGGAGGACGTCGTCTGCGAACAAGGAGATCTTGTAAACAGAGTCCCCCACTTCCAGTCCTCCGATATCAGGCGAGGCTCGTATGCGGGCTGCTAATGGCTCTATCACTAAGGCAAAAATCAGGGGTGAGAGTGGGCAGCCCTGTCTGGTACCATTGGAAATGTTCAAAGGGTCTGATTGTACTCCGTTCACAGATACCCTAGCGGAAGGGGTCGAGTATAAAGCTTGTATCCCTGCAAGGAATTCCCCCTGAAAACCCAAATGAGCAAGGGTTTCAAACATAAAGGGCCATCCTATTCTGTCAAATGCTTTCTCCGCGTCCAGAGAAAGCAAGAGAGCAGGAGTGTGTGTAAGGTTGATATAATGAGTCAGGCTAATAACTCGTCTCGTGTTGTCTCGGGCTTGGCGGCCGGGAATAAATCCTACCTGGTCGTTATGGATAAGGTGGGGCAAGACACTATTTAGACGGAGGGCTAATATTTTGGCATAGATCTTGATATCTGAGTTAAGTAGTGATATAGGCCTATAATTAGCGCAATTAGATGTGTCCTTACCCTCCTTAGGAATGACTATAATCTTAGCCTCCAGTGCCGATTTGGAGAAAGAAGCTCCCTGCAAGACAGCATTGAAAAGGGCTGAGAGGTGAGGTGTAAGCTGGGGGAGAAAGGTCTTGTAATATGCGGCCGTAAAGCCGTCTGGGCCAGGGGCTTTGTTAAGTTTTAGGGTTTTGACAACAGTGGCAATTTCTTCGTCGGATATCTCTGAATTCAATTCGGCAGAAACCGATGAGCTCAGACGAGGGAGATGGCAGTGGGATAGGAAGGTACGGATAGCCCCAATAAAGTCTGGTTTCGTCTGAGTGGTCTCATGGGCGTTGTATAGCTTCTCGTAGAAGCGAGAGAAAGTTTCAGTGATACGTTTAGGATCCCTAGTCTTCTCACCAGAGAGAGGCTGGATGGACATAACGTTGTTCCTTGCAAGTTTAGCCCGGAGCCTAGAGGCTAATAGCCGATCGGCTTTATCCCCTTTTTCGTAGAAAGATTGGTTGAGCCACTTCAGGCTGGTCTCCACCTTCGTCGTCAGGAGCATATTTAATTCACCTCTGACCGCAGATAGGGAGGAGAGATCCGTTTCGGACCCTGTTTTTTTGTGTTTCAGTGAGAGGGAACTAAGCATGTCTGAGAGTTCCCGGATGTGTTTAGATCTGGTCTTCTTGTTATAAGAGGAGGCGCTGATCAGGCATCCACGTATAACCGCTTTATAAGCGTCCCATAGTAACATAGGGGGAACAGATGGGGATGCGTTTGTCTCAAAGTAGTGGGAGATTTCGGCGGCTATGTGGGCTTTCGTTTGGGGGTTAAGAAGGAGTCTGTCATTCAATCTCCACACAGGATGGCGAGCGGGTGGATGTGAGCCCTGGACATCTACAGTGACCGGGCCGTGGTCTGACCACGTGTTGGGGTGAATGGAGGTGTCTATGATACATTGCGCAGGCTCCGAACTCAGGAAAATCATGTCCAGTCTTGTGTAAACATCGTATATGGGGGAATAGTATGTGTAATCTTTAGCAGTCGGCTCTTTCACTCTCCATGTATCGAAGAGAAGGTGGCGTGACAGCAGGAGGTTCAAAGCAGCTGTATTACGCGTATGTGAGGGGCGCATAGATCTGGGCAGAGGTTTAGATCTGTCCAGAACGCTGTCCAAAGTCACATTAAAATCCCCCCCTAATACCACACTACCGCATCTGTGTAGGGCTAAGAGGCTATTTAGGGAGTGGAAAAAGGGGGCCTGGTTCTGGTTTGGAGCATAGACATTTAAGAATGTATAGGGGGACCCGTTTAACAACCCCATCAGCAACAGGTATCTACCTTCAGGGTCGCTCAGTATTTCAGAGGGGATGAAATCTAAATGATTAGCAAAGAGTACAGAGACCCCTTTCTTCTTGCGTATGGGGTCGCAAGCATGGAAAGTGAGCGGGAAGTGTTTGGACTTAAGTTCTGGATGAGATTTACCCAAGAAATGAGTCTCCTGTAGGAAAACAATGTCGCCTTTAAGTTGCTTAAGGGATTGGAATAAGAGAGAGCGTTTACGCGGGCTATTCAGACCTTTCGTGTTCAATGTGATTATTCTATGAACCATGGTATGAGAACAGAGCACTCTTCATGTGGGAGCGCACCAGCTGGGCTCCGAAAGAGATAGGGGAAGGGAAAGGAAAGAGGATCAGAGAGAGAAGAAAAGAGAGGGTAGGAGAACAGATGAAGGACAAGCATATATTAGTATCAGTGGCTAGAGGGCGGAGAAAATCCATTCTCGTTAGTCGGACCCAAGGAAGAAGTCGACCCGCAGGTCCAGGTCGTCCGACGTCGACCTTAAAGGTCGAATGGGGGGTGGGTGGACCTAGCTGCTCGGAGAGGAGACCAGGTCCCGTGTGCAATCAGACTAAAATTAAGTGTACATATTGCGAACAATAAACTAGGGGAGCTTAAAGGGGAGGGAGAAGGGGAGGGAGGAGGGGGGGAGGAGGGAGGGAAACAGCATTAATGGAACTGGGGGTAAACATGTCATGTCGACCACATAGCAACAATAATAACATTACAACCTGCATGAGGTAAAGAGAGAAGGTTCGGCCCAGACGGGCCTCCCGGGGCCGGAGCCCCCGCGGCCAGCCACGACGAACCCCGGCCCCGAGGGCCCGGACAGGCCCCCCCACAACAGGATCACCAAGGCAATAAATGGTAAACATTAGCTTAACCAAAGTCTCTACATCCTATGGGGATCTTGGCATAGTGCGGAAAGACCCCCTGCAGTCCGTTAGGGGCTCGTATGCGCATCGAGACCCATCATGGACATCTATACATGGCGATTCATGTGTCTGGGGAGGTGTGGGAAGCAGATCCGACGGTGGTCCAGTTTGAGGCTGGGGCTGTGAGAGAAGGGGAGGTGTTGACTGGAAGAGAGCGTTGAGGAGTGGTCGGGGGGCCGGAGATGTTCAGTTGATGGAGTAGTTGGAGGGCCTCATCTGGGGACCTAGCAGAGAGGGTTTTACCATCCGCTCTGACTTGGAGGGCAAAAGGGAAGCCCCATCTGTATCTGACATTATGATCTCTTAGGGCTTTGGTTATGTCTTTTAGCTCCCTCCTTCTGTTCAGCGTGACCGGCGACAGGTCCTGGAAGATCAAGAGATCGGAGCCCTCGAACGGGATAGTCGACATCCTCCTGGTTTTGGCGTAGACTCGATCTTTGACCGCGAAATAGTGAAAGCGGAGAATTACGTCTCTTGGTGTTTTGGCGTCTTGGGATCTAGGACGTAGAGCCCTGTGGGCCCTATCTAGAAGAAGCATATCATCTGGGACGGAGGGAGCAAGTGAGCGGAAGAGGCGGAGTAGATAATCCGTGAGGTGATTTTGTTCCACCGTCTCGGGAACGTTGCGTATTCTAAGATTGTTCCGACGGCCTCTGTTGTCCAAATCTTCCTGTTTATCCGCTAAGAGCATAACATCCGTACGCATTTGAGATATCTCCTGTTCTGATTCTTGTTGGAAGGCGATAAGCTCTTCTTGTTTTCTTTCGATGGCATCCACCCTGGTGCCCAGGCTATCCACGTCCGATTTTAGACCCGAGATAGCCTTCTGTACTTCTGCACGAATTGATTTTTTGATATTACGCATCTCGGATAGGAGAAGGGCGACATCAGCCTTTGTGGCGGGAGTGGAGGAAGAGTCATCGTCCGAGTCTTTGTCAGAGGTTGCTGAAGTGGGTGGGGGTGAGGTTGCTCTCCGGGCGGAAGATGGAGCCGAATTCTTGAAGTAGCCCACCAGGTTATGGGCATTCGTCTTTTTCCCCCCTTTAGGCATATTGGCGGAAAGAGGTGAGGTAGGTTGGTTGTCAACACCTGGGAAGGACGAGGGAGGCTCCTATATCATTAGGATCACACACGGAACCAGGTGTAGTACATATCGAGGTCACATGCTAGGCACTTTGAAGAAGATGGTCAAAAGGGTCCAGCTGGGCATGCCACGGCATGTAGGTAATGAGTGACGCTTCTAAGCTCCGGCAGGATTGGGATCCTCCGGAGGCCGGGGCTTCTTTTAGAGATACTCAAGGCCCTGCAGGCGTCACGTGTGTGGGTGTCAGGGGGGGGGGGGGGGGGGAGGGCCCTGCAGGGTGCTTAAAGAGTACCGTTGTACCGGTAATAGTGGCCTGAACCCTCTGAGGTGCTATCTGGTCCAGTAGTTCTAGCCCGTAGGAGCACCTATAGGGTGTGATAGGGTGTTCAGGAGGTGAGGGTGAGAGCAGGGTAAGGAATTCTGATGAGGTCACTAAGCGAGGCTCAGAGGGTGAAGTGGAGCCGCAGTGGGCCGGTCTGATGGAGTGTGTTCTGCTCCCAAGATGGCCGCCGGACTTCTTCTAGCTCCGCCGGGCTGCCCCGTTTTCGTCCTGGTCCCTGACCTACGGAGCTGGTAAAAGCAACAGGGAGCCCTCTAGAATGTGCAGCGGCTTACTGAGGGGTCAGGAGCGAGGAGAGAGGCCACATCTCCAGATCTAGGGTGACGATGTGTAGATGTATAGGAAAAATTCAAAAACTGTGAAGCGGATGGGGTATTGTCCAGTGCCGTGCAGCGAAAGGAAGGTGAATTACATATACATCACGGGTGCTTTTTTCAATATGTAAAAGACGGCATAGGTGGGAGTGACAGCCACAGGTGTCTGTTCAGACAGGTGTCCAGACCACGGCTGTAGGGGTGCTTTTAATAGATGCCAGGTGTCCCCAGGATCGGTGCGTATGATAGTGGGTGAGAACTCCGAGTTCCTTCATCCAGGGCTGCCTAAGAATCCAAGATGGCCGCCGTGGTACATGCAGGTCTGGAAAACCTCAGATTAAATGCTGACCCAGTGCCTTTTGGGCGGTGTGTCCCCGTCTGGTAGGTGTCTGAGGGATTGAAGTAGGTTGTGGGGCAACGTGGGGTAAGAGTGGGTACGCTGGGCACCGCTGTGGGTCCCGTTTCAGTCTCCGTCTGGGCCTGGAGCTCGCGGTCGGGGGAAGGCGAAAATCGAGGCCCTGGTCTCTTCTGTCAGCGTAGGCCTCGATTCCGCCTGTGGTGTAAGGGCCTCTCGGGCTAGCCCCGTGCTCGGAGGGGTGTCCGCAGCTGTGTGCAGAGTCGAGTGAGAGGGTAGGAGACCGCAGGGGAGCCGTCAGGCTGTGGAGGGACTCACGTGTATGGAGGCCGCCGGGCGTCCGTCCGGTCCGTTCCCGGCCTTCTATCTCCGGATCCCCGGGCAGCTGGAGCTCTTGGAGCACTTGGCCGGCAGTGGAGGGTCCTTCTTAACTGCTGGCAGCAGTTGATGAGCGTTTTGGGCTCCGGAACGAGTCCGCACCGCGGTCCGCCAGGTCCCGGAGCCGTCGTCGGTGGTGCGTGAAACTTGAGGCCCCGGCTTCGTCTGGTCCGTAGGCCGCAATCCGCAGGAGCAGTTAAAACTGCTCCCCGATTCTGCGGCACCTTTAGGGGCTCGGTAGGGGGACCAGGGGAAACAGTGAGGGTAATTGTGTACCCAGGAAGGCTTGTAAGGGGGGTAAAACTGTGTTTAATCTCCCGTAGTTTGAGGAGCTCTGCAAAGTTGCTTCTGACTCCATTCACAGCCAGGCCACGCCCCCCTTTTATTCTCACTTTTATCATTCCCTGTTTCTCGAGATAAATACATGAATACTTAAAGAGTCATAAATGATAAGGTCCATGATCAGAGAGGTGCAGGTACACTACATAGAGATATAAGCCAATAGAGGGTATAATCTAAAAAGCTCCACCCCCTCTGTTTTACCTATCTTCTTCACCTATTTTTTACTTATTTTTCACTTATTTTTTACAGATATCTACGCTAGGGGGGTAGCACATGTAATTAATACATTAGGTGGGTCAGATTAGGTCACCAATGTGCAGGCTAATTGCTGCTATAAAAATGTTTAAAAATTGTTTTAAATTTTTTTTTTTAAACTCTTAGAGCAAAAAACTTTTTTATGATTATCACTATGTCTAACATGCTATATGAGCACATGTAAGTTTAGCTATTCTGTTTTTAGTATTATATTGATTATCACGGAATGTACTTGGCACTGCAATGTGGGGCCGATGTGTCTCACTCTTAATTCTGATTGTGTTTTGTGTTTAGCACTGTGGGGACTTTAACTGAATCTGTTCGTCCGTATGCGGCTAGTTGCCATGGTTACCGGCGCCGGACAAGTGACGCGACTTCCGGTGCGTCCGAGGCAGCCGCGTCCGGAAGCGCTCGCTGGGAGAAGGCGGCCGTGGATACCCGGTACACACCGTGACGGACGGGGAGGGGTAAGTCCTCTGTAGGTATTTAAATTGTTTCACTGTTCACTTGCACTTTGTCTGAAGAAGGGGTAGCATCCCCGAAACGTCACATTAAAGCAGGCCCCAAGGGGCTTTTTTCACGTTTACCTGTGGTTATCAGTCTCTGAGTGCCGCCTACACCATTCTGGATTTCTACATACTTGGGTTCACAGCCCCACAGGAGGGCACCGGAGCAAGTCAGTTTGTCTGGAGTGCCGGAAGATTCCAAGGTTGTTATATATATATATATATATATATATATATTATATATATATATATATATATATATATATATATATATATTAAAAAAGTGTACTGTATACAATACATAGAACTGCTAGGGCAAAATACTGGAGCGTATCTATTTTATTAGCTACCTCAATCTGTTTCAATAACCTGAAAGAAAATTAAGTATACAGTAGTGATTAAGGCCAAATATACTGCTTAAAAGTTTACATTTTGTATTAAGTAAGCAAAACATTGGAAAAACATTCTAATGATAAAGAATCTGAGTTAGTGGTGGCTTCCTTATTTGTTCAAACTACAGGACACTGACTTCTATATATATTCCATTTCCAACAAAAACAAATAGATACATAAATCCAGTTATAGCAATAAGATCTTAACAGAGGTGTAGCTAGGTGCTATGGTGCCCGGAGCAAGGGTATGTTTTGGCGCCCCCTCCCCTGTACTGAATTGGGTGCATGTTACATTTAAAAAAAAAAAAAAAAAAAGGTTTAAAAATCCTAAATTGGTGACAGGGCTGGTTCTAGACCTTGTGGCCCTCAGGGCGAAAGTTTCCTTTGGGCAACCCCCATGTTTAAAATAGGGGTATGACCACAGAGTAGTAACAATTCAAATAACACCACTCAGTATTGTACATTATTCATGCTATACCACAGGAAAGCCGCTTATACACATTACACCACAGTAGAGCCGCTTATAAACATTACACCATAGTAGAGCCACTAATACATGTTATGCCACAGTAGAGCCACTTATACAAGTTACACCACAGTAGAGCCGCTTATACACGTTACACCACAGTAGAGTCGCTTATACACGATACACCACAGTAGAGTTGCTTATACACGTTACACCACAGTAGTCACTTATACACGTTACACCACAGTAGAGTCACTTATACACGTTACACCACAGTAGAGTCACTTATACACGTTGCACCACAGTAGAGCAGCTTATACACATTACACCACAGTAGAGCTGCTTATACACGTTACGCTACAGTAGAACCGCTTATACACGTTACACCACAGTAGAGCCGCTTATACATGTTACACCACAGTAAAGCTGCTTATACATGTTACACCACAGTAGAGTCACTTATACACGTTACACCACAGTAGAGCCGCTTATACACGTTATGCCACAGTAGAGCCGCTTATACACATTACACCACAGTAGAGCCGCTTATACACATTACACCACAGTAGAGCCGCTTATACACGTTATGCCACAGTAAAGCCGCTTATACATGTTATGCCACAGTAAAGCCGCTTATACATATTACTTTGCAGCTTCTAATGCAGAGAGAGGTGCTGCAACAGCAGCTGGGACAGAGAGAGGTGCTGCAGCATCAATGTAGAGAGAGAGGTGCTGCAGTAGCCGGGGCAGAGGGGGTGCTGCAACAGCCGAAGCAGAGAAAGGTGCTGCAGCAACCAAAGCAGAAAGTGGTGTTGCAGCAGCCGTGGCAGAGAAAGGTGTTGCAGCAGCCAAGGCAGAGAGAGGTGATGCAGCAGCTGGGGCAGAAAGAGGTGCTGCAGCAGCTGAGACAGAGAGAGGTGCTGCAGTAGCTGGGTCAGAGAGAGGTGCGGCAGCAGCCGGAGCAGAAAGAGGTGTGGCAGGACAGAAGTAACCCTGCTGCTGCTCAGCTACAAGCAGACAGTGAGACATAAAGAAGGTGGCTGTCCTGCTGGCTGTCAGTGTCTTCTGCTCACACCTCTGACCTGCCCTGTTCCCTACCTAGTCTCAGAGTCTGAGTCAGTGTGCCCGTACAGCGGCCCGCGGCATAGTGAGTGGAAGAGGGGGGGGGGAGAGGCACCTGGAGATCGCGCTCCACTGGAGCCACTTTCGCTACACCCCTGGATCTTAAGAACAAAATAAATACCCGTATAGGTGTTTGTTATATGCTTTGGGTTTGCTTTCTAAGGGTATTTCTTCCAACTGCAACACGCATGCAGTACAGATACCCTGTGGATCCTCAATGAATGTATTTGAAAACAAAATGAAAAATTCTTTGTATCTTACATGTATAACAAAATCTTTCATATGTCCCATTAATATGGCTGGGCTACGGGGCCAGCTGGTAAACAGTCTGTGAAGAACATACGGATAACCCCAGGTGGCTTGTTTCTGCATTATATGTTTAGAGTGTATGTGTTATTTAGGTAATTTTTCAGTGTCCATTCCTTCCATTTAGAAGATTATTGCAGTAAATAGCAAACAACATGATGTGCCTACAACGCTCACAGCGATCCAATGTGACAACTGCCTACTGGCTGCCAGATGGGACACGTGAAGGTTTAGCGGAGCGCTGTTACACTGAAGTCCGAAGATAGCAAATGTACATAGCAGTCACATATTGCACAGCCTAGAATACACATCAGCCTTAATGAAGCACTACTATCCCAATTATTACATCATGGATACCTTCACAGCCCCTTTGGTAATCACTCTGGAATCATACTGGCAAGTTCCGCTGCAGAATCTCTCCTTATCAATCTAGCAATACACTATAGCCAATATGCAGCAACAGCAGCATTATTGCACCAAACAAAACTTTCAAGCAAAAACCACAGAACATCCGGCTGGCTATCAAAGGCTCTGCATAGTGGCATAGACAGAGCTGGATTAAGGGGGGGGGCCCGGGGGATACGTACCCCGGGCCCCCCTTTCCAAAAGGGCCCCCTGCCACACCGCAGATCGGATCTCTCTTCCGATCCGATCTGCGGTGCTGTGTTCCCCGGCTCCCGTCCTCACTGCAGCAGCAGCTGCGCACAGACAGGACAGCTGAGCTGAGCGACGGCTCAGCTGTCCAATAATGTATCAATGAAACAGCCTGCGTGCCCAGCCAATGACTAAGCGGCAGGCTGCTTTATTCATACTTTATTGGACAGCTGAGCCGTCGCTCAGCTCAGCTGTCGTGTCTGTGCGCAGCTGCTGCTGCAGTGAGGACGGGAGCCGGGGAGCACAGCACCGCAGATCGGATCGGAAGAGAGATCCGATCTGCGGCGTGGCAGGGGGGACGGGAGTGCAGGGCACATACATCCCATAGCGCTCTATCTCCCAACATACCCTACTCCAGTCCCCCAATACAATACACCCCATAACCCTCTACCCCTGCCACACACCCTATTCCCCCACATACACCCCATAATCCTCTACACCCCACAGCCTAGTCCCCGTGTTCACCCCACATACACCCAAATTCTCTAACCCCACCACACATCCTACTCCCACTGTCTCTCACATTCACACCCCAATAAACTCCCTCCTAACCCCCGCACCCGCGAAGGGACCTCCTCTGGGATATACAGTGGAGGGACGGGGACCAAAGGGGTGTCAGGTACAGGAGGCACAGGGGAGTGGGTATGTGAGGCTGACAAGGGGCATGGTATACAGCCGGCTCTAGGCTTGTGTTGTACCCCACTAGTCCCTGCGAGGCCCTGGGTGTGTGTGTGTGTATATATATATATATATATATATATATATATATATACATATATATATATATATATATATATATATATATATATATATATATAACATGTATATTCCTGCACTCGCATTAATGGAACTAACAACGGTGGGGTGCTCCTAGTGGGATTCTCCAGAATTTGGTAGGCCCACAATATTCAGACAAGAGTCCAGCAGTTTGGAGGTGCACTCATCCAGTCAATAAATATCAGCAACTTTTCTTTATTCACAATGACTTTATTGGTAGAAATTACGGCTTATTCAGTGGTCTATATATATGCTTTTATGTTTTTTTGTTTTGAGTCTTTGTAATGTATTGTGTGGATTTTATTTATTTGTTGTTTGTTGTTTTGTAGAAATCAATATATGACGCTTTTAAAGCATTATTTATAACTGGAAGCTTGTCTTGATAAAGATCCTAAAACTGAGGATCGAAACGTCGACTGAATAAGCCGTAATTTCTACCAATAAAGTCATTGTGAATAAAGAAAAGTTGCTGATATTTATTGACTGGTTGAGTGCACCTCCAAACTGCTGGACTCTTGTCTGTCTATGTCTATATATATATATATATATATATATATATATATATATATATATATATATATATATTCTGCCTTCTCTATTAGGGGCCCCACTCTCTTAAGTGCCCCGGGCCCCCCATGGTCTTAATCCGGCTCTGGGCATAGAGAGAGGTCACTGAGACAAAATCAGAGCCAATTCACCTTCATGTTCCCCCTGGAAAAGGTCTGGGCTGTAATACCATGCTTGCCTACTTCTGAAAAAGCATGTCAGGGAGAATGTATAAGCAACATTTATGAGCGTGTTAACAATGCTTAATACTCTGCTTAAGCATTGTTCATCAGTAGGACCTAATTATTGACAAAAACACATTAATACCTTTAAGGGCTTGTTCATGTATTGTGTTCCACTCACAAGTGGTTCCATATAAGGGGCCATGAGTAACCTTTTTTTAAATTGAATGTAGCCATAGGGATCATTTGGCCTTAAAACCAATGCAGGAAAATGGTGCAGATGATATCTTTTGAGTGTATATCTCTCTGATTTCTTTTTTCCCCAAGTACATAACAGCTACATACAGTGGCGTAAGTTCGTCACTGTTGCCTGGAGGCAAAATAAATATTGGTGCCCCCCTATTTCCTATATTAATATAAATGTGTGTGTGTGTGTGTGTGTGTGTGTGTGTGTGTGTGTGTGTGTGTGTGTGTGTATTTATGGAGTGTTCTGAAAAAAAATGTATATACTGTATTTATACATTTAATTGTCTTTTATTTAAAATCACACATTTCTTAGCAGTCATACCCAGGATTAGAACACATGACCTGTTACACTGACAGCAGACACTTTACTGATGGAGTTATTTGCTCCTGTAGAGGAAGCATGAGAATTCAAACTATATGAAGTTATGTGTAATTGTCAGAGAAGTATCTTCATATAGTTAAAATTCTCATTTCCTATACAGGAACAAACAGCTTCATCAGTAAGGTGTCTGCTTCCAGTGTAATAGGTTGTGGTTTCTAATCCTGGGTGTGATACTTGTAAAATGTGTATATTCAGTATAATAAAGAGGGTGTGATTTGTATGGTGCAGGGACCAGTGAGGAAGTCGGCCACTGAAAAGACAGCGGCATCTATCAATTAACTTTATTCAATGGTGTCACAGAGTAGGAGCCCGGCGGCAGATGACTCCGTTGCCTCACAGAGTTCTGCTTCTGGCTACATACTGTAATGTGGGTAAAGTACAATCAGGGAGATTGCTAGACTCATCAAGGAGATTGCTACTATTTCAGGGAGTCTCCCCGACATTCACGGTCAGTTGGCAAGTACAGTATGTGTAATACACACTGGACAATTAAAGCTGTATTGCACAAAGACACCATTGTATAGACATAGCCACCTGCAGAGATACATCCTTTTGCAGATACACAAGTATGTCCAAAGATATTGCTTAATTGCACACTCCCCCATGTGTACAGTCATTACTGTTCACACCACTACTGCTGATAATTCTTTTGCTAATGGTACAGTGCCACTCCTTCCACCTGGAACATCCTTAAATGTGTGGAGGTTCCAAAACCCTGCAGAGCAAAAATCAAAAGAGCACACTAATTAAATGTCATGCTAATGGCCGCTCAACATCATTCTAAAATGTCAGATTTCATGAACAGGGCCTGCCACCCTCTTGTTCCCTCCCTGCACTGTCCTTGTCTCTAGTGCGCTCACAGAAAGCGACTCTGATCCTTCTGTCCGCCCTTTCCCAGGGCACTGGGTCATGCAGTGCTACTGCTAATTACTGTCACTTATACCGCATTCAGACCGCAATTGCCGGATCCTACCCGGTAAGACAAACGTGTACTTACCGGGTGGGATCCGGCATTTGCGCTCCGCTGCTGGCTTTCCGACCCGGCAATATACCGGGTTGGTTGCCATAGCAGCGGAGGGAGCAGCAGCAGCAGGGGCGGGGGTGGAGGCGGCACCGGGAGATGAGCTCATCTCCTGCGCCGCCTCTCCCTATGCTGTGAATGGGAACCGTGTCGCATCGACACGGCTCCCATTCACACCGCACCTGACCCGGTAATCAACCCGGGTAAGACCCTTCTTTTTTACCGGGTTGAATTACCGGGTCAGGCGACCCGCTAAATCGTCAAAGGACCTTTCACATCGCACACTGACCCGGTTCGACACGGCAATATGCCGTGCGATGTGAAAGGGGTATTACTTAGTTTTCTATATAGCTTACTGTTTGATGTTTCCCCTTGTGCTGCCTGTTTGATTATATTAAATTGTTTATATATATATTATTGTAATTTTCCTTGTACAATCCTAGGGCAATAAACACAAATATAATTATATACATTTTCATATGCTAATTCACTTTAATACACAGATTATGAAGTTCCGTGGTATAATATACTGCTGCATTGAAGCCTATAAGTATTTAAATACCACCATCATTTGAAAATGTTTACGATGACATTTGAAGTGGTAGACTGTATTATGTAGATTGGTTTGTACATATGGTGGATTAATAGCTATTTTTTGGATTAAAAGTTTATACAGGTTGAGTATCCCTTATCCAAAATGCTTGGGACCAGAGGTATTTTGGATATCGGATTTTTCCGTATTTTGGAATAATTGCATACTATAATGAGATATCATGGCGATGGGACCTAAGTCTAAGCACAGAATGCATTTATGTTTCATATACACCTTATATACACAGCCTGAAGGTCATTTTAGCCAATATTTTTTATAACTTTGTGCATTAAACAAAGTGTGTCTACATTCACACAATTCATTTATGTTTCATATACACCTTATACACACAGCCTGAAGGTCCTTTAATACAATATTTTTAATAACTTTGTGTATTAAACAAAGTTTGTGTACATTGAGCCATCAAAAAACAAAGGTTTCACTATCACACTCTCACTCAAAAAAGTCCGTATTTCGGAATATTCCGTATTTCGGAATATTTGGATATGGGATACTCAACCTGTATATACACACAAACAACAGAGTAAATATGGGCATTATAGTGCAAATAGCTTGCTCTTCATAAAATGACAAAAATTTCCCCAAAAAAGTTGACAATTGCAATGCAATAGCCTTTTCTCAAACAATAGTTATAGTCTAAATCATTCTCTCTATCTCCCTATCAGGGCCGAAACTAGGATTTTCGTCACCCGGGGCAAGGCAGTAATTTGGCACGCCCACCCCATAAAAATATAAATAAATAAATAAATAAATAAATAAATAAATAGAAATAATAATAAAAAACCCACAAAAAAACAAAACAAACAAGCCCTATCAGACTAAAATAATCAGATTATCTAAAAAAAATGTAAAAAGTGGATACTACTGGACAATATTCCCCTTTGTGCCTCAAATGCCGAATGCGTCACATGCGCCGCCAGCGTGTTCAACTACAGGACACGCTCCTCTGTGTGTCCCCATACATTGCACTATGGGGGTCATTCCGAGTTGTTCGCTCGTTGCCGATTTTCGCTATACTGCAATTAGTCGCTTACTGCGCATGCGCAAGGTTCGCAGAGCGCATGCGCGTAGTTATTTTACACAAAAGTTAGGTATTTTACTTACAGCATAACAAAGCTTTTTCATCGTTCTGGTGATCGGAGTGTGATTGACAGGAAGTGGGTGTTTCTGGGTGGAAACTGGACGTTTTATGGGAGTGTGCGGAAAAACGCTGGCGTTTCTGGGAAAAACTCGGGAGTGTCTGAAGAAACGGGGGAGTGTCTGGGCGAACGCTGGGTGTGTTTATGACGTCAAACCAGGAACAAAACTGACTGAACTGATCGCAGTGTAGGAGTAAGTCTCGAGCTACTCAGAAACTGCTAAGAAATTTCTATTCGCAATTCTGCTAATCTTTCGTTCGCAATTCTGCTAAGCTAAAATACACTCCCAGAGGGCGGCGGCTTAGCGTGTGCAATGCTGCTAAAAGCAGCTAGCGAGCGAACAACTCGGAATCACCCCCTATGTTATAACACTTCATCACTGCACTACTTTCCCCTATCCACTGCCCTACATCACTATACTACATACCCTACATGCTGAACTACATCACTACACCACATGCCCCTATCCACTGCACTACATACCTTATATGCTACATTACGTCCCCTTATATGTTACACCACATCAGTGCACTACATGCCCCTATATACTGCAATACATTACTACACTACATACCCTATATGGTACACTACATCACTGCACTACACCCCATTATAAGCTACACCTATTTCCCCCATCTGGGAAGCAAAGCGGAGGTTGATACTGCCAACTGGGAGCACAGTGCACTTCTATAGTTTGTACGGTGCACCACACGCTAGTCGCAGCACTGCATGGCAAATAAGAGAGTTTAAGACAGTAGCCAACATAGGAGAGATCCTAGGTACTCGAGATCACCCGCACAGTGTTGGAGCCAGCTGCGGGCAGACAGATGGGTCAGATACATTGCCCTGGAAGCTGTCTGCTGTCTCACTGGAGCAGCACAGCACAGCCGGTTTAAAAAAAACAAACCCTTGCTCCTCTAACTCTTTGGCACCCCCTGAAATCCTGCACCCGGGGCGCATGCCCCCTTAGGGCCCCCCCTAGTTACGGCCCTGTCCCTATCAACATTTAAACCAGTATTCAATTAGCCCCTTTAATTCCCCCCCTCCCCAAAAAAATATCGGGCGATGGTCATTATTGGGCTATTCAATAACCGATGGTCACTACCAGGCTATTCAATTAAAGCCCCTTTTATTTTTTCTAGAGAAAAATGTCCAGTTTTCATGCGATACCACATAGGATCCAGGATAAGTATCATTCGGAACCCATGTGTTATCGCCGTCTCTGAGCTCTTCCTATCGGGGATTATGCTTCTGGTGCCTCATTCTGAGAAAAAAAGCACTGATGAGCTCGACAACACAAACATGGACATCCATGGAAGACAACAGTGGTGGATGATTGCAGGATACTTTCCATGGTAAAGAAAAACCTATTCTCAACATCCAGCCAAGTGAAGAACATTCTCTAGGAGGTAGGCATATCATTAATCAAGTCTACCATAAAGCAGAGACTTCACGAGAACAACTGCAGAGGGTTCACCACAAGATTAAAATCATTTATAAGTCTCAAGAATAAGATCAGATTAGACTTCGCCACAAAGCTATGCAATCAATATACCGGCTGTTGGGATCCTGGCGTTCAGGAGACCAACGCTGGAAGCCCGACAGCCGCTGAAATACCGATGCCCCGGAATCCCGACAAACACTGGGTATTCCCACTCGGTTGGTTGGTCCACGCCACCAGCCGAGTAGAACCTGTGGCGAGTGAAGTGAGCCACCAGGCCTGATGCGTGGTAAGCGCAGCAAGCTCATGAGGGGACTCTCTGCTGGAACTCCGGGCAGATGGCATGCCACTGTCGGTATAGTTACAGCCGGAATCTCATCTGCTGGGATATCATATGTATTCCATTAAAAACATCTAAACAGAGCAAGCCCAGTTCTTCAGCAGCAATCTTTGGACATATGAAACTAAGAACAACCTGTACCAGAATGATGGGAAGAAAAAAAGGTTTTGCTGCACTCACTCTGCAGCTTTTTCAAAAGACCTTTGAAAAAGCTGCAGTCTAAGTGCAGCGAAACTAGAGATGAGCGGGTTCGGTTCATCGAGATCCGAACCCCCCGAACTTCACTTGGTTTTCACGGGTCCGAGGCAGCCTCAGTTCTTTCCGCCTTGCTCGGTTAACCCGAACGAGGCCGAACGTCATAATCCCGCTGTCGGATTCTCGCGAGATTCGAATTCCATATAAAGAACCGCGTGTCACCGCCATTTTCACTCGTGCATTGTAGATTGAGCGGAGAGGACGTGGCTACGTTCTCTGCCTGAAAAGCTCAATATCTGTGCTCAGTGTGCTGCATTGTGGTGACCACCAGTATATAGTAGTACAGTACAGTAGGCCATTGCTGTATCTTGCAGCTCCGTGTCAGACTCAGTTCTAGTATCCTGATCAGTGCTGAATATCTGTGCTGCATTGTGGTGACCAGTATATAGTAGTACAGTGCTGCATTGTGGTGACCAGTATATAGTAGTACAGTACAGTAGGCCATATCTGTATCTTGCTGCACCGTGTCACTTCTAGTATCCTGAACAGTGCTTAATATCTGTGCTCAGTGTCAGTGCTGCATTGTGGTGACTAAAAGTCCAGTGTCTTGTGCTGTATCTTGCTGCTGTAGGGTGCTGTGGTAGTGTCCTGTCACTGTGCATAGGTCATCATCATTCCAGTCACAGTGGTATCTGGTATCTATATAGTGGTATCGAATTCCAGACATTACTGCCGTCTAATTCCAGATATATTACTGGCATATAATTCCACACATTAAAAAAATGGAGAACAAAAATGTGGAGGGTAAAATAGGGAAAGATCAAGATCCACTTCCACCTAGTGCTGAAGCTGCCGCCACTAGTCATGGCAGAGACGATGAAATGCCATCAACGTCGTCTGCCAAGGCCGATGCCCAATGTCATAGTAGAGAGCATGTAAAATCCAAAAAGTAAAAGTTCACTAAAATGATGACCCAAAAATCTAAATTAAAATCGTCTGAGGAGAAGCGTAAACTTGCCAATATGCCATTTACGACACGGAGTGGCAAGGAACGGCTGAGGCCCTGGCCTATGTTCATGGCTAGTGGTCCAGCTTCACATGAGGATGGAAGCACTCATCCTCCCGCTAGAAAAATGAAAAGAGTTAAGCTGGCAAAAGCACAGCAAAGAACTGTGCGTTCTTCTAAATCACAAATCCCCAAGGAGAGTCCAATTGTGTCGGTTGCGATGCCTGACCTTCCCAACACTGGAAGGGAAGAGGTGGCTCCTTCCACCATTTGCATGCCCCCTGCAAGTGCTGGAAGGAGCACCCACTGTCCAGTTCCTGATCTTCAAATTGAAGATGTCACTGTTGAAGTACACCAGGATGAGGATATGGGTGTTGCTGGCGCTGAGGAGGAAATTGACAAGGAGGATTCTGATGGTGAGGTGGTTTGTTTAAGTCAGGCACCCAGGGAGACACCTGTTGTCCGTGGGATGAATATGGCCATTGACATGCCTGGTCAAAATACCAAAAAAAAAATCACCTCTTCGGTGTGGAATTATTTCAACAGAAATGCGGACAACAGGTGTCAAGCCGTTAGTTGCCTTTGTCAAGCTGTAATAAGTAGGGGTAAGGACGTTAACCACCTAGGAACATCCTCCCTTATATGTCACCTGGAGCGCATTCATCAGAAGTCATTGACAAGTTCAAAAACTTTGGGTGACAGCGGAAGTAGTCCACTGACAACTAAATCCCTTCTTCCTCTTGTACCCAAGCTCCTGCAAACCACACCACCAACTCCCTCAATGTCAATTTCCTCCTTAGACAGGAACGCCAATAGTCCTGCAGGCCATGTCACTGGCAAGTCTGACAAGTCCTCTCCTAACTGGGATTTCTCCGATGGATCCTTGAGTGTAACGCCTACTGCTGCTGGCGCTGCTGCTGTTGTTGCTGCTGCTGGGAATCGATCGTCATCCCAGAGGGGAAGTCGGAAGACCACTTGTACTACTTCCAGTAAGCAATTGACTGTCCAACAGTCCTTTGCGAGGAAGATGAAATATCACAGCAGTCATTCTGTTGCAAAGCGGATAACTCAGGCCTTGTAAACTATGTTGGTGTTAGACGTGCGTCCGGTATCCGCCGTTAGTTCACAGGGACTTAGAGAATTTCTTGAGGTAGTGTGCCCCCGGTACCAAATACCATCTAGGTTCCACTTCTCTAGGCAGGCGATACCGAGAATGTACACAGACATCAGAAAAAGAGTCACCAGTGTCCTAAAAAATGCAGTTGTACCCCATGTCCACTTAACCACGGACATGTGGACAAGTGGAGCAGGGCAGACTATGGAATATATGACTGTGACAGCCCACTGGGTAGAAGTATTGCCTCCCGCAGCAACAACAGCAGCAGCGGCACCAGTAGCAGCATCTCGCAAACGCCAACTCGTTCCTAGGCAGGCTACGCTTTGTATCACCGCTTTCCATAAGAGGCACACAGCTTACGGAAACTGAGGCACATCATCGCAGAATGGCTTACCCCAATTGGACTCTTCTGGGGATTTGTGACATCGGACAACGCCACCAATATTGTGCCTGCATTACATGTGGACATTCCAGCACGTCCCATGTTTTGCACATACAATGAATTTGGTGGTGCAGAATTTTATAAAAAATTACAGGGGCGTAATGGAGATGCTGTCGGTGGCCCGAAGAATTGCGGGCCACTTTCGGCATTCAGCCACCGCGTGCTGAAGACTGGAGCACCAGCAAACAGTCCTGAACCTGCCCTGCCATCAGCTGAAGCAAGAGGTGGTAACGAGGTGGAATTCAACCCTCTATATGCTTCAGAGGATGGAGGAGCAGCAAAAGGCCATTCAAGCCTATACATCTGCCTACGATATAGGCAAAGGAGGGGAAATGCACCTGACTCAAGCGCAGTGGAGAATGATTTCAACGTTGTGCAAAGTTCTCCAACCCTTTGAACTTGCCACACGTGAAGTCAGTTCAGACACTGCCAGCCTAAGTCAGGTCATTCCCCTCATCAGGCTTTTGCAGAAGCAGCTGGAGAGATTGAAGGAGGAGCTAAAACAGAGCGATTCCGCTAGGCATGTGGGACTTGTGGATGAGCCCTTCATTCGCTTAACCAGGATTCACGGGTGGTCAATCTGTTGAAATCAGAGCACTACATTTTGGCCACCGTGCTCGATCCTAGGTTTAAAGCCTATGTTGTATCTCTCTTTCCGGCAGACACAAGTCTGCAGAGGTTCAAAGACCTGCTGGTGAGAAAATTGTCAAGTCAAGCGGAACGTGACCTGTCAACAGCTCCTCCTTCACATTCTCCCGCAACTGGGGGTGCGAGGAAAAGGCTAAGAATTCCGAGCCCACCCGCTGGCGGTGATGCAGGGCAGTCTGGAGCGAGTGCTGACATCTGGTCCGGACTGAAGGACCTGCCAACGATTACTGACATGTCGTCTACTGTCACCATTTAAAGAATGGTGGAGGATTATATGAGTGACAGCATCACTGTAGGCATGTCAGACAGTCCGTATGTATACTGGCAGGAAAAAGAGGCAATTTGGAGGCCCTTGCACAAACTGGCTTTATTTTACCTAAGTTGCCCTCCCTCCAGTGTGTACTCCGAAAGAGTGTTTAATGCAGCCGGTCACCTTGTCAGCGATCGGCGTAGGAGGTTACTTACAGAAAATGTGGAGAAGATGATGTTCAAAATTAATTATAATACATTCCTCTGTGGAGACATTTAACAGCAATTGCCTCCAGAAATGACACAGGGACCTGTGATGGTGGATTCCAGTGGGGACGAATTAATACTCTGTGAGGAGAGGGATGTACACAGTGAAAGGGGTGAGGAATCGGACGATGAGGAGGAGGTGGACATCTTGCCTCTGTAGAGCCAGTTTGTGCAAGGAGAGATTGATTGCTTCTTTTTTGGTGGGGGCCCAAACCAACCAATAATTTCAGCCACAGTCTTGTGGCAGACCCTGTCGCTGAAATTATGGGTTTGTTAAAGTGTGCATGTCCTGTTTATACAACAACATAAGGGTGGGTGGGAGGGCCCAAGGACAATTCCATCTTGCATCTCTTTTTTATGTATTATTTGCATCATGTACTGTTTGGGGACTATTTTTTTTTTAAGTGGCATCCTGTCTGACACTGCAGTGCCACTCCTAGATGGGCCAGGTGTTTGTGCCGGCCACTTGGGTCGCTTAGCTTAGTCATCCAGCGACCTCGGTGCAAATTTTAGGACTAAAAATAATATTGTGAGGTGTTCAGAATAGATTGGAAATGAGTGGAAATTATGGTTATTGAGGTTAATAATACTATAGGCTCAAAATTGCCCCCAAATTCTATGATTTAAGCTGTTTTTGAGGGTTTAAAAAAAAACAAAACACCCAAATCCAAAACGCACCCGAATCCGACAAAAATTCTTAAGGGAGGTTTTGCCAAAACGCGTCCGAATCCAAAACACGACCGCGGAACCGAATCCAAAACCAAAACCCGAAAAGTGGCCGGTGCACATCTCTAAGCGAAACCGGTCAGTTGCTGTTTACCACATCCTCTGGACACTGGAGCAGAGGAGCCGAACCATCCCCTGGTAACTGTGGTATATACCAAACCTTGGGGGTAATTCAGAGTTGATGGCAGCAGCAAATTTGTTAGCAGGTGGGCAAAACCATGTGCACTGCAGGTGTGGCAGATATAACATTTGCAGAGAGAGAGAGAGTTAGATTTGGGTGGGTTATATTGTTTCTGTGCAGGGTAAATACTGGCTGCTTTATTTTTACACTGCACTTTAGATTTCAGTTTGAACACACCCCACCCAAATCTAACTCTCTCTGCACATGTTATATATGACCCCCCTGCAGTGCACATGGTTTTGCCCAACTGCTAACAAATTTGCTGCTGCGATCGACTCTGAATTACCCCCCTTGAGAGGAATCCAGCCACTATATATATGAGGAGGATTTATCACACCGTAGAGCATGAGGAATTTTCCCAAACGGGACTTGCTCAAGTCACACTTACCTCTAACGGTGAATTGGCCATTACACCTCTCTCTGGACCTCCATCCTCACAAAAAGAACTCTTTTCATTTGGACATTCATCCCAATACAGGGGTAATTATAGGAACGGACTCCTCCAGTGAAAGACTTTACATTTCCTGACCTTGCCAATTGGGTAATGTTCTTTTAATCTCATGTGTATTAATTCATGTTTTTTAATTCTTGTTCTTTGTATGCTTTTATGTTTATATTTTTTATCAAATAAAATTGTAAACATTTACCAGTATACTCACTCTCTAATATTATTCAGTATATTATTACATTAAAGCGCAGCCTTCCCCCTTTGTTGTTTGCATTTGTATATTGTGGGAGTGACTTCCCCCATTTTAAAAGCAGCTGCTCAGTAAAGCACCTCATGCCATAAGTGTCTGGGTATACCTTGGTATATCAATCCTTGCGATCAGACAGTCACTGCCTACAAAGGATTCTTGAAATATTTTTAAAATTAACATTTTATTTATGCTTATGTTAATTTGTCCAATTACATTTGAGCCCCTGAAAATAGGGGACTGTGTATAAAAATGGTCGCAATTTTGAAATGTTTTGTACAATGTTTTTGTTCAACTCTTTGAATTATAATTTGCATCATTTGCATCAGTATGCAGCCAGTGGTGAGACATGATGCAAGTCCCATAATTATTAATCAGGCCCCACAGGCCATTACACAATGTCACATACAGGGTTGGACTGGCCCACAGGGGAACCCCCTGGTGGGCCCCACTGTTTGGGGCCCACCTCCTTCTCTAGGAATCAGGTTCCAGACTGTGTCCTGCTTTCACATTGCAAACCCGGGTCCAACCCAGGATTTTGAACCTGGGTCAGACCCGTTCATGCTGCACTTTCGACTCTAGTTATTTCCGGTTTTGTCCCTTTCATACTAAACCTGGGTCACCCATGTAAACACTATGGATGTCATTTAAAATTTACTTTTTCTGGCTCACAAAGATGAGGCGTCAAAAGGAAACAAAAGGAGAGGGTGGGGCGGCTCACAGAATTGACCTGTTGCTGTGTCCTGTGGAAGCCACAGGATCCAAGCATCTTGGTGATGTTTTTGTACACTATGCCGTCTTTGACAGTACCTGTAATTTTCCTGCATATCTCAGCCTACCTCCTGATCCTCAACAGCTCCCTCACCTCCTCATTACTCCAATTGGTCATGGCAATTAGCCTTCACACTGCTGAACTTCTAAAATGCTGCTCTCCTGATGTCTGCAGTGTGCTGCCTTTGGGTCCAGGGTTGTGACTGTTGACATCCTTAAGGGAGACACATCCAATCTGTGCCTTTTTTTTTTTTTTAAATCTTGGGTTGAATAACCCGGGTCGACTCTTTCACACTGCACATTGACCATTTAATCCTGGGGTTGAAATACCGGTTGCTCGACCTGGGTTATTTCACTTTGGTGCTTTCACACTGCTCCTCGACCCGGGTCGACCAGGCAATAACTCGGGTTATTTTGGCGATGCAACTGGGTGGGGGTGGGGAGTGGCGGGGGCTTGCGCCCCCGGATGCTGTGCGGGTGAGCTCCAGTACCTGGGATCTCTCCTATGCTGTCTACGGTCTTTAACTCTCTTCTTTGGCATGCAGTGCTGCGACTAGCGTGTGGTGCATCATGCAAACTATGGAAGAAAGCTGTTGGTGATGTTTTTTTCAGCAGGCTATGATTCCGGCTGCCTGCCCAACACCAACCGATAACAAGCTGCTGGCTACATTGAGAGGACACCCTGCCCTAGGCTTTTGCTTGTTAACAGGTGCAGTCACCGATGTTACAAAATCAAAGGCTCACTTTGCTAGCTATCTACTTAACAGTGGAAACTAAGAGCCCGGACAACCTCCAAATCTCACCGAGTATCACTACAGCAGCTTTGTGGTGAGTTTAAAACAGACTTTGTTATCGGCACTGTGCTCCCAGTTAGCAATATCAACCTTCACTTTGCCTCCCAGATGGGGGGATTTGGTGTAGCTTATAGGGGGATGTAGTGTAGTGATGTATTGCAAAATATAGGGGCATGTAGTGCACTGATGTGGTGTAGCATATAAGGGGATGTAGTGTAGTGATGTCGTTCAGCATGTAGGGGATGTAGTATAGTGATGTAGTGCAGTGGATAGGGGAATGTAGTGCAGTGATGACGTGTTATGATATAGTGCAGTGATATAGTGCAATGTATGGGGACACACAGGGGGGCATGTAGTGGAACACGCTGCTGGGGAGGCATGTGATGCTTAGGGCATTTGGGGCAAATAGGGTAATATTGTCCAATAATATCCCCTTTTTCGAAAAGTATTTCCATAGGCAGTGTCCAAGATTAATATATATTTTTGTTAGACTGTGCTTTAACAACCCCAAAATAATACACGTATTCTTTGAAACCGTGTCATATGACTGCAGCTTGCACTCCATTGTCAGTGTCTGGCCTGGTTCCTCTCTAGCATGCTGTAAACTTTGTGACAGTGTATATTTGGTCTGACAATAACCTGCTTCTCTCCACTTACATGCAATGTATTCAGCACATTCTTTCTGAATTGCCGGATAAAGTACACGGCCATATGGTGGATTCTTTTACTAGCTACGGCCAGTCTGCTATGCTGCAGTGACCTTATATCTTTTTTTGGAAGGATTTCTACATTTATGTTAAAAATAAATGAAAGCTTGTCGCAAAAGCCGTCCAACGGTTGAGTGCACTGACATTACTGCTGAAAAAGGACACCCATCTCTCCTGGACCTTACTGCAGCTTTGCTTTTTCAGCACTGCTGAAATACACAAACTGCTGCACAGTGATCATTAGAGCGAGGGCCTGCCAAAATGTCATCCTGGATCTCTTCTCTGCTCAGCCAACTGTTAACGTGCTATTTTTATATTGCACATAATGCTGTACATAACTCCATACAGTCTATGCATAATGACTACAGGGGACACATTATATATTAACCACTTGATTGCTATGGGGTTAAGAGGCCAGTGAGCCAGAAAACTGATTACTCCTCAGAATACATCAGAAACATGTCACTCCCAGAAGCATGGGCTGTTATGCAGCATCTTGGTAGTGCTGGGTCATCCTGAATAATTTTTTAAACCACAATATTTTCAAAAAGTGAAAAATGCAGACACTTATTGTGAGGCTAATTAATTAGTACCTAGTTCTGCTGGCTATAGGCTGCACGCTTCTCATCACTTTAAAAAGCAAAGTACACCCAAACTATACCCAGATTCGCCAACCCCACTCACTTTGTCATGAGGCCTTGCTGCTGAGTCCAAGAATCGGGACAAAATACAGACACAATAGGACTGCTGAAAGTATGCAGGTCTTAAGATGAGGTGGTGTGTGTGTGTGTGTGTGTGTGTGTGTGTGGTTGCTGCATAATATATATATATATATATATATATATATATATATATATATATATATATTCATGAATATTAAAATTAGTCAATTTCTAAACGACTGTCTCACCAGGGTCTGTTTATTATCAGTTATTTATACAGCATATACATATGCCGGGTTCACTACGATATGCCGGCGGTCGGGCTCCCGGCGACCAGCATACCGGTGCCGAGAGCCCGACCGCCGGCTTACCGACAGTGTGGCGAGCGCAAATGAGCCCCTTGCGGGCTCGCTGCGCTCGCCATGCTACGGGCACGGTGGCGCGCTACGCGCGCCACGCTATTTTATTCTCCCTCCAGGGGGGTCATAGACCCCCACGAGGGAGAATAAGTGTCGGTATGCCGGCTGTCGGGATCCCGGCGTCGGTACACTGTGCGCCAGGATCCCGTCAGTCGGCATACTGAAGACCACCCCATATGCCACAGAGACTATTTGGCCATTCAAATCAGCCCCTGACCCAGTGGAGCTTACAATCTATAGGGGCAGGTGTATTAAGTACCTGGAGAAAGGATATAGAAGTGATAAAGCAGTGATAAGCGCAAGGTGATAATGCACCAGCCAATCATTACGGATCTGAAAAGTGACAGTTAGGAGCTGACTGGTTGGTGCGTTATCACCTTGCACTTATCACTGGTTTATTACTTCCTTATCCCTTCTCTAGGCTTAATACATCTGCCCAGATGTATTAACCGGTAGAAGGCATAAGGAAGTAATAAACCAGTGATAAGTGCAAGGTGATAAACGCACCAGTCAGCTCCTAACTGTCAATTTGTATATTGGAGCTGACTGGCTGGTACGTTTATCACCTTGCTCTTATCACCGCTTTATCACTTCCTTATGCCTTCTCCAGGTTACTACATCTGCCTAATATTCCCTATCACACGTACACTACACACTAGGCTTTGTGTATTTAGTGGAAGCCAGTTTATGTACCAGTATATGTTTGGGGTGTGGGAGGAAACCGGAGAACCCGGAGCTAACCCACGTAAGCACTGGGAGAATATACAAACGCCACCGAATTTTATGTCCAAGGTGGGAATCAAATCAAAGGCCTCAGTGCTGTGAGGCAGTAATGCTAACCATTACACCATCCGTGCTGTCCATATAAACAATACTTCCTTTTACAAACATGTAAAGTAATGCTGTTCACGTGTACGAAAACATATTTAATTAACTATTATTCCATTATATATTAGTCTACATTCAGTGATGATCTCTCTCAGAACATAATTGTAAATAAACTATGTGCATTCAAGTGTATTTGCAATTCATTCAACCCTAAAATGTGCTATTGCAAATGTACCCTGAGGACGAGAATGAAATTATCATGCTATAGTGCATACATTAGTGTTTAACAGGACATTTCAAATAGCATGTTCCTATTTGCACGCACTGTAAAAGACTGCATGCTCACATTATCATTTCCATTTCACTACAGTTGTATATTAAACTAATGAGCCTTCGGGCATTTTTAATTCTCTCTGATCAACTCTAATTAATAGAGTACGTGCAAAAAAATCTTCCATCTGACCTGTTCATTTTAAAGAGAAATTAGGCAGCAGAGATAGGAGTATAATACAATGGACTGTTTAGGGGCAGCATCCCAGGCTGTCATACAGTCACTAGTGCAGTGGTTCTCAAACTTTTTGGAGTTGCGGCGCCCTAGAGTATCAGAATTTTTTTCACAGCAACCCTAGGCCAAAAGTTTCTTATTGAGAAATGTAGAAAGAAATATTAAATATTTCATTGTGTAGTGACGGACAAGATTTGCTTCTCTTTGTCCACATATTTTATGACTGGCAGCCACCAGCACTGGTTTTGCTTATTACATTGACCATAAATAATTTTAATTGGTCCTGGACCAACAACCCAGGGCACCCCAGGGTGCCACGGCACACAGTTTGAGAACCACTGCACTAGAGGCATTATTGGATTCAAGTGGCCGAAATTCAGCAAATAACAGCACAGACAGCTCAGAGTCTGTAAGGAGCACTTAACAGCTATTAATCAGATTATCTGCGGATTTTCTGGTATAGACCATGTGCTGGATGAATCCTGTTACTTTGTAACCTTCTATATGTCAGAGGAGTATTCAGGGTGACTGAGCTAGTGGTCCCTCTTGTACTGATAGTCATTATTGTGCACCTATTATTGTCTACATATTAGCCACATTAATTAACATCTGTTGCCACCACTATTCGCACAGAGAACATACGGTAATTATTACAGCCCCAGTATACTGTATATCACTGAAGTCATGGAAGGAAAGCGGTTCCAGTACAAGACTCTACCGGGGACGACTTTCCCTGCTTAGTCATACTGAGCATGTGCACAAATCAGGCTTCAAAAATCACTCCCCAGTGAAAAAAAATGTGAGAGTGTAGAGTGTAGGCTACAATGGCAATCAGTAGATAGCGCTAATAAACAGGGCTGAAAACATTTTGGTAAAAACAATATATATTTCTCTTAATAAAAAAAGGGCAAAAAATAAACATTTTACTCCTCATTACTCATTAAAGTAGTTTTGTTAAAACGGAAGGCATATAAATCCAGTTGATTGACTCACAAACCAAACCACACAATCAGTAGTTAGAGGACATGCTGGTTCTTGTAGTGTCATTTGGAGGATCTTGGTGTGCCTCCAGGTGAGTTAGCTCTCAATTTAGAAATCTATAAGTGTACAGTATGTGCTATTATTATTTAGCAGTACACAAATGTATGCCCCGAAGTGGATACTATTATCATGCAGTGTCAGGACCACCATATCAGAGACGCAGTGAAGTGGCTGCTGGCTTAACCATATCTTTGTAAATGTACGTAACTGAGATCTCTGCATTTCTGTTATAATACAGGATGTAATTCTCATTTACTGCTCTATTATAGTGTGCTGGGGGAATTCTGTGTTGTTGTTTTTTCTTAAATCACACACCTTCCAAGTGTAAGTTCTAAATGCCCTTGTCCTTCTTTTCTTTTGATCCTCTTTTGGGTCTATGATATTGATACATTCATTGGTATAGAAATCATAGATGCAGGGTGTGCAGTGCACACAGACCAATTATTCAATGAGGGTTCTATGACTAATGTGCCCACCCAAAGTTCACAGTCGGTCAGCTACCAATTTGTTTTACTGGTCTGGCATGGACTGACCCTGTCCTACAGGGGGCCTCTTCTATGCATTAAAGTCTTAATGGTGTAGGGGATCTATGTTTTAATATAATCACTTTTACAAAAAGCAAGGTGCAAAATATGTATGTACACACAATACATACTGTACATCACCCTTCTCTATGTAGGACAGCCCTGCAGTTTTGAGACTGTTGTCTTCCTCACTGCAGGCAGTGGCTACTGAGCACACCAACCCCTCACGCATACTGCAATGTATGTAGTTGTGTTCCCAGAGGCTAGGACTTTAGAAACACCCATAAACAGACGCATGGGATATGAGACACACCAACGTTATGACACCATTCCTGATTTTTAATACTGTCCCAATGTTTCAATGTTGAGAAGTATGCATACATCGAGGTGGAGGACCTTTGTGCTTATATAGTGCAACTCTGATATAACCAGTACGCAGTTTACAGTGTTATTTCCTTGGCTAGCAGTTGAAACATACAATACCCATTAATTCAAATTCAACAGAGTATGCTAAGCATAGCCTTTTACACATGTAGAGGTCCATATCTGGTGCCAGGTATCCAAAGTTTAGCAAATCTGCTGCTAATTAACACATGCTGAGCCATATCAAGAGTCAACATTAAGTTGAAGGTATCCTTCCCAACAAACGCTGGTAAACATTTACAGTAGCTATAATATTCTACTTAATTACACGTTTCTAGTGGGAAATAGTCAGGATCCCGGCAACTGGGATCCCGGCAGTCGAAATACTGACACTGGAATACTGACATTGCTAGGAATGCCAGCATCCTGACAAGGATCATAATCCCAGCGTCGAAATCTCGACTGCTGGGATCCCTAAAGAAGGGATGGTCGGTGCAGCGGACAGGTAAGCTGCACAGGGTTTAGGTTAGGTTTAGGCTGCGGGGAAGAGGGTTAGGACTAGGCTCCGGGAAATGGGGGTTAGAGTTAGGCTGCAGGGAGGAAAAGGGGGGGTTAGGTTTAGGCACTACCAGGGAGGGTTAGGGTTAGCTTGTAGGGGAAGAGGGAGGGAGGTTAGGTTTAGGCTGCCGATATGGAGGGTTAGGGGAGCTTCGGGAAAGGTATGTATACTTACCTATCCAGTCGGGATTCTAAACATTGAGACACCGCGTTCGGTCTTGTGACCACCAGCATCCCGAGCGCCGGTATTTTATACCTAACCTGTTTCTAGTTATGCCACCAGAGCTAGCTTTCTTTTTTAGCAGACATTGCGATGACTTATTTGGCAAACCTTGGTGAAGTTCAACAGACAGAACTTGTTAAACTTAACTTCTGTACTTTTATGTATCTCACATGGACATGGGTGCATATTTAAAATAGGTGTTTGGTAAAAACCGTGTGTATACACAAGCACATCACAGGGTGGGAAACTATTAATCTCTATTATAAACAACTGCTTTCACTATTATATTTCATTTTTGGTCAGAGAAAGAATTGTGCTCAAGTGAGGGTTTACAGAATGGGTGAGGCAAGGGCGTGTTTGACGAAGAGGGAACAAAAGTGGAAGGGAGAGACAGGCTGAAAAATGGGCAATATGAGACCAGCCATCAGTAGAAAAGGAACAGTGAAGGTGGGAGGGGATTGGGTTAAGGGGGCAGGTAAAGGGAGCAGATGAAGAGAGAATGATGTGGACCTCACCCTTGGTAGTGTGGGGTAGAAGGTATAGTGTAAATACTGGCAGATTAGGGTATTGGTGGATAGGAGGTAACTGGTGGGAGCAGATATTGGGGTGGCTTCCATTTTGGTAGTAAAGTGGATGGTAAAGTCAAGGGCCTATGGGGAGGAGGGAGTTGAATGAAATACATAGCTGTCGCTTCACCTACAAGATTACACAGAGTATATCCATTCAGTTTAGTAGGGTTATGTGCAATATTTAATTTTTGATGGTAGGAGCTTGGCAAATTAATACAGACATTAGGTGAGAGACCTAATGTCTGTATTAACCATTCTCTGCTACCACAGTGTACAGCTATTAACCCCTGCATTACAACTGTGTTCCTGTATTACCTGCTGTTTACCAATAAAACTAGCATCCTGGGTAAGGGCTCTCTTTCACATCCATGTGCTCTTATTGTGACCACTATCCCAATAGGCTATATCACTGTACATAAGATGATTTGCCTGTAGTAGCATTAAGATGTATAGAAAGCGCTAAGTAATATTTAAAGGGCCACTTACACACAGAAAATATACAACAATATTGTGGCTTAACCAATTTGATTAAAATGCCTAATTATTTTATATCTGTCATTCTCATGGATAATGATATAACTGATATATTACAGTAATTTATTAATAACATATTATAGACAACCTTGATCGTTGGATTTATAGTAGGATTTGTAGGATTCTTTATTTCATAGTTGAAACATATATGTACTGATTGTCACAAGCATGAAATAATACTAGCATGCCTTAATTACCCATCCTTAGCTACTGAAGTCATTTTCCCCTCTGAAAAATGCTATGTTAAACTTTACTGAAGCAATTTTACTTCTTACAAAGAACGCTAATCCCAATATTATATTCCTAATAATGTTAATATATTTTTATATTTTATTTTTTACTATTTCAGTCTCCAAAAGGATTCTAATCCAAATGTTACATACAACTAAATAATATAAAATGATTATTGTTATAGGATATTATATGATATGCCAATGATTTAGCTAATTAATGTAATGTGGGTTACAGAGATAAACAGTCAGAGAAGATGCCCTAAATTGTCTTCTCCGTAATCCCTTTATGTTTTCCTAGAGCACTCCTGTCAGTCTTACTGAAGTGTGGTAATCCTCTCTCACAACACTTGGGATAGATGCACCATCGCTTGGAATGTGATAAAATGGAGAGAGAAAAGTACCAGCCAATCAGCTCCTACCTGCCATGTCACAGGCCCTGTTTGAAAAATGACAGTTAGGAGCTGGTTGGCTGGTAGTTTATCACTTTCCATGCGATAATGCATCATATCTTGGGGGGCTATCATAGTGTTAAAGGTTTTGTGGAATCACTGGGATGAGTTTAACACATCTGGGTTTGGCCATATGCAGAAACAATCAAAATAAAGTAGCAAACCCAGATCCTTGAGTTTGCTTCTAAATTGCACAGAGGGTAAAATCTAGAACAACGTCTAATATAAATACATACACAATAGTCACAATTAAACAGAAAGTTTTTTGACAGTCCAGTTACTTATGATGCTTACCAATTTGTAGAATGTTAAAACCACATATTATGTCAATGAGAGAGAACAAGAAACAAAAATGGGCCTGATATAGAGATGTACCCAAACCATACTTGCCTATTCTCCCGGAACTGCTGGGAGGTCCAGAAAAAATGGGTAGTGCTCCTGGTCCACCAGAAGAATGGGCAAGTCTTACGATTCCAGCTGCACCCCCACGATCCGACCGCCCACTTAACAAGTGAAGTGGGCATTATGGGCAGCCGATTACAAGATTCTCGCTGAGTCGCAAAATTATAGCCACGCCGCCTGCTGTATAATGCCGGTAATCTTGTCACTGTATAGTAGGAGGATGATCATGATGACACAACGTGGCTACAACACCCCCGTACCAACTCCTTTGCAGTGCACGCCTGCACCCTGCACCCCGTGATGCGTAACACACCCCAAGGTCTTCCTCCGCTGTGGCTGCCTTCTCTTGGAGGAGTTGGCGACTATGACGCAAACCCAATGGTTTTTACAAAATGGGGTGGTCAGCCATTTTTGTATGTATGCTGAAGCCAGTGTCTGCATCTTTCAGGCACAGATTTCTTGGCCTCTGCTGCGTAATTGCACTGCTCATCCTGAGTAACCTGAGGCTCTCATGGATCTCCAGTGTTCTCACAGATACAATGCTGCAAATTTGGACACAGCAGCAGATCACAGAAGGAGATGTCTTTTTACACAAGACACCTCCTGCAGCATTGGCATATCACAAATTAACTGTGGCCAAAAAAGACGCAAGTAGTGTCTGATCAGTGAGCATCTCTGAATCTGGCCTCATGTACATCTTCTAGAGGATCAGCGCAGAAAGCACTAGCAACCACAGTGGTAAAATGTCAACATTTGCTTTACAAATAGTGCACTTACATTGTCCACTGTAACTTTTCATTCTTAATCGAGCTGTACAGGGCCTTGGAGAAAAAGAAAATACAAATAAATAAATAAATTCAATGTTTCAATGTTTAATTAATATCTTAAACAAGATCTATACAATATGACTTGACTTTCTAAATCTGGCTATAGACTGCACTATAATCGTGCAAACTATCGTAGATGACCAAACAACTGGTTAACGATTATCGCTCAATGTGTGATACTTGTAAAAATGGCTGAAAAACAATCTTTTGTGGCTATTAATCTCCTCAGATCCATGCATACTTCAGGCTGTGAATGGGGATTACCCACCTACATCTTGTAGTGTATGGAGGTCAGGGGCGTATCATGAGAGGAGGGGGCCCATGTACTGTCTCCATCTGGGCCCCCTCCTCTCTAGCTGGCAGCTCTCTGCTGATCAGTGCACTGACAACTAGTAGACTCTAACAGTGTGCCATATTCTACAGCGCATGCGCAGATCTCCGGGAAAATGGCGCGTTGCCATTTTCCCAGTGATTTCCCTCATGCACAAAACACAGGGAAAATGTCCACAGAAGTAATTTTCACAGTGATTTTGCAGTGCTGCGGCTGCCAATGTTGGATTCTAGAAAGCCAAGTATAGAAGAAATGAGTGCGGGGTGTGTGGTGTGGGTGAGTGCAGGGTGTGTGGTGTGGGGCCCACCCGGACCACACATACTGCACCCATTATAGATACGCCAGTGATGGAGGCACTCCGATTATTGGCATATCGCTCTGTTTGTCGTGTGTATTGGTTGCACTACTGTGCAGTCTATGGCCAGCTTTACAAGGGTTACTCATAGGAGAAGCAATGATAATGTAAGTTTGCAGTTAGAGAAATCAGATACAGAGATGGTGCTCCAGCATTTCTTTACTGGTCCTCACATACTACTTACTATCAATAATCCAACCTTAGTAAGATCACTAGGCTCAGTCCTAATCATGGTGCATGTACAGATATCCTTGTATTCCCTTCAAGACTAGAACAGTGCAAGAGACATTGGGGTAAATTTACTAAGCTCCCGATTTTGACCGAGATGCCGTTTTTTCAGCAAAGTGTCATCTCGGTAATTTACTAAACACTAATCACGGCAGAGATGAGGGCATTCGTAATTTTTTGCAAGTCCAAGTAAAAAATTACGAATGAATACACCATCGGTCAAAACGCGGCTGTTTAAGTATGAATCTCGGTCATCTACTAAGAAGTGCAAAGCAAAAAACAAACAAACACTGCCGTGAAAAATTACAACTCGTAAAAAAGTGCTAAAAAAAAAACAGACCTTTTTTTTTTATTCGTGATTGGATAGGCATGCACGGATCCATGAGATCCGTGCATGTATATCAGTGGGAAGGGGTGGGAAAGTGCTTATTTTTTCAAAAAAAATTGCGTGGGGTCCCCCCTCCTAAGCATAACCAGCCTCGGGCTCTTTGAGCCGATCCTGGTTGCAGAAATATGGGGAAAAAAAATGACAGGGGTTCCCCCATATTTAAGCAACCAGCATCGGGCTCTGCGCCTGGTCCTGGTCCCAAAAATACGGGGGACAAAAAGAGTAGGGGTCCCCCGTATTTTTAAAACCAGCACCGGGCTCCACTAGCTGGACAGATAATGCCACAGCCGGGGGTCACTTTTATATAGTGCCCTGCGGCCGTGGCATCAAAAATCCAACTAGTCACTCCTGGCCGGGGTACCCTGGGGGAGTGGGGACCCCTTCAATCAAGGGGTCCCCCCCCCCAGCCACCCAAGGGCCAGGGGTGAAGCCCGAGGCTGTCCCCCCCCATCCAATGGGCTGCGGATGGGGAGGCTGATAGCCTTTGTTGTAAAAGAAAAGATATTGTTTTTAGTAGCAGTACTACAAGGCCCAGCAAGCCTCCCCCGCATGCTGGTACTTGGAGAACCACAAGTACCAGCATGCGGCGGAAAAACGGGCCCGCTGGTACCTGTAGTACTACTACTAAAAAAATACCCAAAAAAAGACAAGACACACACACCGTGAAAGTATAATTTTATTACATACATACACACATACATACATACATACATACTTACCTTAAGTTCCCACGCAGGTCGGTCCTCTTCTCCAGTAGAATCCAAGGGGTACCTGTTGAAGAAATTATACTCACGAGATCCAGGGGTCCAGGCTCCTCGGGAAATCCAGGGGTAATCCACGTACTTGAAAAAAATAACAAAACGGTGTCCCGACCACGAACTGAAAGGGGACCCATGTTTGCACATGGGTCACCTTTCCACGAATGCCAGAAACCCACTTTGACTTCTGTCTAAGTGGGTTTCTTCAGCCAATCAGGGAGCGCCACGTTGTAGCACTCTCCTGATCAGCTGTGTGCTCCTGTCCTCACTGACAGGCAGCACACGGCAGTGTTACAATGTAGCGCCTATGCGCTACATTGTAACCAATGATGGGAACTTTCTGCCCTGCGGTTGACCTAAAGTGACGTCACCGCTGAGCAAGAAAGTTCCCAGCATTGGTTACAATGGAGCGCATAGGCGCTACATTGTAACACTGCCGTGTGCTGCCTGTCAGTTAGGACAGGAGCACACAGCTGATCCATCAGTCAGAGTGGGTTTCTGGCAGTCGGGAAAAGGGGATCCATGTGCAAACATGGGTCCCCTTTTAGTGCGTGGCTCGAGTGTCCGTTTTGTTATTTTTTTCAAGTACGTGGATTACACCTGGATTCCCCGAGGACCCTGGACCCCTGGATCTCGTGAGTATAATTTCTTCAACAGGTACCCCTTGGATTCTACTGGAGAAGAGGACCGACCTGCGTGGGAACATAAGGTAAGTATGTATGTATGTGTGTATGTATGTAATAAAATTATACTTTCACGGTGTGTGTGTCTTGTGTTTTTTTGGGTATTTTTTTAGTAGTAGTACTACAGGTACCAGCGGGCCCGTTTTTCCGCCGCATGCTGGTACTTGTGGTTCTCCAAGTACCAGCATGCGGGGGAGGCTTGCTGGGACTTGTAGTACTGCTACTAAAAACAATATCTTTTCTTTTACAACAAAGGCTATCAGCCCCCCCATCCGCAGCCCATTGGATGGGGGGGGACAGCCTCGGGCTTCACCCCTGGCCCTTGGGTGGCTGGGGGGGGGGACCCCTTGATTGAAGGGGTCCCCACTCCCCCAGGGTACCCCGGCCAGGGGTGACTAGTTGGATTTTTGATGCCACGGCCACAGGGCACTATATAAAAGTGACCCCCGGCTGTGGCATTATCTGTCCAGCTAGTGGAGCCCGGTGCTGGTTTTAAAAATACGGGGGACCCCTACTCTTTTTGTCCCCCGTATTTTTGGAACCAGGACCAGGCGCAGAGCCCGATGCTGGTTGCTTAAATATGGGGGAACCCCTGTCAATTTTTTTCCCATATTTCGGCAACCAGGATCGGCTCAAAGAGCCCGAGGCTGGTTATGCTTAGGAGGGGGGACCCCACGCAATTTTTTAAAAATTTTTTTACAGTGTTTAATTAAAAAATAAAATAAAATAGAACCCCAGCACGGATCACACAGATCCGGCCGAGATTAATTGTAAAAAAGTCGGCAGTGTTTTGCTAATCACTGCCGTAAAAAACACAAAAAAAACACGAATGACATCGACATCGGAAGAAAAGAAAAACCCGAATACGACAGCTTAGTAAATCCATCGTAACAAATTCAAAAAGTTGCAGTTTTACACTTTCGATGTCATTCGTGATTGAACTTTGACCTGAAACGGGAAAATACGAATCTTAGTAAATTTACCCCATTGGGTCTAATTCAGACCTGATCGTAGCCGTGCAAAATTTTGCACGGCTTCGATCAGCCACCCTGACATGCGGGAGCACAGGGCTAGTCCGCCCCACATGTCTGGCCCTCCCCCCACCGCACCGGTACAAAAGCATTGCACGGCGGTGATACTTTTCTACCTGAAGAGTAGCTCCCTGTCAGCACAGCTCCTGCGCGCTGGCAGGGAGGTACCTGTCGCTCTCCAGGTCGCAGCGGCTGCCTGTGACATCACGCAGCCTGCCTCCAAAACGGCGGCCCAATGCCGCGTTGCCCAGACCATGCCCCCAAAATGGCGGACCAACACCGCCAGCCCGCCCCCTCCTGTCCAGCTAACGCCTCTGCCTGTCAATCAGGCAGAGGCGTTCGCTGGGCAGAGATGCCGACCGCAAAACGCACAGCAGCGATTAGGTCTGAATTAGGCCCCTTGATGGGTTAAACTGATTTTTGGAGAGAATATAAGCAAAATCGATTCCTGACTCAGACTGGCACATTTATCAAATCCAAACACAGGAAAGGTTACTATAACCCTAGAAGCCTGCAGATATGTGCTTTCATTTTCCAAATTGTATTAGAAAAAAACTTTATCTGATTGGGTACTGTGGGTTACAGAACATTTTTTTTCCGAGAAACCAGGATTCCAGATAGCTTAGACAGTGCCCAGAGGCTACAGAAGGACAATTAAGCTAGAGAGAGATGAAAGAGGAACAAACTGTTTCCTGGACAGATATAATCCATTGGAACATATAGCTAGCACTTGTATATCTGCCCTTTCATATACAGTATACATTTTTAGTAGCAGGCCCAATTTAATAATAAATATTTCACTGCTTTCAGATAGACATTTCACATTGATATTTGTACTTGTGATTCAATTCTTTTCTTAACGCTTGGTTCTGTTTTCTCCACATATATAACCAGTTCAGTGAAGAATTTGGCTACCTCTGTAAATCTGGGAAGCCCATACATGTAGTCAAATTATAAATGCTGTAGGACCTGTAGCACAGTACTTGGGATAAATGAGAAAATCAGTCCATGCCACTGGCGTATTTATAATGGGTGCAGTGTGTGCGGTGCACACAGGCCCCCGGGGGTCCAGGGGGGGGGTCCAGCAGGGCTCACACCGCACACCCTGCACCCATTAATAGAAATACTTACCCTCCAGAGTAATCACCGAAATCACTGGGAGAATGGCACTACGCCATTTGCACTGTGTTTTGCGCATGCGCAGTAGGTAAATCACTGAGACAATGGCCGCCGAGCCATTTTCCCAGAGATCTGCGCATGCGCTGTAGGCTCTGGGACAGCGCTAGTGCCCAGAGTCCCGACAGCGCTACCGGCTAGAGAGGAGGGGGCCTAGTCTCTCTCAAATCTTTCTCATTGCATTTTACCAGTAGTTCAGTATATTGCAGGTAGATGCATAAACCCCATACCCCCACCCCTCCCCTATGAAATACCATGTGACTAATATGCATCATTGTCATTATGACCAAGACAAAGTGACTCAGAAATGCATCATGTTTAATTCTCAGTGTGTTTCTGCTTGACCTGTATTCATTTGAGAAGAGGTAGGAATAATTTCAGATGCTGTCCAGAAGGACCAGTCATCCCTATGCTTAAGCATTTCCCAAGAAATGTTCATGCAGTTTCCAGCCCGGAAGTGAATCATAAGTAAATTACAATGTGTATCAGCCCATAGAGCGTGTTAATGCTAGGCTTACAAATCAGCGAAGGAGAAGTGAAGGGTAGTGAAAGCAGCCCTGGATACTCTCGCATAAGGAATGTCCCTGTCAAATCTGCTCTCATATTGTCACTATTACTAATGACCTTACACTACACCTATCTGCAGCTACTGTGAACCTGCACAACACTCTGCTTATATTGTTTACAAGAACCATATGTGTACTGTACATCACACCTCATTTCCCCATGTCTTCTAGTAGTTAACCTTGAATATCAGAAACAAGTAAAAGGTAGTAAGTAGCACCTTGCTGTGACTTACGGTATGTTGCTAACATATACAAACTGTACTTGAAATATAATTATGATGTTCAGTAACAATTAGCTAACGACATTTTACCCTCAACAAACACTGCTTTTCTTAATACTGCATAAACAAAGTTTCACTAAGGAGGAGCACAGTCACAACTCAAAAATATCCCTCACTGCATTAGTAAAACCAAAACCAAATAGGATTATGGGTAAACTGTCTGTTTAGTTCTGATTTCATTTTATTTAACAAAAAACAAACAAAACTACAGGTATAATAAAACAGTGACAACTAACATCTTTTTACTAACATGTTTCCTATGTTGAAATATAAAAATATATATACACAACTGTAAATGTAGAGCCACAGACATATTAACAGAGGAGGGGAACCGCGTGGAGTCTCCGTCCGGGCCTCCTTCTCTCTAGCAGGCAATGGCAGTGACTCTGAGAACTAGGTGGCGCGCAAGTCTCAGGGAAAATGGCGCGGTGGCCATTTTCCGTACTATGCATGCTCAAAATGCAGGTAAAATGGCCGCAGCACCATTTTCCCAGAAACATGCTGTCGTGGGACTCCAGAGAGGTAACTATTTAAAAAATGGTGCAGGTTGTGCGGTGTTGGCCTCTCTGGACCCAGGGGCATGTGTGCACTGCATACACTGCAGATATGCAACACCCACCAAATTCCTTGCTGGCCAGTGTATATTACAGTACTCATTGTGCACAAGGAAGAATCATATTGTAACAATTACAAACTGCTACACAAAATTGGAACAGTCATGCACATGCAGCATCACCTCCCACTGCTCAGCATTCTGGTCACCATGCTGTTTCAGCCACAGGAAGGAATCTTGTCCAACTCATATATATCACAGCTGGTTACTATTTAGGCCAACATTCAGTACACATATATATTAATGAATAATAACTGCAGCATACAATAGTGGCTACAGTGATATTGCATGACCATAATGTGTCCTATTATATAGACGTAGACAGAAATGCTATACAATATTGCTTTATTACATTAGTACTTGGTGCTAATTGAACATTTAGGTTTCTTTTTTTGTCTTTAAGTTAATCAAATGTTATTAATTCTACGCTTCTCAAATCAGTTACGTCAGATTTCAGCAGGTCTACTACTGCACATGGGTGGTTCAGTAATAATATCAGACCATCACATTTCTTTACCTCCACACAGAAAATGGTCAGCTTGTAAAGGCTTGTGTGGCTGTTGTAAGGGAAACTATTTCATGATCCAACGTATTCAGGAAAGATACACAGCTAATAATTTCTGTTATTTCCAGAGGCCTGTCATCTTGCACTGACACTCACTGAACAATGAAGAAGTCAGGTCTGTTTGTGTGGCCCACGTGACTAAGACCTACCTGCTGCATTATAATGCAACTCGTGAGAGAAAGTGCTCAGCTTGATGAAACACGAGGTACAAGCAAGGCTCAGTGGGCTCTCATCTACAGCGTCGCTAGGCAACTTCCTCCAATCTGACGCACTACATAATGGACTGATATTTTTATCATTTACTTATAATGCATGTATGCCCACAGCAGCCTTCACAAACAGTCCCACTTTCTCTATATTGCAGGAGTAGGTGAAAAAATACTCCATGAGACCATGCCTACAGTAGAAATGGAATAATGCAGTAACGTTCTAACATGGAATCCAATAGCGCATTGTTGTTTAAAGGTACAATATACAGATGTGGCCTCCCTCAGCTTGGCCATTAGCCGCGACAGTCGACTAGCATGCCTGCAGCCAGCGTGCTGGTGCACTGCGTACGCATCTGCTATCCATAGGATGGATGGGCCGCATGTGAGTGCGGTAAGTTGCAATTGCGATGTGGCCAGACCTGTGACCCGTTTGCAGGATGAATGACCATGGACATAACTAAAAAAAAAAACTAGTGCCAAACTTCCCTGTTTTCAAAGTATATTAAACAATCTCTTGCTATTTTGTATACAGATAGGTCCACGGTTATCTTGACTAGTTTTCTGCGCCTAGGCACAACATGACTTATTAGCATAAACCCTTCATCTATTGTTCTCAGCTGCAATACAATACAGAGAACAATACAGCAGGGGATTAAGTAATTACAGCAGGGGATTAAAGGCCCATATTCACAGGCAGATGTGGGAGAAATGTGTGCTGAGCGAACCGCTCAGCACACATCTCTCCCACCACTCAGCACAGCGCGATGTGTGCTGAGCATGCGGGGGGAGACTGGGGGCCGCTCATTTCACCCAGTCGGTGAAATGAGCGACCTGCTAGATTAGCCTGCATGGCAGGCCAATCTAGCACCAGCGATAGCAATGCGTGGGGCTGCGCATCGCTATCGCTGTGGGGGGTACACACGGAGCGATCATGCTTAAAATCTAAGCAATCTAGTCAGATTGCTTAGATTATCGCTCCGTGAGTACCCCCCTTAAATCCGACTGGCCAGTCTCAGTTAATCCTATTATAGGTCAAGATAAACGTGGACCCATCTGTATTATGGCTCTGCTCAGTACCACTTCTCTTATACTGTCTACAACGCTCAGTAATTATTTTCATTTGATGTGCTATGTAAATGAACATTTATTGTAATACTATAATTATGTAATACATGGCAGAGGCATCACTGGGGTCAGTGACACCCGATTCACAGAAAAGGGGGCGTCACCTCGCGAGAAGAGTCATGGCCTTGTGGGCTGAACCCTGTTTTCATCACGCTGGGGGCATGCCCAGGATTGCCAGAGATGCTAGGCTGCCCCAAGAGACTCCTCTGGCTGCACTGCCAGCACCTACACTGTGACAGGAGCTGAGTGCTGCATATATTGCCATAGTGCAGAACTCGTCTCCTGTCGCAGTGCAGCCAGAGGAGTCTCCTCGGGCAGTCGGCATTTTAGTGTCACCCCCCCCTTCCCCCAGTGACTCCACTGATACATAGCCTTGTGTTGGATAGTGATCTACGGATGTTTGGTACGTTCTCCTCCTCAGGGCGGTTTAAAAGAGGAGAGGGGCCCATGTGCAGACTCCATGCGGGCTCCCTCTTCTCTGCTGCACAGTAGACAGAGTCTATTGTGCATGCACAAATCAATGGCAAACTGGACGCTGCACCATTTTGCTGTAGCACCAACGCAGGACTCCAGAGAGTTAAGTAATAAAATATGGGTATAGAGTGCGTGTCAAACTAATAACGACAGAGAGGTGTATCTTGCCAGACAGAGGGAGGCTAAGAAGGCGATCAGACATGCAAAGGCAGAAGCTGACGAGAAAATGTCCCAGTCAGTAGATAAAGGGGGCACAACATTTTTCAAGTATATAAGTGAAAGGAGAAAATCAAATGCAGGAATAATAAAACTTAAACAGAGAGTGAGAATTTGGTGGAGAGATACAAGGAAATAGCAGATCATCTAAATAATTATTTTTACTCCGTATTCACTACAGGAGAGGGGAAGGGTTACAGTTATGTTGTAAAGACATTCATAAAAATAAGGTACAATAGATAAAGGTCTCAAATGAACTTTCAAAACTGAAAGTGGATAAATCAATTGGAGGAGATGGGATACATTCAAGGATACTAAAAGAGCTAAAGGATGTGCTGGTAGCACGCTTAACAGAATTATTTAACCAGTCACTAGCTAAAAGTGCAAATTCAGAGTACTGAAAAAGAGAAAATGTAATACCACTGCACAAAAGTGGAAACAAGGAAAAAAGAAGCAACTACAGACCAGTAAGCCTTACATTAGTAGTAGGGAAAGTATGGAACACTATTAAAAGCATACAACAAATAATAATTCTAAAAATATATAATTATTGGAATCAGGCGCTCTGTAGTTAAACCAATTAGTATCGAACAATATTACCTGTATGGCTCTAAATGTGATATAATATTATATAGCAACTCCCATAGGAGTAATAGGAGTATTTGCAGTACTCCAATTGGTATAGAAGATAATATAAAATATCAAAAAGGAATGCTCAGATAAAATTAAATTTGCCCAAGGCAATTTATTAATTACATATAAGATACGAATATAAAATGTAATAAACAATGTTTCGGCACTTAAAAATAACCCTGCACAATATCACACAATAATTATCAGCATACAAGAAGCAATATTTCAGTCCACAATGGGTATGAAGTGCATGTAGTGCTCCCCTTGTTTGTTGGCAGCCAATATTGAAAATTCCACTATATATTCCAAAACGTTATTAATAATTAACAGCAGTGGATAGGAGTGCTGTCCTGCTTGGCATAGCCACACAGAGCGTGCGCTATGCTGCCAACTCCCAGACCGCTAAAGATGGATGCTCACCGCTGTATCCGTGTGTCTGGCCAAGACCGGCAATTCATGAGAGCAGCGGTATCAAGACAGTTCGCGGGGAGGGAGGGCGCAGCTCTCGGCTGAAGGCTGTGGCAGATCACGCTTGTTGGAATTTCTCTGGTTAAGAGGAATGCTCACCGCTGGATCTATAGATCTGGTTGAGACCAGCAATAAGTGTGCTGTGTCCGTAATTTGAGAGGGATCAGAGATGTGGGAACAGTGCTCGGAAGGAAAGGGCACAGCTGTCAGCTGATGGCTGGAGCGGGTTGCACTGGCTGGAGTTCTCCAATTTGTGAAGGCTGTTGGTAGGTGTGCAGGGTGGCTGGCAGGCTATAAAATGGGTCCTTTACGCGTTTCTCCATTACCCAAGAACAACGATTTCATCAGAAGGTGATTCAGTGACCGCTAGAAACCATATTTAAATCCAAAGGCAGCCAATGGGTGTGAAGAGGTAATTAATCATCTCGTAATCACAAGTTTTATATACAAAAATGTCTGGTTTCTCAAAATATATTTGTGTTTAAGCATATATAGTAATTATATATATCGATAAATATATAAGACATAATAATGGCAACATTGATATTTTCTTATACACAAGTAGCGAAGGATAGACACATATTAGCAACAATTTGGATACATTTTAATCACACTTAAGAGAGACGTTGGAAATTCTTTGCTCCTCTGCAAGACATGATAAGGAAGATAAAGTTAACAACCCAATAGTGGGAGCTTCGTGGCTTTGGGGGCTAATCCCCTGTACTATAAAATAGGCAGACCCATGTTCAAGTCTCATTGTGGACTTAAATTACTTTTAGTGGTGTTATTACTACTACTATTATTTTGTTTTTTTATTATTATTATTATTATTATTATTATTATTATTATTTTAGTGGTTATAATTGTCAGAGCACCGCTTGATGGGTGTCTCAAAAACAGTCTGACAATATAGGGACAATAATGGTTACATAACCAGTTAGGGAGTATACATCACCATGAGAGAAACACATACTATGCAAGATATCACAGATGGATGTTCAGGTGTTTCTCACGTGGTTTTTAAAGATGAATTGTCATTTGAGCACGCCTGAACATAGGTGTGCCAATTGGTGTATGTAAGCACATTACAATTGTGTGCTTGTTTTTTTTTTGTACATTATAATGTTAATTGTAGATCTTTGTTAAAATAGAGCAATTTGCAACATTATAATAAGGTGTATCTTGAGTTTCTTCTTATGTTAATTCCCCACATATTTATAGCAACTATTATATAACTAGACATTTGAATGCATACCGTACAGCAGATCCCCAATCTGCACAGTTGGGGTATAGGTTTGATCTGAAATAAGTTTCAATTTGGAGAATAATAAAATAATATAGATGGTATTTAGAGGTTCTCATGATACCACATCAATTATAAACTCTACCTACGAATGAAAGATGGAATATATTCATCAAACACTCTTAAGAATGGTCATGAGACATTTAAGTGTTCAAACATTGTTTATTACATTTTATATTCATACTATTAAAAGTATGATTTGTGGAATTTTCTAAATCAAACTATTTACAGGGTCCCAAACAGCATGGATTTACTGGTGGGAGATCATGCCAAACAAATCTTACTGACTTTTTTTTGACTCTGTGTAAAATAATAGATCAAGGAGGGACAGTAAATATAGCATAGTTAGACTTTAGTAAGGCATTTGGCATATTCACACATCATAGACTGCTAAATAAACTCGAAAGCATGGGATTGGATTATTAAACAGTTAAATAGATAAGAACCTGGTTGTAGGATAGGAAACAGACAGTTGTAGTAAAAGGAATGCATTCTATGGAAGGAAATGTTACCAGTGGAGTACCCTAGGGATCTGTACTTAGACCAGTACTCTTTGATACCTCTGTTGGTGACATTGCAAATGGTACTGAAGACAAAGTATGCCTTTCTGCAAATGATACAACGACATGCAAAAGCGTAGACACACTGGTATCCGGACTCCAGGTCGACAACAAAAAGGTCGACACACCCTAGGTCAACACCAATTGGTCGACACACCTTAGGTCGACGTGGACAAAATGTCAACATGGACAAAAGGATCGACAGGAACAAGGTCGACATGGAAAAAGGTCGACATGAGTTTTTCACAATTTTTTTCTTTTTTGGAACCTTTTCATACTTAACGATCCACGTGGACTACGATTGGAACGGTAATCTGTGCCGAGCGAAGCGGAGTGGAGTGAAGGCACCATGCGAGGGGACGCGGTGCACTAATTGGGGTTCCTGGTCACTCTACGAAGAAAACGACACGGAAAAAACATAAAAAACTCATGTCGACCTTTTCCCATGTTGACCTTGTTCCTGTCGACCTTTTGTCCATGTCGACCTTTTGTCCATGTCGACCTAAGGTGTGTCGACCAATTGTCGTCGACCTAAGGTGTGTCGACCTTTTTGTTGTCGACCTGGAGTCCCAGACCTGACACACTGGCAGGGACAAAACAAATGATTGAGGAGCTAGGTAGACTTTAAAAACTGTCAAGAACATGGCAACTACTTTCACGCACTGGCCCCCTAACTCTCCATCCCTGCAGCCTACACCTGATTGATCCCCCCCCCCCCCCCTCCCGCACAGCCTACCCCTAACCCTCTCCGGGGCTGCCTGAATTTAACGCTCCCCCCACTGTGTAAACCTATCCCATGCCCTGTCCAGCAGCCTAAGCCTAACCCAGGGTGCCTAAATCTAACCCACCCCCTGTGTTTTACCTGTCAGAGGTGCCAGCATGTGCTTGTTCGGGATCCTGACTGTCAGCATTTCAATCCCAACACTGTGGGTTCACAGTAACAGCTTTCAAATGCAAATGACACACTTTGATTCAACTCCAGACCTTTTGCCTGCTTAATTGCTAAAAAAACAACAACCCACAAGAATAGCCCAGACCTGTCCATTAAACAGCCTATAAGTCAATTGTCCACTTACTTTTAGGCCCTCTGAAAAGAGGAGGCTACATATTAAACAGCTGTAATTCCTAAACCCTTCATCCAAATTTAATGTGTATCCCCTCAAATTATTGGGCTGGTTTATCAACGAGTTTTATCATATGCAACAAGTTTTAAAACACGTTGTGTATTATAAATGGTGCTCCAGCCAATAAGCTCCTGTCACGTGTTTGAAAAAATGACAGTTGGGAGCTGAATAGCTGGAGTACCAGTTATCAAGGGGGTCATTCCGAGTTGATCGCTAGCTGCAGTTGTTCGCAGCACAGCGATCAGGCAAAAATTCGGCTTTTCTGGCCATGTGTATGGGCCGCCGTGCGCATGCGCGAAGTACTTTCACACAAAACTATGCAGTTTTACACAAGGTCGAGCAACTCATTTCAGTTGCACGGCTGATCTGTGAGTGATTGACAGGAAAGGGGCTTTTCTGGGAGGTAACTGACCGTTTTCCGGGAGTGTGCTAAAAAACGCAGGCGTGTCGGAAGATAACGCAGGCGTGCCTGGGGAAACGGTGGAGTGGCTGGCCGAACGCAGGGCGTGTATGTGACGTTAAAACAGGAACTAAACTGTCTGCAGTGATCGCAAGGTAGGAGTAGGTTTTTTCTTTTGTGGAACTTTTCCATACTTTACGATCCACGTGGACTATGATTGGGAGCGGTATGCGAGGGGACATGGTGCACTAATTGGGGTTACCTGTCACTTTACGCAGAAAATGACACCCAAAAAATTTAAAAAACACATGTCGACCTTTTCATGTGTCAACCGTTTTCATGTGTCCACGTTGACCATGCCAATGCTGACCAATAATGGTCGACCAAATAACTGCAGACCATAACATGGTCAACCATTCATACCAGAACCGGAAGAGTAATCCGCTTTAATGTGTATCTATCCCCACGTTATATACGCAGTTGTGTCTGGTGTTTGTATTGTCTTGTTGTGTATGTGTTGTATACCGGTATTAGGCCAACTAATTTACAATTTTTATATTCACATTTTTTCTTTGTATTGTATAATATAATAAATACCTTCTTTTTATTGATATCTATTGAGCGGTTTGTGGATATTTCCATAAAATACTGGGAAAGACTATAGATTTAGAACTATATTGGTGAAAACCCTATAAATACGTAGACATTACTTATCAAGCAGGTAAGCGCAGTGAGATATCTCTTAACTTCTATCAATATATTCAGAGGGAGTGTGGACCCCCCTCACTGTTTCTTACAGTAGCTATTTGATTTGGTGGTAAAGAGCAGCCCTCAATCAAAAAACCTTTCTCTAACCAATATGATGCCCTAGGCAAGATTTTGGCTGGTGTCCCCTAGCATGGCCGCTAGTTCTGCCTCTGACCCTGCACCTCTTTCCCAGCACCATCACCCTTCACCCATAGCAGTCCTCATTTTGGTGCTCCTACCCCCTATATTTTAAATAGGAACAGTTAGCACATTTGGCGCACAGCCCAAAAAGGGGCGTGTTCTTGCTGGGAAGGGGCATGGCCACACAATAGAACCCCCAATTCAAATTACGCCACACAGTAGTGCAACTTTATTCACATTTTATCATGCGATAGTCTCTCTTATTCATGTTACATCACACAGTAGTACCACTTTACCATATATACGTTACTCCTCACAGTAATGCCCATTATTCACATTGCATCACACTGAAATGCTCCTTATTCACATTACACCACACCATATTGCTCTTTATTCACATTAGACCACACAGTAGTGCCATTTCTATACATTACGCCACACAGTAGAGCACCTTATACACATATGCCCAACATTAGTAATGCATTTATACAAATAATACCACACAGTAATGCCCCGAGCAGACATGACACACATTATTATTATTGTTTTAATAAACATAATGAGCCTTAAACATTATGCCTACATGTATTAATGCCCTTATACACATAATGTCCTTTACACATATGCTGCAAATTATTAATGCCCTTATATACATAATGATACACATAATTTCCCTTTCACATATGCCGCACATTATTAGTGCCCTTATACACATAATGACACACATAATGTCTTTTTCACATATGCCACACATTATGAGTGCCCTTATACACATGACACATATAGTGCCCCTTACACATTTGCCACACATTATTAATGCCCTTATACACATAATGACACACATAGTGCCCCTTACACATATGCCACACATTTCTAATGCATTTATACACATGACACACATAATGCCCCTTACACATATGCCAAAGAATACTGCACAACCAACCCACCCGCACACAGCACTCACATGACCGCTAACACTGTGACCTCATACATCTTCCCTCAATACACCATGCAGCAGAAGATGCCTGGCATGAGTCAGCTGGCAGCTCTGCTAACGCCGGGCACCTTTTTTGACAAAAATGTGTCTTATTTGCATTACTATGTGGCTAGGATGCACAATCAGCTTCTGCTGATTCAAATGATCTGCGGCATGCCTATATTCTGTGTGCGATTGTGGCTTTATCTGCATACGAAATGCTATGTTACAGTGATTTACAGGAATACAATGTAACGTAGCATTTCGTATACAGATACAGCTGCAGTCACACACAAAATATAGGCATGCCGCATATCATTTTAATCAGCAGAAGCTGCTTGTGCCCCTAGGCATATCAAATGCCCTAGGCATTTGTATAGTTTTCCTATGCCTAGGGCTGGCTGTGTAATCACATATATATGTTTTTATATATCAATCCACTTTTTTAATCTAATTTAATTTTACTGACAAATTAAACCAAATCATATTTGTTTTTCAAATGTCTATATTTATATACACAAATAGGACAAATAAGAAGTATTTAATTGTCATATTTATACGCTATATTCCTGAATGTTCATTGAAAGAAATGGTTTATTAATGTCACTCAGAAACTATGCGGCCTATATACCACTGGTTTTTTTTTATAAATAAAAATTATGTAGAAAGAATAGTTTCTGCATAATTTTGTGAATTGCTGCTATGTACTCCTGATAGCCTGGTGCAGGAGATTTCACAGAAATCCCCTACAGAAGGCTCATCACTGCTGCAGATTGTAGTTCCCATTATTATAAAAGCGGACTATGATCTGCACCCTATGTACCAAACTTCAGAAAGCGTAGCTTTCAGAGTTTGGCCCCGTTCTGTTATATCATGTTCGTATGGCGTAAACCACTGTAAGCTATGGAAGCTTTCTCGCAGGAAAAAAATCTGATCACCTCCATCAGGTGGCAGAAACGGACACTGCATGCACAGACTCTGTTTCCCCCGCAGAAGTCTTTCACAATCACAAATATGACAGACTGCTCCAAAATGCCGGGGAAGTAACTCGCAGGGACAGAGCTTATCCCTACCACTGTCCCTGTGGGTTAAATTTAGTACACAGTGTGGATATTTTCATTGAAAATTAAAATATTGATAGTGATACCGATTGATAATAATACCTAGGCCCCTATATCCTTGTTGATGACTACTTCCAATTAACCTGAGCCATGACAGCATGAATGAATCTGCTGCAGCTGTTGCTTGGCAACAGAGAGAACACAGAATGGAAAAAGAATTTGTATTGGCAACCATCATTCAGAAGTTCATTCATAGTATATGCAAGATATGCATATAACTGTATAATCTTTACACAATTACTTGTCTAAACAAAATGCATTGCTTGGCTAATGTACTACCAGGTCATCTTTTGCCCGATAGAGTTTGCATGGACGTGCGCATATATACAAATAGATAAATACAATTAAAAATGGAGCATGGGTTTTCCCAGAAATTATATGGATTATTCATTTCATGGCAAGAGATCCTTTACTGTATATTAATATGCAAATAAGGCAGCACTCTACAATTATATGCGTTAGTAACACAGAGAAAGTTGGGATAGTACAGTCAGCTCTATGGATCTGGGTTTCTATGGATCAGGGACCAAGCAATCCAACAATGGACCAATGTAGTTGATTGCGAGCTTTGCAAAGAGACAAGATTTCCTTGATTTAGCAGTAAGCAGATATTTTTTTTAATTTTTTTATTATTATACCAATCTGGCTTTTCTCTTAAAAAACTTCTGCTATAAATCTTGCTATTAAATCACCCTAATCTTGCTGTCTATTACAGTACATTGGGCTCATTGTCATGTTTGAAAGGTTTCCTAGTGTGGGATGAGAAAATTACTAAGAGGCTTATTTATTAATGTAACATTTATTAATGAAATGGCAATTATCACAATATAAGTATACTGCCTACTTCAAAATAAGCAATCTAACTCTGCAGACCATAATCCCTATTACTCTCATTAGGGACTGTGGTTTGGTCCAATTTACAAAGCTTGGCCACAACAGCTGAAGAAATCTTCAGATGGCATAAGACACACTGCTGTATCTCTATGTTGAGAACGTGACTGGAGAGATTCTTCCACAAACATGTCGTTGCTCCCGATCAGATGATCGCAATATGATACTTTGCATGAGCACCTGGCCTGGCAAGGGTTTTTGTTAAATATGCCCCCTAAAAATGTAGTATTTAATATTCCAATCACCAAAACATGTATTAGGAAATCCTCAAATGGAACCAGTCAGGAATACTTTAGAACTGTAGTTGGGGAGTTTCTTATTGTTGAAAATGGTACTGTAGATGTGACAATATTTTGAGAGGAATGCTAATACATACAGTATGTCAATTGATAATGATTGATAAATACAGTAATGTTGGATGAATAAATCACAGGAAAACTGTGAAAGTTTGCATGAAGTTGGCTTCAAATTCTAAAGACTGTAGTAATGATAGTGGGTTATAGCTCTGAAGAAGTCTTGAAGGCAATTATGGAAAAGGTCAGGAGAACATTGAGATAATTGATGGAGAAGGGATCTGCTATTTTTTTAAGAATGAGGTTACAATATGAGAACATTTCTAGATTACGACTATAATGCTATTGGGGAAGCATGATGTGGTAAAAGCATTTAGAACCGACTGACAGGTAAATATCTACTGAGGGACATGTCAGTTGGCCAGTTATTGAAGTCAAGTTACATTAATTACATAAAAATAAAGAATTCCTAAAACAGAGGACTCAACAGAACTTTGCAAAAAATACAAGAAAGAAAGAAGAGGAAAGCAATACTAAAATATTTCTTTTGATAAGTACTTGATGTGAGAAGGGGATGCCAGCATGGGCTGGATTTCCAATTAGGCGCCCTGTGGGGATGGAGTTTGATAACATGTAAAAGGGCATATGGGGATGTCTAATGGTATATAAGGGGTATGTGGAAAGAGTTTTGTGTGGAGGGGTCCGATGAGGTGTGTGGTGTGTCTGACGGACATGTAAGGGGCATGTGGTGCATGGGTCTGGTGGACATGTAAGGAACATGTGAGGAGATATGATGGCATGTACAGTAATGCTCTTTTGGGGATGTCTGATGGCTTGTGTAGGTGGGTGGGTGGTGTCTGATGGGAATATGGATGCTGATTGCATGTGTAAATATGTGAGAGGCGTGAAAGGGGCATGTGTAAGGTTTGAGTGGCAAGATGGGCATTTGTAGCTTTTTTTCTCCCCAGTTTAATAAATCCCTCCACAGTGGATCCAGTAGCAGCACTAGTAAACATAAAGAGTCTATTGAAGATTATTTGGACACAGCATTGAGGTGAGACCTGTAATGATTATTTTTGTGAACATTTTGACATGTGGTGATATCTGATGAGCCTGTGGTATGATGTGGGGAGGCCTATGGGGCGTATAAGGGCATGTGGGGAAGTATACCCATTTTTATACCCTTTGAGAATAAATATGTTTAGGGTGTGTGTGTGTGTGTGTGTGTGTGTGTGTGTGTGTGTGTGTGTGTGTGTGTATGGCTAGTTTCATCAACAGAGTGGGAGAAATGGAAGTAACCAAAAAGAAGCATTTCCTGTCGAATCTGAGCTCTTAGATATTTTTTTTAGAATAATAATAATAATAATAATAATAATAATAATAATAATAATAATATGGTAATAAAGGCCATACTATTAAATACCCATACACACACAGGGGTAAGGGATACAGGAACACCTGTTATCTTGTGTTGGTTTGCGTAAATAACAGTATATATAGTAATAGTATTGACATTCTAATAAAGCTCAGGTTGAGGAATAATTGCTGTGTCAATGTAAACCTTATAAGATAGTACACCAAAATACAAATAACATTTAGGTCTGTATTATGAGGGTTAGTGAAAGCTTTACTTAATTGTCTGTGAATCTTCCATAAATAACAGATCATGTCTAACAAGAAATTAAGTACAGTATTTAAAATGTATAACTTTGTAAGTAATCCTATTTGCTGCTACATTATCTGAAAAGTCCCCAAAAGCAAATCATAAAGGAGGCCCAACTGCTGTCATAAGCAAGGATGGGTTTAAATGCCTTCAGAGATAGAGAGTCACAGAATCTGTAGAGATAACAATAAATAATGTATCTGCGGTATAGAGAACGTAGCCTATATACAAACAAAGCCAGTGTGCGTGTGCTTGCTTTACATATGCATAAAGCCTTTAGAAATTGGACCATACAAAATGTGATAACATTGTTTACAGCAATTATGCTTTTTTAAACAATTTCACGCTAGAAATGAAAGCATTAGATACACAAGACTACTAGAGAAACCTCTTCAAGGACCACATGGACAAGCAGTGTGTTCATTTCATTGACTTGTTCTACTACAGTAGACTTTTGTGTTACGCACAGTGATGCTTTAACAATGCCTATTGTATTGACATACAAGCAAAATGTCTACGGAGAATGTAGATAACTGTACTACAGTGAGTTCAGTTCTTACTGTACAGAATGCCTTTCACAGATTTTTTAGTCATTATTAAACGGCATCGCAACAACATTAGCAAGATGGGTTTATACATCAGGCAGTTGGTTATATATTTCTCATGCAAATTAGGAAAGAGAGAGGGGAGAGATGGGAAGAGAACACAGTAACATAAAAGGGATAAAGCGAGAGGCAGGCAGGGGAGGAATGCAGATCATTTCTGTCAGGTGGCTGACAAGGAAAAATAATGAATAATAAGGAAACTCTCCGTAAAATCTGCTATGCTATGTACAGTGCCAAATGAACAGGCAGTTCTCAATTCTTCATATGCATGACAATTACCCCAATCCATCCCGAAACCCTGGCATTTACCGTTTTCTTCTTCCTCCTGTTTTGCAGCCGGCTTACCACCAGATCAGTGTATAACACAGGTTTTAGGGTCCTCGAACGCTGGGGCCAGCCATAACACAAGGTCTCCATGCCCCTGTAATTACGGCCATAGCGTACCGAGCACATGGACCGAGAACGCAGACGTCCAGCGCTGCTGTTGATGCTGTTCACCCCAATCATCTTTACGATGGCGATTGCAATCAACGTCTAATGATTCTTAGCCCTTAGCCACAGGAAAATTTACAGAAATAAAGGCAGAGGAAGGAAAAAAAAAATGATGAGAATCTGTTTCCAAAGAGATTCTGTTGCACAAGGGATGGAGATTTACTGTAGAATTCTTGCAGCTGACGTTACACTGAGGTTTCCACCATTAGATGTCAAAGACCAGGATGCTGCCTGTTGAAAATATTCCTTCCACATTGCTAACACACAGCTCACAAGTCATTTGCTTTCAAATAGATTATATTTTTATCCCCCCGTACTTCACTTCCACAGTCAGTCACCAATGACAACAGGAACAAGCTCTTGTATGGATAGAAACTATTTCTCCTCCCCCTCTATCCTACGCTGCTTTCTGCTGCAGATGAAGGCCAGCTGTGATCTCTATAAGGAGTGAGTCAATCTCACAGAGCAGGGCAGACAGAAGGAACAAAATTACACTCACTGCATCCAGCCAATCACAAGGCTGGGCTAGCATCTCAACCGAAAAGACAATTGGTATTCACAGCAGCAGCAGAAGCTTTGTGGGAAAGAATGGGAAAAGTAAACTCTGTAATGCAGCAAAGCAACAGAGAGGAGTAAACAGGAAATAAGTGGAACAAAAATATGAAAGCTTAACACTATTGCTACAAATCACACTGAAGTCTTTTGTAATGCAGACACAAGTCATTTTAAATGTTTACTTCTAAAGAGTTGTCTGCATGGGCAGTACACATTGAGGTCATGGGTTCGTTTCCCACCACGGCCCTATCTGTCTGGAGTTTGTATATTCTCCCCATGCTTGTGTGGGTTTCCTCTAGGTACTTTGGTTTCTTCCCGAAATTCAGAAATAAACTGGTAGGTTAATTGGCTCCTGACAAATTTAGCCTAGTGTGTAAATGGGCAGACTAAATGGGTTAAGTAGTTCTTATTTGCCATCAAATTCTATATTTCTATATTACACCTGTTATCAAAATTCCCCAAATTGCAAATGTCTATAAGCAAACTAAGATGCCCAATTGTGGAAAAGCAGCAAAAAGTACAGAGTGTATGCTAAACAAACAAAAGAAGTCAGATACAAGTGAGCCGCACCATGCATCTTTATGCATAATCTGTGTACAATTCCTTTGCTTCAAAAATACTAATCCTACATACAGCTTTGCTAGGTATAGCACCTTGCTATAGTGGACTCCCGATGTGAATGTATTCCAACATGCCGCGCAGAGCCGTCTTAACAGCAGTGTAGGCCCCTGGGCACAGCAATACACTGGGGCCCCTACCCACCCATCAGTGGTAGGGGTGGGGGGTGCTATCAGCGGAAGCTTTGATGTCCCTCCGGGGGTAGGCGGTGTTCTATCTTTCGCTCAGCATGAAGGACCTGGAGAAATAATTTCTGCTAATTACTCCTTTACTGCACAGATGGGGTGGGAAGGAGAACACTAAACTATAGAAGGGGGCATTGGGCTGAATGAAGGGGCCCGGTACATGACTTCCAGAGTGGTAGGGGGGTGTTTAATACACAGAGGAGGGGTGGTTAGTGGAGTGGGCTTAATATTCATCATTTTCTGAGGGTCAGGGCAGCTTGCTTTACCGCAGATATCTCCAGTTCCTGGAAATAGATTTCTTAGATTTAATTGGATAAAAAAAAAACTAGAGAGTCCAACCTTTCAGGAGGTAATGGGGACACCTATCAGGAGATACTGGGGACTTGGGGATCAGACTTCAGGTACCAGAGCAATCCACCAACAAATATATAAAACTGCATATTAGGCGTGTGGAGCTGGAGCAGGGACTAGCTGCTGGAAGGCTGATATCTCTGGTTCTGGGCATAGTAGAGACAAGCTGTCAGTGTCCACTGAAAGGGGAGAGTCCCAGCTTTTGGAGTATACCCTCATAAAAACGCTAAGTCAGACAGAACTTGGGATATATGGCTGGGAAGAACAATTAACAGGCTTGGATGGGGACCACTGCTTTGAATTCGGATATCTCCGGTTCCCCAGGGCCGATTTTCAAAAATCTGGTACCCCTGGAAGAGGGGACCCTCAGCTATCAGCCTAGGGCCCTTTTACTCCTGGGGCCCTTGGGCAAGAGCCCATTGAGCCCATACGAAAAGACGGCCCTGATGCCGCGTGCATACGCATCACATCCTGCTCCCATAGACTTCAATAGATGGCGGGTGTATGCGCACTCCAGTTCTCATTGAAGTCTATGCAGAGTGGGTGCGTGCGCATAGCATATGCCCTGCTATGCCGCGATCAGAGGCGGATTGGTCATAGGGTCCACAGGGAAGATTCCCGGTGGGCCGACGCACCCATGGGGCCCGTTTTGTTTGAGGACATGTGGTCCTTTTTATAGACATAATAAATAAGATGCAAAATAATTTGCATGTATGAAAATTACTTAGCCTGTGATTGCAGATGATCTAGTGTATGCTCTGTCTGCCTGCTTGGCTGACATATAAGATTGAGTGAATAGTGATTGGGATACAGTTGGTGTAATAAGCAAGAAAATATATCTTTCTAAAGAATTATATAGTTTCCTAAATTCTGAAGGTGTATCATATAATGTGCTCATAATATTTATTTTTATTTATTTTTAACTTCCCCCTTGATGCTGGACATGCCCACTATCTGGAAAGTCTTGGGTGGAAGGGTGCTGCTGCCATGGCCCATGGCTAGACCTTACACCTCTGGTGCTGCCCATGTGGGGCCACTAGTACAAATTTTCCAGGGCCGCTTTTTGTTCCCAATCCGCCCCTGACCGTGATCAGTGTGATGCGATGCATACTGTATAAGGACACATCTGTAAGCACCTAATACATTATAAGCAAAATGCAAATTGACAAAAAATACAGCATGTACAGTAGGGTGGTTAGAAATTTTAATAGCATGGAAAATTTGCCTCTTTGGGCCAATAAAATGTGTAGAAAATTTCAGCTCGATTTGTTAATATCTTCTGTCGGAAGCAGAGGCCTGAATTTTGAATCCCAAAAATTGCAATTGCTGGGACGCTGATGCAATTCAGGCCTGGCTAAAGATGTGTTGGGACCTGTGCTTGTGACTACAGTCAGTCATTCTCCCCAGGAGCCAACTGGCCTTGCGGTGGCTGCAGGTTAGCTGAAATGCAGCCGCACTACACGCCGGGCTAGAGACGTGTGATTGCGACTTGTGTTTGCCACTTGTGACTGCCAGCACATATCTGCATCTTTGTCATTCTCTGTTATGGAATCGTGCTTCAACGATCCTGCGGTAATAGCATTCAGGTGTTCTTCAGGGTAGAGAGGTTTTGTACTGCTCGCTACTGCTTACTGTGTACTCATGTAATTATTGCAAGTAACCATGGCTCTGTCCAAATATTCATTACACCAGACGTTTGATTGCCCCCTTTGAGCAAACCAAAAGATTTAGTGTCCTCTCAGCTTACCACTTATGAGGACATCCTTAGATGGTGTTTCCATGAAAGATGAAGTCTGGGTATTGAGAGTGGTGGAAACAAGGAACGGGGGCGTATCTAGAGAGGAGGGGACCCATGTGCAGTCTCCGGGTGTGGGCCCCCTCTTCTCCTGTCCCGTAGTCGGCTGCAGCGCTGTTAGCTCTCTATCTGAGCGCTAGAGACTCTGGCACAGTGCCAGAGTCTACAGCGCGTGCGCAAGTCTCCGAAAAAAATGGCGTGGTGGCCATTCCAAGTAGGGAGGCCAATCCTGGGATAGAGATCAGCAAGATCCTGGGATTTAGCCTCAAAAAGTCTGGGATTTCAATCCCGGGATTTTAGGATCAATAAAAGTATTTAAGAAAGGGTCAGACTGAAGCCACGACGGTGTGAATTATGGCCAGTCTGGCTGCCTCGGTGGTGATAGTGGCTTTTAAACAAGAATATCACTAGGACAGTGGTTCTCAAACTGTGTGCTGTGGCACCCTGGGGTGCCGCAGGCAACTTGCAGGGGTGCCTCAGGTTGGTGGTCCAGGACCAATTCAAACTATTTATGGTCAATGTAATAGGCAAAACCAGTGCGTGTGGCTTCTAGTCATAAAATATGTGGACAAACAGAAGCAAACCTTGTCTCTAACCACACAACTGACCATAAGGGTGACAAATAATTAATGTTTTTTTGTCTTTGTAATTTTTTTTCTAAATTTCTCAGTAATAAACTTTTGTCATGTCACCCGTAAAAAAAAATTCTTATATTCTAGGGTGCCGTAATTAAAAAAAAGTTTGGAAACCACTGTACTAGGCTCTGGCAATTCCGTGTGCAGAACAGCTCCCCCCCAACAATGGCAACCCTGCAGCACATCCCATCCTTCCGCTTGCCCTCCACTACTGCTTTCTAGCTGCAACAAGTGCACCCCCAGGAGTGGTCACGGGCTGCAGTGTGTTATAACACAGGGAGCCAGCACAAAGAAGTATGCGTCGCTCAGCACAAAGAGACTTCCTTTCCCAGCGTCAGTCCCAATCATAGTGTAGGGACACATCACAGGAGAGCGGCAGGTCACACACTGTTACTGGATGGAAGGGGGGAGGTAGCAGGAGAACCAACCCAGCTCTGTACAGGGGGAACAGAGTAACGACAGTGTACAGTATAACCAGGCTGAGGAGCAGAGCTGCTGTACTGTGTGGGATATGGACAGGATGGTGTCAAAGAGCCTGCCAGCAGCCAGCGCTTTACCTCTGCACATCATAGTCACTATTTCCAAGAGACAAATAAAACCTTAATAAGAAATGTCAGCTTGGGTATCTGGTCTTTAGGTTGACACTCATTAGGTCGACCACTATTGGTCCAGGATCAGACCCTTTCTGACTCTAAGACTCTTATCCACTCACTGGTCATCTCCAGACTGGACTACTGTAATCTCCTCCTGACTGGCATTCCTGACAAATACCTCTCTCCACTCCAGCCTATCCTCAATGCTGCTGCTCGGCTCATTTTCCTCACCAAACGCACTACGTCCACCTCTCCTCTCTTACTAGACCTTCATTGGCTCCCCTTCCCTTTCAGAATCCATTTCAAGCTTCTCACACTTGCTAAGTTCAAGTTCAAGTTCAAATTTATTGTCATCAGCCAAAACAAGTTGACAGACGAAATTACAATTGTACAGGGCATCAAGTAGTAGCAGGCGACAACATAAAACAAACATAAAAATAAATAATTCATTTAACATACGTACAGCAGATGGGATAAAACTAACCCTAAAACGGTTGGTACGAGTTAACAAAGTGCGAAACCTCTTTCGAGATGGAAGTTTGTCAAAAAGCATACTAAAAGGATGCGCACTATCTAATAAAATACACCTGGCTTTCAGTGGCGTGCGGTGAGGTCAGTGGCTGGTGAGGCACTGCAGCCATAATGTCTGCCGAATCCTGCCAATGACCCCTACCGCCGCCGAGCCTATGCCCGCTACTGCCCCTGAGACGATGCCCGCTGCCACCGCCAGTGGCTTACAAACTCGCCCACCATCAACTGACCCAGCCCTCCGCCACTAATTTGCATCTCAGTCCGATGCCGCCAATTCCCGCTGCCTGCCTGCTCATCATACTTGTGATATATTGTACATTTTTATAAAAAAAATAATAATAGTTAGTGTTTGGGACTGGGGAAGGGAGTGGGAAGAGGACATGAATGCAATTTTGTTGTCCAGGGCTTCCATTAACTTAATAGCACCGTGGATGTGGCGCTATTAAGTTAATGGATGTCCTGGACAACAAAATAGCCAGCAGAGGGTGACGCCAGAGAGAGGGTGAAAGCAGTGGGTGACAGGGAGTGGGTGACGCCAGAATGTGACAGGAAGAGCGTGACGCCAGGAAGAGCGTGACGCCAGGGAGAGGGTCACCAGGGAGAGGGTGACAGCAGTGAGTGATGCCTGGGAGAGGGTGGCGGGAAGGGTGATGCCAGGGAGAGGGTGACAGCAGTGGGTGATGCCAGGGAAAAGGTGACAGAATTCTGTCTGGTGTCTGGAAGAAGGAGCAGTAGCTCCGAAACGTTACATCAATAAACATACCAGCATTTTTTCATATGTTCTACCCTGTGAGTGCCGTTCATGCCGTGTTTGGAGAATTATAGATAGATAGATAGATAGATAGATAGATAGATAGATAGATAGATAGATAGACAGATAGAACGGAGAAACAATGGCGGCACTCTGGAGACTCGGTTAAAGATGTGTAGAAATAGTGCTGTTTATTCAACGTTTCGGGGTACAAGCCCCCGTCTTCAGGATACACAACCGTTAGTGTATCCTGAAGACGGGGGCTTGTACCCCGAAACGTTGAATAAACAGCACTATTTCTACACATCTTTAACAGAGTCGCCAGAGTGCCACCATTGTTTCTCCGTTCCATATATGCAGACCGCTGTGTATGTTGAGGAGGGCACTGGAGCAGGAGCTTACAGTAGCTCACTTTGCCCATGGGTGAGTGCCAGACTTGTTTGCCTTCTATATATATATATATATATATTACACATACAGTACATGCACATATTCATACACAAACACATACACATGAATACATACTGTACATACACAATTGCACAAACTCACAGACATACTGTACTACATGCAAACATACAAATACACACAAACATTGGCTTTAAACTTACAGAGTCCATCTCGGGCTGGGAGCAGAAAGGGTGGCAGTGGTGGAGATGCTATAAGCAGAGAGCTCCTAAGCTCTCTCTTGCTGCTGCAGATCCGCGGTCGCGGCTTTTGCTGAGACGGAGACAAAGCTGTCTCCGTCTCTGTGTGCGCCACTGCAGAGTCGTGCAGACTATTCCTCTTTTCAGCTGCAGACCCGGGTCCCGTTCTGTCGGTCCCCGCAGACCCCACTTGATGACGCTCATGGCCGGATGCAGTAACAGTGACAGGGGCATGCTTTCAGATACGCTGAAAGCACGCCCCTGCTGTTCAGCGGCACTTGGACAGGTGCCGCTTCCATTCATTTTTTCAATGGGCTTTTACAGCCCTCTGCTTGTCTTTGCCCCCTGCCCGCCCCCTGCTTCCGGACCATCACAATGGAGAGCAGGAGGCACCGTTCTCGGTGCCGCAAAATACATTTTAACATCAATTCAAACTGTAAAATGATTCACATAATATAAATAAAATACTTATGACACAGAATATGTGTCATAAGTATCTTCTTTGTATTATTTTAATCATGAATGACAGGGGAGGCACTGCCTCCCCTGCCTCCCCTGACTGCACGTCCCTGCTGGCTTTGCTTAAAACCCTACACCTATACAAATCATCAAAACTAGGCAATGGCATACCAATGATTTTACTTGCCGTTTTCCTTATCCTTTCTAATGCCCATCGATCTTTTAAAGTGCAGCCTCCATACCATGCCACGATCCCGTATCTAAGAATGCTCTCTATCGAGCACCTGTAAAAGTTAAACATGGTCTGCGCACCAACACCTGCTGCCCTTAAACGCCGCAGGAAGAAAAGTCGTTGTTGAGCCTTTTTTCCTATCAGTAGCAGGTGCTCAGACCAGGTCAGACTTGACGAAATCTGAATGCCCAAGAAACGGAATGAAGTAACCATTTCCACGTCCTGATCACCAACAAACACTGGTGATTTCAGTGACTGCCTTCTTCTAAAATCAATAATCAGTTCTTTTGTCTTCCCACTATTTAAAAAGAAATGATTTTCATTACTCCAATCGACTAGCTTCACAACTTCCGTCCTATACGCCAGCTCGTCCTCACAACTAATTAACCCAACTATGGCAATATCATCCGCAAATTTAATCAATTTAACTGATGCGTCCGCTGATACACAGTCATAAGTGAACAGTGAATATAAGAAAGGACTAAGAACACAGCCCTGGGGTACACCTGTATTAATTTGTACTTCTCCGGACCTAATACTGCCCATTTTAACCACCTGAGGGCGATTTGTCAAAAATGCTAAAATCCAATTACAAGTAAAACAATCAAGGCCTAATGCAGATAACTTATTTATCAAGGACACTGGAATCACTGTATTAAAAGCTGAACTAAAATCAACAAATAAAATCCTAACATAAACATTCCTCTCTTCCAAGTGAGACAAAGTAAAGTGCAACAGTGAAATAATCGCATCATCAGTGCATCGATTTTGTCTTTAAGCAAATTGGAATGGGTCAAACTCGGCAGAGAAAAAAGATTTAATATGATTCAGTACCAGTTTCTCAAAACATTTCGTTATAAGAGATGTTAACGCTATAGGCCGATAGTCATTTAAACATTTAGCTAACCCTTTCTTGGGGATGGGGACAATACTAGTCATCTTAAGACACCTCGGCACTACACAGTGCATGAGTGATAAATTAAACAAAACTGTCAGAATTCCACACAATTGCTCCGCACAATCATGAAGAACCTTCCCTTGAATGCCATCAGGCCCTGCTGCCTTACCAGGATTTATTTGACGCAAACAATTAGCCACTGTGCCCACATCAAGTAATAGGGGGGTGTCACCCACACTAGGATTCAGCGGTAGCTGAGGTAAATTATTACTCTCCTCAAATCTGCAATAAAATGAGTTTAAATCCTCCACCAGTGCCTTACTAGTCACACCATAGTCATGCTTCTTAACTTTACACCCCGTCACTTCATATATCAGCTGCCACAGACTCCTAGGATTCTTATTCAGGCTACTAAGATCTTCAATCTTTTGTGAGTAGCTCATTTTCGCCTTTTTTATGCCTACCCTAAGTTGTGCCCTAGCAAGTCTTAAAGCAGCCTGATCACCAGCCCTGAAAGCTCTGTCCCTAGTTCTAATCAGAGCACGAACCTCCCCGTTTAACCAAGGTTTCTCATTGGAAAAAGTTTTTATTTCCTTCCTCACCGTAACACTCTCTGTGCATGTGTTAATATAACAGAAAATCAGAGAAGCCAAAAAATCAATCTCAATTGATCCAATGGTAAAACTCTCTTCAATAAGCAATTCCCAATTGGTAAATTCCAACATATCCTGCAACCTCATCATTGCACCATCAGGCCAGATAGTAACAGTTTTAACCACAGGCTTCGCTCTTTTAACCTGTGGTATATAAGTAGGCCGCAGAAATAAGGACAGATGATCAGAATTGCCGATATGAGGGCAAACGAAAGTCTCATATGCTAAACTTAGATTAGAATAAACCTGATCTAATGTGTGCGTACCCCTCGTGGGGACCAACACATACTTATGAAATCTTGGCATAACTTTGTTAAAATCCGCCTGATTAAAATCACCTGCCACAATAAAACATGCTTCAGCATAGCTAGTCTGTAAAGAGCCTACAGTATTAAAAAGAATCTCCAAAGCCTGATTTAACATTTGCGCTAGGGGGTATATAAACAGCAACAATAACTATAGCAGAAATTTCCCTAGGCAAATAAAAAGGTCTACACTTAATCAAATATTCAATATCTACTGAACAGTAAGAATTGATCAAAGTGGCATCAACACACCACGATTTATGCATGAAGACACAAAGCCCACCACCTCTACTTTTCCCAGAAGACAGAGTCCGATCCGCCCTAAATAAAATCCTGTCATCAATCGATACAGCTGAATCCGGAACAGAGTCCTTTAACCAGGTTTCAGTAAAAATGTATAATGAACAATACTTCAAATATTTCTTATTCGCACAATCCACGTGTAAATCGAGCTTACTGGCTAGTGACTGAACATTAGTCAGAAGCAAACTAGGTATAGGAGGCCTCAATGAATACAGACTAAGTCTGACTTTAATGCCGGCACGTTTCCCCCGCTTTTGCTTCCTCTCCCTCCTCTTCTGCCGTGACCAGCCAAACTTGGGGCTCCACAACCGAAAATAATGATTATTCCCTTTACTGGGACGCTTACAAAGCCCTCACCCACTCCTCTCCCATCTACATCTCTGACCTTATCTCCCTTTACACTCCCACACGTCCTCTTCGCTCTGCTAATGCACGCCGACACTCCTGCCTACGGATTACTTCCTCCCACTCCTACCTCCAAGATTTTTCACGTGCTGCACCACTTCTCTGGAATTCCCTACCTCTCCCCCTCAGACTCTCCACCTCTCTACAAAACTTCAAACGGGCTCTCAGCACCCACTTCTTCACCAAACCAAGCCAAATCTCATCCTAATCCTCTGTTCCATGCTCTCTATGTACCCCATCTGTCTCACCCCTGTCTGTCTACCCCTCCCCTTTAGAATGTAAGCTCTCACGAGCAGGGCCCTCTTCCCTCATGTGCTTATCCTTTTCTTACTCTAATAATATTCAACGGCACCAAATTCAGCAGTCTTCTGCCACCTGATACTTATTCCAGTGTCATCTGCTGATGTAGCTATGTTTATTTACCCTGTACTTGTCCTATATTGTCGTCAACTGTAAGTTGCTGTTTTCCTGCTTGATTATTTGTTTATGTACTCTGTAATTGGGCGCTGCGGAACCCTTGTGGCGCCATATAAATAAAGGATAATAATAATAATAATAAAATGCATTAGGTCAACATGGACAAGGTCGACATGAAAAAAGGTCGACATGCGTTTTCCACTTTTTTAGCCTTTGAAATGTTTAATATTTTACGATCCACGTGGACTACAATTGGGAACGGTAACCTGTGCAGAGCGAGGTACCTTGCCTATTCGCTCGCCATGCGAGGGCACACGGTGCACTAATTGGGGTTCCCGGTCACTTTACAAAGAAAACGACACCAAAAAAACCCATGTCGACCTTTTGCCATATCGACCTTGTCCATATCGACCTAATGACCATGTTGACCTATTTCAGGTGTCGACCTAGTCACTGTCGACCAACAGTGGTCGACCCTATGATCCACACCCGTCATCTTGTGTAGGGACTGTGCTGACTGTCTGTCTGTCTGTCTGTCTATCTATCTATTATACCAGAGGTTCTCAAACTCGGTCCTCGGGGGCACACATAGTGCATGTTTTGCAGGTAACCCAGCAGGTGCACAGGTGTATTAATTACTCACTGACACATTTTAAAAGGTCCACAGGTGGAGCTAATTATTTCACTTGCGATTCTGTGAGGAGACCTGCAAAACATGCACTGTGTGTGCCCTCGAGGACCGAGTTTGAGAACCTCTGTATTATACAACACACACACACACACACACACACACACACACACACACACACACACACACACACACACACACACACTATGCAGACAAAAGTGGCTGGACACTAACAGCAGATAGATCAACAAGATTTTTTTGACGCCAGGACTTTGTAAGTCCACCACGTGCAGTGATTACTGCAGACACCCTTCTTGGCAAATTGTCCACAAGTTCCTGGACATAGCAGGCAGTATGTTTTGCCATTCTGCATTAAGTACAGCGACCAACTGTGACACTGAAGAAGGTCGAGACAGCCTAGAATGCACCCGTCATTCCAGTTCGTCCCAGAGGTTCAGTGGGGTTAAGATCTGTACCCTCAGCTGGCCAGTCCATCCGGGTTACCAAATTTTCTGTGTACCAGACCAGCGTCATCCTGGAAACATGACAGATGGCATTGTCGTCCTGAAAAAACATTTGTTGCTTCAGAAGAACTGCCACAATGTAGGGAGCACAGAGTTATCAAGAAAATCTCTATACTTCTCAGAGTTAATGTGACCATGCCTTACAACTAGTGGACCCATACCAAACCAGCTGAAACAGCCCCACAGCATAATGCCACCACCTCCATGCTTTACTGTAGACTGTACAGTCTGGCAATCACCAAACCCAAACACGTTCATCTGATGTGAAAAGTATAAACTGAGATTCATAACTCCATAACACTCGCCGCCATTGTTCCACTATCCAGTTTTTGCACTCGTTACACTATCGTATACGGTGGGCTGCATTCTTCTTTGTGATTAGAGGTTTATGAGCAGCAGCTCGCCCATAATATCCAAGTGATTGGGCCTCCCTACAAAGTGTTCTTGCTGAAACTGGCACAATAATGGCCATTTGGCCATTTGGAACTTGTGTGCAAAGGTATCCATGGGACGACCCCTGTTCTTTTGTTGATCCCTAATTAGCACTCTTCGGTCTCTGGATTGCAGTTTTGGAGGTCTTCCATGGTGAGGTGCATTCCTGCAAAAACACAGTGGATTTAGGAACCTTCCTAACATCCGCAATGCTTCTCACACTTATATCTCCGATTGAGCAGCCTACGATGATTCCCCTTTCAAACTCTGTGAGCTCCTTCCAGCAAGCCATTTTATTAGCAAATTATCCAATCCGAGCCCATCTAACCATTTTATACGATCACGAGCACGTGTCTGCTGCAGTAGCACACTATTTTGTTTGCGCAGGGATGTCCAATCACTTTTTTTCTACCAGGATATAATATGTCACATCATGTAAGGGTTGACAATATTAACTCATTTATTGCCTGGGGTGGTACTGTCCCCTGCATCTAAGGAGCCAGCAGAGCATGAGCCTGGTGACCTTGGAGAAGTCTGTGACAATTAAACCTTGGGAATCCCGGGATTGCAGAAATTAGGTGGGATTGGCTCCCTACAGTTGGTCGCTCACCTGGAACCTTCATGTTTGTGTACAGAGTATAAAGTTTGTACCACATTATGGGTGTCATTCCGAGTTGATTGTATCTGTGCTAAATTTGGCACAGCTACGATCACGTTCCCTGACATGCGGGGGGACGCCCTGCACAGGGCTAGTCCTTCCCCGCATGTCAGTGCCGCCCCCCCCCCCCCTGCAGAAGTGCAAGGGCATCGCTCAGCGGCGATGCCTTTGCACTTCAGGAGTAGCTCCCGGCCAGCGCAGCCGTTTCGCCCCCTCCCATCCATTGATCGCCTCTTCCTGTCAATCAGGCAGAGGCGATCGCTGTCCTGCTACGGCCTTCGGCCGTCCGGCATGCGCAGGCGCTTTACGGCACCGGCGCATGCGCAGCAGGGACCCGTTCGCTCTGCTGCGTTAAAACGCAGCGAGCAAACGGGTCAGAATGACCCCCTATATTGGCCTGTTTAAGATCTTTCAGAAGGCTAACTCAGTGGTCTTCAAATTGGAGTTACTAGCTCCTATAGTGGTGCCTAATGATAATACTGTGGGAACAAATCCAAATTGGCACAAGTGAATTGCCCAAAATGAGTTTGGCTGGATACTTGTGAGCTTTCTTCTCATAAACACACACATCCTTCTCATAAAGACACACAATATAATATTTTATATCCTTAAAGGATTTGTACCTCTAAGAGGAGTTAAATGTCTGCAGAATTTAGCAGCTTTGAAAACAAGATTGCGTTCAGTAGATTGTGGCATCTAATTACTTGTGAGCAGAAAATCAGATACTGCCCTCTACAGCACTCAAGCACTCCTCTTCAAAGTGTTTCCTGGTGAAAACTGACAATTAACAATTGATGAGACACCTGATTTTTATCTGATCACAGAGATAAAAAAAAAAATCTTTTTACAGTATATCTGTAATTTCTGAATAAAATCTCACAAAGGCAATGGACTCAGCAATACTGTCCCAGGGCACTTAGATCTAATTTACTGCTGTGTCGGCCAGTTTTTGCACGCATAGTGGGACCGAAAGCCCGTTCTTGGGCATTAAACAGCACAGGTACTAAAAAAAGAAAATAAAAATAAATGAAAATAAATAACTAAGTATTGTCCATTAGAAAAAATACTTTATTTTAAATGGATAAATTATTTATTGCTTTCTTCTGTGATCATTATCCTGAGGTGACGATAACAGATCAAGGATGGCTGTTTCATACCTCCCAACATGACCCTCTCCAGGAGGGACAGAATGCTCTGCTCCTGGACCTCCCTCTTAATTTATGATTACCATCACTTGTGCTGAAACACCTTTCTTATCAATTCACCTGTTCAGCACAGGTGCCGGCAATCATAAATAAAGACAAAAGTCCAGAAGCAGAGCATTGTGTCCCTCCTGGAGAGGGTCATGTTGGGATGTATGCTGTTGTAATTGCAGTGCTTTGATCTTTGCTAAACAGGTGTCCCCATGCTATAGCAGACTTCATTAGACAAACCCAATTCATTAGATTTCCCATTGCAATTGTAGGCTGCCACCCTATGGAATACATTTTTTGTTATATTTTAAACATATGTTTTAATGTCTTTGGTAAAAAATGCTGGTGGCCGCAGCATCCCGACGAGCAGAATCCTGACAGGGGAAGGTAAGTATACTTACCTTCCCCACATGGCCCCCTAACCCTCCCCCCCAAAGACTAAACATTACCTCCGCCTCCCCCCACCCCCCGCAGCCTAACTCTAACCCTCCATGGTGGCGCCTGAACCTACCCCCCTTCCCATAGCCTAAAACTAACCCTCCTCCCCCTCCCCACAGCCTAACCCTAACCCTCCACCCCCGATACCTAAATCTAACAGTCCGAGGTTGCCTAACCCTAATCCTCCCTCCCCACAGCCTAGACCTAACCCCCTGGGCCGCAGCATAAACCTAACCCTTCCCCTGCAGCCTAAATCTAACCCCCACCCCCATGCGGCTTACCTGTCCAGAGTCCCGGCACTTGTTAATTCAGGATCCCAGTGATCAGGATTCTGGCGCTGGACAGATTACCCTATTCTTAACCAGATCCCATTTTAATAGCTAAATAATAGGAATTTAATACCTACCGGTAATACCTTTTCTCTTAGTCCATAGTGGATACTGAGGTTCTGTACTTTAGTACCATGGAGTATAGATCGGGTCCACTGGAGCCTGGCACTTTAAAACCTTTTAGAGTGTGTATGTGTGTGTTGGCTCCTCCCCTCTATGCCCCTCCTACCAGACTCAGTCTAAGAAAACTGTGCCCGAGGAGACGGACATACAACGAGAGAAGGAATAAAAACAACAGCGGTGAGGCAACAAGCCAACACACAACCATAACCATAAGGAGGGTGCTAACCAGAACAGAAGATAGCAACACCAACCAAACTTGGATAGCACAGCGATCCCGACAACATAACGGGACTGCAATGTCGATCCAACCAATTACTTACACAGGTAAGCAGGATCGAAGCACTGAGGCGGGCGCCCAGTATCTACTATGGACTAGGAAAAAAGGAATTACCGGTAGGTATTAAATTCCTATTTTCTCTTACGTCCTAGTGGATACTGGGGTTCTGTACTTTGGTACCATGGGGAAGTCCCAAAGCACCCAAACGGGTGGGAGAGTGCTGAGACCCCTGTAAAACCGCCTGACCAACTGAATTTCATCCATGGCCAAGGTACTTAACCCATAGAATTTAACAAACGTGTTCAAACCAGACCAAGTTGCAGCTCGGCACAATCGCAGGGCCGATACACCCCTGGCAGCCGCCCAGGAAGATCCCAGCGGGCCTGAATAGATGTCGGCAAGGGCAGAGCTGCCAAAGTATAGGCCTGTTGAATGGTCAACCTGAGCCAGTGAGCAATAGATTGCTTAGAAGTCGGCTGATCAACCTTGGAGGCATCATAAAGGACAAACAGCGAGTCAGATTTCCGATAACGGGCCGTCCATTTGACATAAATCTTCAGAGCCCTGACCACATCCAAGGACTCAGGACTAACGTAAGCGTCAGACAATACTAGAACCACAATAGGCTGATTCACATGAAAAGCTGACACCACTTTCGGCAAAAACTTGAGGACGGGTCCGAAGTTCCTCCCTCTCTTCTTGAAATATCAAATACAGGATAAGGCCCCCAATTCAGAGACACGAAAGGACAGAACCACACTGAGGTTCCACGGAACCGTGGGAGGTACAAAGGGTGGTTGCATATGAAGAACTCCCTTTAGGAAAGTCTGTACTGGCAACAAGGCAAGCTATTTCTGGAAGAAAATAGAGAGCGCAGAAATCTGGACTTTGGCGGAGACTAACTGTAGGCCCATATCCACTCCCGCTTTCAGGAAAAGTAGAAAACGACCAATTCTAAATTCCATGGGAGAAACCTTTCTACCTTCACACCAGTAAAACATACTTTTACCAGATACGATGATAATGATTTGACGTAACCATCTTCCTGGCCTGAACCATGGTAGAAACAACCCGGGAGGGAAGACCCTTTCTTGCTAGAACCTCCCTCTCAACTTCCAAGCCATCAAACGTAGCCGCTGTAAGTCTGAATAGACGAATGGACCTTGTTGAAGAAGATCCTTTTGGAGCGGCAGAGGCCAAGTATACTCCAGAGCTAAGGTTAGTAGGTCCGAGTACCACGCCTGTCGAGGCCAATCTGGGGCAATTAGAATTGCTTGAACGCTTTCCCTTCTTATTCTTTTTAGAACCCTTGGAAATTAGCGGTAAAGGATGGAACAGGTACACAAACTGGAACGTCCAAGGTGTTGTCAGCGCGTCCACTGCTACAGCCTACTGATCCCTCATTCTGGAACAGTAACGGCATAGCTCCTTGTTGAGACGAGAGGCCATCAGATCTATCTGCGGACAGCCCTACTGGTGAATTAACTGTTGAAACACCTGGGGATGTAGGCCCCATTCACCCGGATGGAGGTCGTGCCTGCTGAGGAAGTCTGCTTCCCAGTTATCCACTCCCGGAATGAATATGGCTGAGATGGCCCTTGCGTTGGCCTCCTCCCAGAGGAGGATTTTTGACACCTCTCGCATCGTCGCTCTGCTGCTTGTTCCCCTTTGTCAGTTTATGTATGCCACCGCCGTGGCGTTGTCCAATTGAACCTGGATCGCCCGGCCCATCAGAAGAGGAGAAGCCTGTAGAAGAGCATTGTAAATTGCTGGAGTTCCAGGATGTTTATCGGCAGAGCCGATTCCTGAACTGACCATATCCCCTGGAACTGGGGATCCGTTGTGAGTAGAATCCACGAGTGGATATTGAAATTCCTGCCTTCTACCAGTTGAGGAACTTGTAGCCACCATAATAGAGAAATCCAGGCTTTTGGAGATAAGGTCACTTCCTGATGCATGTGAAGGTGAGACCCCGACCATTTGTGCAGCAGATCCAGCTGAAATGGCCGGGCATGAATTCTGCCATATTGGATTGCCTTGTAAGCAGCAACCATTCTGCCCAGCAAGCGTATGCAAATTTGTATGGACACCTTGCGAGGACGGAGCACTGAGTGGACCATAGCCTGGATAGCCAAGGCCTTGTCCTTCGGAAGAAACACCTTTTGAAACACTGTATCCAATATCATTTCCAGGAACTGAAGACGTTGGGTCGGTTCCAGGTGAAATTTCTGGAAATTCAGGATCCACCCATGATCCGTAAGCAGGCGAGTTGTTAGATCGATGCTGTGCAATAGATGCTTCCTGGACATAGCCTTTATCAGGAGAACGTCCAAGTAGGGGACTATATTGACTTCCATCACGCGCAGTTGCAGCATCATCTCCGCCATGACCTTGGTGAAGACCCCGGAGCTGTGGACAGGCCAAAGGGCAAGGCCTGAAAATAGAAATGGTCATCCAATATGGCGAACCTGAGGTAAACCTGATGAGGGGGCGACATGGGAATGTGTAGGTAAGTATCCTTGACATCTAGGGATACCAGGAATTCCCCCTCCTCCAGACCGGACACCACTGCATGCAGGGATTCCATCTTGAATTTGAACACCAGCAGATACGGGTTTAGAGACTTCAGGTTTAAGATGGGTCGCACCGAACCATCTGGATTTGGAACGACAAAAAGACTGGAGTAAAATCCCCTTTTGTGAAACGGAGGAGGTACCGGAACCACCACCCCCGTCTGCAAAAGTCTTTGAATAGAAAAGTCTTGCAAGGTAACTTTCGCTGCGGGCAAACTGGTAAGCCCGACTTGAAGAACCTGTGAGGAGGGAGTGCTTGAAACTCCAGCCGGCATCCCTGGGAAATGAGATCCCTCACCCAAGGAACATGTGGGCGAAGTGTTGCAGGCGAAAACCTACCTGAAAGTCACCTTGCCGCTGGGGCCAACCGTCACGCGGAGGGCTTATTGGCAGGGGATCCGGTGGTCTGGTCCAGGGATGCAGCAGCTGCAGGTTTACGGGACTTACCATGGGATCCTCTAGGAGTGGTGGAGATGCCCAGGCCCCTGCCTCTGAACCTTGCCACACGAAAGGACTGCAAGGAGGGTCCTGTGTAAGAACGTCTAGCTGTTATGATACCAGTACGTCTGACCAGAGGTGATCTTATGACGGAGGTCAGAGTACTGGAATGGAATGCTGGTTACGGGAGCAGGAAAGCCTAGTAACCCCTGGCGCCCTAACTCCGTTGTCTCGCCCGTGTTATCAGAAATCCCCTGCGAGACTATGGTTGCTTGAGCCCATGGCAGCCGCGTTTGAAGGGCGGATTATGTCTGCCCAACTCCGATGCCCCCTCAGGTCTTAATGGGAGACAAAGGGAAATCCGAGACAGGGTGATAACAAGGGGCCCTCTGACTAAGCAACCAGGCCAGGGGCTACAAGCTAACTAACTTAAACCAGAAGTATGTGCGGACAAACCGCCAGGGAAAAGGACAACCAAAAATCCACGAATCCGTTACTCCTATCCAGCACCGCTGGATACCAGAGTGGATTTGTGGGAGCGGAATCCTCCGCAAAAGCTCCGAAACACAATATAACCAAATAATAAATAGTAAGCGGTCAAGCCGCAACACACGGCTACGCCGCGACTCACGAACACCACAGGATGTTTAAAGGTGCTCGGTCAGGACTCCAGGAAAAGATGACAACTTCCGAGTATTGGACCACTGAGGACAGGAACGACCGGATAGACAGGACTGGAAAACTCTCTGCAACAGACACAGCAAACAGGAAGCTATTACCGGCGTCTGTGAGAAGTCCAGAGAGTGCTTTTAACTGGGAGCTCTCCAATCAGGAGCCAGACAGGGTAATTAACAATCATGCCGTGCAGCTGCATGCTGCACGGCCAGGATACCAATGAGGTGATTAATCTAGACCCAGCAACGGGGAACGCGGTCCGACAGTGACGTCCCCGTTGCTAGGGTCTGAGCGGCTCCGTGCGCCCGGCGTCTAGCGTTGCTAGGGAGCCGGCGGCTGTCCGCATGCGGCGTCCCTAGTTGCTAGGCGCCGGGCCGCACTGACGGGCGGACCCTCGGCGCCTAACACTAGCAGGTGGCACAGCTGACGGCAGATAGGTAGACTTACCCGCCGTTGCTTGAGAGATCCATTTATTTAATTTGTCTCCAAACAAAGCATCACCTGTAAAGTGAAGATTTTCTACACCCTTTTTGGAATCAGCGTCCGCTGACCATTGATGTAACCACAGAGCTCTGTGTGCCGAAAAAGCCATAGCAGTAGTGCGGCCATTTATCTTACACCGTTCCTTTACAGCCTCACTCATAAAATTAGCAGCATCCTGTATGTGTTGCAACAAAGTAATGACCTCATCACGGGGCAGAGAGTCTAAAACATCAATAACAGAATCAGACCACTTAACTAATGCCCTGAAAATCCACCCACAAACAATTGTGGGGCGCTGTGCTACGCCCGCTGCCGTATAAATTGCCTTTAGAGTAGTCTCAATTTTACGGTCAGCAGGTTCTTTAAGGGCTATAGCCCCTGGTACCGACAGCACCAAGGGCGTAGCTACCATAGGGGCAGTTAGTGCAGCTGCTATGGGGCCCAGACCTGAGAAGGGCCCACCTTCCCTGTCAAAATGAAATGTGTTGTACAGTATACTTTTTTCACCATTGATAGATACATAGGGACACTTACAAACTGTTACCTTGGGGGCTACAATATATCTGTTTATATTGGTCCCCTTGACCTGTTTATTGTAATGTGGTATAAAATGAACTGGAGGGAATTATACTGTAACATAATATAAACTAAAGCACTGTAATATGGCACAATATAAAGTGGAGGCACTATAGTGTGGCTTAATATGAACTCTATCATAATGTGAATTGGGGATACTGTGTTGCATAATGTGTACAGGCAGCCCTTCAATGTGACATAATGTGAATTAGAGCACTACTGTGGTTCATAAAATAAACTAGTACAATACTATGTGACATAACATTAACTAAGGTACTACTGTGGTTCAGAAAATGAACTAGGGCACTATTATGGGGCAGAAAATTAACAGGACAAGGGCCCTTCAAAATGTTGCTATGGGGCCCATTAAGTTCTGGCTACGCCCCTGATCAGCACCAATTTCTTAGACAGTCTGGACACAGATGTGTCGACTGACGGGGGGTTTTCCACATACCTTCCTGTCCTCAGCTGGGGAAAAGTAGTTAAAAACCTCTGAGGAATTTTAAATTTTTTATCAGGGTTTAACCAAGACTCCACGGCCAAGGAGTTTAATTCTTTAGACACAGGAAAAGTTGCTGATGTCTTTGGTCGAACATTAAAGTACAACTCCTCATCTGGTTCTGTCTCCTGATCCGGTTTATGAAGGACCTCTCTTACAGCAAAAATGAGAGCCTCCACCCCAGGGGACAGAGAGCTGTCCTCATCCATGTCATCATCATCCACATCAGGCTGATCAGAATCAGACTGGAGAAGCCTTCTTGATATCTGCTGCTTTAGACACACAATCAATAGAGTGCTTTAACACCTGTCTCTCCTTCCTAGCTGCAGCTAATTCTGAATTTACATTCTGAATCATGCTTTTAAAACTATCTAGCCAGTCAGGTGCCTGTGAACTGTATCCCTGTGGAGATAAGGAACATTGCTCACACATGAGTGACCCCGATGAAGATGGGGTAGAGTTACAAGCAGCACACATAACCATGTAAACAGACATCATACACAACTGTAATACAGCGCAGCCCACTGACCAACACCTCCACAGAGACCCCAGAGAGCCCCTGAAGTGACACTGAGGAGCAGATACCAGCACACAGAACACAGCAGCACAATGTGGTGAAGTATGTGTATGACCTAATAGTAGTGCAGCGGCAATACCGCTGGCGTGCTCTCCTCTTTCTATGACCCCCCTGGTACCAGTTTTACAGTCTGTAGTAGCGTGGTTCCTGGAGGAGCAGCGTGCATGCATCCTTGAAGATCTGCAGCAGCAGGAAAGGGACCCTTACTGCCGCTGGCGCCACTCTGGGAAGCCCTGCCCCTTGTAATGGGGCATGGTTTCTATTAGAGATGAGCGGGTTCGGTTTCTCTGAATCCGAACCCGCACGAACTTCATGTTTTTTTTCACGGGTCCGAGTGACTCGGATCTTCCCACCTTGCTCGGTTAACCCGAGCGCGCCCGAACGTCATCATGACGCTGTCGGATTCTCGCGAGACTCGGATTCTATATAAGGAGCCGCGCGTCGCCGCCATTTTCACACGTGCATTGAGATTGATAGGGAGAGGACGTGGCTGGCGTCCTCTCCATTTAGATTAGGAGAGAGAGAGAGAGATTGACCTGAGGCTGATACTGTAGAAGAGAGTGCAGAGTTTAGTGACTGACCACAGTGACCACCAGCAGTGCAGTTGTTTTATTTAATATATCCGTTCTCTGCCTGAAAAAAACGGTACACACAGTGACTCAGTCACATACCATATCTGTGTGCACTGCTCAGCCCAGTGTGCTGCATGCCTGCATCATCTATGTATATATTATATATCTGACTGTGCTCAGCTCACACAGCTTATAATTGTGGGGGAGACTGGGGAGCACTGCAGTGCCAGTTATAGGTTATAGCAGGAGCCAGGAGTACAAGACAGTCACATACCATATCTGTGTGCACTGCTCAGCCCAGTGTGCTGCATCATCTATGTATATATTATATATCTGACTGTGCTCAGCTCACACAGCTTATAATTGTGGGGGAGACTGGGGAGCACTGCAGTGCCAGTTATAGGTTATAGCAGGAGCCAGGAGTACATATTATATTAAAATTAAACAGTGCACACTTTTGCTGCAGGAGTGCCACTGCCAGTGTGACTGACCAGTGACCTGACCACACTGACCACCAGTATAGTTAGTAGTATACTATATTGTGATTGCCTGAAAAAGTTAAACACTCGTCGTGTGACTTCACTTGTGTGGTGTTTTTTTTTTTATTCTATAAAAAACTCATTCTGCTGACAGACAGTGTCCAGCAGGTCCGTCATTATATAATATATATACCTGTCCGGCTGCAGTAGTGATATATATATATTTTTTATATCATTATTTATCATCCAGTCGCAGCAGACAGTACGGTAGTTCACGGCTGTAGCTACCTCTGTGTCGGCACTCGGCAGTCCATCCATAATTGTATACCACCTACCCGTGGTTTTTTTTTCTTTCTTCTTTATACATACATACTACTACATCTCTTTATCAACCAGTCTATATTAGCAGCAGACACAGTACAGTACGGTAGTTCACGGCTGTGGCTACCTCTGTGTCGGCACTCGGCAGTCCGTCCATAATTGTATACCACCTAACCGTGGTTTTTTTTTTCTTTCTTCTTTATACATACATACTACGACATCTCTTTATCAACCAGTCTATATTAGCAGCAGACACAGTACAGTACGGTAGTTCACGGGTGTGGCTACCTCTGTGTCGGCACTCGGCAGTCCGTCCATAATTGTATACCACCTAACCGTGGTTTTTTTTTCTTTCTTCTTCATACATACATACATACTACGACATCTCTTTATCAACCAGTCTATATTAGCAGCAGACACAGTACAGTACGGTAGTTCACGGCTGTGGCTACCTCTGTGTCGGCACTCGGCAGTCCGTCCATAATTGTATACCACCTAACCGTGGTTTTTTTTTCTTTCTTCTTTATACATACATACTACGACATCTCTTTATCAACCAGTCTATATTAGCAGCAGACACAGTACAGTACGGTAGTTCACGGCTGTGGCTACCTCTGTGTCGGCACTCGGCAGTCCGTCCATAATTGTATACCACCTACCCGTGGTTTTTTTTTCTTTCTTCTTTATACATACATACTACTACATCTCTTTATCAACCAGTCTATATTAGCAGCAGACACAGTACAGTACGGTAGTTCACGGCTGTGGCTACCTCTGTGTCGGCACTCGGCAGTCCGTCCATAATTGTATACCACCTACCCGTGGTTTTTTTTTCTTTCTTCTTCATACATACATACTACGACATCTCTTTATCAACCAGTCTATATTAGCAGCAGACACAGTACAGTACGGTAGTTCACGGCTGTGGCTACCTCTGTGTCGGCACTCGGCAGTCCGTCCATAATTGTATACCACCTAACCGTGGTTTTTTTTTCTTTCTTCTTCATACATACATACTACGACATCTCTTTATCAACCAGTCTATATTAGCAGCAGACACAGTACGGTAGTTCACGGCTGTAGCTACCTCTGTGTCGGCACTCGGCAGTCCGTCCATAATTGTATACTAGTATCCATCCATCTCCATTGTTTACCTGAGGTGCCTTTTAGTTGTGCCTATTAAAATATGGAGAACAAAAATGTTGAGGTTCCAAAATTAGGGAAAGATCAAGATCCACTTCCACCTCGTGCTGAAGCTGCTGCCACTAGTCATGGCCGAGACGATGAAATGCCAGCAACGTCGTCTGCCAAGGCCGATGCCCAATGTCATAGTACAGAGCATGTCAAATCCAAAACACCAAATATCAGTAAAAAAAGGACTCCAAAACCTAAAATAAAATTGTCGGAGGAGAAGCGTAAACTTGCCAATATGCCATTTACCACACGGAGTGGCAAGGAACGGCTGAGGCCCTGGCCTATGTACATGGCTAGTGGTTCAGCTTCACATGAGGATGGAGGCACTCAGCCTCTCGCTAGAAAAATGAAAAGACTCAAGCTGGCAAAAGCAGTAGCACCGCAAAGAACTGTGCGTTCTTCGAAATCCCAAATCCACAAGGAGAGTCCAATTGTGTCGGTTGCGATGCCTGACCTTCCCAACACTGGACGTGAAGAGCATGCGCCTTCCACCATTTGCACACCCCCTGCAAGTGCTGGAAGGAGCACCCGCAGTCCAGTTCCTGATAGTCAGATTGAAGATGTCAGTGTTGAAGTACACCAGGATGAGGAGGATATGGGTGTTGCTGGCGCTGGGGAGGAAATTGACCAGGAGGATTCTGATGGTGAGGTGGTTTGTTTAAGTCAGGCACCCGGGGAGACACCTGTTGTCCGTGGGAGGAATATGGCCGTTGACATGCCTGGTGAAAATACCAAAAAAATCAGCTCTTCGGTGTGGAACTATTTCAACAGAAATGCGGACAACAGGTGTCAAGCCGTGTGTTCCCTTTGTCAAGCTGTAATAAGTAGGGGTAAGGACATTAACCACCTCGGAACATCCTCCCTTATACGTCACCTGCAGCGCATTCATAATAAGTCAGTGACAAGTTCAAAAACTTTGGGTGACAGCGGAAGCAGTCCACTGACCAGTAAATCCCTTCCTCTTGTAACCAAGCTCACGCAAACCACCCCACCAACTCCCTCAGTGTCAATTTCCTCCTTCCCCAGGAATGCCAATAGTCCTGCAGGCCATGTCACTGGCAATTCTGACGAGTCCTCTCCTGCCTGGGATTCCTCCGATGCATCCTTGCGTGTAACGCCTACTGCTGCTGGCGCTGCTGTTGTTGCTGCTGGGAGTCGATGGTCATCCCAGAGGGGAAGTCGTAAGACCACTTTTACTACTTCCACCAAGCAATTGACTGTCCAACAGTCCTTTGCGAGGAAGATGAAATATCACAGCAGTCATCCTACTGCAAAGCGGATAACTGAGGCCTTGGCATCCTGGGTGGTGAGAACCGTGGTTCCGGTATCCATCATTACTGCAGAGCCAACTAGAGACTTGTTGGAGGTACTGTGTCCCCGGTACCAAATACCATCTAGGTTCCATTTCTCTAGGCAGGCGATACCGAAAATTTACACAGACCTCAGAAAAAGAGTCACCAGTGTCCTAAAAAATGCAGCTGTACCCAATGTCCACTTAACCACGGACATGTGGACAAGTGGAGCAGGGCAGGGTCAGGACTATATGACTGTGACAGCCCACTGGGTAGATGTATGGACTCCCGCCGAAAGAACAGCAGCGGCGGCACCAGTAGCAGCATCTCGCAAACGCCAACTCTTTCCTAGGCAGGCTACGCTTTGTATCACCGGTTTCCAGAATACGCACACAGCTGAAAACCTCTTACGGCAACTGAGGAAGATCATCGCGGAATGGCTTACCCCAATTGGACTCTCCTGTGGATTTGTGGCATCGGACAACGCCAGCAATATTGTGTGTGCATTAAATATGGGCAAATTCCAGCACGTCCCATGTTTTGCACATACCTTGAATTTGGTGGTGCAGAATTATTTAAAAAACGACAGGGGCGTGCAAGAGATGCTGTCGGTGGCCAGAAAAATTGCGGGACACTTTCGGCGTACAGGCACCACGTACAGAAGACTGGAGCACCACCAAAAACTACTGAACCTGCCCTGCCATCATCTGAAGCAAGAAGTGGTAACGAGGTGGAATTCAACCCTCTATATGCTTCAGAGGTTGGAGGAGCAGCAAAAGGCCATTCAAGCCTATACAATTGAGCACGATATAGGAGGTGGAATGCACCTGTCTCAAGCGCAGTGGAGAATGATTTCAACGTTGTGCAAGGTTCTGATGCCCTTTGAACTTGCCACACGTGAAGTCAGTTCAGACACTGCCAGCCTGAGTCAGGTCATTCCCCTCATCAGGCTTTTGCAGAAGAAGCTGGAGACATTGAAGGAGGAGCTAACACGGAGCGATTCCGCTAGGCATGTGGGACTTGTGGATGGAGCCCTTAATTCGCTTAACAAGGATTTACGGGTGGTCAATCTGTTGAAATCAGAGCACTACATTTTGGCCACCGTGCTCGATCCTAGATTTAAAGCCTACCTTGGATCTCTCTTTCCGGCAGACACAAGTCTGCTGGGGTTGAAAGACCTGCTGGTGAGAAAATTGTCAAGTCAAGCGGAACGCGACCTGTCAACATCTCCTCCTTCACATTCTCCCGCAACTGGGGGTGCGAGGAAAAGGCTCAGAATTCCGAGCCCACCCGCTGGCGGTGATGCAGGGCAGTCTGGAGCGACTGCTGATGCTGACATCTGGTCCGGACTGAAGGACCTGACAACGATTACGGACATGTCGTCTACTGTCACTGCATATGATTCTCTCACCATTGAAAGAATGGTGGAGGATTATATGAGTGACCGCATCCAAGTAGGCACGTCACACAGTCCATACTTATACTGGCAGGAAAAAGAGGCAATTTGGAGGCCATTGCACAAACTGGCTTTATTCTACCTAAGTTGCCCTCCCACAAGTGTGTACTCCGAAAGAGTGTTTAGTGCCGCCGCTCACCTTGTCAGCAATCGGCGTACGAGGTTACATCCAGAAAATGTGGAGAAGATGATGTTCATTAAAATGAATTATAATCAATTCCTCCGCGGAGACATTGACCAGCAGCAATTGCCTCCACAAAGTACACAGGGAGCTGAGATGGTGGATTCCAGTGGGGACGAATTGATAATCTGTGAGGAGGGGGATGTACATGGTGATATATCGGAGGGTGATGATGAGGTGGACATCTTGCCTCTGTAGAGCCAGTTTGTGCAAGGAGAGATTAATTGCTTCTTTTTTGGGGGGGGTCCAAACCAACCCGTCATATCAGTCACAGTCGTGTGGCAGACCCTGTCACTGAAATTATGGGTTGGTTAAAGTGTGCATGTCCTGTTTTGTTTATACAACATAAGGGTGGGTGGGAGGGCCCAAGGACAATTCCATCTTGCACCTCTTTTTTCTTTTATTTTTCTTTGCGTCATGTGCTGTTTGGGGAGGGTTTTTTGGAAGGGACATCCTGCGTGACACTGCAGTGCCACTCCTAAATGGGCCCGGTGTTTGTGTCGGCCACTAGGGTCGCTAATCTTACTCACACAGTCAGCTACCTCATTGCGCCTCTTTTTTTCTTTGCGTCATGTGCTGATTGGGGAGGGTTTTTTGGAAGGGACATCCTGCGTGACACTGCAGTGCCACTCCTAAATGGGCCCGGTGTTTGTGTCGGCCACTAGGGTCGCTAATCTTACTCACACAGTCAGCTACCTCATTGCGCCTCTTTTTTTCTTTGCGTCATGTGCTGATTGGGGAGGGTTTTTTGGAAGGGACATCCTGCGTGACACTGCAGTGCCACTCCTAAATGGGCCCGGTGTTTGTGTCGGCCACTAGGGTCGCTAATCTTACTCACACAGTCAGCTACCTCATTGCGCCTCTTTTTTTCTTTGCGTCATGTGCTGATTGGGGAGGGTTTTTTGGAAGGGACATCCTGCGTGACACTGCAGTGCCACTCCTAAATGGGCCCGGTGTTTGTGTCGGCCACCAGGGTCGCTAATCTTACTCACACAGTCAGCTACCTCATTGCGCCTCTTTTTTTCTTTGCGTCATGTGCTGATTGGGGAGGGTTTTTTGGAAGGGACATCCTGCGTGACACTGCAGTGCCACTCCTAAATGGGCCCGGTGTTTGTGTCGGCCACTAGGGTCGCTAATCTTACTCACACAGTCAGCTACCTCATTGCGCCTCTTTTTTTCTTTGCGTCATGTGCTGATTGGGGAGGGTTTTTTGGAAGGGACATCCTGCGTGACACTGCAGTGCCACTCCTAAATGGGCCCGGTGTTTGTGTCGGCCACTAGGGTCGCTTATCTTACTCACACAGTCAGCTACCTCATTGCGCCTCTTTTTTTCTTTGCGTCATGTGCTGATTGGGGAGGGTTTTTTGGAAGGGACATCCTGCGTGACACGGCAGTGCCACTCCTAGATGGGCCAGGTGTTTGTGTCGGCCACTAGTGTCGCTTAGCTTAGTCATCCAGCGACCTTGGTGCAAATTTTAGGACTAAAAATAATATTGTGAGGTGTGAGGTATTCAGAATAGACTGAAAATGAGTGGAAATTATGGTTTTTGAGGTTAATAATAATATAGGATCAAAATGACCCCCAAATTCTATGATTTAAGCTGTTTTTTAGTGTTTTTTTAAAAAAACACCCGAATCCAAAACACACCCGAATCCGACAAAAAAAATTCGGTGAGGTTTTGCCAAAACGCGGTCGAACCCAAAACACGGCCGCGGAACCGAACCCAAAACCAAAACCCGAAAAATTTCCGGCGCTCATCTCTAGTTTCTATTACAGTTTATACTGGCAACAGCCCAGAGCCAGTTTGTCTGCGGCGGGCACCGCAGCTCTGGGCCCATGACCGCTGCGTGACTTGCCGCCAAAACTGCACCGGGGACCTGCTAACCGGGACCCCGGTGTAACACTCACCGCACCTTGTAACTTCGGCATCTGTTAGAGTGTGGCAGCTAGCTGCTAGCGTGGGCACACATACTAACGATGTGTGATAAGTACCACAGGAGCTCAGTGTCCTGTCAGCTGGGATTATGAACCATTAACCCTCAAGAGGTTGGTTTGGTCCCCCCTCTAAGTCCCACGAAGCAGGTAGCCTGGTTGCCAACCAGAGCTACCTGATAATAATAAACTAAAATAAAAATAAATTTACATCCCTGGAGCTCCAGAGAAATGCATCTGGCTCCATGGGCGCATTTTTCTAAACTGAGTCTGGTAGGCAGGGCATAGAGGGGAGGAGCCAGCACACATATTCACACACTAAAAGGTTTTAAAGTGCCAGGCTCCAGTGGACCCAATCTATACCCCATGGTACTAAAGTACAGAACCCCAGTATCCACTAGGACGTAAAAAAAAAATCTTTAATCCCTTTTTAATTCTTATAGATGTCTCTCTTTGTTTCTATTAGGCTGTAAACATCTCTGTTGTGAAATACTCATAAAGCCAAGTCCTACCACTGTGATATAGACAGGGAGTAATGGATTTTGCTGCCCTGTGTTTGTTACCTTCCTCATATGGCACTGGCTTAATCCTATCAGCAATCCTCCTCATGGGTGCACACCGACAGCTGGGCGAGCACAAATGAGCCCCTAATTTTCTCTAACGTCCTAGTGGATGCTGGGGACTCCGTCAGGACCATGGGGATTAGCGGCTCCGCAGGAGACAGGGCACAAAAATAAAGCTTTAGGATCAGGTGGTGTGCACTGGCTCCTCCCCCTATGACCCTCCTCCAAGCCTCAGTTAGGTTTTTGTGCCCGTCCGAGCAGGGTGCAATCTAGGTGGCTCTCCTAAAGAGCTGCTTAGAAAGATACGGCCGCCCTCAAGGATCCAGCTGATAGGAGGCTGGAAACTACCCTAAAAAGTATATACACACATACTGGTGTTATACTGCGACCAGCCATCGCCTCAGCCTGGATGTGCAGTGCTGGGGTGGTCTGGTCGGATTCCCTGACTGAAAATATTGATACCCTGGATAGGGACAGTATTTTACAGACTTTAGAGCAATTAAAGGATGCTTTTCTTTATATGCGAGATGCTCAGAGGGATATTTGCACTCTGGCATCGAGAGTAAGTGCGATGTCCATATCTGCCAGAAGAAGTTTATGGACACGACAGTGGTCAGGTGATGCGGATTCCAAACGGCATATGGAAGTATTGCCGTATAAAGGGGAGGAATTATTTGGCGTCGGTCTATCGGATTTGGTGGCCACGGCAACTGCCGGGAAATCCACCTTTTTACCTCAGACCCCCTCCCAACAGAAAAAGACACCGTCTTTTCAGCCGCAGTCCTTTCGGTCCTACAAGAACAAGCGGGCAAAAGGACAGTCATATCTGCCCCGAGGCAGAGGAAAGGGTAAGAGAGGGCAGCAAGCAGCTCCTTCCCAGGAACAGAAGCCCTCCGCGGGTTCTGCAAAGCCCTCAGCATGACGCTGGGGCTTTACAAGCGGACTCAGGAGCGGTGGGGGGTCGACTCAAGAATTTCAGCGCGCAGTGGGCTTGCTCACAGGTGGATCCCTGGATCCTGCAGGTAGTATCTCAGGGTTACAGGTTGGAATTCGAGAAGTCTCCCCCTCGCCGGTTCCTAAAGTCTGCTTTGCCAACGTCTCCCTCAGACAGGTCGACGGTATTGGAAGCCATTCACAAGCTGTTTTCTCAGCAGGTGATAGTCAAGGTACCCCTCCTACAACAGGGAAAGGGGTATTACTACACGCTATTTGTGGTACCGAAGCCGGACGGCTCGGTAAGACCTATTCTAAATCTGAAATCTTTGAACCTGTACATACAAAAATTCAAGTTCAAGATGGAATCACTCAGAGCAGTGATAGCGAATCTGGAAGAAGGGGACTTTATGGTGTCCCTGGACATAAAAGATGCTTACCTGCATGTCCCAATTTGCCCTTCACATCAAGGGTACCTCAGGTTCGTGGTCCAAAACTGTCATTATCAGTTTCAGACGCTGCCGTTTGGATTGTCCACGGCACCTCGGGTCTTTACCAAGGTAATGGCCGAAATGATGATTCTTCTGCGAAGAAGAGGCGTATTAATTATCCCTTACTTGGACGATCTCCTGATAAGGGCAAGGTCCAGAGAACAGCTGGAGGACGGAGTAGCACTAACCCAAGTAGTGCTGCAACAACACGGGTGGATTCTGAATTTCCCAAAATCTCAGTTGACCCCGACAACACGTCTGCTGTTCCTGGGAATGATTCTGGACACGGTTCAGAAAAAGGTGTTTCTTCCGGAGGAGAAAGCCAGGGAGTTATCCGAACTTGTCAGGAACCTCCTAAAACCAGGAAAAGTGTCTGTGCATCAATGCACAAGAGTCCTGGGAAAGATGGTGGCTTCTTACGAAGCAATCCCATTCGGCAGATTCCACGCACGAACTTTTCAGTGGGATCTGCTGGACAAATGGTCCGGATCGCATCTGCAGATGCATCAGCGGATAACCTTATCGCCACGGACAAGGGTGTCTCTTCTGTGGTGGTTACAGAGTGCTCATCTGTTAGAAGGACGCAGATTCGGCATACAGGACTGGGTCCTGGTGACCACGGATGCCAGTCTGAGAGGCTGGGGAGCGGTCACACAGGGAAGAAACTTCCAGGGAGTATGGTCAAGCCTGGAGATGTCTCTTCACATAAATATACTGGAGCTAAGAGCGATTTACAATGCTCTAAGCCTGGCAAAACCCCTGCTTCAGGGTCGGCCGGTGTTGATCCAGTCGGACAACATCACGGCAGTCGCCCACGTAAACAGACAGGGCGGCACAAGAAGCAGGAGAGCAATGGCAGAAGCTGCAAGGATTCTTCGCTGGGCGGAAGATCATGTGATAGCACTGTCAGCAGTGTTCATTCCGGGAGTGGACAACTGGGAAGCAGACTTCCTCAGCAGACACGATCTACACCCGGGAGAGTGGGGACTTCATCCAGAAGTCTTCCACATGATTGTGAACCGTTGGGAAAAACCAAAGGTGGATATGATGGCGTCTCGCCTCAACAAAAAACTGGACAGGTATTGCGCCAGGTCAAGAGACCCTCAGGCAATAGCTGTGGACGCTCTGGTAACACCGTGGGTGTTCCAGTCAGTGTATGTGTTTCCTCCTCTGCCTCTCATACCCAAAGTACTGAGAATTATACGGCAAAGGGGAGTAAGAACGATACTCGTGGCTCCGGATTGGCCAAGAAGAACTTGGTACCCGGAACTTCAGGAGATGCTCACGGAAAATCCGTGGCCTCTACCTCTAAGACGGGACCTGATTCAGCAGGGACCGTGTCTATTCCAAGACTTACCGCGGCTGCGTTTGACGGCGTGGCGGTTGAACGCCGAATTCTAAGGGAAAAAGGCATTCCGGAAGAGGTCATCCCTACACTGGTTAAAGCCAGGAAGGAGGTGACTGCACAACATTATCACCGCATTTGGAGAAAATATGTTGCGTGGTGCGAGGCCAGGAAGGCCCCCATGGAGGAATTTCAATTGGGTCGATTCCTACATTTCCTGCAAACAGGATTGTCTATGGGCCTCAAGTTGGGGTCCATTAAGGTTCAAATTTCGTCCCTGTCGATTTTCTTCCAGAAAGAATTGGCTTCAGTTCCTGAAGTCCAGACTTTTGTAAAAGGAGTACTACATATACAGCCCCCGATTGTGCCCCCAGTGGCTCCGTGGGACCTTAATGTAGTTTTGGATTTTCTCAAATCCCATTGGTTTGAGCCACTCAAATCGGCGGATTTGAAATATCTTACATGGAAAGTAACCATGCTACTGGCCCTGGCTTCAGCCAGGAGAGTGTCAGAATTGGCGGCTTTATCGTATAAAAGCCCATATCTGATTTTCCATTCGGACAGGGCAGAACTGCGGACGCGTCCTCATTTTCTGCCTAAGGTGGTGTCAGCGTTTCACCTGAACCAGCCTATTGTGGTGCCTGCGGCTACTAGCGATTTGGAGGATTCCAAGTTGCTGGACGTTGTCAGGGCATTGAAAATATATATTTCAAGGACGGCTGGAGTCAGAAAATCTGACTCGCTGTTTATACTGTATGCACCCAACAAGCTGGGTGCTCCTGCTTCTAAGCAGACGATTGCTCGTTGGATTTGTAGCACAATTCAACTTGCACATTCTGTGGCAGGCCTGCCACAGCCAAAATCTGTCAAGGCCCATTCCACAAGGAAGGTGGGCTCATCCTGGGCGGCTGCCCGAGGGGTCTCGGCATTACAACTCTGCCGAGCAGCTACGTGGTCGGGGGAGAACACGTTTGTAAAATTCTACAAATTTGATACCCTGGCTAAAGAGGACCTGGAGTTCTCTCATTCGGTGCTGCAGAGTCATCCGCACTCTCCCGCCCGTTTGGGAGCTTTGGTATAATCCCCATGGTCCTGACGGAGTCCCCAGCATCCACTAGGACGTTAGAGAAAATAAGATTTTACTTACCGATAAATCTATTTCTCGTAGTCCGTAGTGGATGCTGGGCGCCCATCCCAAGTGCGGATTGTCTGCAATACTTGTACATAGTTATTGTTACAAAAAAATCGGGTTGTTCTTGTTGTGAGCCGTCTGTTCAGAGGCTCCTATGTTGCCATACTGTTAACTGGGTTCAGATCACAAGTTGTACGGTGTGATTGGTGTGGCTGGTATGAGTCTTACCCGGGATTCAAAATCCTTCCTTATTGTGTACGCTCGTCCGGGCACAGTATCCTAACTGAGGCTTGGAGGAGGGTCATAGGGGGAGGAGCCAGTGCACACCACCTGATCCTAAAGCTTTATTTTTGTGCCCTGTCTCCTGCGGAGCCGCTAATCCCCATGGTCCTGACGGAGTCCCCAGCATCCACTACGGACTACGAGAAATAGATTTATCGGTAAGTAAAATCTTATTTTTCTCCCTCCAGGGGGGTCGTGGACCCACAAGAGGGAGAATAGTTGTCGGTATACTGAGCTCTGGGATCCCAACAGCCGGCATACTGAATACTACCCCTCCTCATAATATGTTGTAGAGCCTCAACATTTTAACTGGTATACTTTTTTGCATATAGCACAAAAACATTGGAAAGAGGACATTTTATTTTGCAGAGATATGGCTTGTTTTCCACCTACTTACCACAAATTGGCAGTAAACTCAACATGGTGAGTAATCAGATTCCATTATGTCCCAATTAAGATTTTCAAAGAGAATGAATAAACATATTTTATAACAATACTTAATTAGCTGCTACCCAGATATAAGCCTCAGTTTTCTAATTTAGATGAATGTGAAACCCCAACTGTTCCCTTTTGTCAAAGTCAGAAAAATATCACGCTACACGTTGCCATATTTGCACCTCATGCGTGTCCCTGCTGCGCGTGCATGAGCTCTCCCGTGCGTGCGCATACTCGCTGTTGCGTGCACCCGCGGGCGCACGGTATGCGCATTTACGGTAGAGTTTGTATACGTCTAGCGTGCGACTCAATCGTAACATATTTTAACCATATAATGTATTTTGTAGATTATGGTCCCTTTGATAGAATCTGAAAGTTTAGTTAATGTAGCATGTTCATAGACAAAGAGATCCCTCTTTGTTTGATACGAAGGGTCAGACAGGGGTTATACAGTGGTGTTTAGTATCCATCGGAAGAGTATTTAATTAGCAATATTCCGGTGTTGGTTTGAAGCGGATTAATCGCTCGTGCGAATAGTTATGGACATAAGAAGTTTATGAACATTTACTGTATTTGCACTTTATTACCCATGCGGCGGGAAACCCAGTTTCCCACCCACCTGAGCAGTTAGGAATAGTCACAGCCCACCTGTATGAATCAACCTATGACCTTTTGTTATAATGCGAAGACGAATTCCTGTGTCCAATGAACAATAAGAATATAGGGACCATTGTACTGTATTGTGTGTAGTGTATAAAAGGACAAGCCGATCTGGGCCAGCTCTCTATTCTCTTCAACGGTTCTCATCACTGATAAATCGGGAGCTGGACATCCAGAAGGCGCATGCGATTGTTTCCCTTTATGCGTAAGTTTCTCTGCAATCATATTGTCTTTATTGTTATAAGCCATTCTCTCTCGTTCTCTCTCTCACTCTCTCTCTCTCTCTCCTTCCCCCTTTAAAAGTAATTGTATCTTTATTGTATTTTATGTGTAGTTACTTGGTTAGATATTCTATGTTATTTTGGTAGTGTATGACTTGTACTGTATTATTCTTTTGCGATTGAACGTTCATTCATTTCCTTAAAAGGCGTTAGACCCTTAGACCGGTATTAGTGTTTTATTATACTAAGGGGTTCTCAGAGCGTCACATATGCTCATACAGCTTTTAAACTAACAAGGTTACACTGTGTTGCATTTACACCTTATCACTGCACAAGGGTTTACAGTATAAGTATATTGTTTATGGTATAGTTATAAAGGTTTAACACTGTGAGCGTCAGCGCCGCTTGTGATCTCCTCGTGGTCCCGAGCGTCCGCTACGCTGATAGCGTATCATTACGTTAGTCAGCAGCCTATAGCGTGCTTGCCTGTACGCTCTAAGCCGTGAGCGAACGTGCCGCTCGTGCGTCTCGACCACGGCTAAGCGTTTGATACGCAACATGCGTACTCTTACGGTATTCCATACGTCAATTGCGTACTGTGTTCTTTAACCTTTTAGAGTGTTTTAAATAAGATAAAAATTAGGCTTTATCAATTGGCGGCTCGTCCGTCCTTCACATATCTGCACTAGGTAATTTCAGCAGACATTATCGGTCAGCAAAGGGCGGGAGGTAATATTCCTCGTAGTGCTGACCAGATAAGCGTCTGCTTCGCTTAGTAAAGGGTGCTGAAGGAATCCGGAACCGGAGGTAAGAACAATACGCTAGTGTCTTTTAAAACTGTTTTTTTCTGTTCTGTCTTGCGTACGCACGCACGCACGCATACATCTGCATTTCTTTTCGTCCGTGTATTTTCACATATCACTCTCCTGTTTGCCATTTCACAATTGATAACGTGCTAAGAAAGATTTGTTGCTATTAGTAGTTAAAGAGTAAAAGTAATACATTAAGGGGTAATTTGTAAAGCACGCACACAGCTTTGCCTAAGATACAAGGAGAGACCTGTGTGGTGCTCGGTAGATGAATACAATTAAATATCATCTACATTGATAAACGTGTTAATTGTATTTCTGTGGACATATCTGGCTGGCATACACGTGTTTCTAACAAAAGGGTGAGACTAGTGTACGCAACACAAAGGCCGACGCACGTAGCGTATATTACGCAACGGAGCGTCCGGGTATGCCCACACAATTCAAATCACACGATAGTATTATTTTTAACAGGCGAAAAGGAGGCAACGCGATAAATAGCGCAAGTCAATTTTAGTGTCCAAAATTTTAAGCTAATAGATCCTTCTCCAATTTGCGACTCATCTGGTCTAGATTGTTTACTGAATGAAAGGAATTTCTGCGCAGAAATAAAAATTAAAGTGTACATGTGGTGAGTGTTTGTATATATAAGTTTTTACAATTTTTGGGTTGAACCACAAGAAGTCGAGTTCTCGTGAGGTACATACATGTAAGTGACGTGCATGGTGGCTTGGGAGGCATCCCTTGTTAAACATAAATTTGAGCATTAGAGTATAGCAGACCAGGAGGTCTAGGTACAGCAGACTAAGAAGTCCGCTATAGAGAAAAGTAGCACAACACCAGGAAGGGTTGGTGCGGAACCCATATAGGCCATTAAAGCTCTGGCTGAAGGAATTCACAGCCGAAATTTTCGATTCCACTGGTCGCTCCGCACATAAGATTAGTTGCTTATGTGCAGAACGATTGTACCGCACGTAATTGTGTGCATTAGTTAGTAACCTGACCAGTACCATTTGCGTACGAAAGGGGTCATAAACGCTATTTGTACACTCTAACGTGATTTGTGTAATTTTTTTTATTTTAAGGGAGGTTCGCTGGTCACTCGGGAACTATCCAACAACCGATACTTGCTGGGGACTGGTAGGTCCAACACGCCCCAGTAAGTAAAGGTTCATAGGGGCCCTAGGTTGGGTACAGCAGCTCTGAATCAGTGATTGCAGTACTGGCCAACGTGGGCGAGGAGTGAGTGGAGTACTCGGTAAACTTCGCCGCCGGCCTGCCCCGGACATCTTGGTTTTTGTAAGGGTTCGCTGAAAACCCTGATTTGAAGGTCAGAGGTAGTGAAAGCAACACCTGCAAGTATGGGGGCCAGTTGTTCAGGTAGGGGGCGATCAACCTCGGTTCAGGTTGATTCAGTAAACCGGCCAATCGGGTCGGCAAGGTATGTAATGTGTGAAAAATACGGTTCACACACACAGGTTTTATGTGATGAATGGGAAAGGATGACTGTGCATGACGGGGAAAAGTTTCCCCGGGTAGGTAGTTTTAGCCCAGATGTGTTACAAAATCTAAGGAGAAGGATATGTCTCATTAAATCAACAAAGAGACGGATCAAACATTATGACTGCTTACAGTTATGGCAACAGGAGGGTGAAATACAGAGAGGATTGGCTCAGGCGGCTGGATCTAACCCTATCAGGAAACTGATAGCTACGGCACCACCGCCACCTTACATAACGGGAGAGAAGTTGGTTGCAGAGAATGACGCACTAATGTGTAATAAACAGGCACTTAGTAACTGTATAAATGTTAAGGATAATATGAATAAGATGAGTAATGCAAATATTAACCCGTGCAAGTTGTACCCTGTTTTAAACTTTCCCCAGGAGTGTGATCAAGAGGACGAGTCAACAACACTATCGGCACTCTCTCTAGCAGCCACCATATCAGAAACAGCAGTGGGCACGACCCAACCCGTAAGATTAGTATCCAAGGCCCCTAGCGGAGGGACAGGTGAGGTCGTATCAACGGGTAAGTACGGCACCATACACTATGCTGAAACCATTTCACCACAAGCTGTAGAATCTACTCAGAATGATGTTATTAGACTTAATCCCGTTAGGGTAATAGCAGTGCCAAATGGGAAAACGGATACTTCAGGAGTTACTCCTGTCAGAAACATTGCCATGCACTGCCCATTTTCCCGAATGGAATTAAGAGCAATAGTGTCTGAATTCCCTGATCCTAGGAAGGATCTAGTTGCTAGCCAGAAATACATTAGAGATCTAGGGAATACTGTAGAGCCCAATAACAAAGACTGGCAGATATTGCTGAGGGCATGTTTACCCTCCAATGTCGACTCAGCACAATTCTTAGCTGACTGTAAATTAGATGAAGATGTACCCCTTACGGATGTGTACAACCAAGACAATGTAAAGAGGATAAATTTACAGTTAAGAGTATTTTCCAGCTGTAGTTAAATGGAACAAAATTTTCTCCATTAAACAAAAAGAGTCAGAAACAGCTGCTGAGTATTTTCATAGGGCACTACTGGAAATGGCTAAATACACAGGCATAGAAGACATTAAAACAAATGCCAATCATAGAGAAGTAGCAGTATCTGTGTTAATGGATGGTTTAAAGGAGGTATTGAGGACAAGGGTACAGACCACGCAACCATGTTGGCGAGGTCTGTCGGTGGCTACTTTGAGAGAGGCTGCTATTGATCACGATCGAAATATCACCAGACACAGGGAGTCACAAAGTGATAAGTTAATGGCCGTAAGTATACAGGCCCTGACCACAAGGCAACCTTTGTATAAATCTCCAAACCCTGTGGGTAAGTCAAATGTGGTAACTTGTTATTCCTGTCATAGAGAGGGACATTTTGCACGAGACTGTAGAGTGAAAAACACACAAAAATCATATCAACCCCCTAGACAACGACATGACACACGAAATTGGGATCAGGGACCGCAGAGACGGAGTCATGAGCCACATGCAGGGGAAACAAAAAGGTATCCCCCAAAAAGAGACTGGCAAGTCTCTGGTAGTTCCCATTTACCCCCCTCTCAAGTAGTTGCTGCCAGCGCGATTCAGGGAGGTCACCATACCCAATAGGGGTGTGGCCACACCTGTAATCTGCAGCCAGTGAAATTGATTGCAAGCCTTGGAAGTGAACCCGAGGTCACAATCGATGTAGCTGGTAAATCATTAAACTTCCTTGTAGATACGGGGGCGGCCAAATCAGTGATAAATTCGACAGTGGGCATGAGAACCACTGGTAAGACAACTCCAGCCATGGGAGTAACGGGAGTAGTCCAGCACTACCCTGTTAGCAAACCAGCAGAGATTACAATAGGGCCTTTGCATACCAAGCATTCCTTTTTGCTGGCGGCATCGGCACCGACTAATCTCCTGGGAAGAGATTTATTGTGTAAAATGGGGTGCGTCATTTATTGTACTCCTGAAGGTGTATTCTTAGACATACCTGAGAATCACGCTCAGGAAGTGCGAGACATGCTAGACTCCCCATCAAAATTAATGTCACATACTGTTATGATAAATAGGAATCCATCCCAGGTAGAAGAAATGACATCCCAAATACCAGAGTCACTTTGGACTAAAGATGGACAAGACACTGGATTAATGGCAAACGTAGCTCCAGTAGTTGTGCAAGTAAAAGATGGCAGGATAGCTCCAAAAATCCCACAATACCCTCTGAAGCCAGAGGTGGAGTTAGGAGTATACCCCGTAATAGAGCGCTTGCTACAACAGGGCATTCTGGTAAGAACATCCAGCACTGCCAATAGTCCCATCTTCCCTGTGAAAAAGAGTGGGGGGAGGGGTTACAGGCTAGTACAGGATCTAAGGGGGATTAACAAAATAGTTGAGAGTCAGTTCCCCGTAGTGCCAAATCCAGCTGTCATCCTTATGCAAATCCCTCCCACTGCAAAATTTTTCACTGTTATTGACCTCTGCTCCCGCCTTTTTCTCGGTACCCCTGCATCCTGACAGCCAATATTTGTTTGCATTTACATACAGAGGAGTCCAGTACACATGGACTCGATTACCGCAAGGTTTCATAGACAGTCCAAGTATATTTTCACAGGCTTTGCATGATTGTTTACAGTCTTTCCAACCAGAGAGTGGATCAATATTGATACAGTATGTGGACGATTTACTCTTGTGTTCAGATTCACTGGAAGCGTCCCTGAAAGATACGAAACAGCTCCTGTTTCATCTTTCAGACACAGGACACAAGGTTTCCAAAGACAAGTTACAATTATGCCAGCCTAAAGTAAAATATCTGGGACACTGTCTAACACAAGGACTGAGACACCTGACCGCTGATAGAATTCAAGCAATTAGAGACATGACTGCCACAAACCCAGCAACAGATCAGAACGTTTTTAGGAATGTGTGGGTATTGCCGTAACTGGATCCCAGGGTTTTCCATTCTAGCATTACCGTTGCAGGAGATGGTCTCATCAAACAAACCTGATCGGATTTCGCATACAGACGAATCCGAGATGGCATTTGAAAGACTTAAACAGTGCCTAACGAAGGCACCAGCATTAGGTATGCCAGACTATGGGAAACCCTTTGACCTGTACGGAACAGAAAGTGCTGGTTGCGCGGCAGGCGTCCTAACCCAAAAGCACGGTGATGCCAGCAGGCCGGTAGCATACTACAGCGCTCAGCTAGACACGGTAGCGCGATCCCTCCCCACATGCTTGCGAAGTGTCGCTGCGATAGCATTGCTAGTTACAAAAAGCGAAGATGTAGTGCTAGGACACAACCTCACAATTCATACACCACATGCAGTGTCAGCCTTGCTGAATTCTGCCCAAACCAGGCACGTCACATCAGCCCGGTTTACAAGATGGGAATTGGCATTAATGGCCCCCGTAAACATCACCATAAGGAGATGCAGTGCATTAAATCCTGCAACATATCTCCCAGGTGTGCCTGGACAGGCACAAAGGGTGGAGGATGAGAGTGATGGGGAAGGAGGATTTAATACAAGGCATGACACACATGATTGTATGGAATATTTGACCCAAAATTTCACGGCAAGGCCTGACATCAGTGACAACCCACTGGAAGATGTAGATTTTACTTTCTACACTGACGGTAGTTGTCACAGACAGACGGACTCGGGAGACTTGTGTACTGGATACGCAGTCGTAGATGACCAAGGCACCATAGAAGCAGAACCGCTAGGCCCACCTCACTCAGCCCAGGTTGCTGAACTGGTTGCCCTAACCAGAGCATGTGAATTGGCTAAGGGAAAGTCAGCCAATATCTACACCGATTCTAGATACGCCTTCGGGGTAGTCCATGATTTCGGAGCCCTATGGCGCCTCAGAAATTTCATGACGGCAGCTGGTACACCGATAGCGCATGCAGCTCACATTAAAAGGCTTCTAACAGCGATACAGGAACCCGACAGAGTGGCTGTTATCAAGTGTAAAGCACATACATACAGCCAAGACCCAGTATCACTTGGTAACAGCCGAGCAGACGAAGCTGCTAAGTTAGCAGCTGGTACCCCCAGACAGACAGACACCACACAGTTGATGGTATTCAATACCATCAACACACAGAAGTTGTGTGAAATGCAAAATTTGTGTTCCACACAGGAAAAGGCAGTTTGGAGGTCAAAAGGATATGGCCAGGAGTCCTCAGGACTCTGGACAGATGGACAGGGTAAACCAGTGGCACCCAGAGCATACCTTCCATGTTTAGCTGAAGCAGCACATGGGCTGACTCATCTGGGCAAGGAAGGAATGTGCAAGTTGGTAAGAGCATATTGGTGCGCCCCAGGATTCTCATCCCATGCAGGTAAGAGAGCAATGTCATGCCTTACCTGCTTGAGGAAGAACATCGGAAAGGCAATACCAACAGAACCATCTCATATCCCACCTACAGGCGGCCCTTTTCAGGTAATACAGATTGATTTTATACAATTACCCCCTTGTCGAAATTTGAAATATGTACTTGTTTGTATAGATGTGTTTTCAAATTGGGTCGAAGCATTTCCTGCGGCCACAAGTACCGCTATGTTTACTGCTAAGAAAATTGTGCAGGAATTTGTGTGTAGATACGGTATCCCTAGAATAATTGAAAGTGATAGGGGTACCCATTTTACAGGTGATGTCTTTCAAGGAATGTGTAAGTTGATGGGAATTGATAGTAAACTGCACACTCCGTACCGCCCCCAGGCGAGTGCGAAAGTAGAAAGAGTGAACAGCACTATTAAAAATAAATTGAGCAAAGTTATGGCAGAAACAGGATTAACATGGCCAGAAGCTTTACCCATTGTACTATACAGCATCAGAACCACTCCCAGGTCCCCTCTTAATCTGTCCCCCTTTGAAATTCTGTTTGGTCGACAAACGCATGTTATGATTAACCCTCAGGATGATTTGAAGTGTAACAATGAAGTGACTGTAAAATACCTGGTTAACATGAGTAAACAGCTAAGGAATCAGAATGACAATCTGAAGTTAATGATTCCTGATTTGCCAGATAGTAATTGTCATGACATTGAACCTGGGGATTATGTAATGATACGGAATTTTCTACGCTCAGGTTGCCTTATTGACAGATGGGAAGGACCATACCAAGTCTTATTGATTAGCACGACAGCATTGAAGGTTGCAGAGAGAGAGACTTGGGTTCATTCGTCCCATTGTAAGAAGGTTGCTGATCCAGAGAGGTCCCGTGATAAAGAGCAGACGGTAGAGGAAGTTGTATCACTGGAGTGTCTGTTTCAGGAGGATTGAGACGGCACCTGAGCATTGAAAATAATAAGATCGGAGGCAGTTGTCGATCCCCTGTTCCCTTTTATTGTTTTTCTCCACTTCCCATCCCATCTCCCTCAATTATTTCTTTCCCCCTTCTCATTCTTCTCCATTTCCTCCTATAAGATGGACTTGCCCCAAGAGACTGTGATCCGGATTTTCCTGTTGACCATGATGTTGACCAGAGCAGTCTGTTCCGGCGAGAGTACCATGGAGGTCGAGAGAGGTTCTGGAATGGGTTCTGATGACAAAGATGGAGGCGTATTTTTCCAAGAACAACATAATCAACAAGCAAAGGCGAGTATCAGAAAACGATCCGATAGCATTGACCATAGAAGGAATTGTGAAGGATTGTTAGCTGAAGAAAATTGTATCTGTAGGCATTGTGACAATGTAGTTGAGGATGGGTGCATCAAGAAATGCCAATCCAGTTTTAATATCCATATGGATAGGCATCCATTGAGTGACTATCACTCCTTAGTGGGTAAAGTACTAAATCAGACAGACTGTTGGGTATGCTCTCAAGTACCTCAAGGTCACAGCAAGTCAGGACTAGTACCATTTCCTTTTACGATAGGGGAGGTACTTGAGTTAAGTGGTGGGAGGCCGGTGGACAAGAGGTTTAATATCTCTAGTCCTCCTAGTTTGAAGCTCCACCAATACCATGTGGATAGGTCTTTAGTGTGCTTTAACATTTCCAATCCCCGAAAGCCGGGAAATTGGGAAGTGTCATGGAATAACAAAACCATGACATTCTCACATAGAGCCGACGGATTGCCTACAGATACAGAACTTATACGCCACTTAGCCGGTAGTGGAAGATATTTCCGATATAGGTATACCCTAGGAAGTAGAACCATGAGAGTTGGAGAGGTATCACCAGGATACTGTGCACATATCGTACAAACCGATACGTGTACTAAACAGATGGGAGAATTAGGGTTAGGACATTTCATATGGAAAATGTGTAATATGGTTATGTCCTACTCCGTCCCATATGTTCTCCCCGATGATGCATATTTCATATGCGGGAGGAAGGCGTATAAGTGGCTTGCCCCAAACTCAGAAGGATTGTGTTATATTGGAAAAGTACTGCCTGAAGTAATGACTGTATCACATACTAAAATGAAAGATATTCACCGCGGTGCCCAAGCTCCTTATACTCACACTCATTACGAGCACATCGTTAAACGCCACCTAATAGAAAGAACAGAGCATCCGGCCTCTGACCTGATCCATGAATCCACCGGGATTCAGGTTCTACTCGCGTTAGACATCACTCGCACCGCCAGAGGAGTGTTGAATTATAAATACATATCAGCGCTTGCAAATTTATTAGACAATATCACTGAAATATATGACGACACTTTTAGGTATACCGGAAGGGAGCTCCAAGCTTATAAAACAGAACTGGTTCAGCATAGGATGGTTCTTAATTATCTCACAGCAGTGACAGGCGGATATTGTGTCACACTGGCAACGCAGTACGGCGTAAAATGCTGCACTTATATTACGAATAGCACCGAGGACCCGGTCGAGGTCATAGACCAAAAGATGGACGACATTCTCCAATTAAAGTGGGAATTCCGCAGGAGACACAATCTCACCCTTGCTGCTGTGGGTAATGAGCTGACCGGTTGGGTGTCATGGTTGAACCCACGAAATTGGTTCTCTGGTTTAGGAGAATGGGCTCAAGGAATTATAATGGATGTAGGGAAATTTCTTCTGTGTATCTTGGGTGTTGTCATATCGATTGGTTTGATATTCAGATGCGTTCAGGCTTTAACGAAGTGTAAACGAAGTACTAAGGTGATGAGTTTAAGGAGTGAGGACATTATAATTCCAATGGATTTGATTTATGACCCAACGATAGAGACAATGTTGTGATGAAAATGTGATTCCACGGTCCGTTTCTTTCACCCGTTTCTCCTTTGTTTCTCTCCAAGGTAAAAAGACATCCGCTTGGAAGAAGAATTTGACAACCTTTTACACAGACAACTGATGGACTATGCCATATCCCTAGTACCTTTAATTTTACGCTAGCCCAACACTTTTTGTAAGTCTATGGACATTGATAAAGCTTTGCTTGCGTTTATTGGCAAAAGCACAAAGAGACTACAGTCAACATGTACATCGAGACAAGACAAGACAAGACCTCAATCGGCAAATGTATATTAAACTCACATAGTTTATCACTGCATTTACCATAATTGTTCTTTATCTTCATCTCTACAACCTTCAGGTAATGACACACATAGTCGATAGGGAATACAGGCACAGATATCAGCACCCACATATCCCCCCTACTCATGTATCATCAACTAAAATGTGCTCCCCCATTTTGTTGCAACCAAAAGCCGAAGAGAGCTCGGTAAAGTTTGACAGCCCATCCACAGACCCGTACCACGGGGTAAGAAGGAATTCAAATGTATACTTCGCAATACCTCGAAGCTTGATTTAAAACACGTACGGCACGATGATACATGACCCCCCCAAACATGGATTCATACACACATGCTTCTGCTATCTCACTAGGTCATACCCTTTTCCTACCTTCTCCTCTCCTCCCCTACCCAATCATAGAAATGTATTATACATGACATATATTTTTCTCTTTTTGAAATGTTTTAGAAAGTGGCAGTTATTGGTGACTGCCAAAGGGTGGACTGTCAAAGTCAGAAAAATATCACGCTACACGTTGCCATATTTGCACCTCATGCGTGTCCCCGCTGCGCGTGCATGAGCTCTCCCGTGCGTGCGCATACTCGCTGTTGCGTGCACCCGCGGGCGCACGGTATGCGCATTTACGGTAGAGTTTGTATACGTCTAGCGTGCGACTCAATCGTAACATATTTTAACCATATAATGTATTTTGTAGATTATGGTCCCTTTGATAGAATCTGAAAGTTTAGTTAATGTAGCATGTTCATAGACAAAGAGATCCCTCTTTGTTTGATACGAAGGGTCAGACAGGGGTTATACAGTGGTGTTTAGTATCCATCGGAAGAGTATTTAATTAGCAATATTCCGGTGTTGGTTTGAAGCGGATTAATCGCTAATGCGAATAGTTATGGACATAAGAAGTTTATGAACATTTACTGTATTTGCACTTTATTACCCATGCGGCGGGAAACCCAGTTTCCCACCCACCTGAGCAGTTAGGAATAGTCACAGCCCACCTGTATGAATCAACCTATGACCTTTTGTTATAATGCGAAGACGAATTCCTGTGTCCAATGAACAATAAGAATATAGAGACCATTGTACTGTATTGTGTGTAGTGTATAAAAGGACAAGCCGATCTGGGCCAGCTCTCTATTCTCTTCAACGGTACTCATCACTGATAATCGGGAGCTGGACATCCAGAAGGCGCATGCGATTGTTTCCCTTTATGCGTAAGTTTCTCTGCAATCATATTGTCTTTATTGTTATAAGCCATTCTCTCTCGTTCTCTCTCTCACTCTCTCTCACTCTCTCTCTCTCCTTCCCCCTTTAAAAGTAATTGTATCTTTATTGTATTTTATGTGTAGTTACTTGGTTAGATATTCTATGTTATTTTGGTAGTGTATGACTTGTACTGTATTATTCTTTTGCGATTGAACGTTCATTCATTTCCTTAAAAGGCGTTAGACCCTTAGACCGGTATTAGTGTTTTATTATATTGCTAAGGGGTTCTCAGAGCGTCACATACGCTCATACAGCTTTTAAACTAACAAGGTTACACTGTGTTGCATTTACACCTTATCACTGCACAAGGGTTTACAGTATAAGTATATTGTTTATGGTATAGTTAGAAAGGTTTAACACTGTGAGCGTCAGCGCCGCTTGAGATCTCCTCGTGGTCCCGAGCGTCCGCTACGCTGATAGCGTATCATTACGTTAGTCAGCAGCCTATAGCGTGCTTGCCTGTACGCTCTAAGCCGTGAGCGAACATGCCGCTCGTGCGTCTCGACCACGGCTAAGCGTTTGATACGCAACGTGCGTACTCTTACGGTATTCCATACGTCAATTGCGTACTGTGTTCTTTAACCTTTTAGAGTGTTTTAAATAAGATAAATATTAGGCTTTATCACTTTATATATATTATAATCAGTGCCGGCGCTATCTGCTCAGCAAGATCTGCAAAGCAGGGAGGCGCCGTGGTGGAGAGGCGCTGTCCCCGCTCCGCAACCTTGCTGATGTGATCTGTTGCTGCCAGCTGCTCAGCCTGTCACATTGTGTGACAGCTAGCAGCGGCGCCGGCATCATGAAGCGTGGAGCCCGCCTCCCCAGCTCTCTGCATCCTTTCTGATTAGGTGACATCAAGGGGTGGTCCGGGTATGTACCGGACCACCTGTTACTCATATCTCCATACATTAATCAATGTCCGCCATCGCCGCCCAACTACTGAAATCCAGGAAGACTGCAGTGCACCAGCAGTCAGAGTCCCGTCCCGAGCTCCGTCTCCGCTGTGGCCTGTTTACATCAAAGGGATAGATAGCTGCGGCGCGCAATCACCAAACAGCTGCCTCTCCCTGAAGAAAAGAGGAGGCACTGCTTAAGCATATATTAGGTAAGTGACAGGGGGCTCTCTGCATAGTCTGTATATGAAGTTTGTGAGGAACCCCACACTCAGATTTACTGAACATTTGTTTATTTTTTATTTTTTTTTAATATTACACACATATATATATATAAAGTCTAATTGCTGACGAAACGCGTTGGAACTGCTGTACCTGGACCTCTCTTATGGACAGATAAGCCTTTTTACTATTTATTTCCTGTACGTTTGAATTTTTACCATTTCTCGGATACTTATGGACAACTAGATGTACCCGATTTCCTCTATGGATAGATAAGCTCAATATACTTTTTCATCCTGTACGCTTGCATTTCTTCTATTTGTGTATATGTGTTGTATTAAATTTTTGTGAAAAACCTTTTTAAAAAAAAAACATCCCTGGCTGTGGATTTTTAAAAATGTGGGATTTGCTTACACCCACTAAGGTTTTTTATACAACTGGTTTTATGTTTCCTAATGGTATGAAAATTGCGTGAAAACTGTACACGCTATGGTCTATTGTTCTTATTTTTTTCATGTTCCTTTATTGATCCTATGACCGAAGAAAAGTCTTTAATATACCAGATAAGTAGTGTCCTTTACTCACACTGGGTATACACTATATACTAATTTTATTAGACACTAGAAGGCGCCCTTTTCTTCCCTTACTCAAATTTTACTATTTATGTGTTTTCCAAGCACATATTTTATTGTTTAAGGTTGCGGCCACTCATATTGAGTGTCAATTATTATTACTTTTTACTCTTTGTCACGTGTATTGGTAGTACCGTGTGGTACTTGAGCGCCCCCGCATCTATATTTCTTCATATATATATTTATATACACATAATTTGAAATAGAATTCAGAAGATGTATGTCAGAAGTATGTCTTGCATACACACGCCCTCATGCTCCCTCTAACTCCCCGCCAGCGTCCCTGCCCTTACACTTCACCTTACTCCCCGTCAGCTTCCCTGCCCTCACCCTCTAACTCCCATTCAGCATCAATGCCCTCACGCTCCCTCTAAGTTCCCATCAGCGCCCCTGCCCTCATGCTCCCCCTAATTCCTTGTCAGCATTCCTGTCCTCACCCTCCCTCTAACTCCCCGTCAATGTCCCTGCCCTCACCCTAACTCTCCCTCTACCTCCCGGTCAGCATCCCTGCCCTCAAGCTCCCCCTAACTCCCCATTATCGTCCCTGCCTTCACCCTTCCTCTATCTCCCCCTCAGCATCCCTGTCCTCACCCTCCCTCTAACTCCCCACCATCGTTCTTGCCCTCATGCTCCCTCTTACCCCCTGTCAGTGTCCCTGCCTTCACCCTCCTTCTAACTTCCCGTCAGCATTACTGCCCTCACCCCCCCCCTCTAACTTCCAAACAATATCCATGCCCACACCCTAAATCTCCCTCTAACTCATGGTCAGCATTCCTGCCCTCATGCTCCCTTTAACTCCCCGTCAGTGTTCTTGCCCTCATGCTCCCTGTAACTCCCACTCAGCATCCCTGCCCTCATCTTCCCTCTAACTCCACGTCAGTGTCCCTGCCCTCATGCTCCCCCTAACTCCTCGTTAGCGTCCCTGCCTTCACCCTCCCTCTATCTCCCCCTCAGCATCACTGCCCTCACCCTCCCTCTAACTCCCCACCAGCGTTCCTGCTCTCACGCTCCCTCTTACTCAATGTCAGCGTCCCTACCTTCACCCTCCTTCTATCTTCCCGTCAGCGTCCCTGCCCTCACCCTCCCTCTAACTTCCCATCAGCGTCCCTGGCCTCACCTTCACTCTCCCTCTAACTCCCTATCAGCCTCCCTGCCCTCACACTTCCTATAACTCCCCACAGTGTCCCTTCCCTCACCCCCCCTCACACTCCATGTCAGCGTCACTTCCCTCACCCTCCAACTCCCCTCCAGCATCACTGTCCCTACCCTCTCTCTCCTTCTAACTCCCACTCAGCCTCACTGCAGTCACCCTCCCTCTAACTCCCCGTCAGCATTCCTGCCCTCACGCTCCCTCTAGCGCTGTCTCTTTATGAGTTAAGGGAGGGAGGGCGCAAAATTATGGTTTGCAGGAGGGCGCCGAACACCCTAACACCGGCCCTGATTATGATGATGGCAAGTATTACGCAGGCAAAGTGCTCAAGCAACCTCTGGAGACCTGGTATTGGGCATAAACAGAACTACATTCCCCATTAAATCCAGCGGAACGAGTGGAGGAGATAAAATCCTGCACAGAATGTCCATCTTTCTCTTTTGCCATTGAAGCATACAAAGTAGGACATACATGTTGGGTTCGCGTGACTGGCATTCGGGAGACTGCCGGTCACAATACTGACGCCGAGATCCCGGCTTGTAGATGCGTGGCGAGGGCAAGGGCAACGAAGACCCTTGCGGGCTCGTTGCCACGAGTGGGAATAGTCCCTGTTAGTCGGCATGCCGACTATCAGGATTGTGGGGGGGAGAGATCCCGGCGTTGGTATTGTGACCCTTGGTCTCCTGACCGCCGGTGACTTAACATCCTGTACATACAGATAAGCACACTCAGTGACATGGAGGAGCCTGTGGCATATAAACCAGCAATGAATATTCAACAGTACCAGCAATAAAAGATGACTGCCCCAATAATCCGAAAAACCTCAGAGGACACCTGCAGTCAAAAGCGAGTTCCACAATCCAAGGACCTCGAGAGGCTTTAAAGGGAGACCACCCATGAGGCTCATTTAAGCTGCACTGCAACGGTTGGGATTCTTGCATACGATGACACACAGAGCCCTAGGTCATAAGATCCATAGGGGGCACATATCAAACCTTCTAAAAAGGCCAAGTGGAGAAGTTGCCCATTACAACCAGATTTTAGCTATCATTTATCTAGTACATTCTACATTATCATAGCTATAATCTGATAGATTGCTATAGGCAACTCCTGCACCTGTCCTTTGTAGAAGGTTTGATATTATACATCTCCTCTCAAATGCTCATATTGCAAATGGTTATTGCTTGTTTTAACCATGTGGTTTACTACCTACTGAGGGCAACATAGCAATCACATGACAATATCATACCTCAATTTAGGCCTAGGGAACTGGTCAGTGATGGACCCATCTTGGCTGGTGACTTAAATAAAACCTACAGTACTGTGAAAAAGTTTTAGGCAGGTGTGGAAAAAATGCTACAAAGTAAGAATGCTTTCACAAATTGAAGGGTTAATATAGTTTATTTTGATCAATTAACAAAATACAAGTGATTGAACAGAAAAATCAATATCTGGTGTGACCGCCTCTTTGCCTTCAAACAGCATCATTTCTTCTAAGTACACGTGCACAGTTTTTGAAGCAACTCGCTGGGATGTTGTTTCAAACATCTTGGAGATGTTCTGTGATGTAGATCACAGATCTTCTGTGGATGTAGGCAAATCCTTCTGTCTATTCATGTAATCCCAGACAGACTCGATGATGTTGAGATCAGGGTTCTGTGGGGGCCGTATCCTCACTTCCAGTACTCCTTGTTCTTCTTTACTCTGAAGATAGTTCTCAATGACACTGGCTGTATGTTTGGGGTTGTTGTCTTGCTGCAGAATAATGATGGATAAGTATGTGCCTGTATTTCTCAGCATTGAGGATACCATTAATCCTGTGCAAGGGCCTAATTCAGACCAGATCGTTCCGCTGCAAATTTGCGGTCTGCGATCAGATACAGTAGTTGCCACCCAGACAGAGTGAAAACCTGCCCCATGCAAATGTGCAAATATATGCGTACGCTGTGCAAAAACTTCGCCAGACAAGCGGGCAAATCTGTTCGAAAGTCACTCACCATCAAATTATTTTTCCAGTATTTGCGTAGCCCAGGACTTGCTCCTACAGTGCGATAGATTGAGGCTGTTCGGGGCCGGAGCTGACGTCACACACCCTCCCTGAAAATGCTTGGGCACGCCTGCGTTTTTCCTGACACTCCCAGAAAAGGGACAGTTACCACCCACAAATGCCCGCTTCCTGGGGGCCATTCCGAGTTGTTCGCTCGTTATTTTTTTCCGCAACAGAGCGATTAGTTGCTAATGCGCATGCGCAATGTCCGCAGTGCGACTGCGCCAAGTAAATTTGCTATGCAGTTAGGTATTTTACTCACGGCATTACAAGGTTTTTTCTTCGTTCTGGTGATCGGAGTGTGATTGACAGGAAGTGGGTGTTTCTGGGCGGAAACTGGCCGTTTTATGGGTGTGTGTGAAAAAACGCTACAGTTTCTGGGAAAAACGCGGGAGTGGCTGGAGAAACGGAGGAGTGTCTGGGCGAACGCTGGGTGTGTTTGTGACGTCAAACCAGGAACGACAAGCACTGAACTGATCGCAGATGCCGAGTAAGTCTGGAGCTACTCAGAAATTGCTAAGAAGTGTCTATTCGCAATATTGCGAATCTTTCGTTTGCAATTTTGATAAGCTAAGATTCACTCCCAGTAGGCGGCGGCTTAGCGTGTGCAATGCTGCTAAAAGCAGCTTGCGAGTGAACAACTCGGAATGACCCCCACTGTCAATCACCTTGCGTACACCTAGCGATCAAAATTTTTACACCATACTGTCACTGTTTTGCATCACGTCTGCGCATTGCGGTGCATACGCATTCGCAGTCATTTGATAATCGGCCGCTGTGCGAATTCGCACAACAGCAATCAGGACTGAATAAGGCCCCAAATCGCCAACTTCCTAAACTTGCAAGGAATCTCCACCATGTTTCACTGTTGCCTACAGACACTATTTATTGTACCACTTTCCAGCCAATTGGTGAACAAACTGCCTTCTGTTATATCCAAATATTTAAAATTTTGACTCATCAGTCCAGAGCACCTGATGCCATTTTTCTGTACCTCAGTTACTATGTTTTCATACTTAGTTGAGTCGCTTGGCATTGCTTCCACAACAAATGTATGGCTTTTTGACTGCAATTCTTCTATGAAGACAACTTTTGGCCAGACTTCTCCGAATAGTAGATGGGTGTACCTGTGTCCCACTAATTTTTGCCAGTTTTGAGCTGATGGCACAGTTGGACATCATGTAATACCATCAGGGAGGCGTCTGATTGGCTCAAAATCTATTCTGCAGTAGGCAACTACCCCAAACATATAACCATTCATTAATGTCATTAAGAACTATCTATAGCGTAAAGAAGAATTAGGAGTCCTGGAAGTTATGATATGGCCCCCACAGAACACTGATCTCAACATCAACGAGTCTGTCTGGGATTACATGACAGAAGGATTTGAGCAAAGTCTACATGCACAGATCATCTGTGGTTAGTTCTCCAAGATGTTTGGAACAACTCCCTGCCGAGTTCCTTCAAAAACTGTGCAAGTGTACCTAGAAGAATTGATGCTGTTTTGAGGGAAAAGAGTGGTCACACCAAATATTGATTTCATTTAGATTTCTCTTCTGTTCATTCACTTTGCATTTTGTCAATTGTTAAAAATAAATGGGATGTAGTTATGTGACCGGCGGTCAGGAGACTGCTGGTCACAATACCTGCCCCTACATCCCGCCCCCTGAGAATCCCGACAGTCGGAATGCCGACTTGCCGGGTCTATTCTCATGGGTGTCCATGACACCCATAGAGTGGGAATAGAACATGTGGTGAACGAACCCGCCCCCCCGCGGGCATTCTGCAGCCGGGACACCGGTAGAGGTATGCCGACCGGCTGTCTCCTGACCGCGAGTCACGCATACCCAACCCAAATAAACTATTAACAGTTCTATTTTTGAAAGCATTCTTACTGTACTTTGCAGCATTTTCATACCTCCCAATTGTCCCGATTTTCGCAGGACAGTCCCGCTGTCCCACCCGCGGGCCGCAGTGTCCCATGGTGGTGGTGGTGGTGGTGGTGGGGCACGTTGGGAGGCTCCTGCACTCGCTGCTCTGTGGTGAATAGACGCTGTGCACATGCGCACAGCGTCTATTCAGTGGAGACAGGAGGAGAGGTGGCATGCCAGCCGTTCACAGAGCGCTGGGCATGCCCCCTAGGTGATGAAAAGGGGGCGTGGCTCGCGATCATGGGCCCTCCACAAAGCCACACCCCCTTTTTCATAGACAATGCCCCCTTTTCAGGCGCGAGCGCAGATGTCTCTCCTTACAATACACAAAAGTTGGGAGGTATAGCACTTTTACCACAACTGCCTAAAACTTTTGCACAGTACTGTTTATCCAATACACCATAATAAATTCTAATGACCACAATAATATCTTACAGAATTGAAAATACAGATCAGGAGTACACAAAAGTTTGTTGGTGCAATGCCCACATTGGAAGGTCATACTCATTTAAAGGGGCGGCTTAAAAACTTATCCTGCTTAAAAATGTAAGACAAAAAAGGAAAATCAAACGTAGTTGGACCTCTTTTGTAGTTATCATTGTTAACAGATTCCCATTGGGAGACAAGAGTGTGCATCACTGTGAAAGCAGTATGGTCATATTAAACTGGGGGACGTGCTATGACCCTCTCTCCATGTTACACATGTCCCTTTCCTTGAAATACATTTATCAACCAGTCACAGATATGCCAGATGAACTGATGTAACATGAATTTCCTGTGTGTAAGTAATGAAGGGGTTTAAAGAACTATGCCAGCAGCCTAACCTGTCCATCTGACCTAACCAGGGAACCAGCTGTGTCCCGTGATAATTATTATTTTTTCCCTCTTGGGTAGACTAAATGCATTCCACTAGTATGGGTACATTTCCACAGGGGTTCGCAGATGTATAATTCCTTTGAAGTAAAAAGGTTATACTCACACCTTGCAACTTTTGCTGTAGCTGGTTTGGGACCTGCCGCGCGACTGCAGACAATAAAAGGGTGTGACCGTGGGCGGGGCCTAGTGTGGAGGGGCGTGACCTAGCACAATGACCCCCGTTTTCATCATTTTGGGGGCATGCCCAGCGCTCACTGAGCAGCCCCTGGCTAACACTCTCTGCGCTGAGAGCTGTCGTGCGCATGCACACAGCATCTATTCAGTGATCACCGGCTGCTTTGCAGAGCAGAGCAGCAGTGATCACTGGCTTTCCCAATCTGCCTCCCTGCCCATGGGACACTGAGACTCGCGGGAGGGACAGCGGGACAGTGTCCAATTAACAGGGACTGTCCCACTGTATTCAGGACAGTTGGGAGGTATGAATACTAGCTGTAACATAGCAACATATTGAAGGGGCCCCTCTCCCAGTGATTCTGAGACACACCTCCCTGCAGAAGTTATTCATTTTATGCCCCCATAATATTGCTCTAGTTCATTTTCTGAACCATAGTAGTGCTCTAATTAATATTATGCCCTGATCGCTAGCAAGCAATTTTTGCACTGCTGCGATCAGATAGTCGCCGCCTACAGGGGGAGTGTATTTTATCTGTACAAGTGTGCTAACGCATGTGTAGCAGAGCTGTACAAACAGATCTCGTGCAGTCTCTGCGAAGCCCAGGACTTACTCAGCCGCTGGGATCACATCAGCCTGTCCGGGACCGGAATTGACGTCAGGAACCCTCCCTGCAAACACGCCTGTGTTTTTCCAGACACTCCCTGAAAATGGTCAGTTGACACCCACAAACGCCATCTTCCTGTCAATCTCCTTGCAATCGCCCGTGCGAACGGATCCGTCGCGCAAACCCATCTCTGAGCGGTGATTTGCTTTTTTCCCCGTGTGACGCGCCGGCGCATTGCGGTGCATGCGCAGTTTAGACCTGATTGCCCGCTGTGCGAAAACGCAGCCTAGCGATCAGGTCTGAATTACCCCCTAAGCCTTAGAGAGATAAAGCGGATAGAGATATAAATTACCAGCCAATCAGCTTCTGTTATTTTTCAAATGCGGCTTGTAACATGGCAGTTAGGAGCTGATAGGCTGGTACTTTAGTACATCTTCCCCTTAATTACTTAAATACTTATCCAAGCATATAATAAAATAAGCAGTACTATTAACAGAGTGCAGTATAATGATAAATGACCCTATCTAAGAAACGTCCTCAAGGGAATGGCATATATATTATATTTTCTAATTTGGCATGTCATTGCCAACTCAAGACGCATAATCACATTGTAGACCATGCACTGATTTACAATCTGCACTTAGGATGGAGCTGGTGCAAGCTTCAATGGTGCGACCTATGGTTGTCTCAAAAAATGCCTCTAAAGATCTCAAACTGGGTGTCTCAGTCCTTGCACATGCAGACGCATGGATGTACTTGTAGTGGTGTTTGTGTAAAGTCACAGAAGAAATACTATCAAAAGATGCAAAAACAGATGCTGCAGGCCCATAGCATCATTAACAATGACCAAATCACTTGAATGAGGGGTAATGAAAAATGAGGAGTCAAGGATGAGCTCCAGGAATGAACTTGTGTGACAGCAGAGAGGAAAGTGTTGCCAACAGTAAGACAAAGATGGGAAGGAGGTATGAGGGTGAGACAATAAGCACAGTCTTAGACATGTTGAGTTTATGAAAGCACTGGGACATCCAGGAAAAGATGGAAGAGATGAGAAAGAGAGTGGAAGCGGTGAAGTCAGGGAGTAAAGAAAGATTTAAATATCACCAGCATAAAGGTGGTATTGTAGACTGAAGAAACTGATCTGTCCACCCAGGGATAATGTGTAAAGAAAGAAGATAAAGAGACCAAGGACGGAGCATTGGAGAATACAGACTGGAAAAAGGAAAGAAGGGGAAATAGAGTAAAAGCAGAGACAGAGAAAGAGCAGTTCGAAAGATAGAAGGAAAGCCAAGAAAGGCAGTGTCATGGAGCCCAGGAGAGTGCAAGGTTTGAAGAAGGAGAGGGTGGTGAACTGTGCCAAAGGAGGTTGACAGATCAAGAGTGGAAATTAGAGTGGAAAATACATCCTTAGGGGTAAATTTACTAAGATGGGAGTTCTATTTAAGATGGGATGTTGCCCATAGCAACCAATCAGATTCTACTTCTCATTTATATAACACTTTCTAGAAGATAATACCTGGAATATGATTGGTTGCTATAGGCAACATCCCATCTTAAATAGAACTCCCATCTTAGTAAATTTACCCCTTAGAGTTAGCTATGAGGTCATTAGTGACCTTGGTAATAAGACGGTTTCAGTGGGGTGAAATTCAGATTGAAGTAAGTCAAGGAGAGAGTAGGAGTCACATCAAAAGTTTGGAGTAAAAGGGTAGGAGAGAAATGGGCAGGTAGAGATGACTGAGGGAGGGTTTTAGAGGGAATGAGAGTGACAACGGTATGTTTAAAAGAGGAGGGCACAGTGCTAATTGTAAGAGAAAGGATAAAGAGGTGAGCAAGCATAGAGAGAGTGTGCTTAAGGAGGTGGGAGGGAATGAGGTCCTGGGGACAAGTGAAGGGTATGAGATTAGGGAGCAGACTTCCTCACGAGTAGTGATTGAGATTCCAGGGTCATAACGCAGTTGGGGAAGAAAGGATAAGGAGAACAGGGAAGGCAATTGAAGGCAACAAAGAGGGGGTGACGGTTGTAGGATTGGAAGGGGGCGAGAGGTGTGACTATTTGGAAATAGTAAAAAGAGGAAAGCATAAATTTGAAGTGAAGGAACTTAGAGCAAATTCTGCCATTCCGCAGTGCGGGAACAACTTTGGAGGTATCAAGTCAGTCTAGTCTAGCAGATATGGGGAGAGGATGGTTGTAGATTAAGAGTAAGCACTGGAGCAACACAGTCAAGGAAGACTGGAAGGGATGGAGATTGTGAATATAGTCAAGTGCAATGAGGTTGCATCGAGTGAGGGTAGTCTTGCGAGAGGAGGTCAAGGAATGAGAAAGGGAGAGTTAGACAAGGTGAAGGTTAGAAAGAGGAATGGGGAAGTTGGAGAATTCTGAGATATCACAATAGTGGGACAAGACAAGTTCAAGAATATGGCCACTAGAGTAGGACGGGGAAGAGAGGGAGAGAAGTATAGAAGGCACAAAATAAGATTATCAATAGAGATGTTGCTTGTGTCACCACCCTGCTGATAGCCAAGGCTGGACGTGTTGAAGAAGGAGAGTCCACCAAGAGAAAGGGTAGCATAGGAAATGCATTACATACTGACCTGAAAATGAAGAGAGGAAAAATTGGATCTCTAGAGCACAGGGCAGAGGCAGGGTGAGCAGGGGTAGAAGAAACTGGGGATAGGATGAGCTGTAGAGCACGCATAGGAAGCCAGTCAGTTAGGGATCAAGGTATTAGAGACCCTGTAATTTGCTGAGGTAACGTTTTCACCCTACCAGCTGACTGCTCAGTCTACAGGTCAACAATGCCTCTGGGCTTCCCAGTTAAATAAATTGCTTTGGGAAATAGTGTTAAAGATGTACAGTTTTACTATATATAAACACACAATAATAATAATAAAAAAGTGACAATACCAGGGGGTTCACTGAACTGCAAATTACACACTTCTATACTTCAAGAGCATCTTTGTCCCAATCACTTTGAAGCACAATCTGGTTTGCTGAGTCACACTCATCACACGATTACCCATGTAGTAGGGTCTGATCATGAGGTCGTCCTGCATTTAGTGGCAACACAGTAGGAAAGTCCATGGAGGCTTCATGATCCACTTGTGGACAGACTTTTGCTATTCTGCAACTAGTCCAACTGTAGCTGCAACCACGCATTGAGTGTGCTCCTGACATTCTCATACCCACCAGTTCTGCTCCCATGAGACCAGGACATTTCCCCCTCCGTTGGTTACCTGCAAATGTTTTTTTACCACGTGTTTTTTTTCTCTTCTGTGTGCTATTCCTGTAATGTGCACCTCCACTGTTTGCACACTCTGCCAGTGTGTCCTACGCAGTGCACCCCAGATGGTGTCCTCGGAATGGTCCTTCTACGGGCAGGATGTTATTCATATAGATCTTTCCAAACAGGATATATCATACTACTAACTAACCCATACTACATACTAACCCATACTACACAAGTGTCAGTTTCCCATGTATGCATTGGGCCCTTGTATGGTTCACCTCCCACAGTGTAACCTTCATAGTGCGCCCAACATGGCTGCCTCATCCAGGCACGGACTGGGCCACCAAGGAGCCGGTGAAGTCACTGGTAGGCCCTGCCAAGTATTAGCCACGCCCTCTTTTGTGTGAGGGCGGGGCCTACAAAAGCCAGACTGAGGGGACGGGAGGAAAGCGCATCGTTAAGAAACTAGTACGGTCTGCTACACCAGGTGATCCTGGGTGGCAGTGGTGAGGCAGAGTCGGGCTGAGGGGAGGAGAGGCGCGCTCTGCACTCTCTGCACTCTCCTCCCCATCCCTCAGCCACGGGAGCAGCAGGTGATCCCGGACGGCGACGGTGAGTAACCATTCTAATGTAGACACTCACTCATATATGTTATACCTTTATTTTACATATCCTGTTAATATCGGCAACTTTTCTTACTGTAGGATTTGAGTACACAGGGATCAATGCACATTCACAGCATCCAGATCTGTCACAAATATCATCCCAAGGGAGAAGGGAGGCTGCCTGTCTTTTCTATATCTCCTTTACATGTCAGTGCTAATCCACTAAACAAATCAGGCTAAACAAGAGGAAATCGGCATCATTCCCATATTGAATCACAGTAATTAAAGCTGTTATGAGGTATTATGCATTGCTTCCTGTACAAACTGCATTTCTCATTGTAAGTCAGACGAGTCTTGATGGTTTTTTAGATTAAAAGTTAATTTCACAGCTACAAAACATCCCCTGGTTTGTATTTCTCAGCATTCAAACCACTGGGCTTAGTGATGAAGCACTGCGCATGCGCCCTGCTGTGGTGAGGACTTGGAGCTGCCAAATAGCTGACAGTCAGACTGTGGACAATGCTACATGGTCTGTTTTTCTGATGGCACTGGTATGATCCACGTAGATCCTTAAGGCACAGACTACATCCAAATGCATCTCCCACAGAAAGGTCCGGCCCTTGGAAGGCCAGGACTACAATTTCTTCATTAAGGTGGAATCTAGACACCACCTTGGGAAGATACCCAGATTTGGTTCTGAGAACCGCTGGATGAAAAATCAGAAAAGGAGGGCTACATATTAATGCCCCTAAATCTGAAACTCTTCTAGCTGAAGCAATGGCCAGTAGAAAGAGAACTTTAGCTGTCAGCCATTTAAGATCCACTTGCTTTAGTGGTTCAAATGAGGCAACTTGAAGCGCCTTTAGGACTAAACTTAAGTCCCAAGGCACAGCAGGAGGAACAAAAGGAGGTTGGATGTGAAGCATTCCCTGGAAGAAAGTGTGAACATCCTGTAGGCGAGCAATTTTCTTTTGAAACCATAAAGTCAATGCTGACACCTGCACTCTCAAGGAAGCCACCCATAGACCTTTGTCCATTCCTGCCTGAAGGAATGGTAAGACTCTGGAAACTCTGAAAGTCCTAGGGTCAAATTTTCGGTCACTGCACCATTGAATATAGGCTTGCCATCTTCTGTGATATATGCGAGCTGAGGATGGTTTCCTTGCTCTGAGCATTGTTTGAATTACTTGTAGTGAGAATCCTCTTGCTTTCAGGATGGAAGTCTCAAGAGCCACGCCGTCAAAGACAGTCAATCCAGATGCTTGTAATAGCAAGGACCCTGGAACAGTAGATCTGGACGTTGAGGGAGTAGGAATGGAGCATCCATTGACAGCCTCTACAGATCTGTGTACCAATGTCTTTTGGGCCAAGTCGGAGCTATTTAGTATCATGGCGTCCTTGTTTTACCTTTCGCATCACCCTGGGTAACAGGGCGATCAGTGGAAACACATAGGCCAGATGCTGGGGCATCCACAAAAGTCACTCTGGGATCCTTTGTTCTTGACGCGTATGCGGGAACTATGTTGTTTTGATGGGACGCCATGAGATCTATTGCCGATAACCCCCACTTGTCTACCAGAGTCTGGAAGACCTCGGGGTGTAAAGCCCATTCGTTTGCATGATTGGCGTGTCGACTGAGAAAATTTGCTTCCCAGTTTAGGACTCCTGGAATGAATACAGCGGACAAGGCTGGATGATGAATCTCTGCCCATCTTAACATGCGACTTACCTCCTTCATTGCTTTTTGGTTGCGAGTTCCTCCCTGCTGATTGGGGTACGCAACTGCCGTCGCATTGTCCGAGCGAATTTGGACTGGTTTGTCCTTGAGAATATCCTTTGCCTGAATGAGTGCCATATAAATGTTCCGAAGTTCCAATATATTTATGGCAGGCAACTTTCTTCCTGGGTCCACTGCCTCTGGAAGCAACTTCTTCCTGACACTGCTCCCCAGCCCTGAAGACTGGCATCTATTGTCAGAACTTCCCAATCTGATATCCAAAAGGGTCTCCCTTTGTCCAGATGGGATGCCTGTAGCCACCAGGCTAATGACTTCCTTACTTCCAGAGGAAAGACCATAGTCTGTGTTTTCATTGTCTGATGTAACCCATTCCATCTGGAAAGGATCAGACACTGTAGAGGCCTCGAATAGAATTGAGCATACTCCATCATGTTGAATGTCGACGCCATAGATCCCTTCACACGCATTGCTGCGTGAATGGATACCCTTTGACTGTGTAGCAGCTCCTGGATCCTCGATTGAATTTTGGATATTTTGTTCAGAGGTAAAATTACTCTCTGAAGACTGGAATCCAACACAGCTCCCAAGTGAGTCATCCGTTGTGACGGAACCAGGGACAACTTTGCCCAATTTTTGAGCCAACCATGTGTCTGCAAACAAGCTATTGTCTGTTGCAGATGACACTGAAGCAATTCCTGAGACTGTGCCAGGATTAATAGGTCATCGAAGTATGAAAATATTCTTATCCCCTGCCGACGGAGAAAAGCCGCCATAACCACCATAATGTTGGTGAACACTATGGGAACTATGGCCTATCCAAATGATAGGGCCTGAAACTGAAAGTGTTGCTGGAGAATAGCAAACCTGAGATAGAACTGATGGGACAGTGCTATAGGAACATGCAGGTTAGCATCCTGGATATCCAGGGATACCATAAAATCCTCCGGCTCCATGGCCAAAAGAATGGAACGTGAACTCTCCATATGAAACCGAGGTACCCAAATGTACTTGTTTAGCACCTTGAGATTGAGTATGGGCCAGAACGACCAATTTGGCTTCTGAACCAAAAACAGGTTGGAATAAAAACCTTGTCCTCGTTGCACAGGTGGAACTGGAATTATCACTCCTGATTGAAGCAACTTCTGAACTGCCTCTTGCAAAGCCCTGGCATTTGTTTCCACTGAAGACAGGCTGGTACAAAAAAAACTTTGAGGAGGGTGTTTCTTAAAGGCAAACGCATAACAGTGAGATAACGCTTCTTGCACCCAGGCATCCGTGGTGGCATGCTGCCAGATTTGAGCAAAATGAAGAAGTCGGCCTCCCACACTGGGATCCCCAAAGTGGAGGCCCGCACTATCAGGCTGATGGCTTATCTTCTGACTTGGAAGCTGGTCCTCTGGTAGCCCACTGCTTCTTAGTCTTATCAGACTTGTCAGATTGAGACTGTTTGCCATAACCCTTTCTGTAACGATTTCTAGAGTTCTCTGTGTGTGCGTGCTTGGAAAGATGTCAGCTGAAGCCAGGTGAAAATTAAGTAAAGTTTATTGTGGAAAAAGTGGTGGTAAAAATAAATATAAACTGGATGCTTGATTACATGGAACAAAACACGATAAATGGAATATTTCAGGTTAAACATAGATGCAAAATAAACATGAAGAAATCCGGGTTTTAAATCAAGCAGGGGAAAAATAACATACCAAAAATGAAGAGATCAGGCAGGAATGGAAACAAACTGCAAATAATAGTCCAGAAATGTAGATGTTGAACTGGCAGGGTAAGAAGTCCAGAAGCAAGGCACATGCGTTTTAGCAAACTGCAGGGAAGTCTCCAAGAAGCAAATAAGGCAGAATCTGGACAGGGTTACTGGAGAGAGCCCAGTCTCACTCCATACGGAACCGCAATGATCTGCAACTAAGTGCCTGTGAGCTGGAGTTAAATAGCAGCAGGGTGTTGGGCTCCAGGTGCACACAATCAGGTAATTACCCTGCAGAGGCAGTGTGCAACTGCCATTCAGACCTGAGGCAACAAGTGAGACCCCTAGAGGCAGGAATGAGGTAATGCAAGGCAAAACAAAACACAAATATTCCTAACATTATCCCCCCCTTAAACAGGCGGATTCCAGACGCCTCAAAGTTCACCTTCTCTTCTTTTTTCCTTTTTTCTTTCTGGGTTGCATAACCCTATTTGAAGGTGTCACAAAGACACTATTAGGCAATACAGGTCCATCAAAAACGAGTCTCGGATCATCCAGAAGCTCACTCTCAGAGTCGGAGCCACCACCCAGCGGTAGAACTGACCTCTTATTTTCCTGGATGGAATCAAGAGCGGATGGTAAACTTGTAGATGTTAAACTTGCCGAGCAATCTGCGTGAACACCTAGAGATACCTGCCCACATCTGAAAAACTGAGGGTGCTCCCCAGACTGCAAAGGCAGGTTCTCAGAGGGGCACACCTTAGTAGATTCATCTAGGAGCGTGAGGACAGTTGGTGGACTGAATCTTTCGGTCACAGCCTTGAGGAAACCGGGCAAATCTTGTAACACTGGATCTCCCTTATCTATAAGACCATTTACCCACTTCAAGGCCCTCCCTCTGAATCTCATACATACGTTAGCAATGATATCAATAGGGGACAAGTCATCAAAACTCAGATAATATCTGAAGAGAGCTAAACAGTGAGAGATATTTCCATAAAAGTAAGGCAGATCCTCGGGCAAATCTTGGATCTCGGGCATGGCAGGCACCTCTATCTGGTGTTGGACAGGCGGAACCCCCTCCTGGGGCTGGACAGGCAGAACCCCCTCCTGGGGCTGGGCAGGCGGAACCCCCTCCTGGGGCTGGGCAGGCGGAACCCCCTCCTGGGGCTGGGCAGGCGGAACCCCCTCCTGGGGCTGGGCAGGCGGAACCCCCTCCTGGGGCTGGGCAGGCGGAACCCCCTCCTGGGGCTGGGCAGGCGGAACCCCCTCCTGGGGCTGGGCAGGCGGAACCCCCTCCTGGGGCTGGGCAGGCGGAACCCCCTCCTGGGGCTGGACAGGCGGAACCCCCTCCTGGGGCTGGACAGGCAGAACCCCCTCCTGGGGCTGGACAGGCAGAACCCCCTCCTGGGGCTGGACAGGCAGAGCCCCCTCCTGGGGCTGGACAGGCAGAGCCCCCTCCTGGGGCTGGACAGGCCTTGGCCGGACCTCTGGCAAGGCGGGCACCTCTCGGACCTCTGGCAAGGCGGGCACCTCTCGGACCTCTGGCAAGGCGTGGACCTCTGGCAAGGCGGGCACCTCTCGGACCTCTGGCAAGGCGTGGACCTCTGGCAAGGCGGGCACCTCTCGGACCTCTGGCGAAGCGGGCACCTCTCGGACCTCTGGCGAAGCGGGCACCTCTCGGACCTCTGGCGAAGCGGGCACCTCTCGGACCTCTGGCGAAGCGGGCACCTCTCGGACCTCTGGCGAAGCGGGCACCTCTCGGACCTCTGGCGAAGCGGGCACCTCTCGGACCTCTGGCGAAGCGGGCACCTCTCGGACCTCTGGCGAAGCGGGCACCTCTCGGACCTCTGGCGAAGCGGGCACCTCTCGGACCTCTGGCGAAGCGGGCACCTCTCGGACCTCTGGCGAAGCGGGCACCTCTCGGACCTCTGGCGAAGCGGGCACCTCTCGGACCTCTGGCGAAGCGGGCACCTCTCGGACCTCTGGCGAAGCGGGCAACGGGGACCTCATGCCGTGAGGCAAGGGCAACGGGGACCTCATGCCGTGAGGCAAGGGCAACGGGGACCTCATGCCGTGAGGCAAGGGCAACGGGGACCTCATGCCGTGAGGCAAGGGCAACGGGGACCTCATGCCGTGAGGCAAGGGCAACGGGGACCTCATGCCGTGAGGCAAGGGCAACGGGGACCTCATGCCGTGAGGCAAGGGCAGCGGGGACCTCATGCCGTGAGGCAAGGGCAACAGGGACCTCATGCCGTGAGGCAAGGGCAGCAGGGACCTCATGCCGTGAGGCAAGGGCAGCAGGGACCTCATGCCCGAAGGCAAGGGCAGCAGGGACCTCATGCCCGAAGGCAAGGGCAGCAGGGACCTCATGCCCGAAGGCAAGGGCAGCAGGGACCTCATGCCCGAAGGCAAGGGCAGCAGGGACCTCATGCCCGAAGGCAAGGGCAGCAGGGACCTCATGCCCAAAGGCAAGGGCAGCAGGGACCTCATGCCCAAAGGCAAGGGCAGCAGGGACCTCATGCCCGAAGGCAAGGGCAGCAGGGACCTCATGCCCGAAGGCAAGGGCAGCAGGGACCTCATGCCCGAAGGCAAGGGCAGCAGGGACCTCATGCCCGAAGGCAAGGGCAGCAGGGACCTCATGCCCGAAGGCAAGGGCAGCAGGGACCGACACCCCTCCTGGGGTCTCTGGGCCGGACACCCCTCCTGGGGTCGCTTGGCCGGACACCCCTCCTGGGGTCGCTTGGCCGGACACCCCTCCTGGGGTCGCTTGGCCGGACACCCCTCCTGGGGTCGCTTGGCCGGACACCCCTCCTGGGGTCGCTTGGCCGGACACCCCTCCTGGGGTCGCTTGGCCGGACACCCCTCCTTTCGAAATTTGAGCACCACAGTGGCATAACTGAGCAGAATTTGGCACTATGGCAGAATGAGGAAAGCTCTTTTTATGCTTGCGAGCAGGACATAACTGAATAAAATGTCCCGACCTGCCGCAATAAAAACAGAGCTTCTTATCCCTTCTATGTCTCCTTTCTTCCTCAGAGAGACTGGGTCGTGGAAAACTCCAAAACTTGCCTTTGCTTACGCTAGAAAAACAGCAGCCAGAATTGAGAGTACCAGACTGATCTTTTCCCCTTTTTTCCTGCGTCTCCTTAAAGGGAGCAGGTAACCTTACTGAATCTTCAGGCAGAGCAGACAGTATCTCTGAAGATAGGATTTGAATACCCTCCAGTTTCTCTCTGAAATCCACCAGCAATGCAGAACTCAAAAACGGCAAAAACTTGAGAGGCAGGGAACCTTTCTGAAGTGAAGCCATTTTATGAGATTCAGCTGAATCAAAACAAAACTCCTGCACACGTTTATTTTGGCAGATCATTCTGTAACGATTTCTAGAGTTCTCTGTGTGTGCGTGCTTGGAAAGATGTCAGCTGAAGCCAGGTGAAAATTAAGTAAAGTTTATTGTGGAAAAAGTGGTGGTAAAAATAAATATAAACTGGATGCTTGATTACATGGAACAAAACACGATAAATGGAATATTTCAGGTTAAACATAGATGCAAAATAAACATGAAGAAATCCGGGTTTTAAATCAAGCAGGGGAAAAATAACATACCAAAAATGAAGTGATCAGGCAGGAATGGAAACAAACTGCAAATAATAGTCCAGAAATGTAGATGTTGAACTGGCAGGGTAAGAAGTCCAGAAGCAAGGCACATGCGTTTTAGCAAACTGCAGGGAAGTCTCCAAGAAGCAAATAAGGCAGAATCTGGACAGGGTTACTGGAGAGAGCCCAGTCTCACTCCATACGGAACCGCAATGATCTGCAACTAAGTGCCTGTGAGCTGGAGTTAAATAGCAGCAGGGTGTTGGGCTCCAGGTGCACACAATCAGGTAATTACCCTGCAGAGGCAGTGTGCAACTGCCATTCAGACCTGAGGCAACAAGTGAGACCCCTAGAGGCAGGAATGAGGTAATGCAAGGCAAAACAAAACACAAATATTCCTAACATTATCCCCCCCTTAAACAGGCGGATTCCAGACGCCTCAAAGTTCACCTTCTCTTCTTTTTTCCTTTTTTCTTTCTGGGTTGCCTAACCCTATTTGAAGGTGTCACAAAGACACTATTAGGCAATACAGGTCCATCAAAAACGAGTCTCGGATCATCCAGAAGCTCACTCTCAGAGTCGGAGCCACCACCCAGCGGTAGAACTGACCTCTTATTTTCCTGGATGGAATCAAGAGCGGATGGTAAACTTGTAGATGTTAAACTTGCCGAGCAATCTGCGTGAACACCTAGAGATACCTGCCCACATCTGAAAAACTGAGGGTGCTCCCCAGACTGCAAAGGCAGGTTCTCAGAGGGGCACACCTTAGTAGATTCATCTAGGAGCGTGAGGACAGTTGGTGGACTGAATCTTTCGGTCACAGCCTTGAGGAAACCGGGCAAATCTTGTAACACTGGATCTCCCTTATCTATAAGACCATTTACCCACTTCAAGGCCCTCCCTCTGAATCTCATACATACGTTAGCAATGATATCAATAGGGGACAAGTCATCAAAACTCAGATAATATCTGAAGAGAGCTAAACAGTGAGAGATATTTCCATAAAAGTAAGGCAGATCCTCGGGCAAATCTTGGATCTCGGGCATGGCAGGCACCTCTATCTGGTGTTGGACAGGCGGAACCCCCTCCTGGGGCTGGACAGGCGGAACCCCCTCCTGGGGCTGGACAGGCGGAACCCCCTCCTGGGGCTGGGCAGGCGGAACCCCCTCCTGGGGCTGGGCAGGCGGAACCCCCTCCTGGGGCTGGACAGGCGGAACCCCCTCCTGGGGCTGGACAGGCGGAACCCCCTCCTGGGGCTGGACAGGCGGAACCCCCTCCTGGGGCTGGACAGGCAGAACCCCCTCCTGGGGCTGGACAGGCAGAACCCCCTCCTGGGGCTGGACAGGCAGAACCCCCTCCTGGGGCTGGACAGGCAGAACCCCCTCCTGGGGCTGGACAGGCAGAACCCCCTCCTGGGGCTGGACAGGCCTTGGCCGGACCTCTGACAAGGCGAGCACCTCTCGGACCTCTGGCAAGGCGAGCACCTCTCGGACCTCTGGCAAGGCGAGCACCTCTGGCGAAGCGGGCAAGGCGAGCACCTCTGGCGAAGCGGGCACCTCTCGGACCTCTGGCGAAGCGGGCACCTCTCGGACCTCTGGCGAAGCGGGCACCTCTCGGACCTCTGGCGAAGCGGGCACCTCTCGGACCTCTGGCGAAGCGGGCACCTCTCGGACCTCTGGCGAAGCGGGCACCTCTCGGACCTCTGGCGAAGCGGGCACCTCTCGGACCTCTGGCGAAGCGGGCACCTCTCGGACCTCTGGCGAAGCGGGCACCTCTCGGACCTCATGCCGTGAGGCAAGGGCAACGGGGACCTCATGCCGTGAGGCAAGGGCAACGGGGACCTCATGCCGTGAGGCAAGGGCAGCGGGGACCTCATGCCGTGAGGCAAGGGCAGCAGGGACCTCATGCCGTGAGGCAAGGGCAGCAGGGACCTCATGCCGTGAGGCAAGGGCAGCAGGGACCTCATGCCATGAGGCAAGGGCAGCAGGGACCTCATGCCCGAAGGCAAGGGCAGCAGGGACCTCATGCCCGAAGGCAAGGGCAGCAGGGACCTCATGCCCGAAGGCAAGGGCAGCAGGGACCTCATGCCCGAAGGCAAGGGCAGCAGGGACCTCATGCCCGAAGGCAAGGGCAGCAGGGACCGACACCCCTCCTGGGGTCTCTGGGCCGGACACCCCTCCTGGGGTCGCTTGGCCGGACACCCCTCCTGGGGTCGCTTGGCCGGACACCCCTCCTGGGGTCGCTTGGCCGGACACCCCTCCTGGGGTCGCTTGGCCGGACACCCCTCCTTTCGAAATTTGAGCACCACAGTGGCATAACTGAGCAGAATTTGGCACTATGGCAGAATGAGGAAAGCTCTTTTTATGCTTGCGAGCAGGACATAACTGAATAAAATGTCCCGACCTGCCGCAATAAAAACAGAGCTTCTTATCCCTTCTATGTCTCCTTTCTTCCTCAGAGAGACTGGGTCGTGGAAAACTCCAAAACTTGCCTTTGCTTACGCTAGAAAAACAGCAGCCAGAATTGAGAGTACCAGACTGATCTTTTCCCCTTTTTTCCTGCGTCTCCTTAAAGGGAGCAGGTAACCTTACTGAATCTTCAGGCAGAGCAGACAGTATCTCTGAAGATAGGATTTGAATACCCTCCAGTTTCTCTCTGAAATCCACCAGCAATGCAGAACTCAAAAACGGCAAAAACTTGAGAGGCAGGGAACCTTTCTGAAGTGAAGCCATTTTATGAGATTCAGCTGAATCAAAACAAAACTCCTGCACACGTTTATTTTGGCAGATCATTCTGTAACGATTTCTAGAGTTCTCTGTGTGTGCGTGCTTGGAAAGATGTCAGCTGAAGCCAGGTGAAAATTAAGTAAAGTTTATTGTGGAAAAAGTGGTGGTAAAAATAAATATAAACTGGATGCTTGATTACATGGAACAAAACACGATAAATGGAATATTTCAGGTTAAACATAGATGCAAAATAAACATGAAGAAATCCGGGTTTTAAATCAAGCAGGGGAAAAATAACATACCAAAAATGAAGTGATCAGGCAGGAATGGAAACAAACTGCAAATAATAGTCCAGAAATGTAGATGTTGAACTGGCAGGGTAAGAAGTCCAGAAGCAAGGCACATGCGTTTTAGCAAACTGCAGGGAAGTCTCCAAGAAGCAAATAAGGCAGAATCTGGACAGGGTTACTGGAGAGAGCCCAGTCTCACTCCATACGGAACCGCAATGATCTGCAACTAAGTGCCTGTGAGCTGGAGTTAAATAGCAGCAGGGTGTTGGGCTCCAGGTGCACACAATCAGGTAATTACCCTGCAGAGGCAGTGTGCAACTGCCATTCAGACCTGAGGCAACAAGTGAGACCCCTAGAGGCAGGAATGAGGTAATGCAAGGCAAAACAAAACACAAATATTCCTAACACTTTCCTTTGGCTTTTCCTTGAGTCCGAAAGGGCTGAAAAGCTGGAAATCTAGGCTTAGATTTGTATATGGAAGGAAACTTCACTTTCTGGGAGTTTGCTTCTGATTCCAAAATATTGTTTAATTCTTTACCAAAAAGAATATCTCCAGTAAAAGGCAAAGACTCTAGAACCTTCTTAGATTCTGAGTCAGATTTCCATGTACAGTACGTAGCCAAACTGCTCTGCGAGCTGCTACTGCTGAAGCTGATGCTTGAGAGGCAATTGTATCCATATCCAAGGCTGCTGCTTCCATAAAATAGCCGCCTATTTAATATTTGCAATATGGGATTTTTGCTCTCTAGATGCTAATGAAAGATCATCCTCCAATGCATAAGCCCAAGCTGCCACTGCTTTTGCCATCCAGGCTGAAGCCATGGCTGGTCTTATGATTGCTCCAGACAAGGAGAAAATGGTCTTTAAAAAAACATCTATTTTCCTATCCATTACATCATTTAATTATGTTGAGGGCAGAGATAACGTAGATTTTCGCACCAATTGAATAACATGCGTATCTACTTTGGAAGCCACCTCCCTTTTTAAACAGCCCCCAGCCACAGAGGATAATTGGAATTCCATTTATTTGGAATTCTAAAGTTCTTACTGGGTGTAACCCAAGCCTCTTGCATAATTTCCATCAGCTGATCTAACCCAGGAAACTCAGTCCTAACTATTTTGGGACATTTAAACACAGGTGCCTTAGATTTTAACAAAGGCTCTGCTTCCTCTAAGGATAGCACAGGTATGTCTACTGAGCTGAGGCCTTCATCCTTGTTTCTGTATACAGACACGGAGTGCGATGAGTCCTCATCCTCTGACGAGTCCTAATCTGAAACGTGTAGACTGTGAAGATGTTGTTTCATGTCTATGTTATTTACTTACCACCGGCTTTTCAGCCTGTTTTTTTGAGAAGCTGCAGATTCCTGCACTGGATGTTGTAAACCACATTGGGAATGTTGCATGTAAGGGTTAATAGGGCAACCTATCCCTGGTATAGGAGCTGGCATTATCCGCTCAGCTATACTGGATAATGTCTGTGCAAAAGTAGCCCATGGGGGTTCAACGTGAGCCTGTGCCTGCCGCGGATTATTCAGGAGGCTTTGGTGAAAGCTAAAACAATTTGCACATAATCCATTTTGAACCAGATCCTGAGAGGTTAACCCAGCTTTGTAAAACAAACATGAAATGAGTGTTGGTGCTGCTGTGGAGAGTGTGTCCTCCTCACCCTTGCCTCTTTTAGACATGATAAATAAATCACACACCTGTACAGTGTTAACTACACAAAAGAAAGATTATAGCTGCTAATAACCAGCAACCCACTGACCATGGTCCGGCTCCTGCCGCACCAAACAAAAAACTGAATTGCCTGAGCCAGGAGGCGGGGATATAGGTACTGGCCCGTTGCATTCTGGGAGGCTGAAAGCTTTGATCGTTGGTGCCAATCCGCTGTCGCTAGCTCATATCCCAATGTATATCCTGTGGCTAACCTGTGGACCTTGCAGTAGAAATGACAATCACACTAAAAACCTATTTTTAAGGTCATTGCATCACCCAATATGTTACAGATTTTGATGGGGCAAGCAAAATCTTTTTTATACTTCAATGTCTGTGACCTGGTGGGAAGGTCAATACATAACAATATTGAAGTTCCAAAAACAAAGTACCCAATCTCTGGTATACAAAATGTCTACTGGTTTTCAGGACTTACATTTTATAAAAACATCTCTTTTCCTTAACCCTCAATTATTTTATTCTCAAAACGTTGGTCCCTGTGTGTTGGCTCAAACATATCAAAATATATCCAATAAAGCATAAATCCCATCCACCAAATAACTTAAAACATTATATATATATATATATATATATATATATATATATAATTTACATGACTGTGGGCTCAGGAACCCACCACATGTATGGTGCTAGTCAGAGCCGTAACTAGACTTTTTGGTGCCCTGTGCCACAGAGAAAATTGACGTCCCACCATTTTTTTCAATAGGGACATAGGGGGTCATTCCGAGTTGATCGCTAGCTGAAAATGTTCGCTGCACAGCGATGAAGCAAAAAATCGGCACCTCTGTGCATGCGTATGCGGCGCAATGCGCTCGCGAGACGTACTTTCACAACGGCCCATGCAGTTTTACACAAGGTCTAGTGAAGCTTTTCTGTCGCACTGCTGGCCGCAGAGTGATTGACAGGAAGAGGGCGCTTCTGGGCTTCAACTGACCGTTTTCAGGGAGTGTTCGAAAAAATGCAGGCGTGCCATGAAAAACACAGACGTGGCTGGGCGAACGCAGTGTGTGTTTGTGACGTCAAATACGGAACTGAACAGTCTGAAGTGATCGCAAGCGCTGAGTAGGTCTGGAGCTACTCTGAAACTGCACAATATTTTTTGTAGTCGCTCTGCGATCCTTTTGTTTGCACTTCTGCAAAGCTAAAATACACTCCCAGTGGGCGGCGGCTTAGCGTTTGCATGACTACTAAAAACAGCTAGCGAGCGATCAACTCAGAATGACCCACATAAGGCGCATGCCTCTTGGGGAAGGGGCATGACAAAATTGATCCCAGAGACAACCCATGCTATGATGCCCGTTCCCACATTATATAAATAATACACACACATTTATAGACCACTGCAGGAAAATAGATTTGGACACAAACCTCTTTATATCACATTCATGGACTTAACTTGAGAGCTTGTTGTTATTCAGTTACAATACCCTTTATTTAATAACACATTTCAATATACTGCCATATCCAGGTTTCAAACCTAAAACCTGTTGAATTCAAATCAAACACCCTACTCATTGAGCTATTTGATCCTGCAGAAAAACTATGAACACTATATGAAGCTACTGGTACTTTGTAAAAAATAATAATCAGCATTGCAATTGAGCAGATTTATATAGTGTGCCGTCACTCATCCAATCTCTTGCAGCCATCCTACATAGATCTGCTCAGCCACAATCTGATCATTTTTTCACAAAGTAGAAGGTAAGCTTCAAATAGTTAGAATTCTCTAACTTAAAATGATCTACCTTTCTATGCAAGGGCAGATAGGACAGATTGTCTGACTGCAATGCCACACACAATGGGTCAAATCCCTGGTACAGTATGTCAGTATCTTGAAATGTAATAAAGGTATATAGGTATTAGTGACAGAAGGGGTCAGGGTAGAAGATAGCAGCGGTCAGGAGATGCTGGGCTTCAAAAAGGGGGAAGCTGCAAGTGAAAGTTATTAAAACAGATAATTGACAAGTTCCGCCAACAGCACCTTCCCCCCTGCAGCGCTATGTGCAGTGCACTCTCTGCACACACCTAGTTACGTCCCTGATGCTCATTCCTATGCTCACAGGAATTTTTTTGTTGAAAATTTCTTATGTGATAATTCATTAATTGATTCAGATGTCTGCAGACCTTTGAATCCACCAACACACTTAAAACACCATTTGGTAGCTTATTTTTTAATATAACATAAATTCGGCAGCAGTTTATTATTAAAGGGTATAAATTGGTCAATAAAGTCATCAAGGAAGAAGAGAAAATTAAAGAAGAGATCTGTTGGTCCACACACAAACAACCCCCCTCCCTGCCCCCCCCCCCCCAAAAAAAAGGAGGACTAAAGTAGTTTTAGTTATTTAAAACAGTACATAAAACAAATAGAATGGTTTGTTAGAAAACATTTGAAGTTATTGAACTTACTCTTATAAATAAAATTCAGCAATGACCTATATTTATATACAGAAAAGCAAACAATTTGAAAAATAAATGAGTAAAGAATGCTGTATCAGCTCCCTTGGAAAGGGGTCACATTCAAATGGATAGCTTTTATAGACATGGTATTTGCGTTGCATGTAGGCACTGTAGTAACAGAGATAAGAAAATTCACTGAATTTATAATTACAGTGAGAGGAAACAATATCAGATTAAAGAACTAATTACATGCAATAGCAGCAACTGCATATATTTGCTTGAAAGCAAACGTGACAAGCAATATATATAGGTAGGACTTCTTGTATGTTAAAAGAATGGCAAGCATAGCATATTAAAAAGATTTTATAATTGCATCACAAAATTGTAAGAAAATACATAATTGCTCAGTGGATTACTTTACAAAATGTGTGGTATACATTTATACCCCTTTCACACCACACAAATAACCCGGGATATTGCCGGGTCGACGTGGACTGATGTGTGGTGTGAAAGGGGGTAAGTCCCGAATTCCCGGGTATTTCAACTCGGGAATAAAGCAGGGCTATTATCGGGTTATTACCCGGTCACAGTAGCGTAACTAGGGGTCCGCAGCCACTGCGGTCGCTTGGAGGTGCTCAGGGCTGCGGGGCGCCCTAGCCGCCACCACTGATTTCTGCTGGGAAGGACACGGAGGGCACAGCACGCGCATCTCCTGTGTGTCCCTCCTGGGTCTCCGGCGGCAGTGGCGTGTCTGTTAAATGAAGTGCCCGTTCGTGAGCTCTGATTGGCTCACGAACCGGCACTTAATTTAACAGACACGCTGCTGACGCAGGAGGGACACACAAGAGAGGCGCACGCTGTGCCCTCCGTGTCCTCCTTCCTAAAATGTACAGCAGCGGGGGAGCTGAGGGGGAAAGGTACCTGGCACTGAAGGAGCATATTTGGCACTGGGGGGGGGGGGCATATTTGGCACTGGTGGAGCATATTTGGCACTGGGGGGGCATATTTGGCACTTGGGGGGGGGGGCATATCACGGGCATTGTGGTATGTGGTATAATGTCTCAGGGGCATTGCAGTGTGTGGCATAATGTATAACAGGCATTGCAGTGTGTGGCATAGGGTATAACGGGCATTGCGGTATGTGTCACAGGCATTACGGTGGGTGGTATACTATATCACGGGCATTGTGGTATAATGTCTTAGGGTCATTGCAGTGTGTCGCATAATGTATCATGGACATTGCGGTGTGTGTCATAATGTATCATGGACATTGCGGTGTGTGTCATAATGTGTCACAGGCATTGTATGTGCTATAATGTATCAGGGGCATTGCAGTGTGTAGCATAATGTATAACGGGCATTGCGATTCCTGTCATAATGTGTCACAGGCATTACGGTGTGTGGCATAATGTGTCGGGGGCATTATGGTGTGTGGCATATTGTGTCATGGGCATTATTGTGTGTGGCATAATGTCTAAGGGCCATTGCAGTATGTGGCATAATGTATACTGGGCATTACTATAAGGAGGAAAAATTACAGATAATGTAAGGGGAATGAATCAGGATTATTTTTTTTTTCCTGTGGTGGCCAACGTCTGGGCGTGCAGGTTACAAACTGTGGTATAAGGCAGTCTTTTCCTGCAATGCCACGCCCCTTTATGCAAAGCCACGCCCATTTCAGCAAGGCCATGCCCCTTTTTTTGCGGCGCGCGCAGATTCATCACTTGGGGTGGGGGGGCAGAGAATTTTTTGGCTTGGGGGAGAAAAATTTCTAGTTACGCCACTGCCTGGTCAGGTGCGGTGTGTATGGGTAACCTGGGTCGATGCGATCTCGGACCCGTTCACAGTATGGAGGAGGCGGCATGAGTGGATCTAATCTCCAAGCGCCATCTCCGCACCCGCGCCTAGTGATCCCGATGCCTTCTCCGCTCCCGCCCCCAATGCCAACCCGACTCAACATATTCCCTGGTTCGTGTTGCCAGTCAGAAAGGGGTCTCATGCGAGTCGCACCCTGGAAGGACCCGTGTACAATTCCCGGGTGCGACCTGCGCTTGCGATGTGAAAGTAAATCTGAATAACTCTTCAGTCTCAGTACTTACATTCCAAAGTGCTTGATACAGATGTTAAATTTAGATGTTTTTCAGAATGACCACACTTGTTTGTATTGTTTAAATATATTGCATTAGGTCTGTTTATTATTTATTTATAACACATAGAGTGAGTACAATCTCAAGATTTATTTTATTATCCAATTCACCATAAGCGACAATAGACTTTTTATTCTGTAACTCTTTCTGAGTTTCCTGAGGAACCAGTATAATTTTGCTTTGTAAATGATTGCTTCTTCAAAAAAAATGCCAGAGTTTAGCGGGGAACCCGCACCTCCAGCCAACTCAGACTTCATTACATCTGGCCCTAAGTTTTTGGACTTACATAATGTGCACCATATTTGCTTACCTCTTTTTTTTTAAATAAAATAACCCACACATCTTGAAACTAAAGGTTGAAGAAGCGCTGGAACACCCCCCATTTAATCGCATGACAGATGTGTCCTCATACTTTTAGGGGGAATTTAATTAGCAGAGGGGTTTAGTGTCATGCATCTTTTAGCCAAAAATGGGCATCAGTAGACTGTGTTGATTAAGTTCATATGCAACACTTGTATATCTGTGTGCAATGAAGTCTTTATACAGTAGGAAGTATAACAGAACTTGGAATGGAAAAAAAACATGGCTGCTGCTAGCTCTTTAAAAGCAGATTCAGAGACTCAGTCGCACACAGATATACAAGCGTTGCATATCAAATTAATCAACATGGTCTCCTGGTCACGTCAGGTTGCGACTAATATGCATTTTCAGCAAAAAAGATACGGGATCTGGGGCACAGAGAGGGGTTCATTGGTGCAACTGCAGCAATGATGTATGAGGACACATTTGTATCTTCTAGGAAATTATTGGTCAAGTTCCATATGTTGAAGCTGCATACTCCTAACCTCTGTTGGACCTTGTTTATTGGCGCAAGTTATCTTCACTTCTCCATAAAAACGTAATATAAAAGACACATATATTTAATTGGATAGTGCTGTTTGAAGGATGTCAGCTAATCCTCTTCCACAACCTGTGATGCATAGTTCCACTGAATATCTGATGCTCACTTTTAGATTAGTTGACTCTTATTTCTGTGTACATAAATCGGGTTTCCATGGTTGCCCAATGCTGGCCAGGAGATTGGTGGGAACTCTGCATCAACAAATTGTTGGAATTAAGTGGCTATTTTCTCAAAAACTATCTCCATATGTAATCGAATACACTGTCACCAAGGTGTTCCAAAACTACAGATGAAGTGTCAAATGGTGATCTGTGGTTCTACGTGGATATTTTAGATTTTATTCAATACGAGAGTATTAGATGTTCAACTTGTTCACTATCATTAGTGATCTGTTTATATGGTTATTTAACAGCAGGATATTCATCAAAGTCTGTGTCTTGTCTGGATTCAGTTTAGGACCTGAGGTAGTTATATGGCTGGAAGCCATGTAGTGGAAACCTGAAGGCTAACGGAGAATTCTCCACATAGATGGTTTACGGGACTTATTTATGAAACAGAGGTTACAGGTCACATATAGGGAACAATGAACAGTCCCTGATTACCTGAAAGGCTGGCAAACATAATCAACTCAGAGAGTGCTGGAGAGTGCCAAGCAGAACTAAAAGCAATAGTCTCTGAGGTAAAGTCCAGGAAAACAATAGCCAATGTAGAGTGAGCAGTAGGCTACTTCAGCAGCAGATAGTGTAGTCAGTAGATTGCAGTGATGCTAGGATGAAATCAGGAGTGTCTGAACAGCACCCACCAGTAGAAAGTGCTCTGGAGGTGCGGTACCAACTGCAAACTGAAAGGCTTGATGATTGGCAGAGAACAAAGAACCGCAGGAACACACTGTAGTATAAAGGAGTGAAATGGAAACAGGCTGGATCTGAGGATGTCACTGGTAACACAGTCATCTGTGGAGAGCCCCACATACCAGATAATAGGAAAATTACACTGCAGATATGAAATGCACAGGCTGGGCAGACTGATGAAGATGAACAGAGTTTCACGCATGAGAGAATAGTGCAAGTAAACTGTCTGGCACTCAGGAATATGTGGATTGCGTTTAGCTGTGCTAATTGGATGAAAGTACTGCCAATGTACATGGGGCTGTGTATAGCATTTTACATGGTATAGTATTGCAGCTGGGCAATACCATACAGCTAATATACTAATGCAGCAGGAGGTGTCCAGTATAAATAGATGCCTCCTGCTTGCTTCTGTGATCTGCTGTTGCATCTCAAGACACACCACCGGATCACTCTGCAGGACCATCCGTCATCTGAGTAACATTCAGGTTACTCTGATTTCAGTGTCAGATGCGCATCCAAGTTCAGTAAATCTGTGTTGCCAGATGCAGACACTGACTTTGGCACTCCCACAAAACGGAGGCAACATTTTTACAAAAGAACACAGAATTAATACGAGTTGGACTTACAAAACATATAATAAAAACAGCATCACAACATCCTCTAATGGCACAAACTGCAATGCTTCGTATATCTCACGGAGTCCCACTGTTGGTATGCGTGGTAACAGGCGAAATGCAGGTACAGTAACTGCCACACACACTTCTGATGAAGGATCTTGCTGATCCGAAAACGCGTTTGAGTGTGGTGCTGTTTTCCTCACTTTTGGACATCCCCTGACGCTGAGTGTTATCCTGGAGTAGCGGCTGCAGTTACCAGACCTGCATTTCACCTGTTACCACGCAGACCAACAGTGGGACTCTATGAGATATACAAAGCATTGCTGTTTGTGCCATTAGAGGATGTTGTGATGCTGTTTTTATTATCTGTTTTGTAAGTGCAACTCGTAATAAATCTGTGTTCAATTGTAAAGACTCCTGCACTATTACTTCTCTATTGTGCCTTCCCTGCCACTGCTGAATAAGCCTATGTGAGGGAGGCACTTTTGCTATTGTTTCAGGTTTCTGAGGTTTAATGGATTGGCTACATCCTTATTGTCTCTCATGAGAGCCTGATACAGACGTTGGATAACGATTATATGCGCCAAAGCTCAGTATATACTATTACTATTCAGTGTGCACCTTCCACTGTGATACTAATTGTCACTGTGATTCCACTTGTTTGTGTTACATGTTTCTATGATTAGCGCAGGGTTAGACATTGTCTTTTTTCTACATATAGCTTTTTGAGGTGTTTGGATGAGCATCTATTCTATGTGTTTTCCCAGTTGCTCTCTTTTTAACAGCGCACTATTTTAGAAAAAAAAAAATCCCCTTATTCTAACTTTCAATTCATTCATCTGTGTGTGTTTAAATGAAAGAGGCATGTGTGTGTATTTAAGTGAAAGAGATGTGTGTGTGTTTAAGTGAAAGAGGTGTGTGTGTTTAAGTGAAAGAGGTGGGTGTGTGTTTTTAAGTGAAGGAGGCGTGTGTGTTTTTAAGTGAAGGAGGCATGTGTGTTTAAGTGAAAGAGGCGGGTGTGTGTTTAAGTGAAAGAGGAGTGTGTGTGTGTGTTTAAGTGAAAGAGGCATGTGTTTTTAAGTGAAAGAGGTGTGTGTTTTTAAGTGAAAGGCGTGTGTGTTTTTAAGTGAAAGGCGTGTGTGTGTGTGTTTAAGTGAAAGAGGTGTTTGTGCATGTTTAACTGAAAGAGGCGTGTGTGTTAAGTGAAAGAGGCATGTGTGTGTAAGTGAAAGAGGCATGTGTGTGTGTTTAAGTGAAAGTGGCATGTGTGTGTGTTTTTAAGTGAAAGAGGTGGGTGATTAAGTGAAAGAGGCATTTGTGTGCATTTACAGTAAGTGAAAGAGGTGTTTGTGTGCGTTTAAGTGAAAGAGGTGTGTGTGTTTTTAAGTGAATGGTGGCGTATGTGTGTATTTTGCATGTATCGGCACACCGCTGTGCCAAAGCATCTCCACGAGACCCTCTGGCGGGTGAGGGAGCACTGTAGGTGTACTATAAAGATATGCTGGTGTCTGTTTTATTGTGATGACTAACTTGGAGTGCCGTCCACTTTGCTTGTGTATCTACAGTATATTACTATTGGGAAAGGCACCTGAGCACGCTGCTACTATTCACCCTGAGTGCCGGATAGCTACATATGGTGTGTGTGTGTGTGTGTGTGTATATGTAAGGGGTGCCAACATTTATCATGCCTCCCGGTGACTGAGGCGCACTTACACTACTGTCTGCAGTCACCCACTGTCACTAGGCTATGCTCATTCAGTGATGCCACTCTGGTGTGCAAAGCGTCGACTAAGCAGAATCTTGCCTATGGCATCAAATTGGTTAGGGTCGGTTTGTTTACAAACAGTCTTGGATTTAAATTTTTGGGCACCTAGGCCACTTCTCTTGAGCTGTCTCCTGTTTTGCATCACAGATGAGGAACACGCTCCAACCTCCAATATATCTCATCTGAGAGAAATTAAATAAGTAAAATACATAGTAATATGATGAAATCACAATACTCTACTAACACTAGTCCTGCAATTCTGCTGCTCTAGGTCTGCAATTATTAATTTATACAAATTGAGGACTGCTCCCAAAATCTAGTGTGATTTTAAAGTCAAATGTATCATTTTAACATGATATACTCTAGTATGGAAAGAAAAACTTAATCCTATGGTTTAGGATTATAATTAGTTTAGATCTGTCCACTATACATGCAACAGCACTTTCTCAAACACTGGTCTGGATCATTGGTAGGACTGCCTTATCTACAATCATCAATGACTAGAACAACCTGCAATTTTAAAAGGAAATTAGGAAAAAGTTAATGAAATATAAATAGCCATTTGTAACAGTTACATGAACAGTAAAAAAGTATGCACCGGACTTGTAAATAATATCAGTGAAATACAGGCTTTATTTAACAGTTTTTCATGAGCTCGCATCTGCTTCAGTAAATCCTGCAAGGGCTTAAATTCTATCCATGTGCTTTGCTGCTCAAAGCTGCGATTTTAAATTCTTTTGTCATACAGTGTAGCAGCTACAGATATATTGGCAAAAGTTTATTTATTATGACAAGCTGCAAATTCATTTCTATCCTATTATAAAAAGGACTTATTTGCATTGTATCTTCTATTAATGTATTTAATTATTTTATACTGCTTACTTTATCATAAAATGACAAGTAACAGAATGGTTGTGGAACTTTACCAAGTTTTGAAACAGATGATCTCAAATGTTACATATTGTATATGCCATCTGCCTTTTGCTAACTAGGTGTATACTCCTCTACATGGAAACATGCTCACTGGTGCACTGAGAAGCATGGTATCATCAGTGGTGGATTAACATTACCTGGAACCCTGGATTGTTCATACACTAAAAATAACCATTTATTTCCACCCACTTAAGAGGTGGTCATGGTAATATATGCGGCATCCTCTCGCCAGCTCACGCTACTGCTGCTCCTTTTGGGTAAGATGTCTGTGCCGAGCACCTATAAGCAGAGGTGTGAGGTACTCCATAGTGCAGGGAAGTTTTCAGAGACCACCTAAGGCAATTACTGCGTCCAGTGACAGATGTGAAACTCAAATATCATTCCACTGCTTGTACTATAGGGCTGGAACAGTGGGGTCCACTATTGTGCTAAGCCCAGTGAGGTCATCACTATATGTATTATCTATTTAAAAGTGTTAAGTGTTTATATATATATATATATATATATATATATATATATATATATATATATATATATATATATATATATATATATATAACCTGGTACTACCTTGAATTCTTTTTCTGGACTCTTCCATTTTACCATTTACCCTGATTGTAGTCATTTTGTTTTTTTACCCTGCTCAGACTTATCGCCCAACAGTTTCTCCACTTTTGCATCACCTAATACTCAGCTACCGTCATCATAATTCCATGTAGGCACTATGATCTGGTGGTCCCTCATAGTTCCCCTACAGATACCCTTGGCGAGCACCTACTATCCCTTAGACCTGTTCCTGAGGGATTCTCTTCTTCTTGATGATCCAGTTAATTCGCAAAGAACCCTGGGCATAGAGCACCCAAAATTATTTATGTACTGTTTAAAAAAAAAACAAAATTGTGATACTTGCTAACCATTTTTTCTTTTCAGTCTCTCTAGCTGTATATATCTCAGTGACTGTAGATAGGGCTTCTTCCTACTTAACAATCTCCACAGCCGGCAAAAGCTATTGTCACTGATAGCCCTCATTGGCTGCTAAGAATGGGTACGCCTATTTAAGAAGGATTATAGTCGTACCATTTTTGATGATAAATTATGGCGACAGAAGGTTTTCTTTTGCGGATAGAAAATCTCTTCTAAATAAATAAATAAATAGACACCTAATTGTACAGCTGGTATTCTCGTGCAGTTGTGGATCTAGTAAGTGCAGTCTAATACAGTATCATTGCATGTTTCATATATAGATGTGTCCGATATAGAGGTGTCCTTTCTGTTTTGCACCATACAGCTAGAGACATCTGAGACTTGTCTTATGGGCCCTACACATTTTGGGACATACACGGGCGATATGAATGCTATCGCTCATAAGTGAACAATATATATATTATTTATGTCGGTTAAGGGGGGTACACACGGAGCAATGTTTCGCTAATTTCTAAGCAATCTGACCAGATTGTTTAGAAATTAGCTGAACATCGCTCCGTGTGTAGGGTTGCCGGCGACAGCGATGCGTGGTCCCATACAGGCACAATCAGGTCACTCATTTCGCCGCTGGATGGGATGAGCGGCCCCCCGTCCGTCCCTCGCTCAGCACACATCGCGCTGTGCTGAGCGGGGGGAGAGATGTGTGCTGAGCGGTCTGTGCTAGACCGCTCAGCACACATCTCTGGGGAAATCTCACCGTCAGTACGGCCCTTTAGTGTACAGGCACCAACGATGAACGACGCCCGTCCCTGCGGTAGTTCATTGCTGGTTTTCCCTCGTTTAGCATAGCAAGCCAATTTGGATGATGGTTATTAATCGTTAAAAAGGAACATCGTCCAAATCGGAAACATCGGCAAGTGTGTAGGGCCCATTACTTTCCCTGTAGTGTATGCAGGATTAGCATTTTGCGTGAAAGAATTGGTATATCGCAAAGTCCATGACGCGATAAGGATAGGTGTACATCTGTATCTAGAAAAAAATGCTAAACCTTAGTAGAAAGTATAGAAATGGGCTGACGAAACTGAAGTAGAGAAAATATACATTAGCCAAATATACCTTATACAGACAGCTACAGTTATGTATATACATTGTTACATAAGTAATCACGGCAGCCAGTCAATGTTCCCCCTTAGTTATTACCCTCATCTGCAGCAGAACGTGCCATAACAATAATCCTGCAGGAATTGTGCAGAGCAACCTGGTAATTCTACATTATAGGGAACATACTTCATTCCTATACTGCCCGTATTTTCATCCCTCTGAAGTGCCCAGGCCAAGTAATGCTAAAAAACAATAGTAAAAAATAAAAAAAATTAAATCTTTGACGGGCCAATTTGCAGCATAAATCACCCCTGGATGAAATGTCCTTTCGCACAATATTATAAGACTTTAGATACAGTATCCTGCTGTTACTTAGTTCTAAGCAGCATGTCTCAGTGGGCAGAGCAGTTACACTGTGACCTTTGCACCCATATACTGTAGAAAAAGACACATCACTTGGCTGATTTTCCGGATGGAACAAAAGTTTTTCATAGCTCTGTCTATAGCTGCTTACAATGCTGCTCAAGGCTACTGCATTTTCTTTCATTTTCCATTTTGCATTGTTAAAACAAATACTCACAATGCTGTGAAGGTTTTGTAACACGTCATAAATAAAAGATAATAAAAATAATAAGTGATTTAGAATAGTGATGAAGTAATTGCTGCCCTAATCAAAGTGCTCTCTAATTTATATGTGTTTACAGAACCAGTAAAGTGGGGTGCTATTTTAAAGTGTTTAATTAACGCATGTTCTCAAAGTATACTAAATGTACTATGACACCAGAAGTCTGAAAATAAATGTCTGCAGAATGTGCCACTTTCTGACAAGCGTTCACCATGGCCCTCATTCCGAGTTGTTCGCTCGGTATTTTTCATCGCATCGCAATGAAAATCCGCTTAGTACGCATGCGCAATGTTCGCACTGCGACTGCGCCAAGTAACTTTGCTATGTAGAAAGTAATTTTACTCACGGCTTTTTCTTCGCTCCGGCGATCGTAATGTGATTGACAGGAAATGGGTGTTACTGGGCGGAAACACGGCGTTTCAGGGGCGTGTGGCTGAAAACGCTACCGTTTCCGGAAAAAACGCAGGAGTGGCCGGAGAAACGGTGGGAGTGCCTGGGCGAACGCTGGGTGTGTTTGTGACGTCAACCAGGAACGACAAGCACTGAACTGATCGCACAGGCAGAGTAAGTCTGGAGCTACTCTGAAACTGCTAAGTAGTTAGTAATCGCAATATTGCGAATACATCGGTCGCAATTTTAAGATGCTAAGATTCACTCCCAGTAGGCGGCGGCTTAGCGTGTGTAACTCTGCTAAATTCGCCTTGCGACCGATCAGCTCGGAATGAGGGCCCATGTACCAGTTTCCAAGATGTCTGTGGTTTTGACCACTCTGCATTTTGCAGGGAAGCCTTAAGACACATCTTTAATGCACCACTAAAGTGATTTTAACAATCTTTGTCAACTTTAATTAACATTGTTTTAAACAGCCATGTGTAACTATACACCCTTGAATAGACCATTTTGGAATGGTTTTCCTTATACAAATTTCTGTTCTGAACATTTAATATCATGGATATTTTAATTTCTTCTATTGACTAATTAGGTTTTTTTGTTTACTTATGATCAGTCATTCAAAAAGAACCATCCTGTTATTATATCAAATTTAGAGTCGATATTAAACGCATTTGCAAATTATTGTTCTTATCCTCCCTGCTGCCTTAAAATTATAAATTTAGTTTGAAACAATCAGCAATAGCTTTCATGCAGCCTGGCTTCCATATTCAACCCACAAATAACCAAACACATATTTGTTACTATGCCGCCCCCCATCCCATGGCACATGCTAAGACTGGACACCAAAAATAAGAATTTACTTACCGATAATTCTATTTCTCGGAGTCCGTAGTGGATGCTGGGGTTCCTGAAAGGACCATGGGGAATAGCGGCTCCGCAGGAGACAGGGCACAAAAAGTAAAGCTTTAGGATCAGGTGGTGTGCACTGGCTCCTCCCCCTATGACCCTCCTCCAAGCCTCAGTTAGGTACTGTGCCCGGACGAGCGTACACAATAAGGAAGGATTTATGAATCCCGGGTAAGACTCATACCAGCCACACCAATCACACTGTACAACCTGTGATCTGAACCCAGTTAACAGTATGATAACAGCGGAGCCTCTGAAAAGATGGCTCACAATAATAACCCGATTTTTGTAACTATGTACAAGTAATGCAGATAATCCGCACTTGGGATGGGCGCCCAGCATCCACTACGGACTCCGAGAAATAGAATTATCGGTACGTAAATTCTTATTTTCTCTATCGTCCTAGTGGATGCTGGGGTTCCTGAAAGGACCATGGGGAATATACCAAAGCTCCCAAACGGGCGGGAGAGTGCGGATGACTCTGCAGCACCGAATGAGAGAACTCCAGGTCCTCCTTAGCCAGGGTATCAAATTTGTAGGATTTTACAAACGTGTTTGCCCCTGACTAAATAGCCGCTCGGCAAAGTTGTAAAGCCGAGACCCCTCGGGCAGCCGCCCAAGATGAACCCACCTTCCTTGTGGAATGGGCATTTACATATTTTGGCTGTGGCAGGCCTGCCACAGAATGTGCAAGCTGAATTGTATTACACATCCAACTAGCAAAAGTCTGCTTAAAAGCAAGAGCACCCAGTTTGTTGGGTGCATACAGGATAACAGCAAGTCAGTTTTCCTGACTCCAGCCGTCCTGGAACCTATATTTTCAGGGCCCTGACCACATCTAGCAACTTGGAGTCCTCCAAGTCCCTAGTAGGCGCAAGACACCACAATAAGCTGGTTCAGGTGAAACACTGACACCACCTTAGGGAGAGAACTGGGGACGAGTCCGCAGCTCTGCCCTGTCCGAATGGACAAACAGATATGGGCTTTTTTTGAGAAAAAAAACCACCAATTTGACACTCGCCTGGTCCAGGCCAGGTCCAAGAGCATGTTCACTTTTCATGTGAGATGCTTCAAATCCACAGATTTGACTGGTTTTAAACCAATGTGTTTTGAGGAATCCCAGAACTACGTTGAGATCCCACAGTGCCACTGGAGGCACCAAAGGGGGTTGTATATGCAATACTCCCTTGACAAACTTCTGGACTTCAGGAACTGAAGCCAATTCTTTCTGGAAGAAAAATCGACAGGGCCGAAATTTGAACCTTAATGGACCCCAATTTGAGGCCCATAGACACTCCTGTTTGCAAGAAATGCAGGAATCGACCGAGTTAAAATTTCTTCGTGGGGCCTTCCTGGCCTCACACCACGCAACATATTTTCGCCACATGTGGTGATAATGTTGTGCGGTCACCTCCTTTCTGGCTTTGACCAGGGTAGGAATGACCTCTTCCTGAATGCCTTTTCCCTTAGGATCCGGCGTTCCACCGCCATGCCGTCAAACGCAGCTGCGGTAAGTCTTGGAACAGACATGGTACTTGCTGAAACAAGTCCCTTCTTAGCGGCAGAGGCCATAAGTCCTCTGTGAGCATCTCTTGAAGTTCCGGGTACCAAGTCCTTCTTGGCCAATCCGGAGCCATGAGTATAGTTCTTACTCCTCTACGTCTTATAATTCTCAGTACCTTAGGTATGAAAAGCAGAGGATGGAACACATACACCGACTGGTACACCCACGGTGTTACCAGAACGTCCACAGCTATTGCCTGAGGGTCTCTTAACCTGGCGCAATACCTGTCCCGTTTTTTGTTCAGACGGGACGCCATCATGTCCACCTTTGGTAATTCCCAACGGTTTACAATTATGTGGAAAACTTCCCCATGAAGTTCCCACTCTGCCGGGTGGAGGTCGTGCCTACTGAGGAAGTCTGCTTCCCAGTTTCCATTCCCGGAATGAAACACTGCTGACAGTGCTATCACATGATTTTCCGCCCAGCGAAAAGTCCTTGCAGTTTTTGCCACTGCCCTCCTGCTTCTTGTGCCGCCCTGTCTATTTACGTGGGCGACTGCCGTGATGTTTTATCCCACTGGATCAATACCGGCTGACCTTGAAGCAGAGGTCTTGCTAAGCTTAGAGCATTATAAATTTACCCTTAGCTATATTTATGTGGAGAAAAATCTCCAGACTTGATCACACTCCCTGGAAATTTTTTCCTTGTGTGACTGCTCCCCAGCCTCTCGGGCTGGCCTCCGTGGTCACCAACATCCAAAACTGAATGCCGAATCTGCGGCCCTCTAGAAGATGAGCACTCTGTAACCACCACAGGAGAGACACCCTTGTCCTTGGATATAGGGTTATCCGCTGATGCATCTGAAGATGCGATCCGGACCATTTGTCCAGCAGATCCCACTGAAAAGTTCTTGCATGAAATCTGCCGACTGGAATTGCTTCGAAGGAAGTCACCATTTTTTTTACCATGGCCCTTGTGCAATGATGCACTGATTTTAGGAGGTTCCTGACTAGCTCGGATAACTCCCTGGCTTTCTCTTCCGGGAGAAACACCTTTTTCTGGACTGTGTCCAGAATCATCCCTAAGCACAGGAGACTTGTTGTCGGGATCAGCTGCGATTTTGGAATATTTAGAATCCACCCCTGCTGTTGTAACAGTATCCGAGATAGTGCTACTCCGACCTCCAACTGTTCCCTGGACTTTGCCCTTATCAGGAGATCGTCCAAGTAAGGGATAATTAAGACGCCTTTTCTTCGAAGAAGAACCATCCTTTCGGCCATTACCTTGGTAAAGACCCGGGGTGCCGTAGACAATCCAAACGGCAGCGTCTGAAACTGATAGTGACAGTTCTGTACCACGAACCTGAGGTACCCTTAGTGATAAGGGCAAATTTGGGACATGGAGGTAAGCATCCCTGATGTCTCGGGACACCAGATAGTCCCCTTCTTCCCGGTTCGTTATCACTGCTCTGAGTGACTCCATCTTGATTTGAACCTTTGTAAGTGTTCAAATTTTTTTAGATTTAGAATAGGTCTCACCTAGCCTTCTGGCTTCAGTACCACAATATAGTGTGGAATAATACCCCCTTTTCTTGTTGTAGGAGGGGTAATTTAATTATCACCTGCTGGGAATACAGCTCGTGAATTTTTTTCCCATACTGCCTCCTTGTCGGAGGGAGACCTTGGTAAAGCAGACTTCAGGAGCCTGCGCAGGGGAAACGTCTCGACATTCCAAACTGTACCCCTGGGATACTACTTGTAGGATCCAGGGGTCCTGTACGGTCTCAGCGTCATGCTGAGAGCTTGTCAGAAACGGTGGAACGCTTCTGTTCCTGGGAATGGGCTGCCTGCTGCAGTCTTCTTCCCTTTCCTCTATCCCTGGGCAGATACGACTCTTATAGGGACGAAAGGACTGAAGCTGAAAAGACGGTGTCTTTTTCTGCAGAGATGTGACTTAGGGTAAAAACGGTGGATTTTCCAGCAGTTGCCGTGGCCACCAGGTCCGATGGACCGACCCCAAATAACTCCTCTTCCTTTATACGGCAATACACCTTTGTGCCGTTTGGAATCTGCATCACCTGACCACTGTCGTGTCCATAAACATCTTCTGGCAGATATGGACATCGCACTTACTCTTGATGCCAGAGTGCAAATATCCCTCTGTGCATCTCGCATATATAGAAATACATCCTTTAAATGCTCTATAGTCAATAAAATACTGTCCCTGTCAAGGGTATCAATATTTTTAGTCAGGGAATCCGACCAAGCCACCCCAGCTCTGCACATCCAGGCTGAGGCGATCGCTGGTCGCAGTATAACACCAGTATGTGTGTATATACTTTTTATGATATTTTTCCAGCCTCCTGTCAGCTGGCTCCTTGAGGACGGCCCTATCTATAGACGGTACCGCCACTTGTTCTGATAAGCGTGTGAGCGCCTTATCCACCCTAAGGGGTGTTTCCCAACGCGCCCTAACTTCTGGCGGGAAAGGGTATACCGCCCATATTTTCTATCGGGGGGAACCCACGCATCATCACACACTTCATTTAATTTATCTGATTCAGGAAAAACTACGGTAGTTTTTTCACATCCCACATAATACCCTCTTTTGTGGTACTTGTAGTATCAGAAATATGTAACACCTCCTTCATTGCCCTTAACGTGTGGCCCTAATAAGGAATACGTTTGTTTATTCACCGTCGACACTGGATTCAGTGTCCCTGTCTGTGTCTGTGTCGACCGACTAAAGTAAACGGGCGTTTTAAAACCCCTGACGGTGTTTTTGAGACGTCTGGACCGGTACTAATTGTTTGTCGGCCGTCTCATGTCGTCAACCGACCTTGGCGCGTGTTGACATTATCACGTAATTCCCTAAATAAGCCATCCATTCCGGTGTCGACTCCCTAGAGAGTGACATCACCATTACAGGCAATTGCTCCGCCTCCTCACCAACATCGTCCTCATACATGTCGACACACACGTACCGACACACAGCACACACACACAGGGAATGCTCTGATAGAGGACAGGACCTACTAGCCCTTTGGAGAGACAGAGGGAGAGTTTGCCAGCACACACCAAAAACGCTATAATTATATAGGGACAACCTTATATAAGTGTTTTCCCTTATAGCATCTTTTTTATATATTTCTAACGCCAAATTAGTGCCCCCCCTCTCTGTTTTAACCCTGTTTCTGTAGTGCAGTGCAGGGGAGAGCCTGGGAGCCTTCCCTCCAGCCTTTCTGTGAGGGAAAATGGCGCTGTGTGCTGAGGAGATAGGCCCCGCCCCTTTTTCGGCGGCCTCATCTCCCGCTCTTAACGAATTCTGGCAGGGGTTAAATATCTCCATATAGCCCCCGGAGGCTATATGTGAGGTATTTTTAGCCAAAAAAGGTTTTCATTTGCCTCCCAGGGCGCCCCCCTCCCAGCGCCCTGCACCCTCAGTGACTGCCGTGTGAAGTGTGCTGAGAGGAAAATGGCGCACAGCTGCAGTGCTGTGCGCTACCTTAAGAAGACTGAGGAGTCTTCTGCCGCCGATTCTGGACCTCTTCTCGTTTCAGCATCTGCAAGGGGGCCGGCGGCGAGGCTCCGGTGACCATCCAGGCTGTACCTGTGATCGTCCCTCTGGAGCTAATGTCCAGTAGCCAAGAAGCCAATCCATCCTGCACGCAGGTGAGTTCACTTCTTCTCCCCTAAGTCCCTCGTTGCAGTGATCCTGTTGCCAGCAGGACTCACTGTAAAATAAAAAACCTAAGCTAAACTTTTCTAAGCAGCTCTTTAGGAGAGCCACCTAGATTGCACCCTTCTCGGCCGGGCACAAAAATCTAACTGAGGCTTGGAGGAGGGTCATAGGGGGAGGAGCCAGTGCACACCACCTGATCCTAAAGCTTTACTTTTTGTGCCCTGTCTCCTGCGGAGCCGCTATTCCCCATGGTCCTTTCAGGAACCCCAGCATCCACTAGGACGATAGAGAAATGATTTCTTTAACAGTAATACTAAAAAGAATGTATTCCTGGATTAGTTATTTTGTATTCAAACAAAGCAGGTTGAGCTACAAAAGAAGAAAAATCAAAATAATTTGAAAGACTAGGCAGGTGTGCCAACTACATAAGCTACAAATCTGCGTCTCCTGATCAGACATACTGGGGATGGTGAGGAGCCGCTGCATACGGTAGGTCTTAAAAAATTAAGCTCTGAACAGCCACAATTAAAATGATTGTATTAATGTGGATACACTGAGACAAATCAATATAAGATGTGTCATGCTATGCACAAGTAGCATATGCGCCAGGTTTACGTGGTGAGTACTGTTTGCTTCTTCCCATTTTCTGTACTTTTATCTGGATTTTTACATAACGCCACCATGCCTTTTACTATAGCATCCATAAATGTTCCGGGGACTTAATACCTCCCAGAAACGATCGCATCTATTCAGCACAATCCACAGTCTAAAGGCGGACATTGGGGGTCATTCCGACCCGATCGCACGCTGCACTTCTTCGCATCGGTGTGATCGGGTCGGAACTGCGCACGCGCGTTGTTGCCCAGTGATGGCTGTCGCCGGGCAACGACGCCGGGAACAAGGAAAGCAGTTGCAGCGGCGACCGTAAGAAGAGTGACAGGAGGAAGGCGTGTTGGGGCGTCAATTGACCGTTTCCGGGAGTGGTCCAGCGAACACAGGTGTGTCCAGGCGTTTTGAGGGCGGATGTCCGACGTCAAATCCGAGTCCTGCATTGCTGGATCCATCGCAAATGGTAAGTAGGTCTAGGGCTGGTCTTGTTTTATGTGAAACTTTGCTATGCTAAAATACACTCCCCCATAGGCGGCGTCAGGTTGATTGCACAAGCAGCAAAACGTTGCTACGTGCGATCAACTCGGAATGACCCCCATTGTCTTTTTGCAAAAAAAATTTTTTCCGTGCTGCTGGCTATCCTACCCTGCTCTCCACTGTGCTTTACTTCCCCAGCACAACGGAGTCACAATCTTAATAAGCTGTACAGTACCCTTTGCTCAATGCTCTGTCCATACGGACTTGGCCCGCAATAATGTCTACACATACCAAGTAGACCTAATACAGTCATATTACAACAGACATTTTGACCATGGCCATGTAAATAGTTAGCTCTACAAATCTAATTTGCCCCACATCATTGTTTCTGCGTGTAGTGTACCACATCCCAGCATTGTACAATTTCTGACTTATGCCGGAGCAGCTGCTTTGCCACCCTCTTCCAGTGCAATAAACATAGGCCCCCGTAAATCCAGATGGCAACATAGACAGGACTTTAATTTCAATCAGTCTTACAGCTCAAAAAAATTCAGTATAAAAGTTGCCAGAAATATCATCGTCATCACCTTCATCAGCATACCGTCTCTCTCACTGCCAACACAAAGTGCTCAGTATCCCTTACTTAGGGGTCAAATTCAGATATGGTTCGAGTTGCTATTGCTGCTGCTTACATAGAAGCAGCAGCAATAGCACTGATATAGCAATGCAGCAGGAAGCGTCATGCCTCCTGCTTCATTACTGTTCTGAACTGCATCTTCCCTGGCTTGATTGGTCGGCTGGATGACCCATGGTGTCGTGCAAGCCGGCTGCTGCTCAACACAGCTCCTACACAGAGCCCAGGAAAACTCCATCCTCTGATGGAGATCCTGGCCTCTTCCCTCCCCTGCAGTGGCTGTGACATGCCTCCATTTGGAGAAAGGGAGACTAATGCCTCCCCCTCCCCGCCCCAAGTGGCATCAGACTGTCAATCACTGACAGTCTGATGAAAATCAGCATCTGTTCTCACTGGATCCATTTGCGCGTGCGCAAAGTGCCAATAATTGCTACTTTGCTGCATGTAAAACAGAATTTAGGAGTGATTAACACCCCAGCTCCTGGCGCAAATATTTTAAGTATGTAATTTATTCAGTACACCAGCTGCACACATTAGAGGATTAGCAATATCCTCAGATAAGCACAAGGGAAAAAGGAAAACTAATGTATTGCGCTAGGTGCTCTGATTTTACTTAATAAAAAAATATAATAAAATAATAAATAACACTCTATAGTTGTGTGTCTGTTTTACTTCAAATTAACACACATGGAACTTGCTTACAAAAATAACAAAAGTATTTTAATAACATTTCATATACATAAATGGTATATACCAATATAGGATAGTTTAAAATCAATAAACTAAAACACACTGAGGGAATGCGCTTAAACTGTCTAGAACACAGATTAAATAATAGTGTCCATAGGTTGTAACAAGTGGACGGCTACAATGTATCGTATGAGTGCTACACAAGCGTGTCTCATCAATTTATTGCAGCTGCTGGAGCCTACTAGTTTGTGTATAGTGTCTCAGATCCTCTTGCTACTGGCGTCCCAGTGCAGAGGAATAATTTGCAGTATATTTACCCGGACAGCGGGATTCTCCGCGTATAGCGTATATTACCTAGAGGATATCCTTAAGGCATGCAGCCACTGCGTCCGCCGCTTGCACTATTCTTGGTGCAGTGAGGATCTCTGTCCTGGCAGGCGGATAAGGAACCTTCAGGTGTCAACGGTCAGCAGGTTGATTCAGGTAATACTTCGATTTTGCAGGGAGAAAACCTTAAATGTGAAGCCACAGCGTCTAGCCGCTAGCACTATCCGCGGTACAGGAGAAGTCTCTGTCCTGGCAAAGCGGGTGGGCGCTTATGTGGCCGCTGTTCCGATCAGCAAATTTCTGTAATTATGATTACCTCCACAAGGATGTCCGTATGTACCAAACACAGATTGTGGGCTCCAGTGATTGCACTCCAGTCAGTGTAGCCGTCAGTGTGTAAAACGGGAAGATGACGTCAACGCGTTTCGTCCCGTCACAGCTCGGGACTTCCTCAGGACTATGCTGCATGTAAAGCAACTCCAATGACATCTGAATTACCCCCTTAGTGTGCTTCCAGAGACCAAACACTCCAATGTCTCCAGTAGCCAATCCATTTTTCTTGAGCTAAGGATTGCCAAATCAGTTCACATGTGCGCCAAGATGCTACATTTTATAAACTGTAACTTGGAGAGTATGTCTGGTACTTAAGGTCTAACCCCTGAGATGTGCCTAACTTTCAACCAATTTCAGACTCAATGGGCCTGATCCAGAGTTGGACCAAACTCTTAGTACATATATACCCAAATGGCGACTTTTTGCATACAGTACATGTGCAGAAGTGAATTTATATATTTTTGCATATGTCCATTCTATTCTATTCTGAATCTGGCAGAATTAGCTAGACCTATTTTTCCGTGAAATCAGGCGTCTTAGGGCAGTAACAATGCGATTGCACATAATCACCCTAACTTGTGGGAGAGTCACGGGAGTTTCATGGGAGTGTCGTGGGCATGTATAGAAAGCTCTGAGTTACGTGGACAGTTGAAGAGATTCTCACATTGGCTACCCGCAACTACAGCACTTTGCGAGGAATCAGAATCAGCCCCATTAGCACTAGAGCTCACAGTATTGCATTCACTGGAGGTAATCCATATGACAGCATTCAAGCATCAACACTGCATCATTGTCAAGATCAAATGTGACTTGTTTTCCTAGCAGCTATTTATTAATATTAAGGTAGAAATTCAATTGTTAGTGCTGGCGGCTGTCAGTGCCGGGCAGCCCAACAGAGCAATTCAACTGGGCGCGAATCGTTTCCGGCTCTGGCATTTCTGCCCAGCCCCCCCTTCCACAATCACTTTAGATGGGCGATTGGGCACACATAAACAATTCAATTCCCCATAGGCTGCAGAATGCTCTACAAACTCTGGTCTGGTAATAACCTTGTTAAGTCTAATAGAGGGGATCTTTGCACAAATCAGTGGAAATCAGGGGCGGTAGGAAATAGGAATCCGGATACCTAGAGTCCTTACCAGGCTTAGGGAGCACAATGATTTTGGCCTCAGACATAGCCAGTCTTCCTTTTTTACATACATTGGTATACATTTGTTTCATTTCACTGAAACTCAATTACATTTAGAGAAAAATAATTAGCTAAAAAATGCTACAGGGGCATTCTGTTGTCACTGTTGGGACATTTGCACTAAGGTTTCTTATCTATAGAGGTTCTCTCTCTCATATTATGAAGTATATTTACATTATTAGGGTAGCATACATACAGTGTGTGCATGGTATTATATGTTGTGTATGGTAACTCTTTATTTGGATTGTAAGGTATGGCATTATTGATTTTCAAACTTGTGTCACGGATGGGATAGAAAGTAGACATACCTTCTCACATAGCGAGCAATTTTATACACTCTCTGTGAATGTACAGGTGGGATAAAGTGTATAATTTACCCATTGTGAAGTAAGAACATGGTATCGAATATATTACAAAACCAAGAAGAAAAGTATTAGTTTTATGCAAAATAATGATGTTTTATTTTGTCACGGGAGGGACAAATATGTGTCACAGGTGGGACACAGTGCAAAATAATTCTCAGTAACACCAATTTTATGTATGTAGAACAAATACAGTGCACATCTATAGCTATAAAACCATTTTTTTTGTAATGTATCATGTTTATCTTATTACAAGTATCATTTTCTTAAGTACAGATGTTTTTTTGTTTTTACATTCCACTTTTAAACCTGTTCAAATACATCTACCATAGCAGGAAATTCATAAAAAACTGCCTCTAATTTTTTTTAATAACTGGTGTAGGTAACATTACAAGAATCTGATCAACATTTACAAAATTAATATACATTTTCATTTGTTTTGATTGAACAGTTTTCCATTTTCCCCAACAACCTTCAAAAACATTACTTTCACTGACCCATCATCTTCACAGGAGCTCTGCAATGCCCGTGTATCTGTAGTGAGCAGTATTTCTGGAAGATGTTTCTGGAACTGCCAGTTATTACTAACAAAGCCAAAGGACAGGGAATAGGAGGAGAGGAGGAGAAGACCAGGTGCAAAGAAACCAGCCTCCGAACAGTGGTTGGCAGACCTGGATTTTTATATTTCCCATAGAATAACGCCCTAGCCAGTCAGGGGCGTAAGAGAAGGCGTCCAGTGTTCCCCATGGACTCAGAGAAAAGGATTTTAGAGGTAAGAACAAAAAATTCAATTTTTCTCTTTTTTTTCACAGAGGACACTGGAAACCATGGGACATTCTAAAGCTGTTCCTTTAAGGAAGCGAATGCTCCTGTGCTGTGTGTCAGACCCCTCGCCGAAAACAAGTATCACTAGAGGCAAATGAGTCTAATTGGTAGAGAAGGATTAAGGAACGAATAAAAGACCACATAGAGGTCAGGCAGAGATATTCTGCAGGGAGACCTCGCCCAGCAACTACAGAGGCACCCAGCCATTGAGTGCATTGTTCCGTAGCAAGTCCAGAAGCTACCGGACTCCACTATACAGTAGTTATGTCCCTGATCACCACTTAGTACACCCGAGTTGGGTATAATATGCCAGCGGTCGGGATGCCAGTGGTCAGAATACCGATTGTGGCATCCTGATGATTAGAATCCCTCATTTGTGCAGCCTAAACCTAACCATCTCCGCCAAAACCTAAGCTTAACCCCCCCCCCGGTGTTGCCTAAACCTAACTCCCCCCCAGGCTGGAGAACTTATTTGGAATAATAGTGTCGGGATTCCAGCATTGGTATTCTGACTGCAAGGATCCCCCCCCCCCACTCAGTATACACAGCACCCCCCATAATAATACTCTTAATAAAAATAATAATACTCAGTATACACAGCACCCCCCATAATTAAAAAAGTTCATGCCTGAACGGAGATACAATTAAATTGCTCTATCAGGCGCCATCCAGTGGCCGCTGGTGTGCAAAACACTTGAATTCCCCCATAGAGGTGAGGAGCAGCGTTAGCCTTTTATTATATAGGGTTCTTTCAGTGTTGATGGAACTCTAAAGCTTTGCATTTCATGCTCCAGGGAAAAACTAAATGCACCCCATAGGCATAAATCTCCAAGGGAATGCCAACTGCCCGGATAACCATTGCAACTGCCTCAGTTTAGCCTTGTTAACTACAAACAGACTAATAAATGAGACCCTTAAGAACCACATATTCTGTTACAGCCAACAAAACAGCTGTAGTTGTGTGACAATTCCTAGAACTAAAAATGTTAACACTGCTATGGGTTCCACAAGTTGTTTGTGTTTGTGTCAAATGTACATTTTCAAACTTGCTCCTGTTATTCATCTTAATTATGAAGTCTGCATATCTGCTCTGATTCTAGACCTAACCCCCCCCCCACCCCCCACAGTTGTTGCCACTGATTCCCTGCAAGTCTTTTCTCATATAATTTGTATACCATACCAGTCTGCAGGTAGGCTCATGCTGCCTACAGAACACTGTCCTGTTGCGGACTATCTGTGAATGAATTTGATGTCAGTGCCCCAAACAATAAACATGGCAAGTGTTGGGTTCAGTATAGATTGGTTCCAGTGGTAATAATGAATTATAAATCTATGTTAGGAAGTTAGGATCTTTTTTCTTTAATGGAACAAGAGAGTTACAGAAAAGAAGATATTCCATAGAAGAATTATTATAACAAAATGAAATACATTAAACTAAAATACTGTATCATTCACATCTTATGCCATCAAGGTGAAGATGAGTCAATGAAAATTCATGTATTTTGCATAGATAATTACAATGTAAGTCTTACTGGGTCATTGCTGAACTAATATTGTGATTGAATTAAATACCTACAGTATTACAGTGAATTTACCAAAATAATAAATTAAAAAATGCTAATAACAGGTATTTAAAGACATTGGGAGAAATTTACTAAAGAGCAGCTAGTAGAAACCATCGGTTTTGTGTAATCTTTTTGCCAGTTTTAAATCTAAAGAATTTCTTCAAGCTAAAACTGAAGCAAATTTTTTATGTAAAAAATACAAAGTGCATAATTTTATAAATAATGTACTGTATGTGCTTTGTCTAACCATGAGAAAAAGGACAAAAACCAACCGGAAACTAAATAGGTGTGAGGCGAAATAACTCAACCTACATGCCGTTCTAGCTATAGTTATAAAAAAAGATCAGTATTGGGCCTTTCTACTTATTCATCAGAGATGGGACTTAGTGCCATTAAGATGGCTATTTTATAGTAACCAATCAGGTACATAACCAATCAGGAACATGACAGAAGCTCTTTGAAGCAGGTTGGTTTTTCACTGTAGGAATCTTTTTCCTTGAGGATTACAATTTTGCACGAAAAGAAGAGGATGGTAGGTAACAATTTATTACTCAGCACTACAAAAAAAGGTGACATTCACAAAAGTAACAGAAAAATTAGGGCATAATTGGTACGAACTGAGTACCTGAAACTCTGGGGAGTGGGTGGCAACTGGGGAGTTCCAGTACTCACGAGTGAAGCTGCGGCCAGTAATGAATGACCGCAGCAACGCCTACTTTAACCCCTGACTCTGTTACTCTCTCCAGTGGTCGGTTGGTGCCTGCAGAGCTAGTGGGGTATTCAATTATCCGCAAATTCGCGGCAATTTTTCGCCCGAAATGTTTTTGCGGCAATCGGCCGAAAATTGCCGCGAAAACGCTCCGTTTTTCGACCTATTCAATTCCGACCGGGTTTCACGTGAAAATTCTTGCAGTGAAAAGTGCAGGTGAAAATGGGGAAATCAGCCTGTACCCCAAAAAATGCTAAACTAACATAGGAAATCAGAAGAGAAGTGTATTAGAGATCACATTAGAGAGTTTTTGGGGACTTAAGTTGTGTGAAATGGCTGTTAAAATGCAAAAAAATTATAGAAAGCAAGTTTTTTTGAGCAAAATAAATGCTCTCATTAAATTTGGGGTACATGAAAATGGGTATAAGTATATATTTGGGTCATTTTAGGGTACTTTAAAAAAAAGTGGAAACAGACCGATTACTCCCATCTGCAAGCCTAAAAAACACCTGTCCCACTCATAAAGCACCCCAATATACCTGTCCCATACCTTGAACCCCAATTTCCATCACTTTTTACTTTTTCACCCCAAAAATGACATGTCATTATTGGCCAATTAAAAATAATTAAAAACTTCAACGTGCCTAATTAGTCATTAAGGGGGGTGTCCCAGGAGTTCTGTACCATATCCAAACATTTTTACCTTAAAATAGTGACTTTTACCAACTTTTCACCTGCTTCAGAGAAGGTGAAGTGAAATTAGTGAAAAAATGATCACCGATAAATTTCCCAGGATAATTGAATAGGCTGTAATTGCGTTTCACGTGAAAAGTCAGTTTTTTCACCCGAAAACTGGACTTTTCACGTGAAAAGTCCGTTATCACTGCTAATTGAATATACCCCCTAGTCTTCTACTTTAGCAGCCATGTTTGAATGGGCGAATTAGGTCCGCCCAGACTCCGATGCCCCCAGGTCATACAAAGTAACAAGGCACCAACTGAGACTGCGTGTGAATAAGGGGAAAGCTAACTAAGACTAGCGTGACTACCAATGGGAGAGAATACAGAAAGGACAATGTACAGATCATATGCGGCGCGGCCGCTGAAATCCAAACTTAGGAACCAAGGCGAAGAGTATTAAAAGCTAAGACACAGAATATATGAGTAATTGTGAATACAACAATGCATGAAGATGTTATAAAACAGAAATATAAGCAAGACAGTTCAATAATATTTTAGTTGCATTGATGTAAAGGGTTGGGTATGCATGACCGACGGTCAGGAAACCGGTGGTCAGCATACCTCCACCAGTATCCCGGCAGCGGAATGCCGGCAGGGTGAAAGGAGGGGGGGTGGTGGTGAGCGCAACAAGCACCTTGCGGGCTTGCTGCGCTCGCCACGCTGTGCTCGCCATAGGTTCTATTCCCACTCTATGATTGTCGTGGACACCCACGAGTGGGAATAGTCCCTGCTAGTCGGCATGCCAATTGTCGGGATTCTCAGGGGGCGGGATGTAGGGGGAGGTGTTGTGACCCCGCCGGTCACATAACTACATCCCAATGTGAAGGAGGAAAAGAAAACTCTTTTTTATGGGGCACTCTTACAAATAATCTAAAACTTAACTTTTATTCATAGAAATTGGACTCACATTAACATACTAACATATAACATATATTTACAATTGAAATAATTTGAGGTGTTACTGACTAAGCCTCTAGAGATACTTCCTAACACTGCCTTCTGACTGTATCAATTATTGTGTCCTAATTGTAACAGTAGATGTATAAGTATCTGGTCAATCTCCTGCCAATGGTTAGTTATAAAGGAACCAATCAGATGTCTATTAAACAATTGTCTTTGATGTATTATAGCAATTGATGGTTCCCAAAGTTGCATGTATGGCAATTAAAGTGGCTAACGAGACACACTTCTAAATAACCATGTACAGTAAGGCCGAATTTATCAGCCAATCACAAGTGTGTATTTATTTGACCAAATAAAATATGACACATTATACGTATAGAGAGAAAAATATAGAAAAATGTCAGAAGGAAGATAGGGAGAAATAGGTGACTAGATGCCGGGTTTCTGCTTTTGGGAATCTGCTAAAAAGCATTGAATTTCCAATGAGAGAACCACCAGGAGCATATGCACCAATCCCAAGACCTGTATCTGCTGTTAACTTATACTGCCCAATTAAGGGCAAAGTTAATGAGAGTGCAGGGGAGAGGTCCCTAATCAATATATTGCACCTGTATAGCTTAATTCTTATAGGCCCATTGAAATAATAATAATAATAATAATAATAATAATAATATTAATTATGATAATAACCACAATGTTATAATTGTTATCTCTGTATGACCAATCAGTCACAATTAAAACTATAACATCCAAAGAAAACACTCCAAAATCAGAGGAAACGAAAAAATTCCTCCTATCAAAATTGCGGATACAGATAATAAATATTAATTGATACAATTGACCAGAGGGTCTCTAAGAAATACAGATTTCATATGCAATGACATCCAGGATTTCTACTGTCCTCAATCATATCTATTGACATCGAATTAAAGATGAGAGGATCCTTTGGGTGTTTATGCAAAATGAAAAAAGCGTGCTTCTGCTGTCGGTATCTCAATAAATGAGTTAAGCCGATGAGAGAGCACTGAAGTGAGAAAAAAGAAGAAAATTCATATGACTGGTACAAAATATATCCTTAAGAGTGTGTTCATGGATTGTATAATAACGTAACATGTGACCAAGTGTCTAGCACATTTCCCTCATGTATTCTGTTAATATTTGTAATAAACACAACATTAATTTTCCAAAAGGGTTGGGGTCATTTGAACAGAAAAGACTGTATTAAACTTGGTACATGTGCAGTGGTAATATCAAAATTGCATCATATTTGCAGAAATAAGAGAATTGCATCCTATTTGCAGACAGCGTCTAGTATGCACGTCACCAAAAAAAACTTCCCTAACCTCTATATACTCTATATATCGATATCCATTTTCCATTTTATTGTTAGATCTAAAACTCCATTAAATTATGTGCTATTTACTGCTATTAGAAGTGAAATAAGAAATAATGAAACTTATCTGCTGCAGATTTGCCAGAAATCGGTTTGTCTTCAATTGCACCTGATACGGTACTCCCGGGTTAAATGATAAATGTGCTCCCACAATCCAGCTCCCTTAAAATGGGGTAACGGAGGCTATTTGTCTGCGAGTCTCCCCCTTTACATCAGCCGCTTATGCAGGAGCCGCCGGAGTGAGTTATTAGTCAAGTCTAGTAACCGTGATTCTCCGCTCACGGTCAGTCAGTCAGAGCGGCGTGTGAAGCCGCTACTGACAGCGTGCGGCTCAAAGCTGATTCCCGAGTTCATACTCGGAAACGGCAGTAGCTGGGTCCCGGGTCCGTATTCAGAGGCAGCGGTAGCAGTAAGGGTGACGTGCACATATGCTGTGTGTCCGTGTCCGACGTGCACGTTTCACCTGGGCGGCTTCGTCAGGAATTGTGAATAAGGTAAAAATAACAATGCATTGTTATTTTTAAGCAGTTTACCGCTGTTTTTTTATTAAGACATAACCTTGTCTATAGATGCAATAACGCAATGGTGACCCAGTTGACCCTTCTGAATCCCTGTTGAAGTGCTATGTTCATTTAACTTGCGCTGTAATTGTGTATCATGAATGCAGGTAAACGTGTGCATTCACCTAACCACATCACACAGGCAGATATTCTGAAAGAGACTGACGTACATAATGATGGTTGCTTATACAGAAAACGATAAATGAAAAAAAAAAAACCTAATACTGCTGCACTGCTGGGGAAGACTGACATGCATGGTAACAGAAATGAAAAGGTAAGAACGACTAACACAAAATGTGTTTCTAGAATTGAAGGTTATTTAGTATGCTTGATATGAGAGTTGTAGTTATACTGACAATATGTGTACGCGCACACGGCGTATGACAGGACAATTATGTAGCTTTGAAGTGACAAAACTGTCTAGGATTTGCAGGCGTTAAAAAGCAATCATGTTACCTTTAAAGAGCAAGAAACATGGCTCTAATAGACGTACAAAACAGGCGAGTTGTTGCAGAAGAAAAGAGCAGTTTTAAGTGAGTGGCACCATGCCATTATTTGGTATTACTCAGGCTGTTAATAGAAGCTATTCTCTATCCTGGCCTTTGCAAAGCTTTATGATTGTGGCTCTAAACAGCGAAACACTCATAACATGTTTGCTTAATAACAGAGCCAAAAGAAGATAATCCTCTGACTATACATTTCAGATATATTGGAAACGCAATAAATGTATCTGCCTGTTTAAAGCAGATTTTCAAGTGGAAACAGTGGTTCCTCATCTTGCCTTTTTGTACAAACAGCTTATATTCATTGTATAAGAGAATACTGTACATTGATTGGTCGTTGGGTCGACCCAACCTAGGTCGACAGTCATTAGGTTGACCATGGAAGGTCGACATGCATTAGGTCGACAGGGGTAATATGTCGACATGGTCGTTAGGTCGACATGTACTAGGTCGACGGGTCAAAAGGTCAACATGGGGTTTTGGACTTTTTTGGTGTTGTTTTCTTCGTAAAGTGACGGGGAACCCCAGTTAGTGCACCGTGTACCCTCACATTGGACACCGTTGCGCTCGTCACAGGTTACCGTTCCCAACTGTAGTCCGCATGGAGTATGAAGTCCATTTTTTTAAAACCCATGTCGACCTTTTGACCTGTCGACCTAGTAGATGTCGACCTAATGACCATGTCGACCTAATGCTTATTGACCTTCAGTGGTTGACCTAATGACTGTCGACATAAGCTGTGTCGCCCTAACAACCTATCCCATTGATGCGTATCAGCATGTACGTGCTGAACACTTATGTTGAAGTTAATTTGTGAAAGCACAAAAGAAAAGATACAAGTCCACAAAGCAATGACAATTTATTATATCATGCATCTGTTTTTATTTCAGTATGCCTGTTTCTACAGATGTGCAGAGATACTGTATGTGGTGCAAAGACGGCAGAAACTTGGGGATTGCAACATCTGACATCTTCTACGAGGTGGAGGTTGGACAATGGGTGCATTCCTTGTCAAATGTAGGCTTGGGCACAGCAGTGCAGTCAGGAGAGGTGCAGGGGGAGTAACCTCACACCCTATTGAACAACTCTTGCACATGGTGCCTACTAACTTACCATAGACTGTCTGGACATTTAAAGATGGTACTGAAGGTACAGTGGTCATGGACCTAGGCACTATGGAGGAGAAGCTAATTATAACAATCACCCGCAGCTCCTTATTATAAAGACGTATAATATATTGCTCCACCTCCACTGATCAGTCAACTGTGTTGTATATGGGCTGTAAACTGAAGGTTCAAACAGCGCTGCTTCTTGGGATGAGAGTAGACCTCACTACCAAACAAGAAAGCAGACACAGCTCTTGCAAGGAGGAGACCTGCTGCTGATACCCTTGTGAGGCAAGTGTAGTGCAGGACCTACTGTGCAGCACACCTAGCTTGCTGCCTGCGAGGTGAGAGGTCTGGAAATCAGCAAGGACAGGATAGTGTAAGGTAAACTTGGAATTTAAATCAGTAAAATCAATTATAAAATTATTTATATTTAAAATTATAAACACATTTATATTGATTTATTCAAACAAAAAAAAGTTAAGTCAAATTTAGTTTCTACAAATTATAACTAAGTGACTCTGTGACACTGACCGACTTCCAAACCCCTCTCCTCTCTATGTGGCCTATTCATCACTGGGGGCCAAATGACGATAAGTACAGTATTCAACTTGCAACAAGTTGCGATGGTGGATACTTAACTACCAGAGCAATTCCGTATTACTCCAGTGCGGGGACAGCTGCTCCATAAAGCAGATATAGCAGTATTACCGAAGTAGCAGTATTACTTACCTGTATTCACTTGAATTAGTGATGATGGATAGGCTTCCATATAATGCAACTGAAATCCTGTAATTATCATTCATAATATCCAAGACCAAGTCACTTTTCTTTATATCACCAGATCCAGTAATTATCCCTCTTATCACCCCAAACTCTGTAATTATACATCATATAACCCCAGCCCCTATAATTATAGCTTATATCACCCTAAGACCAGATAATTATCCCTTGTATCACTCCAGACCCATTAATTATCCAGCAACCCAGACTCTATTTAGCAATTACATAATTCACTGGGAGCTCACTGGATCTGGTTTTCACTCACCGTTGTGATATTTCTGATTTCTCCAACTCCCCATTTCCCATCTCTGACCACCACCTGCTCTCCTTTAACTTATTTCTTCTCCAGCTCTACCTCCTATGGCTACCATTAGTAAGTGTAACATTGAGGATATTGACACCACATCCCTATCCTCCCTATTCGACTCACTTTTTTCTTCTATTCTCTCTCATGCCCTGAACAAGCCACTTCCATATACAATGAATCCCTTACTTTTGCTCTTGTCTCTGTCACTCCACCAACCACTATTCACCCTCGCAAATTAACACCTCAACCCTGGCACACCAAATGCACCAGATCTCTGCAAAAATACTTGCGTACTGCCGAGCAACACTGGAGGAAATCACGCTCTAAGGCAGTCTTCCTCCATTTCAAACTTATGCTCTCATCCTTCAGTGCTGCCCTTTCCCTCGCTAAACAGTCATATTCAAGAATTTCATCTTCTCCCAGTCTTGCAACCCCCGGCGCCTCCTTGCCACTGTCAACTCCCTCCTCTGTCCACCCCCTACTCCCCTCCTCACTCTCTGCTTTTGACTTTGCCAATTACTTCACATCCAAAATTTACTCCATACGTCAGGATATCACATCCCACCAGACCATCAGCTGCTAGCCACCTCCTATCCCTTAATACCAATACCATCCCTCTCACCAACTCTGACATCTTTCTCCCATGTATCTGGTGAGGAAGTCATGGCCCTCATCTGTTTCCCCCCCCCACACCTTCCCACTTGATCCTATCCCCCCCACCTTCTCCGCCACCGCTATCCTTCTGTTCCCATTTTGCCCACTTTCTCAAACTCTCCCTCTCATCAGACACTGTCCCCTCTGCACTCATCTCTCTTATTCTTAAAAAATGTACCCTTGATCCAAACACTCTCTACAACTATTGACCCATCTCTCTCCTCCTTTTTGCCGCCAAACTCCTTGAGCGTATTGTCAACAACCTCCTTACTGCCTTTCTTTCCTCACATTCACTGCTTGACTTATTCAGTCTGGCTTCTGTCCTCTCCACTCAACTGAAACTGTCCTCACAAAAGTCTGCAATGACCTCCATAGAATAAGAACCACTTGGTCCATCTAGTCTGCTGCTCCATGCTGCCAAATATAAGGTACACTACTCTCTACTTATTCTTCTTGACCTCTCTGCTGTTTTTGGCACTGTGGACCACCCTTTCCTTCTACAAATCCTTCACTCCATTGGTCTGCATGATACTGCCCTCTCTTTGCTGTCCTCCTACCTTTCTGACCATTCCTTCTCTGTCTCCTCCACCCACCCACCCACCCCACTTCCACTAACTGTAGGTGTCAACCAAGGTTCTGTCCTTGGTCCTCTCCTTTTCTCTTTTTATACGTCCTCTTCAGGATAACTTATTAGTTCTTTTGACTTCCACTATCATCTCTATGCTAATGATAGTCAAATCTACCTTTCCTCCCCAGAACCTCTCCCCTGCTCTCCTATCTCCTCACTCATCTCTCCAACTGTCTCTCTGCTATCTTTTTTGGGATGTCCCAGCGCTTTCTTAAACTTAACATGTCTAACACTGAGCGGATCATCTTCCCACCCTCTGTCTTGGAGAAATCCTTGACTCCTTCCTCTCCTTCAAACCACACATTCAGCACCTCTCACAAACCTGCCATTTTTCATCTCAAAAATATTTCCAGGATCAAACTCTTTCTCACCCAGGATGCTACTAAGATCCTTATCCACTCACTGGTCATCTCCAGACTAGACTACTGTAATCTCCTCCTGACTGGCATCCCTGACAAATGCCTCTCTCCACTCCAATGTATCCTCAATGCTGTAGCCTGGCTCATCTTCCTCATCAAATGCACTACGTCCACCTCCCCTGTTTAGCTTCCCTTCCCTTTCAGAATCCAATTTAAGCTTCTTCCACTCACAAAACCCTCACCCACTCCTCTCCCATTTACATATTTGACTTTATCTCCCTTTACACTCCCACCCGTCTTCTTCGCTCTGCTAATGCACGCCGCCTGTCCTGCCTACTGATTACTTCTGCCCACTCCTACCTCCAAGATTTTTCACGTGATACTCCCTTTCTCTATAACTCTTTACCTCTCCCCCTCAGACTTTCAACCTCTCTACAAAACTTCAAACAGGCTCTCAAGACCCACTTCTTCACCAAACCAAGCCAAATTTTATCCTAACCCTCTGTTCCATGCTCTCTGTCTACCCCATCTGTGTCACCCCTGTCTGTCTGCCACTCCACTTTAGAATGTAAGCTCTCATGAGTAGAGCCCTTTTCCCCCATGTGCTTATCCTTCCCTTACTTAAACCATCTTTGACGGCATCAAATCCAGCAGTTTTCTGCCACCCTGATGCTTATGTCAGTGTCGTCTGCTGCCGTAGCTATGTTTATTTACCCTGTACTTGTCCTATATTGTTTTCAACTGTAAGTTGCTGTTTTCCTGTTTTGATTATTCATTTATGTACTATGTAATTGGGCTGTACGGATCCCTCGTGCCACCAAATATATAAAGAATAATAATAAATGATAACCACTGACATGTTAATTACACCCATATCTCAGACTCAGTAATACCTCATCACATAATGTTAGGTTCCTGGTGCTCAGAACAAGGGAGATGTTATGAAGTGAGTCCAGAGCACCAGGACGTAACGCTGGGAAAGGGGAATGGAAAGGGAATAGCCCCTGGCGCCCTATCTCCGTTGTCTCGCCCGTGCTGTCAGTACACTCTTGCGAGACTATGGTTGCTTGAGCCCATGGCAGCCGCGTTTGAAGGGCGGATTACGTCTGCCCAACTTCGATGCCCCCTCAGGTCTTAATGAGAGACAAAGAGTGTACCGAGACAGGGTGATAACAAGGGGCCCTCTTACTGAAACAACCAAAGCCAGGGGCTACTAACTAGCCTAAAACTAAATGTATGTGCGGCTTGCCGCCAAAGGAAAAGAACAACAAAGGAAATGCTGACCACACGCCGACACAATACTTTTGTGTCCCGGCGGTGACAGCATAAGCAGAACCCTCTGCAAAACACCAGTGACAGAAATAATAACGGAATACAGCGGCCTAGGCCGACGGACGCGGCAGAGCCGCTACTCACGGAACCGGTACGAATACTGGCAAATGGACAGGAACTCCAAATGCTGCTGACACAGACTCTCAGAACTGGAGGAACGGCAGAATCCCAAACGACAGACCGGTGGACACCAAGAAGCCAGAAACTTGACCAGGCACAGGCAAAGCCACTGGACCTCAGGACAGGAACGCCTCACGGCAGGACACGGGATCAGACACAGGAATCGACACAGGGACTGACACAGGAATCGACACAGGAAGCAGTTCGACTGACACTGCTACACAGGAGCTCAGGAACCAAGCTCAGAACTCAAGCACACTGGAAACCTAGAAATATCACCAGCGTCTGTGAATAGCACTGAGCCAGCATATAACAGAGAGGCCTAATTAATAATCTCATGCACCTGCCCTGTTGCATGACTCCAACCTGACAAGATGCAATTAGCAGCCAGGTGAGGCAGAACACATGGGAACAAGCTGCAATTACACAGACTCACCAGCGGCAGCAACCAAGAGTACTCTTAAACAGAGCAACGGGAAATCCTGGCCTGCGAAACAACTTATAAACATAAAATACCTAACTGACATGCAAAACAGGAATGAGCCACAGCCGTGGCTCATAACACATAACTCCAGACCAGTTAACTTTCCCTCATATAACCTCAGATTGGATCATTATCCCTCATATCACCAAGAAATGGTAAATATATTTTATATAGCCATTTGTAAAGCACATTATATGCTGCTAATCCGGTTACTTTTTTATTTTTTATTTAGATAATTTGTTCACTGAATATGCTCCATGGAAATTATTTGTTATTAATTTTTATTGTTATAGCAAGTATAAAAAGAGAAGAATGGTTACCAGCAGTGCTGGATTACCAAATAGGCAGAGTAGGCACCGGCCTATGGGCCCTGCGCCTTTTAAAATAACATATCAAAATAATATTGACTTGATTTTGAAAGAAAATTCCAAACAAGCTTTCTTAAATTCTTTCCAAAAGATAGAAAAAAATTAATCAACTCAAAAAACTAAAACTTTACAGTAAAGACTATATAGAGGAAATATTGTATCAATGCAATGTACCTATTAACAACTTAAAGTACATAATCCATAGACATCAGATTCACATTCTGTTTCCAGATCGTATTAAAAACGTATTAGGAGATAATCTGCGGGGGGGGGGGGGGGGGGGGGCAGAAATATCAACTGCCTGGGGGCATCCACAGGGGCTAATGTGGCACCAGACTGCTCCCCACACACTTTCCTCTCCACTTTTGATGCTCTCACTCCAAGGGTACTGTAGCGGCCCACTCGAACCTTCATACCCTTAAATTAAAGTAAAAAGCACATATTCATGTGAAAGTGACTTCTGTAAATGTTACTTTTACTTTATTGGGGTCTGCCATGATTGTGTCTCTCAGTAGAGGAAACATTGTGGTTTTAAGTACCAAAGGCTAGTTGCACTTATTTGTTGGACATTTGCTAAAGTAATCCAGAACAGTACAAAATAATTAAAATGATGATAATCATATAAATTATGCAACAGCCACCACCTTTATTTATAGTATATGTTTACATTTCAATTTTGTAACACCTGGGCTGAGGTGCTTATTTATTCTCCTTCGCTCATGTCAAAATCTGGCTCTGCCACTGGTAATGCATCCATGAGCCAGGTATCAAATTCACATGCAAATATTAGGCTTGGTGTTGGGGGCTTTATATGTTAGAATCGGATTCAGTGGTTGAGGGGGGAGTATGTATGCAAGATTTACCTAGATTACAGGGGTGTGCAAAGCTTTTTTGTTCTTTCTCCCAAATCACACAATTTTTACATGTCTTCCAAGTGGCAAAGCAGGATTTACAGTGGGGAGTGGTTTCCATATATATGCTTCATAATGGCAATTAAATTGTCAGTGTTCCTCACCATCACTGCTTGCCGCCCCTGGGCTGAGGAGAGCTGAGGAGGCTGAAACTAGACTGCTGAATTGCAGCGGATGCACTTGCACAGCAGCACCCCCTCAGCCATCTCCTTGTATTCGGAGAACAGAGACCTCTGTGAGGCAGCTTAGATTGCAGGCCACAGCCATTGTAGATATGGAGCAAACTGCAGTCTCTATTAAAAAAAGAAATACATCTGGTCTTTGATTTTGGCAGAATGTGGCCAAATCAGGGGCCTGGCTTATTTTGCCACTATTCTGTATGTTTCAGTTGTTTGAGCAATGATGTGGTAAGGACATTCTAAAATGTCCCTATTCTCTATGGATTAATATCATATATATGAGGTCAGAACAAGCAGCATTTTATGAGGAAAAATCAAAGTAACATGATAGCACACAGGCCTTTGAATCGAGGTTTCTCAGTGCGGAGGTGCAGAGTACTTTTCCAGTGACTTTCGTATACTGGACTATGTATCTACGAATGTGCAAAGATGATAAGTAGGCACATTTGAGCTAAATGATATGTATTATGAGGATGCATACATTTCCAGATGTAAAGAAGGCCAATTGAAACAAAGCCTAAAAGCCTATATGATACATTGACATAGTAGTCAACTGAGGTTTTTACTTTTCCTACTCGTTTTTACCTCACAACATTTTAGATCAAAAAATTGGCACAGGAGATACGGCTACATCATTGTGTGAGTGTGTCATGGTAGGGGGGTGCTCATAAAACACCTGAGTGATGTTTAGCCACCTCCCATCTCAACACTCGGTCATTGACGCAGGCTATTAGTCTATGTGGATTATATGCTATTTTTAGCTTTGATTGGTATAATTAAATAACGAGATTTATGGTAAGAACTTACCATTGTTCAATCTCTTTCTGCGAGGTACACTGGGCCCCACAGGGAATAACATCGGGGTGTAGAGTAGGATCTTGATCCGAGGCACTAACAGGCTAAAAGCTTTGACTGTTCCCAGTGTTATAGCGCCGCCTCCTCTGTAACCCCACCTCCGTGCATAGGAGCTCAGTTTTGTTAACCAGCCCAATGCAACAGCAGATAAAAAGAGGCGACAACCGTTAGTAGCCACATACACCACAATCTCACAACAGGAGAAGGTGTCAGCGTCTAATGCCATACAAACCCAAAGAAGCTAAGTGCGTCAGGGTGGGCGCCCTGTGAAGCCCAGTGTACCTCGCAGAAAGAGATTTAACAAAGGTAAGTTCTTACCATAAATCTCGTTTTCTGCTGCGGGGTACACTGGGTTCCACAGGGAATAACATCGGGGATGTCCTAAAGCAGTTCCTCATGGGAGGGGACGCACTGCAGCGGGCACAAGAACCCGGCGTCCAAAGGAAGCATCATGGGAGGCGAATGTGTCAAAGGCATAGAACCTTATGAACGTGTTCACTGAGGACCACGTAGCCACCTTGCACAATTGTTCAAGGGTCGCACCACGGCGGGCTGCCCAAGAAGGTCCAACAGACCGAGTAGAATGGGCTTTGATGGTAGCAGGAGCTGGAAGGCCAGCCTGTACATAAGCATGTGCAATCACCATTCTGAACCATCTGGCCAAGGTCTGCTTGTTAGCAGGCCAACCACGTTTGTGAAAACCAAACAGTACAAAGAGAGAATCAGACTTCCTGATGGTAGCTGTCCTCTTAACATAGATATGTAGAGCCTGTACCACATCCAAAGACCGCTCTTTGGAAGACAATTCAGGAGAGACAAAGGCCGGAACCACATGCTCCTGATTAAGGTGGAAAGAAGACACCACCTTAGGTAGGTTCCCAGGACGTGTCCTAAGAACCACCCGGTCACGGTGAAAAATCAGATAGGGGGACCTACAAGACAAGGAACCCAAATCCAACACCCGTCTAGCAGAGGCAATAGCCAGTAGAAACAAAACCTTAAGGGAAAGCCACTTAATTCCTGCAGATTCAAGAGGTATAAACAGAGACTCCTGTAATGCCTCTAGAACCACAGACAGATCCCAAGGAGCCACAGGCGGGATGTAAGGAGGTTGAATCCATAACAAACCCTGAGTGAATGTATAAACATCAGGCAGAGTGGTAATTTTTCTCTGAAACCAAACCGACAAGGCAGAAATATGAACCTTGATGGAGGCCAGACGAAGGTCCAAGTCCAGGCCCTGTTGTAGAAAGGCAAAAAGTTTGGCCGTACTAAACTTGTAAGCGTCATGATTGTTAGATGCGCACCAAGCAAAGTAAGAATTCCAGACCCTATGGTAAATCCGAGCAGAAGCCGGCTTATGGGCCTTCAACACAGTCTGAATGACCGCCTCAGAAAAACACTTGGCCCTTAGTACAGAAGCTTCAAGAGCCACGCCGTCAAAACCAGACGGGCCAAATCCTGGTAAACACAAGGGCCCTGAACGAGGAGGTCTGGTCGTGGTGGAAGCAGAAGAGGACGCTCTAACGAGAGACCCTGAAGGTCTCAGAACCAATGCCGTCTGGGCCATGCTGGAGCGATCAGAAGTAGGATTCCTCCTTCTTGCTTGAACTTCCTTATTACTCTGGGCAGAAGTGACACCGGAGGGAACACGTATGGCAGCCGAAAGTTCCATGGAATTGCCAGAGTGTCCACGAACACTGCTTGAGGATCCCTTGTCCTTGCTCCGAAGACCGGAACCTTGTGATTGTGTTGAGACATTGTCAGGTCCCCATCTGGGAGGCCCCACTTGTCCACTAGGAGTTGAAATACTTCTGGATGGAGGCTCCACTCTCCGGCGTGTACGTCCTGATGACTGAAGAAGTCCGCCTCCCAGTTTAGGACTCCTGGAATGAACACTGCCGATATGGCTGGCAGATGGCGTTCTGCCCACTGAAGAATTCTGGATACTTCCCTCATTGCCATGCGGCTTCGAGCGCCGCCTTGATGATTTATGTACGCCACCATGGTGGAGTTGTCCGACTGTACTTGAACAGGTCTGTTCTGTATTAAATGCTGGGCCAAGTTCAGGGCATTGAACTCCGCCCGCAATTCCAGATGTTTATCGGAAGGAGAGACTCCTACTTGGTCCACCGACCCTGAAGGAAGTGTTGCTCCAACACCACGCCCCAACCTCTCAGACTTGCATCTGTCGTCAGAAGGACCCAGTTGGAGATCCAGAAGGGACGACCCCTGCATAATCGTTGTTCCTGAAGCCACCAGCTCAGTGACAGACGGACTTCCGGAGACAAGGAGATCATGTGAGACCTGATCCGGTGAAGCAGGCCGTCCCACTTGGCAAGAATCAATTTCTGTAGAGGGTGGGAATGGAATTGAGCGTACTCCACCATGTCGAAAGCCGATACCGTGAGACCTAGCACTTGCATCGCCAAATGTATCAATACTTGCGGATGAGATAGGAAGCATCGAATCCTGTCCTGAAGTTTCCAACAACGCCCCTAGGTGCACCACGCTCTGAGCAGGGACCAGGGTAGATTTCTTCCAGTTGATGAGCCACCCGTGGGCTTGCAGAAACTGGAGCGTCAGATCCATATGGCGTAGGAGAATTTCTGGTGAATTCGCCAGGATCAACAAGTCGTCCATATACGGGAGGATCCTGACCCCTTGACGGCGGAGTACAACCGTCATTACCGCCATGACCTTGGTGAAGACTCACAGAGCTGTGGTCAAGCCAAAAGGTAACGCCCTAAATTGGTAATGGAGATTGCCAACAGTAAACCTCAGGTACTGCTGATGCGACATTGCAATAGGAATATGCAGGTAAGCATCCTGTATGGCCAGGGAGACCATATAATCCCCGGGTTCCAAGGCTAGAACAATAGAGCGAAGAGATTCCATACGAAACTTGGAGATTCTCACATATATGTTCAAGGACTTGAGGTTGAGAATGCGCCGAGAGGACCCGTTCAGATTCGGGACTAGGAATAGCGGTGAATAGTATCCCTTGCCTCTCTTAGCCAGAGGCACCTATACTACCACTCCTGTGTCCAGGAGAGATTGTACCACTGAATGAAGAGTTTTTGCCTTCACCTGATCCGAAGGGACGCCTGTCAGGCAAAATCGATGAGGGGGATGATTCTTGAAGGATACGGCGTAACCTCGAGTGACGACTTCCCGTACGCAGGCATCGAAAGTGCTCTTCAACCATTCCTGGGTAAACCCTAGAAGTCAGCCCCCCACCCTAGGATTCTCCAGAGGGAGGCCCGCCCCGTCATGCAGCAGGCTTGTCAGTTTTGGAAGCAGGCTGACGGGCAGCCCAGGCCCATTTAGGTTAGTACTTAGTGGTTTTGGAAGTGCGATCCTGTTTCGGGTACGCCTGACCTTTTGCTTTAACTGAAGGACGAAAGGAGCGAAAGGAAGTACTCTTAGCCTTCGGTACCGAAGGAGCAGTACTAGGTAGACACGCTGTTTGAGCAGAAGCTAAGTCAGCCACTATCTTGTTGAGGTCCTCTTCAAAAAGAATGTCTCCTTTAAAAGGGAGCACCTCCAGGGTTTTCTTAGAGTCCAGATCCACAGATCAGGACCGTAACCAGAGAATGCGGCGAGCCAAAATGGACGTAGTAGAAGCCTTGGCCGCCAGAATACCATCATCTGAAGCCGCCTCCTTAATATAATGAGATGCTGTGACAATATACGAGAAACATTGTCTAGCATTATCAGAAAAGTTGGATGGCAGCTCTGCTTCCATCTCCTGAGCCCACGCTTCAATAGCCTCTGCAGCCCATGTCGCTGCAATAGTGGGCCGAGGCACAGAACCTGCTAGGGTGTAAATCGCTTTTAAACAACCCTCCACACGCTTGTCAGTCAGTTCTTTCAGAGAGGGTAGTTACAGGCAGAGCTGAGGACACCACCAGCCGCGCCACTTGCGAATTCACTGGCGGGGATGTTTCCCAATTTTTCTTAGCTCCACACGAGGGGATAGCGAGCCAGCATCTTCTTGTGAGGTGTGAATTTCTTTCCTGGATTTTCCCAGGATTCCTGAAGTATTTCAACTAAATGGTCAGAATGAGGTAAAACTTCTGACGTTTAAATCTGTCAGGTTTCTTAGAGGTAGCATCAGGCTCTGGGTCATCAGTAATTTGAAGAATTAGCCTGATAGCCTCCAATAAGTCAGGAACATCCACCTGAGAGACCGATTCCCCATCAGAATTATCTGGATCAGTGTCTGTGGGATCAGTATATACGCCTTCTTCATCAGACGAGGTGTCTGGGACGTGGGTGGATTGTGAGGAAGTAATGGCCCGCTTAGAGGTCCCCTTGGTCTTAGGCGGGCGAGGGTTAGACGTCTGTTTAGTCAGTGAGTGGTTCAATTGCTGCAACTGAGCAGACAGTTGATCTGCCCGTGGCGGATTAACCGCAGGGACCATAAGCGGTTGTACCGGCACAGGAGGTACCATAGGGGGCGTAAGTCTAGTTACCAGCGTACTTAATAACATGGAAAAAGTAGCCCAAGGTGGGTCGTTATGAACCCCCGTTGCTACAATTCCACTGGGGGTAGGGAACCCCCAGAAACTGAACCCTCTACTGCTATATTTTCCTCTAATATGTCTACAGCGTCACCACCACGCAGTGTGGGATCAGGCCCAGCTCCGTCGCCCCTTGTAGCTGACATGTCTGAAAGCTCAATTCACGGGCAACCCAGTACAATATCAGCAGCCTAATGCCTTAACAAGAACCCCCTGTGCAGTGTATGAGCACAAACAGAGAATTCAAGAGGTATATGGTGACTGAAAATCACAGAGAAAAATACACAGTAAGTATATCCTGTGAAACACCTATATTAAACAATAACCCTGATGCACTTAGCCCCCTCGGGGTACAGAATATAGGGATAGCAATCTGAGTGAGATACACGAAATGGAAGTCACGCAGCAGCTATATGCACACACACAGAGTCACATGTACAATGCAGAAATTATGACATGCAATAAAACTGCACTGGACTAGCAACACAAAGCAATACTAAGTACAGCTATATAATCAATAGATATATCAATGCACAGTAAATACTGGATGTATATCACAGGGTACTTGTACTAAATAACCCTGACTAATTGCACTGTTTCTTAACTATCACTGTCAGCAGACATGTAGAATACTTAAGTGTCCTGTAAAATGCACAGCGCTGACATGCAGGCGGCTTTACAGAGGAGGATTTGCCCAAACCCAGGATCAGCTCAGCTTGTGGTAATGGCGCCCAAACGCTGACAGGGAGTGAGGGAGAGAGGGAAATGCAGCTCCAGGGCGGGAACATTTACTCTAAATGGCGCCCTGGGGTGGGGGAGGGGCTACAGGTCAAAGACTTATCCCCTTGCTGGGCTTCACCACCAGGTACTGTGGGCTATGTAACAAACGGTTTTTAGTAAAACCAACCTGTGCCCTTGCCCTGGTGGTCTAGTGGGGTCCCTGTACTACCACAGTGTCCACGCCAGCGCACGCGGCCCGCCTCCCACCAGCCGCACCGGATGGCAGTTTCCAGCGGGTCCCGCCTTGGGGTCCCTCTTACCTCCTCCCAAAGTGCGGCCACGCGATCCTGGAGAGCTGCGGCGGGGTGTGTGACTGGCTGAAACACACCGGAGCTTCCGCTGTAAGTACTCGGCAACCAAGGCGCGGGAGTATACAGCGCCGCTGGAGGAGGTGATGGAGCTGCTGCAGGAGATGTCTGACTGACATCTAACACACACAGTGTCTCTGCTGCAGTCCTTGAAGTCTTCAGACTTCACTTAAAAAAGCTCTTCTGAGGGCTGCTGGAGCAGCCCTACCTGTTGTATGCCTGCACTGCATGGCACCAACTACAAAACTGAGCTCCTGTGCAGGGAGGCGGGGTTATAGAGGAGGCAGCACTATGATTTCTGGGAACAGTCAAAGCTTTGAGCCTGTTGGTGCCTCGGATCAAGATCCTACTCTACACCCCGATGTTATTCCCTGTGGAACCCAGTGTGCCCCGCTGCAGAAATATTATTTTGCACTCTCTATACTAGTAATATTTCCATATTGCTTATATGTACTGTATATATTTGATGTGACAAAACAAGTCACCTTTGGGAGCTGCAAATTATTATTTTATATTGTAATCAATGCAGAGTCTTTTATTAGCTATTTGGTTATCTAATTAAATATTGTGTCCAAATATATATCTCTATAGGGGGATATTGCACTTTCTAGTCAGGATAGGTGCCAGGGGTTCATCACCACATGGTTTGCCTGGTTAGAGTAGAACAAATGCGCTTATTATTGGGCTTGGCTGTAGATGTGGAGTGATCTAGGGTAGACAAGCTGCACTACTTCTATGCCAGCTGACTTACTGAGGCCATGTGAGTGACTTAAGCTATCAAACTTATTTTGAAGAATATATGACCAAGTGTCAACAAGTAATACATTATTTTACCTTTGACTAAAATAAAAAAATCAAACATACAGTATAGTATTTTAGCTTTAATTAGACTTCAAGAGTGAATTACTGGTGTTTAAATTTGTTATTCCCAATTCTCTAAAATGCCCACTGGTACCAATATACACCATTACAGCGAAACAGTATAGACTGACCTTATTAGATATAGAAGTTAAACAATAGAAAGTAGTCAACTATACAGAAAATACAGAGATGGGATTCAATGAGAACGGCATAATGAGTCACTGATCCAGCAGCTGGGAACTCCAACGCAAAAAAAGTCTGATCAATGTTTTTTACTTTCCAAATGACTATTGCTTTTAAGTGGAAATTTTAACTTAGAGCATCTGCGCATCATTCATGTTTTTTTAACTGCAGGGACATACAGTAAGTAGTCAGTAACAACCATTTCTCAAACATATGGATAACTGACTAATGTATATGGGAAGGCTTATTGAGCTACTTGATAGAGGTACAAATCTGTAAGTATATTCCACAAAACAAAGAAAAGAAAATCACTAAAATTAGGGCAAAGTAAATCTGATGACAAATCAATCACAACATTCCCTTTGAATTGACAATACTGTAGTAATAAAAATAACCACAATTATTTCAACTAATTTATATGAGGCGCTGTGACGAGTCTTTACCTTGAGAAGTTCTCTTGGAAAGTCCTTTCCTCCATTTAATCCTTCCAGATTTCCAATGAATTCTGAGCAAGACATCCTTTTACCGATGTTCTGAAAACCAAAAGTATACACGTTCATAACCAAACCTACTGTATTTTAGCTTACTGTCAGATTCAGTGATATTAGAATATTTGCTAAATATTTAGAATGCATGTGTGTTACTAAAAATATTTGATGGAGAATGTGATCTGATCTCAATCTAAATAATTATAGCAGAGAAAGAAAATCAAATTAAACAAATAACACTCAAATATATTTATTTTTAAATAACTAATTACCGGATCGATTTTGTACATTTGTTTTTTTTTATTGCTTTTATTCACTCCATATGTTTTCGAGTATAAATTGTGTTTATTCACGTGTACCTGGCACTATTTCAATGCGGAACTCGATATACGTCACTTCTGGCCATGGTATTGTAGACATCTGTAACTGGGAGTGAGAGACGCAAGGCGGAAATGAAGAGGCGTCACTTCTGGTTGCAGCATCAGCGTTTTTGTTTTTTTTAAATAATGTAAGCAATGTGTTTATGCATCATTTAATGATTGTAATGAGATGGTTGTGTGTATTTAATTGTTAAATGGGGTCTATTTGATGTGTATAAAATGTATCATTTTATTATGGATAATTCTTATAAACATTTTCTGATTGGTGATACTCGGTATAAATACTGTTCAGACTCCTCCTCACCTCAAAAAAGACCATTTTTAGGTTGAAACATGTTGGTGGGGCAGTCGTTTACTGTATGTCAAGCTTGAGAGAGGTCCAAATTTGCTGACGGTTGCTGTAACCGGGTTTAACATCTAACTACCACCATTTCTTTTGATGCATTCATCTCAAACTTGTCTGGTAGGAGTCAATTTTATCTGTTCATTATTGTCCTTTCTTGAGTACTTCAACTGGTGTTATGTGGATGTGTATATATTAAATATGTTATTATACTGTGTGCTTTTCTCCACTATTTTTTGGTGGTTCATGTTGGGAATGAGACCACTCATGAAAGAGGGACTTGCTTTGAGTAAAACCGTTAACGCACACACATATGGGATCTTTACATGCCTATGATATTCTGAGTTTTGTTGTAATTCACAGATGAGTGAAGAAAAGGGAGGAGGACAGACAGGAGAGAGCAGTATCATGCAGCCCGAGGAGTGAATGATTTGCAGGAGCAAAGGGTGGTCCATGGTGTTAAAAGCAGATGTCAAGGACATTCAGCAGAAAATAGTTGCCCTTGGATTTGCCAGTAAAAAGTAATTGCTGACTTTAGTGATGGCAGTTTCTGTGGAGTTGATGATAGCCAGACTGAAATGGATTAAGTAAGGAGTGGGAGGAAAGAAAGGCAATATGGCAGTTGTGGGAACCAGATTAGGGACATGGTTTCATCTCCAGACACTACAGAGAGGGAAGTCAGAGTTGGCAAAATAAATGGATGGGGAAGATGAGGAAGGAAGGGGGATGGGGGGGATTGGATGCAGAGGATCTACTGGGATGTGATGTCCTGAAGGATAGATTCAATTCTAGATGTGAAGCAGGTGGCGAAGTCAAGGGCAGAGAGTGAGTAGGTGTGGCGAGGAGGGGAAGGCAGAGGTGGGAGTCGAAAGTGGCGAAGAGACAACAGAAGTTGGAGGACTAAGAGGTGATAATGGTAATTAAATAAAATTGTTTAGAGATAGGCCAAGAGCATACATTTGAAATAGAGGAAGTCCGTATTGGAACGGAATTTCCTCCACTGTTGCTCTGCGTTGTGTGGCTAACTAGTATTGTGGAGGTATTTCTCTAATACTCGTGTGACACTCTGACATGGATATCCTATTAACTTGGATTTATGGGGATATATGTGGATATATAGGTACCATCACCCATATACTGGAGACAACCTGGGTGAGACACCTAAATTTTCCCCTCACTTCTCACTAGACAGCACAGTGAAGCTGAAAGGGTTAACAGCTTCCCCTTGCTAAGGTTGCTAGGCAACCTAAGCAGAGAGCAATGCTGCGCTAAGGTGATGCTGAGGAGACACACTGTGGAGAGCGGAGCCGCCGCTGAGGAGACCGCTGTGGGAGCCGCCAACCGCTGCAGTGACACCAGCCTGCAAAGTACTGAGAGAAGCTGCCAGGAAAGGTCTCAGGTGATAGATGGGAGTGGGTGAGGCCGCACACCCAGACACTCCAGCTAATACCCTCAGTTAGAAACCCAGATTCACCCAGCTCCGCATACACAGCTGAATAGGGGTCAGATGAGAGAGAGAGAGAGAGAGTGAGAGAGACGCTCTTCCTTTTACTTGGCAGACACAGCTATTAAGGGTACTGGACAAGATCAAATATTGCACATCTCAACAGGGGAGTCCATTTAATGACCAGCACGACCCTTTAAGGACATAATTTACCTCAGGAAAGGCAGGCGCCAGCAGTGCCGTAACTAGACATTTTAGCGCTGTGTGCAAGAAACAGCATTGGCGCCCCCTCCCCCTTAGCGTAAACTGGCGGCAGTGCGCGCAAAAAATATAGGGGCGTGGCTTCACGGGAAAGGGATGTGGCCACAAAATAATACCATTTCATATAATGGTGCACAGTAGTCTCCAGTATTCATATTACGCCGCACAGTAGCGCCACTACATCAGGTAGAGCCCCTTTTTACACATTACGGCAGACAGCATCCTCTTTTTACATATTACGGCAGACAGCGTCCCCTTTTTTACACATTATGGCAGACAGCGTCCCCTTTTTACACATTACGGCAGACAGCGTCCCCCTTTTTACACATTACGGCAGACAGCATCCCCCTTTTTACACATTACGGCAGACAGCATCCCCCTTTTTTACACATTACGGCAGACAGAGTCCCCCTTTTTACACATTACGGCAGACGGAGTCCCTTTTTTACACATTACAGCAGACGGCATCCCCTTTTTTACACATTACGGCAGACAGAGTCCCCTTTTTACACATTACGGCAGACAGCGTCCCCTTTTTTACACATTCATTTACAACAGAGAGTGTCCCCTTTTTACACATTACGGCAGACAGCGTCCCCCTTTTACACATTACGGCAGACAGCATCCCCCTTTTTACACATTACGGCAGACAGCGTCCCCCTTTTTTACACATTACTGCAGACAGAGTCCCCCTTTTTTACACATTACGGCAGACAGAGTCCCCCTTTTTTTACACATTACGGCAGACGGAAACCCCTTTTTACACATTACAGCAGACGGCGTCCCCTTTTTTACACATTACGGCAGACAGAGTCCCCTTTTTACACATTACGGAACAGCGTCCCCTTTTTTACACATTACAACAGAGAGTCCCCTTTTTACACATTACGGCAGACAGCGTTCCCCTTTTACACATTACGGCAGACAGCATCCCCTTTTTACACATTACGGCAGATAGAGTCCCATCTTTACACATTACAGTAGACAGCATCCCCTTTTTTACACATTACGGCAGACAGAGTCCCCTTTTTACACATTACGGCAGACAGCGTCCCCTTTTTACACATTACGACAGAGAGAGTCCCCTTTTTACACATTACGGCAGACAGTCCCCCTTTTTACACATTACGGCAGACAGCGTCCCCTTTTTACACATTACGACAGACAGAGTCCCCTTTTTACACATTACGGCAGACAGCGTCCCCTTTTTACACATTACGACAGAGAGAGTCCCCTTTTAACACATTACGGCAGACAGCGTCCTTTTTTTTACACATTACGGCAGACAGAGTCCCTTTTTTACACATTACGGCAGACAGTGTCCCCCTTTTACACATTACGGCAGACAGCATCCCCTTTTTACACATTACGGTAGACAGTCCCCCTTTTTTTACACATTACGACAGACAGCGACACCCTTATTACACATTACCGCAGACAGTGTCCCCCTTTCACAGTTGGTGATAAATAAATATACATATGTGGCACTGCAGTGCTGCTACTCACAAGTCAGGGGATGGAAAACTGCAGCCTGCCGAGTGAGTTCTCCTCCTCTCAAAGCTACTGCAGGCCAGCTCCTCGCAGTGCTTAGCGGGGCGCAGGGAGACCGAGTAAGCCGGGATAGGCTCCCGAGTTGCGGGGGTGGCGATCCGGCATCCACAGCAGAGAGAGGCGGTTGACTGTGAAGGTAGAGACCCGGGAGCTGGCGGCTGCCGCTGCGCTCACGAGTCCCCTGCAGAGGCGGCGGTGCAGGCAGGAGACAGGTGCCGGCGGAGACCTGACAGAGCGTCGTGCGGGGGGGGGGGGGAGAAGGAGGAGGAGAGGGAGATGTGGCGCTAGTGGACCCGTTCAGAGAGGCGGCGCTGGAGGGACTGCTATCGAATGCTGCCAGTGTGGCTGTGGCCATCCGGGCAGGAGGGGGCGGGGAGGGGGTGTGCTGCCGATGGTGCGCCTTCAGTGCATGTGCGCTGTGGGCAAGGCACCATCGGCACACACCTAGTTACGGCACTGGGCGCCAGGTAGCAAAAGGAACTCTAAACTGCCTCAATGATAACGAACAGTGGAAGTTTTATTCAGGTTTACAACAATTACCCTGTCAGGTTGTGAAAGACAGCGTAACACAGGAATTATATTGTGCCCTCCAATACCACGCAACTCTGCTTCATCCTCTGCCTCTGCTTTCTGTCATAAGGCTATGCATTGCACTACCATGAGGCAATTTTTTTGCTACCAGCTTACTCTTGTATGTCTGCACTGGGCAAATACTCTGAACTAAGGGGGTAATTCCAAGTTGATCGCAGCAGGAAATTTTTTAGCAGTTGGGCAAAACCATGTGCAATGCAGGGGAGGCAGATTTATCATGTGCAGAGAGAGTTAGATTTGGGCGTGGTGAGTTCAATCTGCAATCTAATTTGCAGTGTAACAATAAAGCAGCCAGTATTTACCCTACACAGAAACACTATAACCCACCCAAATCTAACTCTTTCTGCAAATGTTACATCTGCCCCCCCTGCAGTGCACATGATTTTGCCCAACTGCTAAAAAAATTCCTGCTGCGATCAACTTGGAATTACCCCCTAAACTGTGATGTGTGTTTGGTAGTTGCATGCTCATTTTATCAGGGGAAGTGACTGAACTGCTGCCCTATACTGTATAACTGCTGTCGCTACTCTGCATGTGCAAACTGTTCTTACTTCTGCTACCCTACCCTACACACTGTGTTATATATTTCTATTTTGCTATTGACTTTCAATTACTAGCTTTATCGGCTATATTTTGAGACTGCAATTTGCAGGGTGTTCACACTTCAAAAGATTTAAAGGGACTTCTTTGCTACTTAGAGTAGCTCCATTCTGAGTACATACTTTGAGTTAAAAGTATATCCGGGGGACAGCTGAGGTTATGCGCCACCCTGTGCCCAGGTTATGGTATTACAGGGGATTAGCACATTCACAGTATAAGGAGATATTATACTGATACATTGTGACGTTACATTCTGGTTTTGTCAAATTTTTGTATATTCTTAGTTGCACTGTTCTCCCATTTGTGGAATTGTATTTGCCTTTAACCCTTTAATCCCACAGCGGTGACCAGTGGTTCCTGTATAATAAATTATATGTCACCGTCAGTGCCAGATTAAGGTTCACATGGGCCTGGAGCTGAAATTTATGAAGAGCCTGTTGTGTGCCTCTGATGGAGGTGTGACAGTCGCTGCGGTGGTGTGACTAGTGATGTGACCAGTGTGGTGTGGTCTAAATAGAGGGTGTGGCCATCTCCATGAAGATCATAGCTAGTGTTTACCTTTAATCACTTAATAGTTAACTATAGCAATAAAAAGTTTGTGACCACCATATAATACAGAACATCCGTGACCACAATATCAAGAATGGAATATCGCAGTGACCTCCATATAATACAGAGAGCTGTATCAACACGCAAAGAAGGATGAAGGGCAATGATGCGGCAAAACAGAGCAGATGTGGAAAGATTACAAAAGATAGGGGCAATACAGAGCAGACAGGGAACTGAGGGCTCCTGGGACACACTTACCAACACAGACAACAAGTACTGACATAACCCCCCTACTGACACAAACACACTTATATAGACACGTACACATACACCACTGACACATACTGACACACGTTACTGACAAACACCTACTGATACACACATTTATTGATTCAGACACCACTTACTGACAAATACCCAATCCGGACACAGACATCACTTATTGGCACATACTTAATGACAGACACCCCTTACTGACACAGATACAACTTACTGAAACAAACACACCTTACTGACAGATGCCACTTACTTACACAGACACCCCTTAATAAAACAGATTCCACTTACTGACATGGTACACTGATACAGACACACTTACTGGCACATACAGACTAAAGGTGCATACACACGGAGAGATTTTGACTATGAGAGATTTTGACTGAGCGATTTCCCTTGAACTGACAGTAGGAGATTTTGACTAACTTTTCCAGCGATTTTGGCTATGAGCGATTTTGAGTAACTCAAAAGGAGATGCTTTTTCTGTTCCAGCGACCTAGCCAAGATTGACTTCCCTGCACAGTCTATTTTTAGCAGCGATAGCGACCTGGCGGGGACGCGCATCGCTATTGCTGACTGTATACACACAGAGCGATATGCACTAACTTTCTGAGCAAATTTGACTATATAGTCAAAATCGCTTAGCTATATCGCTCCGTGTGTATGGACCTTTACTGACAAACACACTTACTGACAACCAAATTTACTGACACAAACACCCTTTACGGATACCACTTACTAACACAGACACCCTTTACTGACACAGATTCCACCTACTGACAAACATACTGATAGACTTACTGACACTGATACACTGATGCACACACTTATTGACACAGATACCCCTTACTGACAGATACCACTTACTGACACACATACCCCTTACTGACACACATGACAGATACCACTTACTGACACATATACCATTTACTGAGACAGAGACCACTTAATGATCGAATCCGCTTACTGACACACACATACTGACTCAGATACCACTTACTGACACAAAAAATACAGATAAACTTACTGACAAAGACACCACTTGAATATGGGAGAGGAGACCCCCAAGCCTGGTGTGTTCTGCAACTCGCCGAGTTTTGCACGCCAGCTCTGCACTGACATCCATGGAAGCATGGGCGATCCAACGCGCAGTTTTCCATGGACGGTAAACTGCGCATGTGCAGAACAGGTCCTGCGATCGCATCATAGGGATGCTAACGTCTCTGCCTGATTGACAGGCAGATGCACTCAGAGGGAGGGGCAGGGGAGGCCGGCGTTTATGGAAACGGGAGTGGCGAGGCGAAGGGCTGTGTCCCAGACGCAGTTTCCTTGGCCACGCAAGCCGCACAGTGACTGCTAATCTGAGTAAACTCAGGCTTACTAGCCTGCAATCACAGATGGACATCACGACCGATGGTTGCTATGTTCATCCAGAACTGCGATTGCATTACAGTTTAGAGATCGCAAATGCAGGAAGTAGGTGGTATGCACCTCCACCTGCATTTGCATTGCTAAGTTTTGCATTTGCAAAGCCCTATGTTCCCTACCACATGTACACGCACACACTTACACACTAGAGTTAATTTATGTCGGGAACCAATTAACCTGTGGGAGGAAACCAGAGCACCTGGAGGAAACCCACACAAGTATGGGGAGAATATACAAACTCCACACAGAGTCATTGTGGAAATCAAAGCTACAACCTCAGTGCTGTGAATAAATGGAGTCATCTGTAACTTTATTATACATAAATGACCTTTAATATGAGAGAACTCCGCCCCTCTATAATACACTTTCAGATTATCGACACAAGTTCCATTCTGTGACAATACCAAGCACCTCCCACATTAAGTTAGACCCATACCAAAACTCTGACAATACCTGAGGTTAAATACATGAACCAATTTCATTTTTGTGCAATTTCCCTATAAAAAAAATGTATACAGTATTTAATTCTTATATGTCTCCTGCCTTCACTCTTTATATAGGCACGGATTCAGCTTGTGTTAATAGTCTTGCGAAAAATCGCCAAACTAAAACTCCTTTCTCTAGCATGCGAGGGGCCGCCCAGCACAGGGCAAGACAAGGCCCCTTGTTAGCTGCCGGGCCAACATGTTTTGGATTGCAGTGGCTGCAATGAATGTTACGCAGCCACCGCAGCCTGCCCTACAAACGGTCCGGACACACCTCCGTTGCCCGGACTGCACCCCTGCATCACCGAATCCAAAACGTCGGGACTTAGATTGCGTGCGATCTCAGACTTCAAGCATGCCCGCAGCGGTGTGCATGTTCAGAAGTGCGGAAATCGCTCTGCTAACGATACTGAATTGGGCCCATAACATCTCATTAATGTGTGCAACCTGTTCCCTGTTATGTTTAATTAATGTGTACTTTATTTATGTTACGTGCTCTCCCCTTTTTGCACAAATAAATTTTGTAGTTTGATTGCATTGAAAGTCTCCGAGTGCCGCCTCTTACCGAACAATATATATATATATATATATATATATATATATATATATATATATATATATTTAAGTTGTACCCCCGGTCTCCTCTTACATAATCAATTTGTTCCCCTGCCCACCCTTATATATTTATCTTGTGCTTCCAGTTCTCCCTTATATAGTTAACATATGCCACTGTCCCAGCGTTAAATAATATTATGCCACCTGCACCCCCCATTTATATTTAAGTTGTGTCTCCTGTCCCCCCAAAGTTATATTTAACTTGTGCCCATCCTTCCCTTATATATTTCACTTATGCCGCTATCTAATCTTAAATAATAAAATAATGTATGATTTTATTAATTTATGCCACATGCCCCCATACATATTTAATTATATTGTCACTTGTCCCGTGACATATATTTACTTTGTATCCGCATCCCCCCTTTTATATTTAAGTTGCACCTACTGACTGACCCCGTTTATATTAAAACTGTTGCCCTGTTTCTCCTTAAATTTAACTTATGCCCACTAACCCTCCTTTTGTATATTTATATAACTTGAGCTTCCTGTCTCCCCTTTTACAATATCATTATTTAACTTATGCCCCCTGTTCTCTAATATATGTACTGACGTTATGACACCTACCTTGCTCTTCTGCTGTGCTGTAACTGTTGTATTTATTATGTGCAGCCCCACACCATACAGGGTAAACTGAAGAGGCTTACTGTGTGCTGCCGGTGCCATAAGCCACATCGAGTGTGGGGGCGGAGCTCCGGGTGGTCTGGGGGCGGAGCCTTGGATGGGACTGGGGGCGGAGCTTCAGGCAGATATAGGCAGGGGAAGCAGCCCGTTCTGGGCAGGCCCTGGGGTGGTCAGGAATCGGACTTTGGCCAGCCGATCAGGGGTGGAGGTGGGTGAGCTGCTGGCGATGACAGGATTTTTTCTTCTCCTGTCAACACTGGCTGCAGTGGAGGGAGTCTGTGGGCCTTTTTTCAATGGGGGGCCTGGAGCTGCAGCTCCATCCGCCCCATTGTTAATTCGGCCCTGGTCACCATCCTAAGGTGTGGTGACTATTATATTGGGTCCTCCTGGGTTGGGGTTCCTCGTTCCTCTGCCTAGGGTTCCAGCAGTGAGTTTCGGTCCAAGAGGTGGTTCCGGGTGAGCAATCCAGGTACGTCCACCTGCACCTGCACAACACATCCACAGTACTTACCTGTTACACTTGTACTGTAGTGGTCATATCAAGATAGCAATGACATAGAAATGGCATTTAAAAAATGCTCGCTTCTTTGACTAAAGCAATTTTTGAAGAACAAAGGTGGAGAAAAGGTGTGGTAAGAGTACAGAGTTTAAACTAAAGGCCTTATGCTTCCTTCTCTAAGGTAATATACAGCCCATGGTGGGAGAAAGGGGGCTCACCTTCCTTCCTCAAATTTTTCCCTACTCTCCATCTACTTTTAGCCTACTTTGCCCCCTCTGTGTTTGTTAACCGCACACTCTAAATAAATTAATTGCTTCATTTCCTCTCTCTTTACTCTTATGCAGATGTCCTCTTCTTTTCCTGTAGTGCAGTGCAGCATTTGCGATCTGATACATGCGTTTCTGTGGGGCCTGGCAGTAAAGAGATGTGGGCCCTTGAGAACAATCACTTTCCTTGTGTAGCTTGCAGCTCAGTCCTCACAGGCCCAGAAGCAGAGGAGCCACCGCACAGTGACCAAATACTATTTGTCTCATTGCAGGAAAGTGTGACCCTGAGGTCTGATCCAGGGTACGTCATTCGGGTGCTGTGGAGGTGTGTTTCTGAACAACCAAAAAAACCCATAAGTACAAGTAGTTCCTCAGCACATCAATCCCTTAATTTAGAGAGCTTGAGTTGATTATTCCTCAATGTAATATTTCTTCTGTTTCAGCTATTCTGTTCTAGACTTACTTGTGTTTTTATGATTGATGAGGGGCTGCATCACTCATACCTCTAACTTCACTTACAGACAGATACCCTGACATTCTACTGTAGAATAATGTGCTGATCTGCTGTTCTGTCAATTACCGAGGATGGTCTGGACCCACTTGTTGTAAAGCAATAAATAGCCTTGCCCCTGATGCTCATCCTGGTTTTGATTAACAGCTGGAATGAGCATATATAATAAAATGTTTCATGTTCAAATATCATAATATAGTACTTCTTATTTATAATAATAAACTCCACTTTAACCCTACCACAGAATAGTTGCATTTAGGATCACCCAGGTGTCTTTGTGGCGTGCAACTAAATACTTTCTCATTGCATGCCACTTCCTGACGAACACTCTCAATATAATGCTGTTTCCAAGCTCCAGCAGGTAGGAATGGCTCTAAATTTTATCCATTTCTACACTAATTTCCTATACTGTAGTATCAATGGATGTAGGTGGGAAAAGCTTTTAGGTAAGGGATCTGTATTCCTTCCCAGCCAGCTCCATGATTCAAACTAACAGCCACACACACTGAAAAGCAAACTGTGGAGCATAAGCATTTACATTTATTTTTTTAAATGTAACAGGATGTTTTACCCACAGTAAGGGTCATATACCAACAACAAGTACAGTAGTAGAATGTGAATCTAAAACTTTGGTATTTGCCCATGTGTGTTTACTTGTCCCCTAGTGCATCGCAGGTGCACAGCACATCCATTGTATGGTACCCCAGAAAACTAATGTATGGATACATCAAAACATGACCACATGGTAAGATAGACATGTAACCTGCTGATGAGATCAGTATGTTTAGCCAGTGCACAGGATCCCGGTGGTCTTAATACCGACACCGGGATCTCGATGTTTGAAAAGCCAACAGGGGTGAGTAAGGGGTGTTCCCCCTCTCCCCAACCCACTAACCCTAACCCTCCCCACCAGCAGCCTATCCCTAACCTCCCCCCTTGTTGCCTAAATCTAATCCCATGTCCCTACTGCCTAACCCTAACACCCTGGGACGCATCCTAACCCTAGCCCTCCTCCCGCAGCATAAACCTAACCTCTCCTCCCCCCACGCGCGGCTTACCTGACTTTCGGCACAGTGTCTCCTCATTCGGAATCCCAGTTGTTGGTATTCTGGCGCTGGGATGGTGTACCCATTCTGGATGCCGATGTCGGCATTCAGAATAGGGTCAGCATTCCGGCATCGGGATACTGACAGCTTGGATCATGACTGTATCCCCCTATGGACAACTGCAAGAACATACCTTTCATTTTCGTTTCTGTCTTTTTCTTAAACTACTGCTCAGTTTCATCTTTATGTATTAAGCTGAGAGGACATCTGTACTGTCTTTAGCACAGGTGTGATTTTTGTGTATTTAAATATTTATAGCACTTTGGCTATATATTGTGCCATTTAACTAGTCTCTTAAAAAGGCACACTGTTATCAGTTGGGCAAAACCATGTGCACTGCAGGAGGGGTAGATATGATATGTGCAGCGAGAGTTAGATTTGGGTGGGTTATTTTGCTTCTGTGCAGGGTAAATAATTCCTGCTTTACATTTACACTGCAATTTAGATTTCAGTTTGAACACACCCCACCCAAATGTAACTCTCTCTGCACATGTTATATCTGCTCCCCCTGCAGTGCACATGGGTGGTCATTCCGAGTTGTTCGCTCACTAGCTGCTTTTAGCAGCATTGCAAACGCTAGGCCGCCGCCCTCTGGGAGTGTATCTTAGCTTAGCAGAATAGCGAACAAAAGATTAGCAGAACTGCTAATAAATAATTCCTTGCAGTTTCTGAGTAGCTCCAGACCTACTCCTAGATTGCGATCACCTCAGTCCGTTTAGTTCCTGGTTTGACGTCACAAACACGCCCTGCATTCGGCCAGCCACTCCCCCATTTCTCCAGCCACTCCTGCGTTTTTACCTGGCACGCCTGCGTTTTTTAGCACACTCCCTGAAAATGGCCAGTTTCCGCCCAGAAACACCCACTTCCTGTCAATCACACTACGATCACTCGAGCGATGAAAAAACGTTGCTCGAGCTTGTGCAAATCTCCAAAGTTTTGTGTTAAATTAGTGAACGCATGCGCGCTGCGTACCATGCGCATTTTCCACCTAATAGCTGCGTTGCGAAAAACGGCAACGAGCGAACAACTCGGAATGACCACCATGGTTTTTCCCAACTGCTAACAAATTTGCTGTTGTGATCAACTCTGAATTAAGCCCAGTGTGTTTTCTAATAAAGACAGCAAATGATGATGATATGTTCCAAAAAGACATGAGACATGAATTTATTTTTTTTACTCTAAGGGGTCTATTCAATTCAAGTCGGAATTCCCGACTTGTCGGAAAAACGTCAGTTTCTGACATTTTAAGGTAGAATCCAGATTCGACCTATTCAATCAAATTGCCGTTTATCCGACAAGTCAGAAATTCCGACTTGTTGGAAAACACGCAGGTCGGCGGAATAGCCGCCGATCCACGTGTTTTGTCAGATTAGCAGACAAATCTGACAGGTTTTAGCCCCATTTCCGACAATGTCAATCTGACTTTATAAAAAGTCGGATTGGCATTGTCGGAAACGGCCAAAACCTGTTGGATTTGGCCGCAAATTGAATACTGAAATGTCGGATCCTTTCTCGAGGAGACTCGAAAAGAAAAGAAATCAGTATTAAATTACCTGATTGTAGGTGCTGTGAACGTGTTAATCAATAGGTTAACTTAGGTTAATAGGTTCACTTATCCTGGATTCAATGGGTTAACGTGCGTAATCTACTGGCCCAAAAAAATGGGCTGTACTTGAGTAGCTCCGGGTGTTAAAGCCAGAGGCCATTAATCCCCCCCCCCCCCCCCGTGGTAAATTACAGCATGTAATGGAATTCCCCCTTTGTCTTACAGTTGTCTCTATTACTAAGACTTGGATGAAGATCCGTGGGTATATTTACTAAAATTTGATTTTAAAATAATCTTTATGAATCTTCAAGATCTATTGAAATCAATTCTTTTTGATTTTCTAAAAGCCTTAAAAAATTGGTCATTAACTAAAAATCGATTTTGCATTTGATTTTCAGATCGAATTCGATGTGGATTTTGAGTTGAATGATCCCCATTAAAATTGAATGCAAAATCGAACAGAACTTCCTCATTGCTTCCTATTGGTCCAAAAGCTCTCTCATTACACTGTTTTATACATGAAAACCTAACTGATGCTAGCTCTAATCTGCCTTCATGGCGACCTTTCACTTTCTGTGCATGCACAGTTGTTGGTAAAAAAAAAAAAACCCTATGCTTGCTCCCTGTTTATTGCATAATCTGGGGGGAGTGGTTTATTAAGTGCGCTATTGTGCAATAGACGGCAGCAGAGCACAATATAGATAGAACATTTTATTTTTTAAATAAACCAAAGGTGCATTCTGTCATGGTTTGGGTGGCTATATGTGGCTCTTTATGTTTATGCTGACCAGGAGTTTGTGGAATTGACAATGGAGTCAGATGCCAGAAGCAACAGCCATAGCCTAAATAACCTTTTTTTGGTGGAAGGGGGACATATTAGAACAATATAGTAACAATTACTATTAGCTGCTTTATTAGCACATACTAGTATTTTACAGAACAACCATCCTTCTGGCATTTGTCCCAAAATAATTTTTGCAGACAGGTATGAATTGCTGAGGATGTAGGCATCATGGAAGAAACCAGGATAGCCAGTTACAATACTCATAAATGTAAAATTCATTGTATAAAGTACAAATATGTGCACTATTCAACTCATGAAGCTGCTGATGGTGATCTGATTGATCCTCCAGGGTTATCTCAATCAGGTGGTGATTTCCATTGTACAGGTAGGTGCACAACATACCATAACCTTGGACATCCATTATTACTACTTCCACACTGCCCTATATGCTTTTGGGTACTTAAAAAGTCATCACTATCAATTGCCTGCCATTATAATGGTGTTTAGGAGTCAAAATCGAATGTCTAACATCATTCTAAACATTTGGGGATTTGAGGTTCAGTTTTAAATCGATTTTCAAATCCAATTTTTTGTAGATGAGGGGATTCTATGTTGGGCTATGGGGAAACATCAATGTTTTTCAGAATTGTGGTTGAATTTGGCTTTAGAATCGATTTGACATTCGATTTGGTCTCAGTAAATCTCTTCAATCCAAATCGAATGGAAATCGAATGCCAAATCCCTTGAAACTACAGAATCGAATTTTAGTAAATGTACCCCCTGGTGATAGTTTATGGCAGGCTAATGCAGAACATTCCTGAGGCTTTAAAACGTTTTTAAATCACTGTATTGTATTTTCACAATGTTGTGTTCTCCTAAGCTGCACAAATAACTGATAGGTCACTATCTTACTTTGTGGCCTATTGTGAGTTTTGTTTTTCTTTGGGTAGCTTATTGTACAGCACACTTGGTATCAGTACTTAGCTGTAAGTATTGTCTGTTAGCATGAAAGTCCTATAATGGTTAGCATTACTGTCCCACTGAGGTCATGGGTTCAATTCCCACCATGGAACTAACTGTGTTGAGTTTGTATATTCTTCCCGTGGTTGCATAGGTTTCCTCCGGGTACTGCAGTTTCCTCCCACAATCTAAAAGTATACTGGTAGGTTAACTGGCTCCCGACAAAAAATACATTTATAAAAAATGAACACTAGTGTATAAGTGTTAATATGTACATGTGTTTAGGGCAGACTAGATGGGGCAAAGGGGTTCTTATCTGCCGTCAATTTCTATGTTTCTATCTTTTGAAAACTGAGTAGAGTTACATAAATTGTTAGTGTTTTAGATATACTGGATAATGAGTGATGCTTGCTGGATAAATGATAATACAGAATGACTACAAACCGGAGAAGATGTGGAAGCTCACCAGTAATGGTTAGTATAGAAGAGGATACTTACATATGTAGGTAGAGTAGTCAGGTCTTTGGACTTTCTATGGTGATTTTGTGTCTACCCTCCTTCTGCCTTGTTATTAACATTTTGGGCCTAATTCAGACCTGATCGTAGCAGCATATTTGTTAGCAGATGGTCAAAACCATGTGCACTGCAGGGGGGGGGGGGGGGGGGGGGGGCAGATATAACATTTGCAGAGAGAGTTAGATTTGGGTGGGTTATTTTGTTTCTGTGCAGGGTAAATACTGGCTGCTTTATATTTACACTGCAATTTAGATTTCAGTTTGAACACACCACATCCAAATCTAACTTTCTCTGCACATGTTATATCTGCCCCACCCCCACCCCCCTCCTGCAGTGCACATGGTTTTGCCCATCTGCTAATAAATTTGCTGCTACGATCAGGTCTGAATTAGGCCCTTTGTGTACATTTAAACACTGTTACTGAACAGTGATTATGATATTATTGTAATATCAATTCATTTAAAGCATTCTGCACTTCTTGACATCTAGCCTCTAATTCAGCCCCCCTCCCCAATTTAACAAGTAGGGAGTGTCCTCCACCAATAGCCTAAAGCAGTGTAAGAGGGCAACTAAATTACTGAGAAATGCAGTAAGCCACATTTTCATGTGCACCTATATGGGGTGCAAGGGTGCAAATGTGTAATGTCGGTGGCCGTAAAATACTATTAGTACAACTGATTTCTTTGGCACTTGGCGGCCATCACTGCTAACTGAATTACCCCTACAGACTGACTTATTTGAACTGCCTGTTTATTTCTACTGCCAGAATGCTTGAAAACTCAATAGAATAGGGATTCTTAAACCCAAACACATGCCGTGGATCTCCTCAAAGGAGTACATTGGGATTAATCACTGGTTTACTTCTACCTATTCAATATAATTACTTGTGCTCCTGGAAAAAAGCTTCACAAAACAAGCACTGCTGATGGGACCCAAGGACAGGGTGACAAACACTGGACAAGAGCTTGCAGTAACCAGCATAATCAATCAAGAATTGCAGTTTGGAACAATCAGCAATCTGTTACCAAAGTGTTAATTGGGGTGATGGCTTTAACACCTGCTCAACTTTTCCTACAACTAAAAAATCCACTGAAGTAATCAAAACTAAGCAAATTACCTTTTAGGTCTAAACTGTAAAAGCTGCAATTGACGTCACTGCAGTTTGCAAGGAGTCCAGTAAGATATGTTGGGAATTATGTAAGACTCTGAGCACAGCAGCTCCATACATGAACATCATTAGATGATCAGTGAAATATGGAAGAAAAGCAGCTGGGAGATTTAGATTGTTAGAATGTTTTTTTAGTAGGTGGTATGGCAAAAATGTGTTCATATAAGAATACATATACCTGTTTTTTTTAGTTTACGTTTTTCTTCTTAAAATAGCAACATTTTCCTAAGTGTCAGGACAAGAGTACAAAACATAAAATACATTAATACTGACGTTAAAAGCTTACTTACATGTCCATGCAAGTCTGTATTTAACAGCATCAGTGCACATGTCAATGTATGGACACCATCTGAAAGATACAATGAATGAAATTCAGAGGAAGGACACTGCTTTCCTGTCTCTATTATTCATATAGAGAAAAATGAAGGGACAAACGTTTTTATACAATGTGACATATAGCAAAAATCAACAGAGGGGATAGCAAGGAGAATGTCTTAAAGGAAGGGAATAAGTAGTTCAAGAACAGATAATTTTGGGAACAATGGAGATGGGCTGAATTATATAATAAGTGACTGCAGGCAAGAAAAGAATACTACAATATAACCTTTAAGTTGAGGAAAATAAAGGAAGGCAAGAAGAATATAAAGAATAGGTGGTGTGACAAACCTCTAGTAAACGAAAAGAGAAATAATGTCTGGCAGGTGGCCATACACTGGAATGCTAAGTACACCGCCATGGCGCATTCCATACCCCAGGGATACATATACTGGAAATCTAAATACACCACCATGGCGCATTCCATACCCCGGGGATACATACACTGGGATAATAAGTACACTGCCATAGCGTATTCCATACCCTGGGGATAGATACACTGGGATGATAAGTACACTGCCATAGAGCATTCCATACCCCGGGGATACATACACTGGGATAATAAGTACATTGCCATAGCGTATTCCATACCCTGGGGATAGATACACTGGGATGATAAGTACACTGCCATAGAGCATTCCATACCCCGGGGATAGATACACTGGGATGCTAAGTACACTGCTATGGCGCATTCCATACACTGGGGATACATACACTCAGGAAGCTAAGTACACCGCCATGGCGCATTCCATACACCAAGGATACATACGCCCAGGAAGCTAAGTACACGCCATGGCGCATTCCATACACCAAGGATACATACACTGAGAAAGCTAAGTACACAGCCATAGTGCATTCCATACACCAGGGAGACATACACTCAGGAAGCTAAGTACACTGCCATGGCGCATTCCATACACCAAGGATACATACGCCCGGGAAGCTAAGTACACGCCATGGCGCATTCTATACACCAAGGATACATACACTGAGAAAGCTAAGTACACAGCCATAGCGCAGTCCATACACCAGGGATACATACACTCAGGAAGCTAAGTACACAGCCATGGCGCATTCCATGCACCGGAATACATACAATCGGGAAGCTAAGTACACCGCCATGGCGCATTCCATACACCAAGGATACATACACTGAGAAAGCTAAGTACACAGCCATAGTGCATTCCATACACCAGGGATACATACACTCAGGAAGCTAAGTACGTAGCCATGGCGCATTCCATGCACCGGGATACATACACTCGGGAACAGGGCCGGATCTAGGGGGGGGCGAAGGGGGGCAACCGCCCCCCCTAACACAGTCATAGCCACGCCCACTTTTGAGCAGAAGAGAGCTCTCCGGGGAGAGCCTGAGGCAGAACGATGTGCTGCAGCTTATACCACAGCAGCACAGAGGAGCCAGGAGAGCAAGGGTTACAGAGCATTTGCCCCACACTTGCTGGTGTGTGGGTACTAGGGCTAATAAATACAATTACCCCATAGCACAGTCACATGTACATAGAACAATCACAAAGCTCTATCTCAGTCTCAATCAAAAAGTTCAGTCAGAATTGAGAGAGGAGGAGTTAGGATTGCAGATGGGAGGAGTTGGGACTGTAGAGGGAGGAGTCAAGATTAAACAGTAAACCGCCCCCCCTAAAGAAAAGTCTAGATCCGTCCCTGCTCGGGAAGCTAAGTACACCGCCATGGCGCATTCCATACACCAAGGATACATACACTGAGAAAGCTAAGTACACAGCCATAGCACATTCCATACACCAGGGATACATACACTCGTGAAGCTAAGTACATCGCTATGGCGGATTCAATACACCAGGGACACATACACTCGGGAAGCTAAGTACACGCCATGGCGCATTCCATACACCAGGGATACATACAGTGTGGAAGCTAAGTACACCGCCATGGCGCATTCCATACACCAGGGATACATGCACTCGGGAAGCTAAGTAGACCGCCACAGTGCATTCCATACATCGGGGACACATACACTCGGGAAGCTAAGTACACCGCCATGGCGCATTCCATACACCAAGGATACATACGCCCGGGAAGCTAAGTATACGCCATGGCGCATTCCATACACCAAGGATATATACACTGAGAAAGCTAAGTACACAGCCATAGTGCATTCCATACACCGGGTAGACATACTCTCAGGAAGCTAAGTACACAGCCATGGCGCATTCCATGCACCAGGGATACATACAATCGGGAAGCTAAGTACACCGCCATGGCGCATTCCATACACCAAGGATACATACGCCCGGGAAGCTAAGTACACGTCATGGCGCATTCCATACACCAAGGATACATACACTGAGAAAGCTAAGTACACAGCCATAGTGCATTCCATACACCAGGTATACATACACTCAGGAAGCTAAGTACGTAGCCATGGCGTATTCCATGCACCGGGATACATACACTCGGGAAGCTAAGTACACCGCCATGGCGCATTCCATACACCAAGGATACATACACTGAGAAAGCTAAGTACACAGCCATAGCACATTCCATACACCAGGGATACATACACTTGTGAAGCTAAGTACATCGCTATGGTGGATTCAATACACCAGGGACACATACACTCGGGAAGCTAAGTACACTGCCATGGCGCATTCCATACACCAGGGATACATACACTCGGGAAGCTAAGTAGACCGCCACAGTGCATTCCATACATCGGGGACACATACACTCGGGAAGCTAAGTACAACACCATGGCACATTCTATACACCGGTGATACATACACTCTGGAAGCTAAGTACACCGCCATGGCACATTCCATACACTGGGGATATACACTGGGGGAAGCCAAGTACACCGCCATGGCACATTCCATACACCAGGTACACATACATTTGGGAAGCTAAGTACACGCCATGGCGCATTCCATACACCAAGGATACATACACTGAGAAAGCTAAGTACACGGCCATAGCGGATTCCATACACCAGGGATACATACACTCAGGAAGCTAAGTACACAGCCATGGCGCATTCCATGCACCGGGATACATACACTCGGGAAGCTAAGTACACCGCCATGGCGCATTCCATACACCAAGGATACATACACTGAGAAAGCTAAGTACGTAGCCATGGCGCATTCCATGCACCGGGATACGTACACTCGGGAAGCTAAGTACACCGCCATGGCGCATTCCATACACCAAGGATACATACACTGAGAAAGCTAAGTACACAGCCATAGCACATTCCATACACCAGGGATACATACACTCGTGAAGCTAAGTACATCGCTATGGCAGATTCAATACACCAGGGACACAAACACTCGGGAAGCTAAGTACACTGCCATGGCGCATTCCATACACCAGGGATACATACAGTGTGGAAGCTAAGTACACCGCCATGGCGCATTCCATACACCGGGGATAGATACACTCGGGAAGCTAAGTAGACCGCCACAGTGCATTCCATACATCGGGGACACATACACTCGGGAAGCTAAGTACAACACCATGGCACATTCTATACACCGGTGATACATACACTCGGGAAGCTAAGTACACCGCCATGGCACATTCCATACACTGGGGATATACACTGGGGGACGCTAAGTATACCGCCATGGCGCATTCTATACACCAGGGACACATACATTTGGGAAGCAGAGTACAACGTCATAGCGCATTCCATACACCCTAGATACATACAATCGGGAAGCTAATTACACCGCCATGGCGCATTCCATACACTGGTGATACATACACTGCGGAAGCTAAGTACACCGCCATGGCGCATTCCATACAGCAGGGATACATACAATCATGAAGCTAAGTACACTGCCATGGCGCTTTCCATACACCAGTGATACATACACTAGGGAAGCTAAGTACACCACCATGACGCATTCCATACACCAGGGATACATACAATCGGGAAGCTAAGTACACCGCCATGGCGCATTCCATACACTGGTGATACATACACTGGGGAAGCTAAGTACACCGCCATGACGCATTCCATACACCAGGGATACATACAATCATGAAGCTAAGTACACTGCCATGGCGCATTCCATACACCAGTGATACATACACTAGGGAAGCTAAGTACACCACCATGACGCATTCCATACACCAGGGATACATACAATCGGGAAGCTAAGTACACCAGGTGTAGCACTGGGATGCTAAGTACACTGCTATGGCGCATTCCATACACTGGTGATACATACACTGCGGAAGCTAAGTACACCGCCATGGCGCATTCCATACAGCAGGGATACATACAATCATGAAGCTAAGTACACTGCCATGGCGCTTTCCATACACCAGTGATACATACACTAGGGAAGCTAAGTACACCACCATGACGCATTCCATACACCAGGGATACATACAATCGGGAAGCTAAGTACACCGCCATGGCGCATTCCATACACTGGTGATACATACACTGGGGAAGCTAAGTACACCGCCATGGCGCATTCCATACACTGGTGATACATACACTAGGGAAGCTAAGTACACCGCATGGCGCATTCCATACACTGGTGATACATACACTAGGGAAGCTAAGTACACCGCATGGCGCATTCCATACAGCAGGGATACATACAATAGGGAAGCTAAGTACACCGCCATGGCGCATTCCATACACCAGGGATACATACAATCGGGAAGCTAAGTACATCGTCATGGCACATTCTTGGAATATTATTTTGTATTTTATTTCCATTCAGTTTGTAAGTTGGAAGCAAGGCATCTTTTTTAGGGTGGGATGTTTCAAGCATTGGAGAGAGATAGAGTATAAAGTTGCCCAGAGCAATCAATCAGATTCTGTCATTTCAAACACTTTGGGCAACTTCGAAACTATCTCTCTCCAAGGCTTAGTACATCTCTCCCTCTATGTCTCATTATGTATTTAACCTGTCTCTTTTATTTTTTACTATTTTGTGCCCAGTTGTCAAATGCAGTGTAATATGCTTGCACTATATTAATACAGGTTAAAAAAGAAATCATCCGTGATGCAATAATCAGAGAATCTGACAAATGACATTTGCATCAACATACAAAATGATAGGAACAGTACTGTAAAGGTGGTCATTATTGCAAAATTCAGGGAGGTGATGAAATCTCTATAAGATCTGGCACTGCCTGTGGAAATTAAGGACAATAGTCAGCTATGCAAAAGGAAGATGGTACTTATCCTAAATATGAAGAACATGACATATACTGTATAAAGGACAGAGAAGGCTGAAAAAGAACATGGCTAAGAAGGGATGCTAATGAAAATCACAATAAGAAAGAGCCCGTCATAATGAGGATGGGTAGAAGGTGGACAGGATGGGAGACAAAACGTAAGGTGTGGTACGCAGGGGTAAAGTGATGGGTAAGGCAAGTTGTTATATACATAAAATTACTTGGAAAACATATAAATATAAGTTAATACTACTCGCTACAGAAAGCAGTTTTGTCTGCAGTTCAGGCATTTTGTAATTACATTTTCCTACAGAACATTACTTATTCTACATTGCATTGTGTGTCTGATAACAGGTCAGAAAAACTATACCGCATGTGAGGGTCTATTGTATTTCCCAATGACGCACAATAGTAAAAGATTACGGAATGAGTTGCTGACACAACAACTTGGGGAAATTTGACATTTCCTCCTTATCTCATTTTGCTACTGACCCAAGATAAAATAGTGTACAGTCCTGAATAGCAGACAATTGCCTCTGTTTACTTGCAAGACAACAATAGTAGGGATGTTTATATTTGTAGATATGTTTATAGCACAAGTAGATACATTTATATCAAATGTATTGTCATGAAAAAAAAACTTCCAGTAGAAGAAAAAATAACAGTTCTCTAGGTTTTCAGCAGGAACTAGTGATAACATAAAATCAGTGGTAAGGCAATTGTTTGCTCGCTATTGTTAGATGTAACAGTGAAAGAAAATAATAATAATAAACGCATTAAAGTTTAGGACTATCATTTGAAAATGTTGTGGATCACAGAACGCTGGAGAATGAAATTTGCAACACAGGTAATTCAATAAAGATGCCATTGGCCTATGCATATCCGGACAAGGATTGTACCACTAAATGTCCTAGCAATGTAGGTTGTTTAAAAGAAGCTCTATTAATGATTGATAGGAAATTCATTGTACACAGGTTTGTAACTATGGGTGTGCGGTCGGTGCCATCGCTCAGGGTTCAGGGCCCTGGGGGCAGCACCATCGAGGCTCCAAAGCTCCTGCTTGTGGTTAGCAGGGTGCACACAGCCAGTAGAGGAGGACACTCCGAGCAGACACCCTGCAACCTGTGAAGCTATCTGGAGCATCCTTAAGGGGTTATTCAGAGTTGATTGCAGTTTTTGCTATTATAGCAATAACTGCGTCCACTAAAATCACATGCTAGGGTCGCCCAGCACATGGCAAGGCTGCCCAGCATGTGTAGCGCTGGCCAGCGATGCGATCACAATACAATTGCAATCGCATTGCAAAAACCTCAAATAGAGGTTGACCCCTGCCTATGCTGCCTGGCTGCATAGGCAGTCACACCGACGCCATGTTTCCAATCGCAGGAAACGTAGGTAATGTTATCGGCCAGCCCCGAATGTCCATGACACTCCTGCGTTTCCTGGTCCACTCCCCCCCAGCACTGCGTCGCCACCCCTGTCATTCAAAATGCAGTCGTATCCTTCCGGGATGTGGCTGCATAATGAGTGGTACATACCTCCCAATTTTCATCTGTAGTAAAGCGGGACACACGGGCGTGGCCTATTAAAAGGGGGTGTGGCTTCATGGGAGGACCCGCGATCACGAGCCACGCCCCCAATTTCATCACTGAGGTGTCATGCCCAGCGCTCCGTGAGCCGCTGGCATGTCCCCTCTCCTCCTGTCTTCACTGAATAGACGCTGTGTGCATGCGTGCAGCATCTATTCACCGCTGCTCTGCCTAGCAGGAGCCTCCCAACTGCCCCCCCCCCCCCCCCACCGCGGGACACTGCGGCCCGCGGGTGGGACAGTCCCGCGAAAATTGGGACAGTTGGGAGGTGTGGTGGTAGCACACTGAGGCCGCAGCGCGTGAGCAGAATTAAAAAATAGCCCGTTTGTGATTTTTGGATGTCTGTACCTACCTCTGAATATCCCCCTTAGGACAGAAGGCATAGCTCTACTTCATACTTGCCTACTTTTCAAAAAGCATTTCAGGGAGATTGTAAAACAAGGCCTATGAGCGCAGTATTAAAGTGGACATACTATACAACGACTTAAGGGCCCTACACATTTACCGATTACACTGAAAGATATGAACAATCTCGTTCATATCTTTCAGTGTGTATGCACCAACGATGAACGATGCACGGCCCCGCGCTTATTCATCGTTGGTGCCGGCTCGTTTATGCATGCAAGCCAATATGAACAATATCGTCCATATTAGCATGCAGGGCTATGGGGCCGGGTGACGTTAGGGAGTGAAGAAACTTCACTCCCCCCGCCGCCGGGTTGTCCGTCAGACTATCGTCCGCCAAGCTACCGTGGTGGCCAATCGTCCAGTGTATAGGGCCCAATAGGCTGTGTACACACTTGGCGATATGCATCCGATATATAGCGTCCAATCCGGTGGATCGGATGATATATCGTTCTCATCGTCCAGTGTGTATTCACTATATCGTTAACAATGCGCGCTCCTGCGGTCGTTAACGATGTACAATATCTTTCGTTTTCACCTTGAAATGTAAAGCTATTGTACAAGACGACATGCGCCCGGATGAGAGGCAAACGATATCATTTAGCGTGTATGAACAACATTGTTTGCGGGAAAGTGGGGGGGGGGGGGGGAGAGGAGTCTTGCACGATGTCATATCTAATGTGCTATCAGCAAATGTGTACCCAGCCTTAGAGACGGGTCATAAAACTGACTTGCATCCAAATATAAACTAGTTTCCAAGTAGTTATAGTTTAGCACATATTATATATTAGAGATGTGTGTGGAGTCTCATGTTTTGGTCTCACAAAACCACCATCAAGGTGTTTTGGTCTGGAATTAAAATCAGAATCTTGGGTTTTAGAATTCTTGAAAATGAATAACAACAGCTAAAATCATAGGCGCGATGTAATGCGCTGCAATTTTTTACCCACATTCCAACTCGCACCTTCTTGCACTTTGAGACCCCTAAAATTAAGGGGTCCCCCCTCCTCCAGGCACCCAAGGGCCAGGGATGAAGCCCAGGGCTATCCCTGGCATCTGTGGATGGTGCGTGCCAGGCTGATAGCTATAAAATGTTAAAAATAAAGAAAGAAATATTGTCTTTTGCTGTGGAACTACAGGTCCCAGCAAGCTTCCACTGCATGCTGGTACTTGGAGAACCACAAGTACCAGTATGCGGGGCATTAAAGGGCCCGCTGGTACCTGTAATTCCACAACAAAATAAATATTCAAATAAACACACCGTCACAGTAAAATTTTATTAACACACACTTACACACTCATACACACTTACACATACTTACGTACATCCCACTCCGCCGTTCACGTCCCCTTCTCCAGTAGAATCCATTAGGGTACCTGTAAAAAAAAAATTATACTCACCTAATGTCCAGTGTAGATTGGTACTCTTCGTTCCATGTAGGCATCCAGGGCTTAAAAGAAAACAAACCAGAAAAAACCCGAACTACCAGATGTATAAACTGTATACAAAATAGACTGTAAATTTGTAAATAAGGCCTGCTTTTGTCCAAGAGGACTCAAGTCGCATTACATATGCATTACAGACACCATATTACAAAGGCCGTAGTCATCTTGGGTACACTACAGTAGTTACAATGAATGAACGGGTGGTCTTCAGTATGCTGCCGGATGGGATCCCGGCGACCAGCAAACCGGCGCCGGGATCCCGACCACCGGCATGTCGACACATATTCTCCCTCTTGGGGGTCCACGACCCCCCTGGAGGGAGAATAAATAGTATGGTGCCAAGTAGTGCGCCACCGAGTCCGCAAGGGGCTCATTAGCGCTCGCCCAGCTGTCGGTATGCCAGCGGTCGGGATCCCAGCGCCACTCATACTACACCCTGAATGAACACAGCACACCCACAGAAACATCATTTCCATAGATTGTTCATCCCACACATGGAAGCACCAGGCTAGGCAGCCACCTTGGGAACACTACTTAGGTTACATTGTGTGGGAACAGCAATGCATAGAGATATGGTTACACATGGACAGATACATTACATAGTAGAATATATAATATACATGCAACATGAGACCTACAGAATAATTGGTTCCACAATTTGTTCATTCCACACCCAAAAGTAACTGGTAAAGAAGCCAATTTGGGCGCTTATAGGTTACACTGGGTGAGGTAAGCAACATGTGGAGATATGACTACACTTTGGGAAGTTACAGTACAATGAACAAATTGCAATCGACAAATGGCAAGTTGCTCACAGAATCTTTAGTTCCGCACATTATTCCTCCTACCCACAAAATGACCTAGTGAGGCAGCAGTCTCAGGTGCAATGTACAGGTTACTACGGGTAGGATAAACAATACCTGGAATGTGATACATATTAGGGAACTACAAAATACAGAAGCGGAGATACTAGGGGGTATATTTACTCGATTAACAGTCCCTGGTTGTTTTTATTCTGTTGGTATTGGTTATTTAGCTTATGTTTACTAATGTGCAGGTTTTTAGAAGTGGAGAAGTTGCTCCATAGCAACCAATCAGATTCTAGCTATTATCTTCTAATAGGTGCTAGATAAATAAATAGAATCTGATTGGTTGCTATGGGTAACATCTCCACTTCCAAAAACCCGCACTTTAGTAAACATACCCTAAATAACCAATACCAACAGAATTAACACATCCAGGGATTGTTATTCTTGGGAGCACTAAATATTAAATTATGTAGCACAACAGTTGTTACACACATGCAAATTTGCAATGAAATAAAGCATCAGCAATAATTTTTTTAATGGAACACCCAAGTCAAAGTAGTACTGAGCTTAAAACATAAATTGCCAGGGCTTTGAGACAAATTTGCACCCCAGGAGGAGACACCATTTTTTCGGCATTTGAACTGCATTTACTTTGCCTGGAACAACATATTTTTCACTCTACCTATTGTATATACATTTTATTGTTTTTTTTTTAATGAAATACAGGCTTATTTTGGTGCAAAAGTTAAATAAACATCTTTTTTGTGGCTAATGTTATTAATGAACACACGTTCCCTATATCCTTAGGTACCTGATTATGAAGATCTGAATACCATAACTCTGGAAAAATTGGCTGTAGTCATGACCAGCAAAGTTAGGAGTACAAGTACCACCAGAGGCGTCACTTACTTTTAAAACACCCGGGTGGTCATTCCGAGTTGTTCGCTCGGTAAATTTTTTCGCATCGCAGCGATTTTCCGCTTAGTGCGCATGCGCACTGTCCGCAGTGCGACTGCGCCAAGTAAATTTGCTATGCAGTTAGGAATTTTACTCACGGCATTTTCATCGTTCTGGTGATCGTAGTGTGATTGACAGGAAGTGGGTGTTACTGGGCGGAAACTGGCCGTTTTATGGGTGTGTGCGGAAAAACGCTACCGTTTCTGGGAAAAACGCGGGAGTGGCTGGAGAAACGGAGGAGTGTCTGGGTGAACGCTGGGTGTGTTTGTGACGTCAAACCAGGAACGACAAGCACTGAACTGATCGCAGATGCCGGGTAAGTCTGGAGCTACTCAGAAACTGCTAAGAGAGGTGTAATCGCAATATTGCGAATACGTCGTTCGCAATTTTAAGAAGCTAAGATTCACTCCCAGTAGGCGGCGGCTTAGCGTGAGTAAATCTGCTAAAAGCAGCTTGCGAGCGAACAACTCGGAATGAGGGCCCCGGTGCGGTCGCGGGTGAAAAGGGGGTGTGGCTTCGCGGAAGGGGGCGTGGCTTCACATCCCGACCCCGTTTTCGGCACACTGTGGGTCCGGGGGATACGGGCTTCACCCGGAGACTGCTGAATCTTCAGTGCTGGCTTCTGCACTGTGACAGGAGCCGGGTTGCAGCATCCAGCTCCTGCCACTGAGCAGGAGCCGGCACTTTGGTGTCACCCCTCAGAGGGGAACACCCGGGTGCGGGCCGCACCCCCCGCACCCACGTTGTGACGCCACTGAGTACCACCATGGTCCTCCAATCACTATCGCCATCTCAGGACAGCGATAGCAGCATCTGAATTCACTTTTCTTCTATTCATTTATTTCACACTTTTTTTTTATTTAAATTAATTTGTTACTGGAAGCCCAGGAACAGCCTGGGGTGACTGTGGGTCACTTAGTAAATTTTCAAGTGTGTGTGTGTTACCTACAGTAGTTATAGAGCTGCCTGAGGCAGCCAGCAGGTGGCGCTCACAAGAAGACTCTCTATTAGTATGGCACAAGAAGGTCATATACGTAGGATAATGTATCTTACATTAACTATGTGGCATGTTGCAGCAACCCATCGCGGTGTACTGTCCGCATATTGCAACATTATGAAGTATTCAGAATAACATAGATTTTAAATATTTGGTCAAACAAATAGTCTACAGAATGTCCAAAAACACAGCAAAACTACACATGGAAGAATAGTTCAGTAGGATTAAAAGCAACAGTTTAATTATTACGGATGGGGGTTATGGGCCACTTATATCGCAGATCTTATAGCTGGTAACTGTATTATAAAAAAAAAGACAACCAAATCAAAGGGACTGCAATGCGCTCTTCCATGGCACTGAGTTACCTAACCTTTTTTGTTGACAGATGGGAGGAAGAAATGATCTGGAATAACAACCCTCACAAAGAAAATCTCATCATCTGGAAATGTTATATGGATGAGCTTCTGTTTATTTGGAATGGACCCAAGGATAAACTACACAAATATATCAAGCACATGGAAAATAATAACTATGGACTGGAATTCACGTTCCCAATAAGTAAGGAAATGGTGGTATACCTGGACCTTGAAATTTCCATTCTAGATAAATCTATCCACACAAGAACCCATACTAAGGTGGTAAGCAGTAACAGCATGCTAACAACTAAAAGCAACCATCATAAACATTGGACCCAGAATATACCAGGAGGACAATTTAGGCGAATTAAAAGAAATTGTTCGCAACAAAAGAACTTTTTTGAACAAACCAACCAAATCAAGCTACAGTTTCTGGAAAAAGGATACAAAGACCTTGAACTACAACAAGAATTGCACTAATGGAAAGAAAGGAACTAATCCAGTACAAGCAAAAATCAGACACAAATGAACTTCAGATGGCTTTAATCACGCAATATAACAGTCAACACTATTTCTTTGATGCAATTTTACAAAAGCATTGGCACATACTTCATTTGCATGAACATCTACACAAACTGCTCCCAGAAAACCACCAAATCACCTACAGAAAAGCATCTAAATCTAAAACAAGAACTAACAAAGAGTTGCATACCCCCGGAAGTATCAAATACAACAAAGACACCTTACTGTCTCAACTATATAGCTTGTAAATTAATTAAAAATAAATCCACCCAACCACTCATGGAATTTACATCAAGAAAAACTACAAGACAGTATAAAATAAAGGATTCCATTACATGTGACACAGAGGGCATTGTCTACTTACTAGAATGCCCGTGCAAATTACAAAATGTGGGCCAAACAAAAAGGAAGTTAAAAACACGAATTGGGGAACACATATACAATATAACAAAAGGATTACAGACACATGGGGGCAGGGGCGTCAGAACGTTTTTCAGTTGGGGAGGGCAAGATAAAATCTCAATTTGGAGCCCCTAATTAATGGCCACCTTAGACAGGTCAGTTGTACCTGTACGAAACTCTATGGAGTAGCAGTGAGTGAGTGACCCCGTATATACATTATGTCTGGTAGAGCTCCCTTACCCACAATATGCCCGGTAGAGGGCCTAATTCAGAACTGATCGTAGATGTGCTAAATTTAGCACATGTACGATCAGTTTCTCAGACATGCTGGGGACGTCCAGCACAGGGCTAGTCCACCCAGCATGTCTGGCTCTCCCCCTCCCCCCCCCCCCCCGCACGGGTGTGAAAGCATCGCATAGCGGTGATGATTTTGCACCTGGCTAGTATCTCCCTTCCAACGCAGACGCCGCGGCCCGCCCCCGCAACGGACCGGACACACCAGCGTTGTCTGGACCGCACCCAGCCAACGGTGTTCTTACGCCGTTGGCACGTCCTCTCCCGCCCCGCAACCACCTCTTTCTCTCAATCAGGCAGAGGTGATCGCAGCCCAGAGATGCTGTCAGCATTTCACTGGGCTACCAGGGTGCGTGCGCACTCCACAAAGGGATTCAGACTGTGATCACTGTCGCTGCAGCAATCCAGTCTAAATTACCCCCAAAGCCCCTTATATACATTATGTCTGGTAGGGCCTCTTACACACATTATGCCTGACAGAGCCCATTATATACACTGTAGAGCGTCCCCAGTGCCAGTTATACATATATGCCCCCAGTGCCAGATATACATATATGCCCCCAGTGCCAGATATACATATCTCCCCAGTTTCAGATATACATATATACCCCTGAGCCAGATATACATAAGTATATGCCCCCAGAGCCAGTTATACATACATGCCCCAGAGCCAGATATACATATATGCCCACCGCACATCACTGATATATGCCCCCAGAGAGGTAGATAGATATATATATTTTATATATATATATATATATATATATATATATCTACCTCTCTGGGGGCATATATCAGTGATGTGCGGTGGGCATATATGTATATCTGGCTCTGGGGCATGTATGTATAACTGGCTCTGGGGGCATATACTGTATGGATATCCAGCTCAGGGGTATATATGTATATCTGGCACTGGGAACATGTGTATAACTGGCTCTAAGAATATATATATATATATATACACACACACACACACACACACACACACACACACACACACACACACACACACACACATACACTCCTAGAGCCAGTTATACACATGTTCCCAGTGCCAGATACATATATGCCCCATGAGCCAGTTATACATAGGTCCCCAGTGCAAGATATACATATATGCCCCCAAAGACAATTATACATATGTCCCCACAGTGCCAGGGACACATACCCCCACAGAACGTTGGCTGGCCAGGCAGGCGGGCGGGCAATCAGGAGCGGGCGGCCCCCGCATTTTCAGTGACAGTCTCTCCCCTGCGACATCCGTGGCCGGCCCCAGCAAAGCTTGCGCATATGTAATGAGCGGCTTGACGTCATGACGCTCCGCCGCTCATTACATATGCGTGATCAGAGCAATACGGGAGGAGCAGCAGCACTGACTGTCACACAGTGACAGTCAGTGAATCGCGGTCCGCGGCTGAAGCGCCTGTTATGTGTGGCACCTATCTCAGCCGCGTACTGTGGCGGCAGGCGCCTCTCTCATGTTTGGGGGGAGCGAGCTGCCCCCTTGCCCCCTCCATTCTGACGCCTCTGCATGGGGGTATATTCAATTGAAGTCGGATCCATTCCGACATTCATTTGTCGGAATGGATCCGACTTGGGCTATTCAATGTCATCTCAATTCGACTTTTAAAAAAGTCGAATTGAGATGCAGGAGCTAGATGGGGAGAGCCACAGGTAGACTGGGCAGAGCAGCGCTACAGCAGTGGCTATATAGCCGCTGCTGTAGCGCTGCTCTCCCCAGTCTGCCCGCGGCTCTCCCCCGTCTCCCACCCCCCCGTCTCTGCCTCTCCCCCGTCCCTGCATCACAGCCGCCGCTCACGGCAGCGTCCACCCGGCTCCAGCAAGCGAGGTCTCGCTTGCTGGAGCCGGGTGGACGCTGATGTGAGCAGCGGCTGTGACACATCCTCCAGCGCTGCTCACCCCGTCTGCCCGCGGCTCCCCGTCTCCGGTGCTGCCCGTCTCCAGCACTGCCCGCCGGGAGTCTGGCTGCCCGCGGCTCTCCCATCTCCGGCACTGCCCGTCTCCAGCACTGCCCGCCGGGGGTCTGGCTGCCTGCGGCTCTCCCATCTCCGGCGCTGCTCTCCCCCCGTCTCCAGCACTGCCCGCCGGGGGGGGGGGGGGGGATCTGGCTGCCCGCGGCTCCCCCGTCTCCCCACGACTCTCCCCCCCTCTCTCCTCCACTAAGGTCCCTAATCTCAGTCCAACATTTTTTTATGTCAGACTGAGATGGTCGGAAACGGGACCAAATCCTGTCGACTTTGGCCCCGTTTCCCTCAAAAGTACGTGAGTCAGCAGCTATGCCGCCGATTCACGTACTATTCAACAAGTCGAATTCCCAGACTTGTTGAAAAAAAACAGCTGGGATTGAATAGGTCGAATCACGATTCGACCTTAAAAAGTCGAAAACTGACGTCTTTTTGACAGACGGTAGCTTGACACCAATTGAATATACCCCATAGTGTCTCTAAACACTTTTATTACCATCACCATCAAAATCCGACAGGTATAAAATTCTGTAGCATCCAAAAAGTACAGGCAAATTGGAGAGGAGGAAACATTTCTAACTCATTAAAAAAGAAGGAAACAGAATGGATCTTTAAATTGAAAACACTATAACCGTCAGGATTAAACGTGGACATCAAATGAAAGGTCTTTCTTAAATAAAAAATAAGATCTCACATTTTGAAACCTCTTTGATAAATTCATTATTTCCCATAGATATAGATCTAATTTTTATAACTTTTAACCAAACATTTGGTATACAAATATTTTGCGCAACACACATATATCTCAACCTCACATAATCTTCAATTTTTATTTAAGTTTGAGCATAATACCTAAAACAATAGGAGAGCCATGTGCTAACCACCGTTTTTTTTATTTTATTTTTTACAAACTTTGGAAAAGACTTCCGTTTTTTTAACAAAAGGAACAATAAAGTTTTTTTACCTTAAAAGAAAGAAGGCACTGAATCTGCGCCATGCTTGAGAAAGGGCATGCAGCCCAAAACGCTTTGGGGCCCAACTGACATATAACCAGAAGACCAGGTCTCTAACTACAAAGCACGCTGCACAGCCCACGAGAGCGGTGGCTGGAGCAGGGACCCGCCAAGAAAGTAAGCCAGAGTATCGCAAAAGATCAGGTTGGTAGCATAGGGAATGTTAGTTTCCAAACCACTACAAAAAGCATTATTGTGGAGCCCTCCAACTACCTGGACATCATACCTATCCCAGCCAAAGAGCTGTAAACATTAAAGTTTTTTCTTTTACAGGTTTTACGCTCCATGCTGTTTACACTGACATAACACAGCACTGCATTTCCTTAGGAAACAGTATCTGTTCCTTTGGATACAGTTTACATTTTATTATTACTGTAACAAGCACTCTGCAACTGTTTCCATTTACTCTAAATCATGGGGCTAATTCAGACCTGATCGCTAGGCTGCGTTTTCGTACAGCCTGCGATCAGGTCTAAACTGCGCATGCGTATGCACCGCAATGCGCAGGTGCAATGCACGGGTACAAAGTGGATCGCCGCTTAGCGATGGCTTTGTGCAAAGAATGCATTCGCACGGGCGATCGCAAGGCAATTGACAGGAAGAGGGCGTTTGTGGGTGGCAACTGACCAGTTTCAGGGAGTGGTTGGAAAAACTCAGGCATGTCCAAGCGTTTGCAGGGCGGGTGTCTGACGTCAATTCCCGTCCTGGACAGGCTGATGTGGTCGCAGCAGCTGAGTAAGTCCTGGGCTGTGCAGAGACTGCACAAGATCTGTTTGTACAGCTCTGCTACACATGCGTTCGCACACTTGCACAGCTAAAATATACTCCCCCAGTAGGCGGCGACTATCTGATCGCAGCGCTGCAAAAATCGCCTGCTAGCGATCAAGTCTGAATTAGGCCCTCTATTCAGAGCAGCTCATACAAAGCAAAACCCAGCAACAGCGCTGTTTTAAACACATCTAAAGCTATAAAAAAATAAGCAATGAAACTATGCATTGTGAACAGGAGTAATTTTTTTACAGTGAAAAACACATATAAAGGGAGTCAACCACATACAAGTATGTATCATTTTTTTATGAGTTTGCTTCATTATTAAGGTTATGTACAATTAGTATTTTTTTTTTAGTTTAAGGAAGGCTTGCATACGATTATAGAACATAATGCTGAAAAAGGGTAAAATCTTATTATTTTTTCCACGTGTTTTAGTGGTAAGCGACACACTGATTTTACTTGTTAGCTGCAGTCTTTGTTTTTTGGTGTGCTGAAGTCCTTTGTACATTCTTGTCACACTGCATACTCCCTTCTGGAGAGGAGATAAATGAAGTAGTGAAGTACAATTACAACTGTGACAAGACATACAAGCACAGGTACAAACCAGTGATGTGCGGTGGGGTGAGGCAGAGCCTTTCTCTGGCTCTGGTACTAGCCAGTGCCTCCTGAACCATTTACCTCATTGCACGTCCCTAGTACAAACCCATACACGTGGGTGAGAAGACAGCAAGGGATTCAGCATGACAACACTGTCGGGACAAGGGAGATGTATATGAGGCATAAGGGGAGAGGACCCTGCACGTAAGAGTTTACGTTTCTAGAGAACCTACTAAGTCTACAACTAAATGAGGGACAAAAATTTGTAATTATAAAAAAAAAACTCCTTGTACAGTATATTATGAGGTTTCCAAGTTACAATAATGGAGTGAAGATAAAATAGCAAATGTTATGATAAGAACACGCTGCTTTAAGAACCGACTTTGGAGAACATTTACTGCATATCTTACATTTTTTATGGCTGCATTAAATTATCATGACAAATCATTATCTATGTGGCACTACTCTGCTTTGAGCGCAAACAAGATATTAACCCTAATAGGTCTCTTCCCTCTAATACAGAAATGATTACATAAAACGTAACAACAATTGCCAAACTCTAATGGATACACAAAAATTAGTTAAAACAGAAGTGGCAGATGCAGAGCTGAATGTGAATTGCTCCCCAAAACTGACGCATTTTGCATTCATCAAAAAAAGCCCCAATTATGACTATATGCAAAACAGCAGCATAAAAATGAGGGAGGGTAGAAATCACTGAGGTCTCCACCAATTCCTATTCATAGTATCCACTTACTATGGGCCTGATTTATATTTGTGCACTTTGCCGATGTTTTAGCGGAGCTATTCTTTGGTACTGTGTATGCGTGAAACGCAAAGGAAAGTCTCACAGCACATGCACAAACTGTAGTTTGAGATAATTTTGAACATAACTTCTGCACTCATCGGTGGTGAAAAAGGATGGAGTAGTTCTAATATAAAGTTCAAAAATTATCTCTTTGCTGGAGATGGACTAGGATGAGTCAGTTCAGACCAACTTCTTACTTCTATTCTTTAGTTTAGTAGTTGGAGGTAGTGGCAGGCGTACCGTACTCACGTTCAGACGTGACGTTCTCCTCATATAAAGGTATCTTTAGGTTCTTGTATCTGCATGGACTTCCGAGGATCTTCTCATCCGAAGGGTGATATATAAATAACTCTATACATGGCCCCAACTCTGCAGGGTACAGACAACAGGAGTCCCACAGCTTTGATGTCTCCAACCAGGGCGTCAGAGGATGGAGCATGAGCTCACATGGTTTATTGATGCTTCTCTGGCAGAGCTTCTAAATGTAGTTCTCTCCCAATTTGACCCTCTCCAGGAGGGACACAATGCTCTGCTTCTGGAATTTTCTCTTTGAAGAACCTAAAGATACCTTTATATGAGGAGAATGTCACGTCAGAACTTGAGAACGGTACGCCTAACACTACCTCCAACTACTAAATTAAAGAATAGAAGTAAGAAGTTGGTCTGAACTGACTCATCCTAGTCCATTTCCAGCAAAGAGATCATTTTTGAACTTTATTCTAGAACTACTCCATTCTTTTTCACCACCGATGAGCGCAGAAGTATGTTCAAAATTGTTTTGTATTAATGTTTCCTTGGTTGTGGAGTGACAACCATTGAACATTTCCACTGCAGCTCTCTGAGGCGCAGCAGTTCTCTATCCATCCAATTTTTGTAGTCTGAGATAGCCAAAGGTCCTGAGAAGGCCTCTGCAATCCATAGGTATTTCTGGGAGGAGACAGAGAGGTGGTTGAAAGTGATTTTAAAGAGAGGATGGTCCCTGGAAATATTATGGAAGTTCCACGGGAGTGTCTGCAAATGTGGCTATGTTCCTAAATGCAGCACCACAGATTTTGACCATGCGATTTCCCTTGAACTCCCCAGAGCCCAGATAGGACAGATTTTGACTATCTGTACTTTCAATTTTGTCTATGCGAGTTTGAATACGCGCCAATTTTGACTATACTTTGTACTACAGCAGATACAGTAGTACACTAGATAGTGAAGATTGACTTGCCTGCACAGTCTATCTAGCCTTGCGATACCGACTCCACGGGAGTGCGCATCGGGATCGAATCAGTATAGCAAGCTGCCTAACACCTTGAGATATGCACTAACTTTCCTTAAGATTTTGACTACATAGTCAAAATCTTACAGATTTATCTCACCGTGTGTAAACGCCTTCACTCATAGTTGCCTCAATAGTGGGATGGTCTCAATCCCTGGCAGATCTGCACACTACGCAGATAGGAACATTTGCAGAGTCCATCGCAGTTATTTAGGTGGGGAGTCTGTAGGCAGGCATTAGTATATTTTCATACATAAATTGCGAATGCAATCGCAGCTGCAACTATGAATCAACTATTATGCAATTAGTTCTGACACTGTTTTCTAGTCAGATACTAAGCATAAAACAGATAACGTTTAATTTTTAGATAAAGCTAAGACAAACTTACAGATTGAAACAATTTCTCATTTTACAAAACATTTACATGCAAAAGGTACACTCAGGGCCGTTTCTTGGGGCAGGCGAGCAGTACAACCGCACTGGGCGCCCGCCGCGGCACTAACTGTGGATCCCTGCTTCCCCCTACTATTTCTCCCCGAGTAACTCGCTTGGGGGGCGGAGTTTCACGGAATGACGCGGTTGCGTCGTTACGTCACGACGCAACCCCGTCACTCCGCGAAACTTCCCCCCCCAAGCGGAGTACAGAGGGGGATCCAAGTTAGGAAGAGGGAAAGGCCGGCGCGAGGAGCAACTGGTGAGGCGGGCCGAAGAGCGGTAATCGCCTCTGTAAGTATTCTCTCTCTCTCAATGTGTAAAATGGGGACACCTGCCGTAATGTGTGAAATGGGGACTCTTGCCTGCCGTAGTGTGGGGATTAAATGTATCAAGGGCATTGCGGTATGTGGCATAATATGGTGCAGGGGGCATTACTGTGTGGGGCTTAATATGGTAGAATTTTTTTTTTCCTGTGGTGGTCGTGATCTGTTGGAGCAGGGTCAAAAACTGGATTGTGAGGTAGTCTTTTCAGAAGAGGCCACATCCATTTAGATGAGGCCACGCCCCCTTGCTGGGCGCACGTTTTTTTTTTTAAATCTAGGTGTGTGTGGGGGGGGGGGGGGGCACATTTTTTATGTCATGGGGGGCGCATTTTTTTATGTCATGGGGGGGCGCATTTTTAAATCTCGCACTGGGAGCCAAATTGGCTAGAAACAGCCCTGGGTACACTAAATGCAGGATTAAGAGCAAATAATCTTCTGTATATGTTTGAATACAGTATTCTGCCATACTGCATATTGTCTATTGACAGCTGTACATTCACTTGATTTTAAAAGGTATTAAGGATGGTAAGACGTCATTCAGTCGCGGTGGAAAATCTTGCTGCTGGCTACGATCTGTCAGTTTGTCAGATAATAGGGTGACTGCACTAATAGGCCCCATGTCATTGGCCATATTTTGCTTCAGCTCAAAGGATCAAAACAATTTGTTCATCCATGTGGTAAAGCCTCTGTATTTGCAGCTTAATTACATCTTTTAAAGAAATACCTTGATGTGTCGCAGTATCATTCCAAGTAGGTCAGACTCTTCTGTAAAAAAACAAGATCACCCTTGAAATTGTTTCTATCAAATGCCTGAGGAGCCTGTGCTGGGATTTCAGACTTCATAACATACAGTACGGTTTCATTTTCCCAAGTATACTTACTGTGTGATACACAAAGTTTGTAGGATACATACTGACCTTCAGATGATACGCTGTTGGTGTTGCACTGGTGGTATCGCTGTGAGAAATGGGCCAATATTCGTTCTCTTTCTTGCGTTTCACCCATAAGAGCCAATTCTTTCAAAAACATTCTACGATTATAAAAAAACATACATTTTCAAGTAGTCTTAAGCTTCTTATTTTATACCCACAGTATGCAATAAAAATCCATATATTTATATGGTTTCCATATTCTGGTGAAAAATGTCTTCCATATTCTGATGCAGGTTTCCTTATTCAGGTGCAACACTTTTAAAATTGCAGCACCTCTCACAATAAATGTGTCCTGCTCAAACTTAAAAACAACAAAAAAGCTCAGGCACCCGTAGGATGCCTTACGCAGACTAGGGCCACAGAAAAAAAAATGGTACGATTTTTGAAAGAAGCCCATGATCATATTATTTATGGATGTGGAGATCTCATTTAAAAAACAAACACAGTCAGCAGTTTTTCTCATATGGAGCTGCAAAGGCTAAAAAAAGACAAGCCACCCATCCCAGAGCTGAGGAGTAGGGCACAACTAATGAAACACCATGGAGATGACACATTGTCGTCTGTGCACAGAACAAGGGCAGCAGAGTTCTTTGAATGGAAAACCTTAAAAAATCTTAAAAAAACTCCAGATTGAAAATTCTAACTATTAAACCAATTAAAAAAAAAAAAATATTAGTAATGATTACAGACAGGTTTAGTGAGACAGAAAAATACCTTCTGAATTTTAAGTAGAGGTGCGTGGTTTGGATTTACTTAGATCTTAAAAATGACATTTTATTGGCTATCCAGCTGTCACATGTTTTGGATAGCCCATAAGAAAAATTGGGATAAATCTGAACACTAGTTTGGCTTTAAGAACTGGGTAAATGCAAACCTGCACATCTCTAATTTTAAGACAGTAAAGCCTTTATTTAGGTTTTTTTAATCATTTTAAGCATAGATTTATGCAGCTTCTGTGCAGGTTCGACCTATAAATGTAAAGCAACACTAATATAAAGTGCACATGTATGGGAATACTAGGGCAGAGACAGGTACGATATCAATGTAGACAAGAACACCCACATCTGAATTGGGGGAGGGTGTGGGGATGGATTAGAGATACGAGTGCCCAAAGCAATTGTCCTACTTCGCTAATAATAATCCAATCCTGGTTGAACTACTACTGTATGGCTCTCACAATAGCTGCACCCCATTACTGCTGCAGTTTCACCTTTGCTTATAGCTCTAGATGCCGCCTACTACGTGCCTCCCGAATTCTACACCCTCTCATTCTAAACACACACACACACACACACACACACACACACACACACACACACACACACACACACACACACACACACACACACGCTGCAAAAACATATTTTAAGGCTCACATATCACCCAATTCTGGAAAGTTATGAATAGTGCAGCTCAGATTTCATTTTAAAGCTGTCTTGGCTGGGAATCATACATTCACAACTTCAAAAATATCCCTGGATTGCTGCAGGCAATGAATATTGATCTTATACTTTTTTTTATCTAGCTTACGATTTCTTCATAACCACCACAAACCCCTGGTCCTTAGCCTTTTTTTTTATAGAAGAAACAGGGTAAGTTGAACAAAAAGACTGGGGAACCAATGGGGGAAAATGGAGCTATATTTACTCAAACTGTGACATTTTATGTGTTTGCAATTACCTTCTTATACTATTGTGCATCTGCACATATAAACTGGTTTTAAATTTACAGTGCTGTTTGACTGGACTGTCTGTATTACGCATGCAGAATAAATCACACATTTGGTTCATACAGATGCGGTAAACAGTGTTTTTATAACAAAAGCATAATTTCTTGCACTTACATTAAGTGGCAATCATCAATTAAATGATTGTCGCTTTATAAAAAGTACAAGTTCAGCCGGGAACCTGCACCTGCAGCCAACTCAGACTTTATTACATCTGGCCCCTGGTATGCGAACAGGTGTATAAGAAAAACAAGCTGAATAACATGTATCAAGATAAAAGCATTAAGAACTTTGGGCTGTATCCTATCACATGCAGTAATTTACCACACGGTAATAATGGGCTTTTTAGCCCAATAATGCTATTGTTAAAATAATAGTAATAAAATTAAAAATAATAATATAAAAATGCTATCGGGCTATCCAATTACAGCCATTTTTTTACCGTACAGTAAAGCAGTCGTTATTTGCCGATAAAACATGAAATCTGTGATAAAACTGAGGACCCATTTGATACCATCTCATAACGGGTCTCCTTGGGCTGGTTATCGGGGACTCTGCTTTGTGTTCCTGAGGCACATGAAGCATAATTCCTGATGAATTTCTCGTTTGCAGGGCTAATTGGATAGCACTGTGGGAATCCTTTAGCGGCAGTAACTCACCGCAGCTAATAGAATACTGCCCTTTGTATTACAATTATTATTTTTATTATCCTTTATTGATATGACGCACAATGTTCCGCAGCGCCCAATTACAGAGTACATATGCACATAATCATAACAGGAAAACAGTGACTTACAGTTGAAGACAATATAGGACAAGTACAGGGTAACTAAGCATAACTACATCAGTAGACGACACTGAGATTAGTATCAAGGTGGCCGAAAACAGCATGATTTGGGCATTTGAGGATTATGAAAGTAATAAAAGGATAAGCACATGAGGGAAGAGGTCCCTACTCATGAGAGCTTACATCCTAAAGGGAAGGGGCAGACAGACAGGGGTGACACTGATTGGGTAGACCGGGCGTGGGACAGAGGGTTAGGATGTGATTTCTCTGGGTTTGGTGAAGAAGTGGGTCTTAAGAGCCCGTTTGAAGTTCTGTAATTAGGTGGAGAGTCTGAGGGGGAGAGGTAGAGAATTCCAGAGTAAGCGAGCAGCACGTGAAAAATCTTGGAGGTAGGAGTGGGAGGAAGTAATCAGAAGACAGGTGAATCGGCGTACATTAGCAGAGCAAAAAGGACAGGTGGTAGAGTAAAGGGAGATAAGGTCAGAGATGTAAGTGGGAGAGGAGAGGGTGAGTGCTTTGTAAATGAGTGTGAGAATTTGAATTGGATTCTGAAAGGGAAGGGAAGCCAGTGAAGGGCTTGTAGGAGGGGGGAGGTGGATGTAGTGCATTTGGTGAGGAAGATGAGCCGGGCTGTAGCATTGAGGATAGATTGGAGTGGAGAGAGGTAATTGTCAGGGAGGCCAGTTAGGAGATTACAGTAATCCAATCTGGAAATAATCAGTGTGGATAATGATCTTGGTGGCATCCTGGGTGAGAGAGGGTCTGATCCTGGAAATGTTTTTGAGATGAAAATGGCAGTTTTGTGAGAGGTGCTGAATGTGTGGTTTGAATGAGAGGGAGGAGTCAAGGATTACGCCACAACAGCGTACTTGGGGGCTAGAGGAGATAGTCGTGCCATCAATGGATAATGAGAGTTTGAGAGGTGAGGTTGTGCGGGAGGGTTGGAAGATGATCAGCTCAGTCTTGGACATGTTGAGTTTAAGAAATCGCTGGGACATCCAGGAAGAGATAGCAGAGAGACAGTTGGAGATACGAGTGAAGACAGCCGGGTTAGAGATCAGGGAAGGAAAGGTAGAATTGAGTGTCATCAGCATAGAGGTGATATTGGAAGTTAAAAGAACTAAAGAGTTCACCTAAAGAGGATGTATAGAGAGAGAAAAGGAGAGGACCAAGAACAGAACTTGGGGTAGACCAACAGTTAGTGGAAGTGGGGGGGAGATAGCGTCATGAGAGGAGACAGAGAAGGAACGATCAGAGAGGTAGGAGGACAGCCAGGAGAGGGCAGTATCATGCAGACCAAGAGTGAAGGATTTGCAGAAGGAGAGGGTGGTCCACAGTGTCAAAAGCAGCAGAGAGGTCAATAAGAATAAGCATAGAGTAGTGGCCAATAGATTTGGCTGCATGGAGGTCATTGCAGACTTTTGTGAGGGCAGTTTCAGTGGAGTAGAGAGAGCAGAAACCAGACTGGAATGGGTCCAGCAGTGAGTGGGAGGAAAGAAAGGCAGTGAGGCGGTTATAGAAAGTATGCTCAAGGAGTTTAGAGGCAAAAGGGAGGAGGGAGATGGGTTGATAGCTGGAGAGGGTGTTTGGATCAAGGGTAGGTTTTTAATAATAGGGGAGACAAGAGCATGCTTGAAGGCAGTGGGGACAGTGCCTGATGAGAGGGAGAGATTGAGAAGGTGGGCAAGATGGGAACAGGCAGAAGGAGAGAGGTAGCGGAGGAGGTGGGAGGGGATAGGGTCAAGTTGGGAGGTGGTGGGTGGGAAGGAATAGATGAGGGCCATGATTTCCAGATACATGGGAGAAAGATGTCAGAGTTGGTAAGAGGGAAGGGGATGGGTGGCAAGGGATGGGTGGTGGCTGGTTGCTGGTCTGGTGGGATGTGATGTACTGACGTATGTAGTCAATCTTGGATGTAAAATAAGTGGCAAAGTCAAGAGCATACAATGAGGATGGTAGAGGAGGTGGTAGTGGGCAAAGGAGGGAGTTCACAGTGGCTAAGAGGTGCTGGGATTTGGAAGACAAGTAGAGATGAGAATTTTGAAGTATGATTGTTTAGCGAGGAAAAGGGCAGACTTCAGTGCATAAATTTAAAATGGAGGAAGTCTTCCTTAGAGCGTGATTCCCTCCACTGTCGCTCCGCAGTACGTGACCATTTTTGAAGATATCTGGTGCATTTGTTGTGACAGGGTTGAGGTGTTGATCTGCGAGGGTGAATAGTGGTTGGTGGAGTGACAGAGTCAAGAGCAGAAGTAAGAGATGCATTGTATAGGGATGTGACTTGTTCAGGGCATGAGAGAGAGAGAGAGAATAGGAGAGAGAAGTGAGTCGAATAGGGAGGATAGTGATGGTAGCCTTAGGAAGGAGAGAGGGGGAAGCTGAGATAGATAAGTTGAAAGAGAGCAGGTGGTGGTCAGAGAGGGGAAAAGGGGAATTGGAGAAATCAGAAATATCACAGCAGTGAGTGAGTGAAAACCAGATCCAGTGAGCACCCGTTCACATGGGAGGGTGAGGTGGTCCACCTGGAGAGACCAAGTGAAGAGGTGAGGTTAAGGAGTTTAGAGGCAGGTGATTTTGTGGCGTTATCGATAGGGATGTTGAAATCACCTAGGATAATGGAGGGAATGTCAGAAGAGAGGAAGTGAGGCAGCTAGGAAGCAAAGTTGTTGAGGAATATGGTGGACGGTAGAGGACAGCAACTCGAAGATTAGTAGGTTGGTAAAGGTGTATCACATGGACCTCAAATGTAATGAATGTAAGGGATGATTCTGGAGGTATAAGTTGGTATGTGTAGCTGGAGGGTAAAAGGACCCCAACACCACCACCATGGCATCCCCCGGGTCAGGTCAATCACCATGAAGAGAGCTGCAAACAAGGTAAAAAGGAAAACGCTTTGGGCAGTATGTTGAAAACTATCAATTTAAATTTTTTTTTTAGATTTGCCCAGAATGCACTTAAATATTATAGACATAGACCCCAAACCTGTATATAATTTACAGTATGTTATGTTGTGATTATGTAATCTACTATATAATAGCGAAAATCCGTCCTTCTGTCTTTCTATACAAATCCATAGTTCACAAGCAAAGATCATGTAATGTTACATACGAGCGTATTAAAACACGGCGGAGGCAACTAAAACAATTAGAAATCCCTAGCACCCCTAGGGGGGGAGACAGCAGCACAGAGTATATCAGGAGACAGCATAACTCCGGAATTGCTGGAGCAATGTATTCAAAAATTGGTACACATATGCCTTACAATCTGTAAACAAACACTGTGGGGGGAGACACCCCTATCACCCATAGGGGTGAGGTAGCAGCACTGAGTATTTCAGCAGACAGCATAACTCTGCAATGCCTGCAGCAATTTACAACAAACTTGGTACACACATGACTTTCACTGTGGAAACAAACACTGTGGGGGTCAGACACCCATAGCACCCCTAGGGGTGGGACAACAGCACAGAGTATTTCAGGAGACAGCATAACTCCCGAATGCCTGGACCAATTTACAACAAACTTGGAACACATATGACTTAAAAGCTGGGAACAAACACTGTGGGGGTAAGACACCCCTAGAACCCCTAGGGGTGAGGCAGCAGCACAGAGTTTTTCAGCAGACAGCATAACTCTGGAATGCCTGGAGCAATTTACACCAAACTTGCTACACAAATGTTATGCACACCAGTGCCAGCAGGAATGTACTGGTGTCTGAACGGAGAGGGATGCAAAACAAATGAACTCACAGACAGACTGGGGAATATGACATTACATACATAGAAGGTGATAGGGTAACAAAATAAACACAAAGTGAACAGAGAAGCCCAAAGGCTAAGAAACTGGGTGTCTCCCTAGTATTAGGAATGCTCAGATGGAAAGAAGCGAGATGTTGTGATTTAATACGTAGAGAACCCAAAATGCTGTTGCTAAGGGCAACAGCAAACCCCTAAAGGGTTACCAACGGGTGTGGCAGTAAACTCCTTGGTCAGAGATGGAATAATAGACACAAGGAGAGTCTCCACAATCCTAGTCCTCACTTGCAGTGCACTGGTTCAGCTTACTGCCACTAAACTGACACCTGAACACCTTGCACAGTGAGAAAGGATTTTGGCAGGCAAGTCTGAGAATACAGCCGCAAACCTGCTAGGTTCACAGAGTAGCAAAAGAACCCCAGCAGGTTAAACGACTGACTCCAGTCTTACCGCTAGGTCTGGATTGGCAGAGTGTAATACCAAATCCCAAGGCCTATTTGCAGTAAGCAACAAACAAATACAAAGTTTACACAGTACTAGCTAGCTTTCAGGAACTGACTAACCAACAAAGATTCAGCAGCATCTGCCTAACCTGAGAAGAGGGTTTATATAGCAGGTGCTGTCCACGCCCCACTCAGACCTCACAGACTGTGAGCACAAAAACCAGCACCGGATCCCCTGCCGTGCACAGAGCCTGTAACCACTGCACAGCAAAAGACCCGAACCGGAGTATCAGCTACGCTCAGGTTACTCCGCTAGCACTTGTCTCCCGGTTGCCATGACGACGTGGCAGCACAGAGCAGGAGACCCTAACAACAAATGACTTACACTCTGGGAACAAACACTGTGAGGGTAACACACCACTAGCACCCCTAGGGGTGGGCCAGCAGAGCACACTATAGCAGGACATACATGATATGTCAGTGATGACAGGGCTGCATGTGACAGGGCCAGTGACATGATGTGAGGAGGGGAATGGAGGTAGCACAAACCCACACACTGAGAGTTATATAGTGGAAGTAGCACGGTCCCCCAGCAGCACAGAGTATATCAGGATATATATAATGTGCTGTACTATATAAGAAACTGTAAACATTTTTTATAATTTCACAGGAGCACTGACATGATGTGAGGAGGGGAATGGAGGCAGCAGGAAGCCACAGACTGAGAGTTGTATAGTGGGAAGAGCAGGGTCCCTTGGGGACCAAAAAGGGGTCCGACCACTACACAAAGTGCGTCAGGGAAGCAAGATATGCCTATATACTAGATCTCCAACCAATGTAAATTAACAAACAACTATCATTCTATTTTACCATCCTCATCCCATAGCAAAGCACGGGTATTCAGCTATCTACAATGTTATTTATACTCTGTGTTTAATATTTACATTTATTTTTGTAAACAGACATTCTTACAATCCCGGGCAACACCGGGTACTCCAGCTAGTGATATAATAAAGGGAATTTAGTTCATGTTTATGCTCCGGTCAATGAGCTTGAATATTTGCATTAGTGGATTACAAATCAGCCAGCCATGTGTCAGCAGAGATCCTTTACATAAATATTCATTAGGATTATTGAAATATTTATACAGAGTATGTTTCATTTTCAAACAAATCCAGTATGATTGGTGAATTGGAAGATATTCCTAAATAAGTAAAAATGAAGAACTACACAGATTTGAAATTGAGGTCATTTAGTGCAGGTGAATTTATTGTGACCATACTGTACATCAGCAATCACAAAAAAATAATTCTGAGTATTTTTCCAGCTGATTCTCCAATATGTACCCGTACATTCCAGATATTTTACAGTGATTCTCAGATCATTTTCATCTAAAAATCATATCTGTAAATTATGAAAGTGCCCATTTTAATAGAAAAATACTAATAACCGTCCTCAAATTGGCTAATGGTTACCATCCATAAGCAATCCAGATTGGTTGATAAAAGCCAGCATATAGGACAACCAGATTTTCATATTCTGATCACTTTTTGGTCGGAATCGGCAATTGAGGAACCCCATACATTGCCGATTTTTTTTACACAGTAATTTGCGAAACTCAGAATTGCCCCAACTGATTGCTCATCTATGCAGGGTTTAGCCAGAACATTGTAGGCCTCATAGCAACATTCTGAAGAGGCCCCTACCCCCTTGCAGAGAGACACCTCTTTTAACAGTTGTTCATTATATGCCCCATTGCAGTGCCCTAGTGTTAGGGTCTCCTGCCCTGTGCTGCCACGTCGTCATGGCAACCGGGAGACAAGTGCTAGTGGAGTAACCTGAGCGCAGCTGATACTCCGGTTCGGGTCTTTTGCTGTGGTTATAGGCTCTGTGCACGGCAGGGGATCCGGTGCTGGTTTTTGTGCTCACAGTCTGTGAGGTCTGAGTGGGGCGTGGACAGCACCTGCTTTATAAGGCCTCTTTTCAGGGTAAGCAGATGCTGCTGAATCTTTGTTGGTTAGTCAGTTCATGAAAGTTAGCCAGTACTGTGTAGCTTTGTATTTGTTTGTTGCTTACTGCAAATAGGCCTGGGGATTTGGTATTACACTCTGCCAATCCAGACCTAGCAGTAAGACTGGAGTCAGTCGTTTAGCTTGCTGGGGTTCTGTTACTACTCTGTGAACTTAGCAAGTTTGCGGCTGTATTCTAAGACTTGCCTGTCTAATCCTGTCTCACTGTGCTAGGTGTCAGGGGTCAGTTTAGTGGCAGTAAGCTAAAACCTGTGCACTGCAAGTGAGAAATAGGATTGTGGAGACTCTCCTTGTGTCTATCATTCCATCTCTGACCAAGGAGTTTACTGCCACACCCGTTGGTAACCCTTTAGGGTTTTGCTGTTGCCCTTAGCAACAGCATTTCGGGTTCTCTACGTATTAAAACACAACATCTTGCTTTTTCCATCTGTGCAGTTCTAATACAAGGGAGATACCCAGTTCCTTAGCCTCTGGGCTTCTCTGTTCACTTTGTGTGTATTTTGTTACCCTATTACCTTCTGTGTACGTTATGTCATATTCCCCAGTTTGTCTGTGAGTCCATTTATTTTGCATAACAGTTCAAACACCAGTACATTCCTGCAGACACTGGAGTGCATAACAGTTCTGACACCAGTACTTTCCCGCAGGCACTGGTGTGCATAACATATTCAGCAGCCAACATATTCAGCAGACTAATACTCCTGTTGAAATTTTTTGGGAATATGGAGCATACCCCTCAAAATACGTTGCAACAGGTGGTCGATCAGGTGCAGGTCCTGACTCGACAATTTAATGATTTGTCCATTAAAATGCACACCTCCCAGGCTGCTGGCGGAGCTCCCGCAGCAGCAGCACCTGCAGGGGTTAAGGAGCCGAAAGTAAATCTCCCGGATCGTTTTTCTGGAGATCGCTCGCAGTTCTTTTGTTTCAAGGAGAGCTGCAAGCTATACTTCCGGCTTAGGCCTCAGTCTTCTGGGTCGGAGATTCAGCGGGTGGGCATAGTGATTTCCTTGCTACAAGGAGACCCACAGGTCTGGGCATATGGGTTGCAGCCTGACTGTCCGTCGCTTAAAAGTGTTGATGCTTTTTTTACGGCACTGGGCATGTTGTATGATGACCCTGACAAGACGGCCTCAGCCGAGGCTCAGATTTCGATCCTTAAGCAAGGGCGAAGGCCAGTTGAGGTTTACTGTACGGAGTTTCGGAGGTTGGCCCATGATACCCAGTGGAATGACCCAGCCCTGAGACACCAGTACCGAAGAGGTCTTTCTAACCAGATAAAGGACCAACTGGTACAATATCCCTTGCCTGATAGCTTGGATCAGCTCATGCAGTTATCCATCCGGGTGGATAGACGGCTGAGAGAGCGTAGGCTTGAAAGGGAGACTGAGATTTCCTTCCTTCCCAAGGGAACCTCAGACTCTGAGGAATTTTCTGAGGAGCCTATGCAGATTGGGGCTACCCGCCTCTCCTCGCGTGAGAAGACGCGGAGGAGACAGCAGGGGTTGTGTTTGTACTGTGGGAATAAAGGTCATGTGGTAGTATCATGCCCAGAAAAGCCGGAAAACTTCAGGGCCTGAGGGTGATGGGAAATATCCTGTCAGGCCAGAAGTCAGAATTTCCCAAGAAGACTTTTATCATTCCGGTGACCTTGAAGATCCTCGGTCAAACTGTCAAGACTGAGGCCTTTGTGGACAGTGGGGCCGACGGGGTTTTTATGGACCGCCAATTCGCCCTGAAACACTCTGTTCCCTTAGTACCCTTGGCATCGGAAATTGAGATTTGTGGGTTAAACGGGGAACCATTATCCCAAGGTAAAATTACCTCTTGCACTAGCCAGATTTCTTTGTTTATTGGAGCCACACACTCTGAAAAATTGTCCTTTTATGTGACTGTCTGTACTTTTGCCCCATTGGTGTTGGGGTTACCCTGGTTAAGGGCCCACAATCCTCAATTTGACTGGGTCTCTGGGGAGATTCTTAGTTGGGGTACTGATTGTTTCAGGAGTTGCTTGAGCCTTCCAGTCAGGCTCTCGCAGCTAAGTTTGCCAGGATTGCCAGGGTGTTATGCAGATTTTGCGGACGTGTTCTCCAAAAAAGTTGCAGAGGTACTACCTCCCCATCGCCCCTATGACTGTGCCATTGATTTGTTGCCAAATGCTAAGCTTCCCAAGAGCAGGTTGTACTCCCTGTCACGTCCTGAGACTCAGGCTATGGCAGAGTACATTCAGGAGAACTTGGCTAAGGGATTTATCAGACCTTCACAGTCTCCAGTTGGGTCGGGGTTCTTCTTCGTGGGTAAAAAGGACGGTTCGTTGCGACCCTGCATCGACTTCAGGGAATTGAACCGTATCACGATTAAAAACTCATACCCACTGCCTCTCATTTCGGTCTTGTTTGACCAGCTTCGTACTGCCACCATTTTTTCTAAGATTGACCTACGCGGTGCGTACAATCTAATCCGAATAAGAGAGGGGGATGAATGGAAGACTGCCTTTAATACCCACTCAGGGCATTATGAATATTTGGTGATGCCTTTTGGGCTCTGTAATGCCCCGGCAGTCTTCCAGGATTTCATGAATGATGTGCTCAGGGAATATTTGGATAGATTCTTAGTTGTATACTTAGATGACATCCTAATCTTCTCCCATTCCCTGGAGGAACATCGGAAGCATGTACGCTTAGTCCTCCAGAAACTCAGAGACCACCGGCTTTGGGCGAAGCTGGAGAAGTGCGAATTTGAAGTTCAGCAAATCGCATTTCTAGGATATATTATCTCCCCAGAAGGTTTCCAAATGGAGGGTTCCAAGGTACAGGCAGTCCTGGATTGGGTGCAGCCCACTAGTTTGAAGGCGCTTCAGCGTTTCCTGGGCTTTGCGAATTTTTATAGACGATTTATCGCTGGATTTTCGTCTATAGTGGCGCCCTTGGTGGCACTCACTAAGAAAGGGGCGGATGTTGCTCACTGGTCTTGTGAGGCTAAAGCGGCTTTTGCCCGTCTCAAAAGGGCATTTGTTTCGGCCAAGGTGCTGCGACACCCAGATCCAGAGCGTCCTTTTGTGGTGGAGGTGGATGCCTCTGAGATGGGTATTGGGGCAGTGCTTTCTCAGATGGGAGTGTCTGATAATCGCCTTCATCCCTGTGCTTACTTTTCCCGTAAATTTTCGCCTGCCGAGATGAATTATGACGTGGGTAACCGGGAATTGTTGGCTATTAAGGATGCACTCGAGGAGTGGAGACACTGGCTTGAGGGGGCTAAGTTTGTGGTCTCAATTCTCACTGACCATAAGAATCTGGCATATTTAGAGTCAGCGAAGCGTCTCAATGCCAGGCAGGCACGATGGGCTTTGTTTTTTGCTCGCTTTAATTTTTTGATAACATATCGCCCTGGGTCAAAAAACATCAAGGCTGATGCGCTCTCGCGGAGTTTTGCTCCAATCCAGGAGACCACCGAGGAGCCGTTGCCCATTGTTTCCCCATCATGTATTAAAGTGGGCATTACCCAGGACCTCTTATCATTAGTCCTTAGAGCACAGGAGCAGGCTCCTCCAGACCTTCCGGTAGGTCTTTTGTTTGTGCCTCCCAGGTTAAGACAGCGAGTGTTCCTGGAATTCCATGCCAAGAAGTCGGCAGGTCACCCGGGTATTGCCAGAACTCGGGAGTTGCTATCTAGGGCGGTGTGGTGGCCCTCGGTGGCTAAGGATGTGGATCAGTGGGTTCGGGCATGTGACATCTGTGCCCGAAATAAGACTCCTAGAGGGGTTCCTGTTGGCCCATTACATCCACTCTCTATCCCATCTAAGCCATGGACCCACATTTCAATGGATTTTGTGGTGGACTTGCCCAAATCCTCGGGGATGACAGCCATCTGGGTTGTCGTTGACAGGTTTTCGAAGATGGCGCACTTCGTTCCACTGGTTGGGCTGCCATCAGCCAGACGCCTGTCTGAATTATTTATGCTGCATGTTGTGCGTCTCCACGGGTTGCCACTTGATGTGGTCTCTGACCGCGGATCCCAGTTTGTGGCCAAATTCTGGAGGGCATTTTGTTCCGATCTCCAGATTTCTGTCAGCTTGTCGTCAGGCTACCATCCGCAGTCTAATGGGCAGACTGAAAGGGTGAACCAGTCCTTGGAGCAGTTCCTCAGGTGTTATGTCTCCAAGTGTCAGACTGACTGGGTTGCTCATCTGTCCATGGCGGAGTTTGCCTATAACAACGCGGCTCACTCTGCTACAGGGATCTCTCCCTTCCTTTGTGTGTATGGGCATCATCCTAAGGCCAATTCTTTTGACCCCCTGGACTCCACGCCTGGTGGTTCCTCTGTGGTTTCGGTCCTTAGAGGTATTTGGCGGAAAGTGAAGAAAGCCCTTGTGTCTGTGTCATTAGTGACCAAAAGGGTTTTTGATAAGCGGAAAAGACCCTGCAGCTTCAAATTAGAAGACTTCGTCTGGTTGTCTACCAAGAATTTGAAGTTGAGACAGCCATCTCATAAGTTAGGGCCCCGGTTCATCGGCCCTTATAAGATCACCAGGGTTATCAATCCGGTGGCATTTCAGTTAGATCTGCCCCGTTCTTTGGGTATCAATAAAACATTTCATTGTTCCCTTTTAAAACGGGCGATTAGTAATCCTTCTTCCAGTGGAAGACCTTCCCCTCTTCTGATACGTGGCCAGAGGGAGTTTGTTGTTGAAAGGATTCTTGACTCCAAGGTGGTTCGGGGTCGGCTGTCATTTTTGGTGCACTGGAAGGGGTATGGCCCGGAGGAGCGGTCGTGGGTGCGCAGTTGTGATCTTCATGCCCCCAGACTGATACGCTCTTTCTTCTCGCAGTTCCCCGATAAACCCGGTGGTAGGGGTTCTTTGACCCCTCGTCAGAGGGGGGGTACTGTTAGGGTCTCCTGCCCTGTGCTGCCACGTCGTCATGGCAACCGGGAGACAAGTGCTAGTGGAGTAACCTGAGCGCAGCTGATACTCCGGTTCGGGTCTTTTGCTGTGCAGTGGTTATAGGCTCTGTGCACGGCAGGGGATCCGGTGCTGGTTTTTGTGCTCACAGTCTGTGAGGTCTGAGTGGGGCGTGGACAGCACCTGCTTTATAAGGCCTCTTTTCAGGGTAAGCAGATGCTGCTGAATCTTTGTTGGTTAGTCAGTTCATGAAAGTTAGCCAGTACTGTGTAGCTTTGTATTTGTTTGTTGCTTACTGCAAATAGGCCTGGGGATTTGGTATTACACTCTGCCAATCCAGACCTAGCAGTAAGACTGGAGTCAGTCGTTTAGCTTGCTGGGGTTCTGTTACTACTCTGTGAACTTAGCAAGTTTGCGGCTGTATTCTAAGACTTGCCTGTCTAATCCTGTCTCACTGTGCTAGGTGTCAGGGGTCAGTTTAGTGGCAGTAAGCTAAAACCTGTGCACTGCAAGTGAGAAATAGGATTGTGGAGACTCTCCTTGTGTCTATCATTCCATCTCTGACCAAGGAGTTTACTGCCACACCCGTTGGTAACCCTTTAGGGTTTTGCTGTTGCCCTTAGCAACAGCATTTCGGGTTCTCTACGTATTAAAACACAACATCTTGCTTTTTCCATCTGTGCAGTTCTAATACAAGGGAGATACCCAGTTCCTTAGCCTCTGGGCTTCTCTGTTCACTTTGTGTGTATTTTGTTACCCTATTACCTTCTGTGTACGTTATGTCATATTCCCCAGTTTGTCTGTGAGTCCATTTGTTTTGCATAACAGTTCAAACACCAGTACATTCCTGCAGACACTGGAGTGCATAACAGTTCTGACACCAGTACTTTCCCGCAGGCACTGGTGTGCATAACACCTAGTCTATTTTATAAATGATAGTGGTGCCCTAGTTCATGTTATGCCCCACAGTAGTGCTATAGTCCTCATTATACCATACAGTATACCAAGATCATATTATGCCATATTATAGTGCCCCAAGTTAACAAAATGTTACATTGTACTGCCGCCAGTACACATCACACACAGTGCCCACAGGTTACATTATGCCCCACAGTTTATAGTTGCCAATTCCAGGTACCTAGCAGACAACTTTATGACCTGAATGTAGTTGAGTCAGGCTGCAGAGGTGGGCTCTCCAAGTCTCTGGGCCCCACAGCAATGGACTCCGTACACTCACTATAACTATACACGGGAATGCATGACCCCCATTACTTACAGTACCTGCTGCTCTAGAACTTCAGTAAATACAATTTTTTTTAATCTTTCACTATATAGTGCACTCTGAAGGATCTTATGTCCTGCCGTGGAATATTGATAAAAAGTATTTTAATTAGCTAAAAGTTTTATGGAAATCACTAGTCTTCGGATACATGATAGCATAATCTCTCTAAATGTCAAAACCCAGATTGGAATACAATATGTATTTTTTTATATTTCAGCATAGACATTGAATCTTTTTTTATATGATCAATTCCGATGAAGAACAGTGTCATGCAACATATGTACATAAATGTGCTTAAGCTTTGCAACCATAGAAGCAACCATGTAGATAAAAAAAAATAAAAAAAGGCTACAAATAAAGATTGCTAAATAGATTATGATAAAGGTTCAGTCCCGAGGCCAGGGCTGCAGTCTGAGACGTAGATGTATTCCTAGAATGAGGGCAACTATTAGGAGATGTGGTAAGCTCTGACCCCATCCAACATGATGAAACTGGCAAGGTAAGAGTAATATTTTAGACAGGGCCATCATTTTGTATGGGCTCAATGGGCAGTTGCCCAAGGTCCCCAGGGGTATAAAGACCACAGGCTGATAGCTGAGGGTCCCCTTTTTCCAGGGGTACCAGATTTTTAAAAATTAGCCCTGGGGAATCAGAGATCTCCGACTTCAAAGCAGTGATACCCATCTGAGTATGTTAATTGCTCTTCCCAGCCAGATATCTCGGATTCTGATGGTATATTTCAAAAGCTGGGACTCTCCCCTTTTGGGGGACACTGGCAGCTTGTCACAACTATACTCAGAACCAGAGATATCAGCCTTCCAGCAGTTGGTCCCTGCTCCTGCTCCACACGCCTGGTATGCAGTTTCATATATTCATCAGTGGATTGCTCTGGCTCATGAACTCTGATCCCCAAGTCCCCAGTACCTCCTGAAAGGTGCGACTCTCTAGATTTTTTATTCCATTAAAAGCTAAGAAATCTATTTCCAGGAACTAGAGATAACTGCAGTCAAGCAGGCTACCCTCCCACTGGAAAATTATGAATATTAAGCCAACTCGACTATCCACCCCTCTCCTGTGTATTAAACACCCCCCCATGTACCGGAGATCCTTCATTCAGCCCAATCCCACCCCATCCCCCACCATCTGTGCAGTAAAGATTAATTAGCATAAATCACTGCTCCGGGTTCTACATGCTGAGCGGAAGATAGAACACCCCCTACAACTCCCCTTCCCCGGAGGACATTATAATTTTTATTATTATCCTTTATTTATATGGCGCCACAAGGGATCCGCAGCGCCCATTATACAGTACATAATCAAATGAGCAAACAAGAAAACAGCACTTACAGTTCAAGACAATATAGGACAGGTATAGAAAACCCGGGGTTAGGTGCCATCAAAGAGAGTAAGGAGTATTAGATTGCGTAAGTAAGAAAAGGAAAGGCACATGAGGAAAGAAGTCCCTGCTCATGCGAGCTTACAATCTAAAAGGTGAAGGGCTAATAGACCGGAGTGACACAGAAGTGGTAGACAGTGAGCATAGACAAGACGGTTAGGAGGAGAGTTGGCTGGGTTTGGTGAACAAGTGGTTCTTGAGAGCCCGTTTAAAGTTTCGTAGAGAGGTGGAGAGTCAGATGGGGAGAGGTAGAGCATTCCAAAGATAGGGAGCAGCACGTGCAAAATCTTGTACAGTAGTTAGGAGTGGGAGGAGGTAGTCAGTTGGCAGGAGAGACGGCGTGCATTAGCAGAGCGAAGAGGTCAGGTGGGAATGTAAAGAGAGATAAGGTCAGAGATGTAAGTGGGAGAAAAGTGGGTGAGGGCTTTGTAGGTGAGTGTGAGAAGCTTGAATTGGATTCTGAATGGGAAGGGTAGCCAGTGAAGGTCCTGCAAGAGAGGGGATGTGGATGTAGTACGCTTGGTGAGGAAGATGAGACGGGCAGCAGCATTGGGGATAGATTGGAGTGGAGAGAGACATTTTTGAGGGAGGCCAGATAGGAGGAGATTACAGTAGTCCAATCTGGAGATGACCAGTGAGTGGATGAGGGTCATAGAAGTGTCCTGGATGAGAAAGGGTCTGATCCTGGAGATGTTTTTGAGATGGAAATGGCAGGTTAGTGAGAGGTACTGAATGTGTGGTTTGAAGGAGAGGGAGGAGTCAAGGATTACTCCAAGACATTGCACTTGGGGGCTAGAGGAGATAGTCGTGCCATCAATGGATAATGAAATTGTGGGAGGTGAGGTTATGCAGGAGGAGGGAAGATGATCGGATCAGTCTTAGATATGTTAAGCTTAAGAAAGCGCTGGGACATCCAGGAGGAGATAGCAGAGAGACAGTTGGAGAGCAGGGGAGAGGTCAGGGGAGGAAAGGTAGATTTGAGTATCATCAGCATAGAGATGATATTTTAAGTTAAAAGAGCTAATGAGCTCACCTAATGAGGATGTGCAGAGAGAGAAAAGGAGAGGCCCAAGAACAGAACCTTGGGGGACACCTACTGGTAGAGGAAGTGTGTGTGTGTGTGTGTGTGTGGGGGTGGGGGAGGGGGGTGGAGTCATGAGAGGAAACAGAGAAGGAACGGTCAGAAAGGTAGGAGGACAGCCAGGAGAGAGCAGTATCATGCAAACCAAGTGAGTAAAGGATTTGCAGGAGGAGAGAGTGGTCTACAGTGTCAAAAGCAGCAGGGAGGTCAAGGAGAATAAGCAAAGAGTAGTGGCTCTTGGATTTAGCAGCAAGGAGGTCATTGCAGACTTTCGTGAGGGCAGTTTCAGTGGAGTGTTGAGGACAATAGCCAGACTGGAAAGGGTCAAGCAGTGAGTGAGAGGTAAGAAAGGCAGTGAGGCGATTATAGACAATATGCTCAAGGAGTTTGGAGGCAAAAGGGAGAAGAGAGATGGGTCGGTAGTTGGAGAGATTGATTGGATCAAGGGTTGGTTTTTTAAGAATAGGGGAGACAAGGGCATGCTTGAAGGCAGAAGGGACAGTGCCTGATGACAGTGAGAGATTGAGTAGATGGGCAAGATGGGAACAGGCAGAAGAAGAGAGGAAGCGAAGAAGGTGGGAAGGAATAGGGTCAAGTGGGGAGGTGGAGGGGGGTGAGGACTGGATGAGGACCATGACTTCCTCTCCAAATACTGGGAAGAAAGATGTCAGAGTTGGTAGGAGGGAAGGAGAGTGGGGGTCGGGAAATGGAGGAGGGGGGTTGCTCAGGTTCTGGTGGGATGTTATGTCCTGACGAATGGAGTCAATTTTGAATATGAAGTAGGTGCCAAAGTCAAGTGCAGAAAGTGAAGAGGGGAGTTGAGGCGGGGATAGGCAGAGGAGTGAGTTGACAGTGGCAAAGAGGCGCCGGGGGTTTGAGGATTGGGAGGAGATGAGGTTTTTGTAGTAAGATTGTTTAGAGTGGGTAAGGGCAGCAAAGTATGATGAGAGCATAAATTTGAAGCGGAAGAAGTCGGCATTAGAACATGATTTCCTGCACTGTTGCTCAGCGGTACGTGAGCATTTTTGCAGATATCTGGTGTATTTGGTGTGCCAGGGTTGAGGTGTGGATCTGCGTGGATGAATAGTGGTTGGTGGGGTGACAGAGTCAAGAGCAGAGGTAAGGGATGCATTGTATAGGGAAGTAGCTTGTTCAGGGCAGGAAAGAGAGAGAATAGGAGAGAGCAGCGAGTCAAACAGGGAAGATAGGGAAGTGGTGTCAATAGCCTTAATCAAAGCTGCTGCTGATAGCAACCCCTACTGCTGGAGGATGGGTAGGGGCCCCAGTGCATTGCTTTGCCTAGGGGGCCTACACTGCTGTTAAGATAGCCCTGACTTTAGATACATAGTAATCATTCTTTAGATTCCTCAGATGTGATGTAATGATGCCGTAATAAGTATTACACTACTGTCTGAAACGCCAGGTACTGTAAGAAAACTGCACACTACTGTAGCTGGAAGAGAAGAAATGCTGGGAGAGAGTTAGGGTGGGAGTGGGAGGGGTGATGAAACAGATTTAAATAGATTTTGGGGGTCATTCCGAGTTGTTCACTCGTTATTTTTTTCTCGCAACGGAGCGATTAGTCGCTAATGCGCATGCGCAATGTCCGCAGTGCGACTGCGCCAAGTAAATTTGCTATGCAGTTTGAATTTTACTCACGGCATTACAAGGTTTTTTTCTTCGTTCTGGTGATCGTAATGTGATTGACAGGAAGTGGGTGTTTCTGGGCGGAAACTGGCCGTTTTATGGGAGTGTGTGAAAAAACGCTACCGTTTCTGGGAAAAACGCGGGAGTGGCTGGAGAAACGGAGGAGTGTCTGGGCGAACGCTGGGTGTGTTTGTGACGTCAAACCAGGAACGACAAGCACTGAACTGATCGCACTGGAAGAGTAAGTCTCGAGCTACTCAGAAACGGCACAGAGAAGTCTTTTCGCAATATTGCGAATCTTTCGTTCGCAATTTTAATAAGCTAAGATTCACTCCCAGTAGGCGGCGGCTTAGCGTGTGCAAAGCTGCTAAAAGCAGCTTGCGAGCGAACAACTCGGAATGAGGGCCTTTAAACATTCTAGGTTTATCAGTCACAAGAAGAAAACCATTTCCCACAATGCCTCAGTAACACAATACTGTAAGTTAGTTATAACAAGTTTCTTTATTACGATTGGAAGTGTTTTATCTGATACATAACAATTTTAGCATTGTTTAATAAATTACATGTAAAACCCATAGATTGTAAATTTTGCTGGGGCAAGGACTGACATATTCTCTATAAAAAGCTGCAGAATGTGTGTTTTATATAAATATCTGCTAATAAGTACAGTACTTCCAGATGCTGTTTCCTCACTTTTACATCAGCCAAATAGATAATGGTACCAATACTTGGCGGCAGGACAATGGGCTACCTAGGGGTATATTCAATTAGGGTCGAAAACTGACATCTGTCGAAAAGACGTCAGTTTTCGACTTTTTAAGGTCGAATAGTGATTCGACCTATTCAGTCCCATCAGTTTTTATTCGACAAGTCGTGGAATTCGATTTGTCGAATAGTACGTGAATCGGAGGTATAGCTGCCGATTCACATACTTTTGAGTGAAATGGGGCCAAATTCGACAGGATTTGGCCCCGTTTCCGACCATCTCAGTCCGACATAAAAAAATGTCAGACTGAGATGTGGGACCCAGAGGAGGAGAGGGGGGAGAGCAGCGGGCATACAGGGGAGATCAGCGCTATAGCACAGCGCTGCAGCAGAATGTCTCACAGCCGCGCCACTCACGGTAGCATCCACCCAGCTCCAGCAAGTGAGGTCACGCTTGCTGGAGCTGGGTGGACACTGCCGTGAAGTCTGGCGGCTGTGTGACATCCTTCTGCAGCACTGCTGTAGCGCTGCTCTCCTCTGTCTGCCCGCGGCTGTCCCGCGGCTCCATCCCCCCTCTCCTCCTCTGGGTCCCTCATCTCAATTCGACTTTTAAAAGTCGAATTGAGATGAGATTAAAATAAGATTTTAAACCTACCGGTAAATCTTTTTCTCGTAGTCCGTAGAGGATGCTGGGGACTCCGTAAGGACCATGGGGATAGACGGGCTCCGCAGGAGACATGGGCACTTTAAGAAAGACTTTGGATCTGGGTGTGCACTGGCTCCTCCCTGTATGCCCCTCCTCCAGACCTCAGTTAGAGAAACTGTGCCCAGAGGAGACGGACAGAACGAGGAAAGGATTTTAGTTAATCCAAGGGCAAGATTCATACCAGCCACACCAATCACACCGTATAACTTGTAATATATTATCTAGTTAACAGTATGAAAAAACAACATAGTATCGGTCCAAAACCAATGAAACTATAACATAACCCTTATGTAAGCAATAACTATATACAAGTCTTGCAGAAGTAGTCCGCACTTGGGACGGGCGCCCAGCATCCTCTACGGACTACGAGAAAAAGATTTACCAGTAGGTTTAAAATCTTATTTTCTCTAACGTCCTAGAGGATGCTGGGGACTCCGTAAGGACCATGGGGATTATACCAAAGCTCCCAAACGGGCGGGAGAGTGCGGATGACTCTGCAGCACCGATTGAGCAAACAGGAGGTCCTCCTCAGCCAGGGTATCAAACTTATAGAACTTTGCAAAGGTGTTTGACCCCGACCAAGTAGCAGCTCGGCACAGCTGTAGTGCCGAGACCCCTCGGGCAGCCGCCCAAGAAGAGCCCACCTTCCTAGTGGAATGGGCCTTAACCGATTTTGGTAACGGCAATCCTGCCGTAGAATGCGCCTGCTGAATCGTGCTACAGATCCAGAGAGCAATAGTCTGCTTTGAAGCGGGAGCGCCAACCTTGTTGGCTGCATACAGGACAAACAGTGCTTCTGTCTTCCTGACTCTAGCCGTTCTGGCCACGTAAATTTTCAAAGCCCTGACCACATCAAGGGACTCGGAATCCTCCAAATCACGCGTAGCCACAGGCACGACAATAGGTTGGTTCATATGAAAGGATGAGACCACTTTAGGTAGGAATTGAGGACGGGTCCGCAATTCCGCCCTATCCATATGGAAAACCAGATAGGGGCTTTTATGTGATAAAGCCGCTAATTCCGAAACTCGCCTAGCCGAAGCCAAGGCTAACAACATGACCACCTTCCAAGTGAGATATTTCAACTCCACCGTTTTAAGTGGTTCAAACCAATGTGACTTAAGGAAACTTAACACCACGTTAAGGTCCCAAGGCGCCACCGGAGGTACAAAAGGAGGCTGAATATGCAGTAATCCCTTCACAAACGTCTGTACTTCTGGAAGAGAGGCCAATTCCTTTTGAAAGAAAATGGATAAGGCCGAAATCTGAACCTTAATAGAACCTAATTTTAGGCCCAAATTCACTCCAGTTTGTAGGAAGTGAAGAAAGCTGCCCAGATGGAATTCTTCCGTATGAGCATTCCTGGCCTCACACCAAGAAACATATTTTTGCCATATCCTAGCCTTTATTAGTGTAGGAATGACCTCATCCGGAATACCTTTTTCCGCTAGGATCCGGCGTTCAACCGCCATGCCGTCAAACGCAGCCGCGGTAAGTCTTAGAACAGACAGGGCCCCTGTTGCAACAGGTCCTGTCTTAGAAGAAGGGGCCACGGATCTTCTGTGAGCATCTCCTGCAGATCCGGATACCAGGTCCTTCGTGGCCAATCTGGAACAATGAGGATTGTTCTCACTCCTCTTTTTCTTATTATTCTCAACACCTTGGGTATGAGAGGAATAGGAGGAAATACATAGACCGACCGGAACACCCACGGTGTCACTAGGGCGTCCACAGCTACCGCCTGAGGGTCTCTTGACCTGGCGCAATACCTTTGTAGCTTTTTGTTGAGACGGGACGCCATCATGCCTATTTGGGGCAGTCCCCACTGACTTGCAATCTGCGCGAAGACTTCCTGATGAAGTCCCCACTCTCCCGGATGTAGGTCGTGTCTGCTGAGGAAGTCTGCTTCCCAGTTGTCCACTCCCAGAATGAACACTACTGACAGTGCGCTTACATGATTCTCCGCCCAGCGAAGAATTCTGGTGGCTTCCGCCATCGCCACTCTGCTACTTGTGCCGCCTTGGCGGTTTACATGAGCTACTGCGGTGACGTTGTCTGACTGGATCAGAACTGGTTGGTCGTGAAGTAATGCCTCCGCTTGACGTAGGGCGTTGTATATGGCCCTCAGTTCCAGGATGTTGATGTGGAGACAAGTCTCTTGACTTGACCAAAGACCTTGGAAATTTCTTCCCTGTGTGACTGCTCCCCAACCTCGGAGGCTCGTGTCCGTGGTCACCAGGATCCAGTCCTGAATGCCGAACCTGCGGCCCTCTAGGAGGTGAGCACTTTGCAGCCACCACAGGAGAGATACCCTGGCTCTGGGAGACAGGGTGATCTGCTGATGAATTTGTAGATGTGACCCAGACCACTTGTACAGTAGGTCCCATTGGAAAGTCCTCGCACGGAACCTGCCGAAGGGAATGGCTTCGTATGATGCCACCAACTTTCCCAGAACTCGAGTGCAGTGATGCACTGACACCTGTTTTGGCTTCAATAAGTTCCTGACCAGAGTCATGAGTTCTTGAGCTTTATCTGTCGGAAGAAAAACCCTTTTCTGGTCTGTGTCCAGAATCATGCCCAAGAAAGTCAAACGAGACGTAGGATTCAGCTGCGACTTCGGAATATTGAGAATCCAGTCGTGTTGCTGTAACACCTTCAGTGAAAGTGATACGCTTTTCAGCAACTTCTCCCGTGATCTCGCTTTTATGAGGAGATCGTCCAAGTATGGGATAATTGTGACACCCTGCTTGCGCAGGAGCACCATCATTTCCGCCATTACCTTGGTGAAAATCCTCGGGGCCGTGGAAAGCCCAAACGGCAACGTCTGAAATTGGTAATGACAATCCTGTACCGCAAATCTCAGGTACGCCTGATGAGGAGGATATATGGGAACATGCAGGTATGCATCCTTTATGTCCAGAGATACCATAAAATCTCCCCCTTCCAGGCTGGCGATGACCGCTCTGAGCGATTCTATTTTGAACTTGAACCGTTTTAAGTAAAGGTTCAGGGATTTTAAATTCAAAATGGGTCTGACCGAACCGTCCAGTTTCGGGACCACAAACAGAGTTGAGTAGTATCCCTTCCCTCTTTGAAGCAGGGGAACCTCGACCACCACTTGTTGAAGACACAATTTGTGAATCGCATGTAACACTATCTCCCTTTCTAGGGGAGAAGTCGGTAGCTCCGATTTGAAAAACCGGCGAGGGGGCACCTCTTCGAATTCCAGCTTGTATCCCTGAGAAACAATTTCTATTGCCCAGGGATCCACCTGTGAGTGAACCCAGATGTGGCTGAAAAGTCGAAGATGTGCCCCCACTGGAGCGGACTCCCTCAGGGGAGCCCCAGCGTCATGCGGTGGATTTTGCAGAGGCCGGGGAGGACTTCTGTTCCTGGGAACTAGCTGTGTTGTGCAGCTTTTTCCCTCTGCCCTTACCTCTGGCAAGAAAGGACGATCCACGTACTCTTTTGCTTTTATTTGAATGAAAGGACTGCATTTGATAATGAGGCGCTTTCTTAGGTTGTGAGGGAACATAAGGCAAAAAATTTGATTTACCTGCCGTAGCTGTGGAGACCAGGTCCAAGAGGCCTTCTCCAAATAATTCCTCACCCTTGTAAGGTAAAAACTCCATATGCATCTTTGAGTCGGCATCACCTGTCCAGTGTCGGGTCCATAAGACTCGCCTAGCAGAAATAGACATAGCGTTTATTCTGGAACCCAGTAAACTAATGTCTCTTTGAGCATCCCTCATATATAAGACAGCATCTTTTATATGCCCTAGGGTCATTAAAATGGTATCCTTATCTAGGTTCTCAATTTCCACTGATAAGGAATCTGTCCATGCTGCTACAGCACTACAAACCCAGGCCGACGCAATTGCCGGTCTGAGTATCGTACCAGAATGTGTGTAAATGGACTTCAAGGTAACCTCCTGCTTGCGGTCAGCAGGATCCTTGAGGGCAGTGCCAGATTAAGGTCCACATGGGCCTGGAGTTGAGATTTATGAAGGGCCTATTGTTTGTGCCGCAGGAGGAGTGATCAGCATGGTGAGGGTATGAGTACTGATGGGGGGGTATGACCAGTGTTGTGGGTGTGTGGTCTTAACAGGGAGTGTGGTCTACCATCTGTCTTCAACCATTTCAAACTCACACCCCTCTGGCTTATATGAAGCATATATCCTCCTGTTATATTACTGATCATTGCATACCCCCCCCCCCCACCACATACTCACAAATAATGTTTAGAGTGCATTGACAGACATACACCTCAAAATTTATAATTTTCCAATATCTATCTGTAAACATAGTGCAGAAGATGAAAACACAAGAAATACAAAATGAATATTAAATAAAACTAATATGTGACCTGCATTTTATGCAAATGCTACTGCAAAGACCTTCCTTTGTGTACAAGTATGCATCTGAATGTGCAAGGACTAAGACGCCCACTGTCAGTGTCTGTAGATGCTGTAACACTGCTTGGTGCTTCTTTAGACACTATTATTGGTCGCACCGTCGAAACTTGCACAAGCCCTTGGGTAAGTGCAGATTTTCCAATTTGAGTGTGGCCTCCAAGGTTAACGATGAATCGTCTGTGTATGAAACCACTTTAGCATCATGTACGCAACATGCCCATGAGACGGACCATTTTTGTGCCCATTAATAGCCACCTCCCAGTCACTGCCCAGGAATTGGATACACATTGGAGGGAATTCAATTAGCATTGCATGCACGTAACTCCCACTTTAAGTGCCTGGAGCTATAATATCTAGTATTGGTCCTCCTTACACATTATGCCCACAGAATGAGCCAAAATTCACAATATGCCACACAGTGTGAGCCAAAATTCCCACAGAATGAGCCAAAATTGATATTATGCCACACGGAATGAGCCAAAATTCACATTATGCCACATGGAATGACGCAAATTTCACATTATGCCACACGGAATGAGCCAAAATTCACATTATGCCACACGGAATGAGCCAAAATTCACATTATGCCATATAGTATGAGAAATTCACATTATGCCACATGGAATGAGCCAAAATTCACATTATGCCACAAGGAATGAGCCAAAATTCTCCCTGGGAGAGTGACAGCAGGGACATAGAGAGGGACACGGAGAGTGATAGAGGGACAGGGAGAGTGACAGAGGGACATACGGACAGGGAGAGTGACAGAGGGACATAGGGAAAGGGACAGGGAAAGTGACATAGGGACAGGGAGAGTGACAGGGGGAGTGGCAGAGGGACATAGGGACAGGTAGAGTGACATGGAGAGTGAAAGAGGTACATAGGGACAGGGAGAGTGACAGCAGGGACATAGAGAGTTACAGAGGGACAGGAAGAGAGACAGAGGGACATAGGGACAGGGAGAGTGGCAGCAGGGAAAGAGAGAGGTACAGAGGGACAGGGAGAGAGACAGGGACATAGGGACAGGGAGAGTGACAGCAGGGACAGAGAAAGGTACAGAGGGACATGGAGAGAGACAGAGGGACATAGGGACAGGGAGAGTGACAGCAGGGACAGAGAGAGGTACAGAGGGACAGGGAGAGTGACAGCAGGGACATAGAGAGTTACAGAGGGACAGGGAGAGGGACATAGGGACAGGGAGAGTGACAGCAGGGACAGAGAGAGGTACAGAGGGACGGATAGAGACAGAGGGACATAGGGACAGGGAGATTGACAGCAGGGACAGAGAGAGGTACAGAGGGACAGGGAGAGAGACAGAGGGACATAGGGACAGGGAGAGTGACAGCAAGGAGAAACAGTAGGGAGAGAGAAAAACAGCAAGGTTAGATTACCTAATGGGCAGCGGTGAAGAGAAGGAGGCTGTGGTCAGTTGTGGTGCGGAGGAGGCTATGGTCGGCAGCAGTGCAGAGGAGGAGGAGGCTGTGGTCGGTGGCAGCGGTGTGAAGGAGGAGGCTGTGGTTGGCAGTGCGGAGGATGCGGCGGTTGCTGTGGCCTTCAGTGTGGCTCTGGCTGTGAAGCCCCCCTGCATCCAGTCCGCCTATCATTTCAAATCTGTCGCGGACCAGCAGCCAATCGGGAGCGGCTGCGCGGCTGCTCCTCATTAGCTGCCGGCTTGAGAGCTCCAATTGGCGCTTGAATAGCGCCAAATTTAAAATGATGGCGGCGGGGGCCTTCAGCAGTCAGTGCACGAAGTGTTGGTATGCCATAGCGGTATATACCGACCCACATTGAGCACTGTATATACCCTCTTGTGTATACACATAAATACATTATACTGTGACCAATGCACCAGCACACACAAGGCTGCACCAGCACACACAGGGATACACTGCACTGCAACAGCACATACAGGGTTACACCGCACTGCTCCAGCACACACCGTACTGCACCAGCACACAGGGTTACACCATATGGGCAGCACACACAGAGTTACACTGCACTGCACACACCATACAGTGGCAGTACAAAGGGTTTCACCACACTGCTCCAGCACACAAAGGGTTACAACATACAGTGACAGCACACACAGGGCAAATCCATCGAGTGGAAGCACACACTGGGTTACACCCCACTGCACCAGCACACACAGGGTCAATCTGTACAGTGGCAACACACACAGCATTTGCGCAGACCCACAAATGCAAATAATCAGGTATTACGTATATCTCTGAATCAGGCCCTGATGTTCTTAAATCAGCATACAGATGTGTCTTGCTGCAGCCATGCTGCTTTTAGCAGTGTGCTGTAGCGGGACCACAATGCGAACGCAGTGCATTATGCCACGCTTGTTTGCATTGCTGCCGGGTCCCACTGAAGTGAATGGGAGGCGGGTGCATGCACACACCAGCTTCCAATCATATCTATGGCATAGCGGGAATGTGCGATTGTACGCGCCCAGCTATGCCACGGTATGCTTGCTGCGATGCGTACACATTACAGCAAGGACAAAAAGGCACACATCTGTATGCTGCTTTACAGACAACTTCAGGGAATACACCCAAGTAGGGAAAAATCAGCTGTCCCACTCACCAATTCTGGGTTGCAGAGATCCAGTGCTGTAGTTGGTCCAGTAGACTGCACACCAAACCATAGGTTCTTCGGATGGCTGGCGGGGCAGAGCTTAGAGCAATCAGGGGACACCCACACTGGTGACACAATTTCAGGTGACCAGGAGTCGGGTTTATCACGACTGGGGGCGGAGCTAAGTGAGACCAGGGTGGTCCACTCTGGAGACACAGCTGTTCAGATGACCAGGAGCAGAGCTAAGTATGGCCAGGAGGCTCCCAGCCTCCCACACTGTTGGAAAGAATCGCATGGCCGGGGGCAGGGCTTATTGCGCACAGGGGGTGGAGCCTAGTGCGACCAGGAGGCTCTATCACACTGTTAGCACAGCATCGCAAACCGGGGGGGGGGGGGGGGGGGGGGCTTATCGCGCACCAGGGGCGGGGCCTAGAGTGGCCAGGAGGGTCTTACTAGAAGCAAAGCATCGGATGGCTGGGGGAGGGCTGGAGGTCAGCGCTGCTAGGGGGCGGAGCTTATTGCGGACAGAGGGCGGGCCCTATCGCAGCCAGGAGGGTCACACACTGGTGGCAAATCCTCGGTTGACGGGGGGCGGAGCTTAGCATGGCCAGGGGCGGAGCATATGTCTGCTGCGCTCCGGTGATCGGCGGCTAGGAACTGGGGTATGTGTGTACGATGTTTGGGGCAGCCAGGTGATAATGTGCTGGGCTGGTGGTCACAGTAGTGACAGGAAAAACATTTTTTCCTGTCAACACTGCACTGCATTGTATCCTCTGGGCCTATTTTCATGGGAGGCCTGGAGCTGGAGCTCCATCCGCCCCATTGTTAATCCGGCCCTGCTTGAGGGTAGCCGTATCTTGGGATGGCAGCGCTATCTTTTTGATAAGCGTGTCAATGCTTTGTCTACCTTAGGGGAGGATTCCCACCGTATTCTGTCCTTTGGCGGGAAAGGATACGCCATAAGAATCCTTTTGGGAATCTGCAGTTTTTTGTCTGGAGTTTCCCAAGCTTTTTCGCATAATTCGTTCAGCTCATGTGAGGATGGAAAGGTGACCTCAGGCTTCTTTCCTTTATACATGTGTACCCTCGTGTCAGGGACAGGGGGTTCCTCTGTGATATGCAAAACATCTTTTATTGAATAATCATATATCGAATACATTTAGCCACTTTTGGCTGTAATTTTGCATCATCGTAGTAGACACGAGTCTGAATCCGTGTCGGTATCTGTGTCAACTATTTGGGATAGTGTGCGCTTTTGAGACCCCGAAGGTCCCGGCGACATTGGGACAGACATGGTTTGACTCCCTGACTGTTCCCTAGCCTCAGCTTTGTCTAATCTTTTGTGCAATAAATTTACATTAGCACTTAAGACATTCCACATATCCATCCAGTCACGTGTCGGCGCTGCCGACAGAGACCTTACATTCATACACTCCCCCTCCTCCTTAGGTGAGCTTTCAACCTCAGACATGTCGACACATGCGTACCGACACACCACACACACAGGGAAGCTCTTTTCTGAAGACAGGTTCCCCAACAGGCCCTTTGGAGAGACAGAGAGAGAGTATGCCAGCACACACCCCAGCGCTATATGACCCAGGAAAAACACAGAATGTTTACCCAGTAGCGCCTTTATGTATGTATATGCGCCAATTATGTGCCCCCCCCCCCTCTTGAAAACCCTCTGTCACCGTGAGTAAGCAGGGGAGAGTCCGGGGAGCTTCTTCTCAGCGCTGTGCTGTGGAGAAAATGGCGCTGGTGAGTGCTGAGGGAGAAGCCCCGCCGCCTCGGCGGCGGGCTTCTGTCCCGCTCAAAATTCTTAAAAACATGGCGGGGGCTCTTTATATAAATGTACAGTGCCCAGCTGTACATGTATATATGTACTTTTGCCACAGGAGAGGTTTATATTGCTGCCCAGGGCGCCCCCGCTGCGCCCTGCACCCTTACAGTGACAGATGTGTGTGAGGTGAATGGGAGCAATGGCGCACAGCTTCACTGCTGTGCGTTACCTCTATGAAGATCAAGATGTCTTCTGCCGCCTCTGAAGTCTTCTTTTCTTCTCATACTCACCCGACTTCTATCTCCGGCTCTGCGAGGAGGACGGCGGCGCGGCTCTGGGACGGACGGCGAGGGTGAGACCTGCGTACCAATCCCTCTGGAGCTAATGGTGTCCAGTAGCCTAAGAAACAGAGCCTAGAAACTCAGAGAAGTAGGTCTGTTTCTCTCTCCTCAGTCCCTCGATGCAGGGAGTCTGTTGCCAGCAGGCTCCCTGAAAATAAAAAACCTAACTAAAATACTTTCTGACAGGAAACTCAGGAGAGCTCCCTGAAAGCAACCAGTCTCCACTGGGCACAGTATCAAACTGAGGTCTGGAGGAGGGGCATAGAGGGAGGAGCCAGTGCACACCCAGATCCAAAGTCTTTCTTAAAGTGCCCATGTCTCCTGCGGAGTCCGTCTATCCCCATGGTCCTTACGGAGTCCCCAGCATCCTCTAGGACGTTAGAGAAATAGGGGTTGTTGAATCCATTCCGACAAATGCATGTCGGAATGGATCCGGCCCTAATTGAATATACCCCTTAGTGAAAGAGAAGAGCATTGCGGATAGGCCCCCTTTGTTTTACTTCACAATGGCAGCTGGGAAAACTTACCTGGTAATTTAAATAGCATTTACGTCATCTGAGTAGTGCAATGGCAGCTTGGAAGCAGCTGTGGGAGAGTGGCTATATTTATGCCCAGGCAGGTGGACTTGTGCTGCTGTATTGCAGGGTTTGTGGATAAGCAGACAGACACTGGACAGCAGTTGTGCAGAGTGAAGGCTTGACACCTAGCAACAGCTGGTGGTTGGATGAGCAAGCCTCCCGATTATCGCTAAAACACAGTAAAATGAAAAACAAAATAATTGTTTACAGATGGAGACAAGCTCATAGAGCATGGCTGCATCACAGGCGGGGGCAAGTGGCATGCCTAGGTGCGCCTGTGCCTCGGCACGCCACCGAGCGCTCAGAGACGATCACATTCACGTTCGCTCCCGGCGGTCTGCCTGGCCGGGCGTGCCCAGGCACAGATTGAACCACGATTAGCGTGGCTCCGTCTGTAGCTTGTTCTACAGAGGAGGACGGGGCCAATCATCGGCTCTCTGAGCTAAAGGTGCTGTGACCACTTGAGCCTGTCCTCTGGTAGATTTTTATACTGCACAGACATGGAAGGAAGCTGTGTCTGTCCCTCTGCAGAATACTTACAGCTGACCTGCAATAATGTGTTGGGCCGGAAACAGAAATCTTGGGGCCCCATACACTCATATCCCTTGGGCCCCCCCACCCCCCTCAGCCTGTAAATGTCACTGTCACATGCTTGTGTCCAACGCCAGCAGGAGTCTGGGCTGGCTCAGGCATGCTCCTCGGCAGCAAGAGATATGGAAGGGCTGGTGCAGCGTCGTCATCATGGGCAGGACCAAGTGAGGGGGGAGTGGAGAGTGTTGGATTGTGTGTCCAAATTGCTAAATTGTCGGTGGGCAGGTAGTAAGTTGAAAAAGTACTAATAGGAGCTGTGGTCCCGTAATAGGTGTCCATGATCCCCGGCTGGGCCCCTCTAACCCTCGGGGCCTGGTACGGGTGTCCCCTCTGACCCTCCCCTGTCCCTGGGCCTGATAATGTGACAGGAGAGACACTAAGCAGTGCTGGCAGTGATTATTTATCATTTACACTGTTATTTACAAAGTCAGGTGAGCGTAATTTTTTTTTTCTTTCTACCTCAAAATCTGCGTTAAAAGTCACTGCCAAAAGTCACCTCTCTTCTCTCTTCTAAGACAGACACCTGCTGTCATCGATTCTTTATTATTTTAATTAAAAATATAGTTTTATGTTAAGTGGAATACATTTTTTTCTACCTCAGAGTCTGAGGTACAAATCACTGCCAAAAGACACCTCTCCTCCCAGAGACTGCTCAGGCAAAAATTTATCTGTTCCTGAAATTGCCCACAGGTAGCAAAACATGAGGTGCAAAAGTAAATGTGGAGAAAAATTCACACAGGGGTACCTGTTCAGGCAAAATGGATCCTTCCCTTAATTTGCCCGCAGGTGGAAAAGCAACAGTGTCCGCACCAGACAGATTTCTCATGTCCATAGCTGGCACAGTACCTCTGCCCAAAGCTGGCACCATTAGGACACCCATTAAGGGTTCAGGATGGGAGACCAGAAGCTGTAGTTTTTTCTGCACATTACAGTTTCTAGTAGCCTCAAAATATTTGCTGCTCAGGGTCATTATTTAGAGCCACCTTCATTATTGGTGAAGAACTAGCTGAATGACCAGATCTAGACTAATGAGTCTAACCCTGAGGACACTTGACATACCCATTCTGGTAGACACAGACCTATTAGGCCCAGATCTCATAGATTTTATAGGTGAGGTCAGGGTTCACTACAAGGTCCATAGGTCATGTGCAGACATGTGACACCTAAAAATAATTTGTAACAGATGGAGTAATCCCCATTCACTCTAATTTTTAAAATATAAAGGAGTTGCAGCCTTTTGCTAAATAAAGTCTTGTCCTTATCTTGGCAGCAGAGGAAAATAGATTTGGCAGACCCGGTGTCCTAAGTCTGGGCAATTCATTTACCATAGAGGTCAAATGGATCATTCAGACTAGGGCTAAACATACAGGCACTGAATACACACAAGACATAAGGTTCTATCCCTTTTATCTTTTGGTCAGAAATTGGTTTTGCCTCAAAATAGACCTTTCTGAGGTTTTCCATTTGGTCTCAGTTCACAATTGGTAGCTATGCTAGTTTCTAATAATGAAACCAAATGTTTCAGAGGACTATAATGGTATTAGAACTCTCAATAGCACTTTACACCTGCATATGCTTAATGAAAGCAGTGTTTCCATACCACAGTATATGTTATTTTTGGATAGGTAGGGCTGGATGGCCCTTGTGCATAGAGTCCCTTTGGACTGTTTCCGTGCTGCTAGCATATATTAGGATACCAGGCCTCAGTGGATTGAGTACAAGGATGATTGGTTATGCAGCGCTCGGACTTGTATCTACAGTATGTGACTTGCGTTATGGTCGGTGACTCAGTGTTCTATAGATATATATACGCAACAGGTATGTGTGTGACAGGAATTTATTTGGGTGCAATAAAACATCAAAAGTTTACACAGTAACACAAAGTTATATGGTGTGGTAAGCAACGAAAAAATAAAAAATAAAAATAAAAAATGGCAAACAAAAATTTCAAAGTTACAATGTCAGGTTTGGAATTCAGGAGAATGATACTGGTGATAGTTATCTTCCGTGGATTAATAATGGTTATGAGGGTGGGTGGTATTGGTTCTGTGTGGGAGGGCCGGCATCTCGTACCCTCCACTCTTTGCAGAACTTACCCCTCCAAAGCACAAGATGTGTGTTTCATGGATATTAATGGTGTTAGCCGTGATTTGTTATCCTCTGTCCATCAGGCTTCCCCGGTGAGTGTCTCTTCTCACGTGGCTAGATGCCTGGGGGACTGCCGGTCCCTGCACTACTTCTGGAAACTCCAGCTATTGCAAGATCACGCTGGTCCCATGGGCAGTTACTGAGTTACTGGCTGACAAGGAGACTTGTGGGGTTAGTGGTCAGTGGTTGGTGTTGATTGGTGTTGGTTTGTGCTCCAAACGTGTTTGTGCCTTAGCAGGCCTTCCTCAAGGAGTAGTGTGGCTTGCGTTCTGGCAAGTGGGGTTAAGAGGCCATCTTGGTCCGAGTGCTTGTTCTTGATTGGTCGGGATTGTATGTTTCCCATTGGTCAGTTAGGTTGTAAATCTTTGCTAAGTTGCTGTTGCCATGTGTAGGTTTCCCATTGGTCAGTTAGGTTTGACCGACCATAACGCGAGTCAACTAGATACAAGTCTCAGTGCTGCATAACCAATCATCCTTATATTTTATTTTTACCTTTGTCAGAAAGGACTGCATTGCATAATAGACCAGGACATATTAATCAGTCAACAAGGTCTAAATCTGCCTACCCTGGCCAAACATAGATTATTCATAAATGAGCTATTCAAACCCCTTACCAAACATAGAAGATATATCTTCTTTCTATATGATGTCTTTTCCAGAAAAGTGGCCTGTTAATCCTGGTTTATAATCTCTGGCCATCCAGGATATGGTTTCCTCTGATCAGCTAGTTGTGCAAAGGGCCCAAAATTCCTCTGGGACACTACAAAGACTACTTCTATATGTACTGGACAAGTTGCCACTGTACATGTTGATAATGACATTAATGGGCTATTAAAGCTGGGCACACACTAGAATGATGTGTGTCCCAATAACTGAGCGACTTGATGTTAAGTTACATCGCACCGCCGCACACAGTGCATGATTCAGTATATTATGGTGAGATGTATCATTACAACGCCATGATAAACATGTTTTACCATCAAGTTTATTCCTACTCAGTGCTATTAATCCACAGAATTCTAGTACTTGGAATACAGAACCTATTCTAACCTTGGACACAACTTCAGAGAGTGTCATATTAAGGAAATTCATATTATTACTAGCTTTAGTCTTAGTTGCTAGGGATTCTAACCTCAATTTAACCTTAATATATATTACTGATCCAAAATGCTCTCCTTTGCAAATTATGTAGTTAAGTTTGATATAATCTTTGATATCGTACAAATCCAAGTCTTTTTTTGGTAACTCATCTCATCTCATACTTAAAACTTACTGCTCTACTAAAAGGTGATGCTTCACAGTTGCTGTAAATCCCTTTCACCTGCCAAACCCAGTGTGAGTAGTGGCTGAATAGTTACAGCTATGAAACACTATGGCATTCACAGTTCCCAATTTAAGAGACATTGGGGCTAATTCAGACCTGATCGCTGCTGTGCGTTTTCGCACAGCAGTGATCAGGTCTGAACTGCGCATGTGCTGGCACCACAGTGCGCCGGCGTATGACAGACAGCTGACGGCTGTCTTAGCCCTGCGATCGCCTCTGCTTAATTGACAGGCAGAGGCAGTCGCTGGGTAGGAGGAGGTGGGCCGGCGGCATTTGGCCGCCATTTAGGGGGTGTGGTGCGAGCAATGCAGGCATGCCTGTACCGTTGGGGGGGGGGGGGGGGGGGGGGCGGGCCGCGGCGGTTGCGTGATGTCAAATGCAGCCACTGCGACCCTCACAGTGACATGTAGCTCCTGCCAGCGCGTAGGAGCTGCGCTGGTAGGGAGCTACTCTTCTAGTACAAAAGCATCGCCGCTGTGTAATGCTTTTGTACTTGTGCGGGAGGGGATCGGGGGCAGACTAGCCCTGTGCTGGGCGTCCCCCTGCTTGTCTGTGTGACTGATAGCAGATGTGCTAAATTTAGCACATCTACGATCAGGTCTGAATTAGGCCCATTCTTTCTTGGATGCTAACACCTCTTGTATAGCAACAAACGGTATGTTCCTACTTTTCATAATGCATGCCATCATTGACCCTCTGCATATCGGTTTGCCAAGAATTATTGGAGATTAACTGATCTTCTAAACAACCACCGGATATGAGGTAGTCTACCCAACAGCTGTTGCTAAGTGGCAAGCCTTCCGCCAGTAGTTTGCAGGAATCTATGACCTGCAAATTTTCTTTGTTTTAGGGAATAGGATTGCCACCTAGCAACAGCACCCACCCTACTCACCCTGTACCTTGCTAGGTCTGTTTTTTGCTCTGTCCAGAGTTGCATTCTCATGAGTCGGCCAGGGGAGCATGAGATGCCACAGGCATCAATAGCTAGATACATAAAATTATTCTTTCTGTCTTACCATTTAGTTGTCCAGTCTATGGTCAAGTCGATATCTGTTATGTTTTTTATCATAACGTCATTATATTGTCTCAAACTATGTTTTTGTTACCAGTTCATTAAACAGTTTAACTTGGAAAGATAAATTCAGTGTCTTCATTTCTTGCATTTGAAGTTATGTACCTTTCCTTATTATCCAAGTTTAGGCTTGGGATTGCCATCAGACTGGCTTCAGAAAAATCTACATGGGGCAGTCTCATGCGGTCACATGACCTTTAGCTCAGAAAGCAGATGCTTGGCCCTGTCCTCTTCTGTAGAACAAGCTAAGTGAATTTGTTTTTCACATTACCTTGTTCCAGCGATAATTGGGAGGCTTGCTCACCCACCCACCCACCAGCTGTTGGTAGGTGGCAACTCTATTCCTTAGAACAAAGAAAGCTTGCAGGTCATAGAGTCCTGCAAATGACTATTTAAAGAGCTGTACAGAAACAAATTTTCTCTTGCAGAAAGCGCTTACTGAAAAAGGACAAACGGGAAGACAAATAGAACAAGCAGGCCGACCAATGCTTTACTTTACTTGTGCAGTATTTTGGTGTTTGGTGTTTCCATATTTCTCTTCCGAGTAAATTAATAAAAAGTTACACATACACTTTTGTCACATGTAATAAAGTCCCCACATCCCTTTATTATCATGAGTAATTTAAGCGATCATGGAGGATAAACAAATAATTACTTTAGGTTAATTAAGAAAAACAAAACAAAACATTTCTTCAAGTTGCACTATCACCTGCATAAACAGTTTACTAATTGTGTCTCTTCTACTAGCTGGAGACCAACAAGTCACAGGACACTGAAGCTCCTTTAGTTGACCCTGAAACTTTTTGTCTCTAGCATATGCTACAGTGTGATACAGTGCCAGAGCAAAGTTCACCATTGCCCTGTGTCAGCCCTACTCAAAACATGACATCATACAAGGAGTTGGAGAAAGAAAGTGTAGAGCTGCTCCCGACACCTCTAGACACTACAGGATGCATGCCCGGAGTGTCCTTAGGATAGGCATGTTCCAAGGACATGCATGGTGGATCTCCAGCCTGCAGGGGGCCTATCCAGGCATCCTGCAAGCACAATACAGGCATCACCTCGGCAGCAAAAGTGCTGCCTACTCAGCTTTATGTCCGGTCTCTACGTAGTAGCTCCTGAGGCTGCACCATGCAAAACCAACGTGTTTTGTGGTGTATACAGGCTGCGTTTCATAAATAAGCTTCAGTTCATTTGCTGCCATTGCTGTGTTTTCAAGGAGGGAATGTCAGTATCCATTATTACTACTGCAGTTACAGTTAGGGATTTGCTTAATTTTTAGGAGAGGACGCTAACAGTATGATATCAATACTGTGCAGAACTGTGTGGGCCCCATAGCAAATTCTTGAAACCCCCCCCCTGCCCTCCCCTTGTCACTACAATGCCGTTTAGGAGAGCAAGAGAGAGAGTGCGAGGGGAGTGAGAGAGAGACAAAGAGGGTGTCAGGGGGAGAAAGAGATAGAGGAGCAAGAAAGAGAGAGAGAGAGGAGGGTTTCATGGAAAAAATAAATAATGAGAGAAAGAGAGAAGCAAGAGAGAGAGATGTTGCAGGGAGAAAGAAGATGAAGAAACGAATGAGAGGGGATAGACAGGGCATCAGGGAGAGAGAGAGAAAGGGTGTGAGAGAGAAGTGGTAGCAGTAAGAGAGAGAGGGAGGGGAGCATTAGGCCCCGACCCCTAAATACCCATGAATCGCAGCACTGTACTCCCTGCTGATGGCCAGGTAGGGGGCAGGGCGGAGCGGATGGGACAGGCTGGGCAATGTTTGCCGTTGTGTGGGCCCCGCTATATCAACCACATCTGTTCTTTCCTGCGGCCGGGGTTGAAGGCAGAGTGGTTGGCATCGGAGGTATCCAGTGGCAGGGTGCAGGGGCAGCTGTGGGCCCTGGAAGCAGCCAGGACCCCATAGCAGCTGCACCCCCTGCACCCTTGGTAGTTACGCCACTGGTACTGTGTCAGTGAGTCACAGAGAGCCAGCTGAAAGATAGAGAGAAATTAGTTTGTCAGCAGAGATGTGTGCATCAGTATCCCTCAAAGTATTTCTACTGTCTGTTGTGTAAACCGATTCACAATTGTTTTAAGAGCTGAAATAGTCTGCGATGGACATTTCAGCCACAACAACAGAAACATATAAGGAGCAATTAGGACAATTACACAGGATAATAGAAGTGTGCCAGAAGATGGCACTAAAGGGGGAATTTATCAAAGCTGAGAGAAATACAATTGTGAGAGATAATGTACTAGCTAATTAGCTTCTACCTTACATTGGTTGGTTGGTACGTTAACTCTCACAATTTTATCTCTCTCAAAGCTTTGATAAATACCCCCCTAAGTACCAAACCAAGCATACAATAGGGGGCGTTACACCGATAAGACACGTGCAACTCTGAATACGGATGAATCTGCACATTTATTTATTATTTATTTATTACCAGTTGTTTATATAGCGCACACATATTCTGCAGCGCTGTACAGAGAATATTTGCCCATTCACATCATTCCCTGCCCCAGTGGAGCTTACAATCTATATTCCCTATCACATGTACACACAGACACATTCACTCTAGGGTTAATTTTTGTTGGGAGCCAATTAACCTACCTATATATTTTGGATTGTGGGAGGAAACCGGAGTACCCGGAGGAAACCCATGCAAGTACGGGGAGAATATACAAACTCCGCACAGTTAGAGCCACGGCGGGAATCAAACCCATGACCTTAGTGCCGTGAGTCAGTAATGCTCACCATTACACCATCCGTACTGTCGCACATCTATTTCCATGCAAGCAGTGCAGGAACAATTTATAGCACACTTGCATTCAAATTTGTGACATGCTCTCAGTGTGCATACAATGTATGGAATGTTTATTTTTTTTATTTTTTTCAACAATGACATCTGTTCCTTTATTACATTAAGTGAATATCAGAAGTAACATGATAATCCCACAACTGGGCTTGTCAGTCTGCTTTAACATCATATAGGACACAAATGAAAGGATGGAGTAAAAAATGAATATAATCCATCATGTTTAATGGGATTATGTCCCCTTTCCACTTGATGTAGTTGGGAGCACATAATGCAGGTGAACAATGTAGGAACAGACCTAGTCCTTTATAGAAGGGATCAGTAGAGCTCTTCATGCGAAATGGAAATGTTGAGGAGGTAGAAGGGGGTATTCATAAATTAAAAAAGGAAGTTATCAAAATAAAGATAAGCAGCAGACAGACTAACCTCAGCGCTTGATCTAGAGACATTCCCGTAAAGACAAAGAATTTCAGATACTCCTCTGCAACCATCTTGCTGAACTCATTGCTAAAAATCAAAGAGAAAATAAATAACTGGTCATTTGATCATATGGCAAGGCACAACACATATCAGAAGCGTTTATGAAAGTATATGAAGATGACACACCAGAATGAACAGCATTCCAAACACCAAAGACTTAAATAGAAGCACACTAACTTTCATTGTATTTTATCTCAGCATTATCAATGGCCTAGTGCACATAGACACGTGAGGCACAGCACTGAGGACCAAGCCTGCTGGCTGACACAGTGTTTCTTATTCCTTACTATGGCTTTGTAGACTGTACCCATATGGTTTTTGCTTGTGTGATACTTTAAGTGCATACATGTGGTGCTTTTGTATATGCTCTGTATATTCAATCCTGATGGCAATAATTTTGATTGAAAAATGGTTTAAAAAAGAATAGATAGTTTTACAGGTTCTTTGAAAAACAATTAGAGAATAAAGTTATTTTTCTCTTTATAATCTAAATGGTCAATGCACTGTATGTAATACAGTCTTGTGGTGACCCAGGGTTCATTTTTATTAATGCGTCATGTCTTTTCATCATCTACTTTCATAATAAATACTATTTAAAAAGTACCACAAGCTTCGTGTTATTTACAGGGTAATTTCAGAAGTCTGTCTTATGGTGTTTTTGAGAAAACACACGTTTGCATGCAACCAATAAACGTAGACATGAAGTGGTGAAGAACTGTTGAAGTACGACACTGGGGCTGTGCAAGATGAAATCCAAAGGATCACCACATGACAGATACTGGGTAACGAGTCTTTGGTATATATAGTCCTTACAATACCCACACGTACTTCTTCCCCAGGTGCCTCGCCACATCAGCTTTCTTGAACCCATCCAGATTGTACAGTCTCTTTGCTAAGCGTTTCGCAGCTTCCTGATCTGCTTTATGCCCATTGGATAAGGTATCTGTGCTTCCTAGTGCCAGTCGCTCAGTGCTGTCCATCTCCGAATCAAAGTCTGATGCCATATCGCCAAGAGGTGGTTCACTACATAAGAAACAGACAGGACAAAAGTAGATATTTAAGTCTACCGTAATATATACTGGAGTATATGTAATAGCCCAGATTCATATTCAAAACACATTGAATTAAGTTTCATAACAGCAGAAATTATACTTGTATCTACAGTTTGTAATGCGATTTTGTTAGACTCCAAGTTTTTGCTCATTTTCCTGACTTAAATTTCAATGAGTCCACTGATTTTCATTATGCACTGCCTGCTATGTACTATATCACAGTGCAGTACTTCTGAAATATTAGAGTTGCATTACACATTTTTCAGTTCAATATGTTACATTATAAGAGATTAGAAATGCTTATTCCAATCAAGCGTACTGTAATAGAGGTAAACAAAGCCAATACAGTACATACTGATTATTCTTAGTATTTTTGGGTCATTTACAAATCCTTTCATTATCCTTTACTTTCTACAGAATTAGGTGAAAAGTAACTTTTGTAGAAATTAAGCATCGGGGCAATCATTATAAAGGTAAACCATGAGATTACACAGATATCTTCTGCTTACCTTTCATTCCTGATCTGGTCAAGAGTCCCCATACACTAGTATGGGATCCCAAATTCATCAAGCTCTGAAAATACACAATCATGGCTTGGACAGCGGGTACCTATACCATCTTCAGATGGTGTTTGCTTTACAACCCTGCTCCGTCCCCGAAGGGAAGTAGATGTGGGTTGTGAAAAGGGTTCCTTTAAGATCCCTCTGCCCATGTTTGTCTCCTTCTCCACTGGACTCTTTGTGCGTGTTCATCAACCCCAGTTTACCCATGTGCACAAGCACTGCCAAAAGTCAGACTTGGCAGTGCAAAGCTTCACGGTTACAAAAAATGGAAGTGATAGGCATCAAGGGAACATCTCATCTCTGCCCTGTTGAATGTTGAACTGCCAAATGGCATTGCTCAGCAGTGCTTAATGAACCCTTAGTCTTTATATTATTTTAGTTTGAATACTTTACTTTGCTGTTTATTCAGAGTAATGTTAGAGTAAAGTTCAGCTGTTCCCAGCACCATGTTCATAAACAGGCCTAGGGCTACATACGCTTCTGTCTTTGCACTTTAACCCATTGCTTTTTGTGTTATGTGACACGAGTACTGACATATTTTTTTCTTTGTGGAAACCAAATTCTTCTGTAATTATTACTAGTGTATTTTAACACTCCTTACCAAAATTTGCATCACCAGACTAGTTCATTCCAGTTAAGCCAGAGAGATGCTAACCTGCCCCCAGGACAATAGGCATTTTCCTGCCCCAAATTGCCCAAGATTTCCAGGAGTAACTCATCCCATTAAAGTCTATGGAAGCTAGCAATAGTCGGAACATTAGAGGTGGTTAGAGATATTACAAGCTTGAAGGAGATCACTGCTATGTAGCAAATCACATAATAAACAATGAGCTATAAATTGAGCAATTTCTGTTAGCCAACATATTTTTTTTGCTTTCAGACCTGTAGGATTGTCTGTTATTAGCATAACCGTGGAATCGCACACTGCTCTTTAGCTCTCCATTTAAATAAATGAAGCCACCAGGAGAGGAAGAATAGGCAGAACTGTAGAAGAAAGTAAAATAAGGGCGGTAGACGCCAACGTTAGTTATGAAACTAACTTTCATAAAACAACAATGGAAAACGTACAAAAACCCCACGAGCTGGTAAGGAATGTATGCAAAACTGTAGGCAAAACTGTGGACCGATAATAGAGGCACCACATAATTCCTACATGTAAAACAGACTACAGTCTGTAATACTAATTACATGTCATTTAATATCCGTAAATTGAAGATCAGGGGCCAAATGTAATAGAGTGAGAGTTTCAGAAAGTGAGAGATTTGGTAAGGTTTTTTAGGTTTTTTTTAAAGTGGCAATCATTTACACTGCAAAACCAGGTTGATCTTGCTGTGTAAATGATTGCCACTTTAAAAAAGAAAAAACCTGCCAAAATCTCTAATTTTCTGAAACTCTCACTCTATTACATTTGGCCCCTGGAGTGAAAAACCATAGGGTTAACTGCATGTTGGCTAAGAACATTCTCTGTGCTTTATCCTTTGCCTAGTAATGATGAGGAATTACAAGTGGTACATCAGATTAATTTTATGTCGCTGACACAGTGCAGGTTAGCAGTGAATTGGTTAATTAGACTTGTGCATCAGTTTGTATTTTTTCAAAAACTTGCACAGGATATATTGTTGATCTCTCGTTGGAGAAGCTTGGAGAAGCTGATCTCTCCTTGGAAAAGCAATGGTTTGACATTTTACAGTTAATTGAAAACTACGGTTAAAATTAAATTTGTCTGCTAGGCCTTCCAGTTTCCATAGCAGCGGCCGCCTTTATTCCAGCATCATGTTTTCTAGATTCATGTAGATCTGTTCAAATAAAATAGATTTTAGCACAAAACAAAGCACTTTAAACTTTGTTGCTACACAGTTAAGATTTTAAAAAAAATATATAGGTCCAGATTTATCAAACCTTGAAGAGTGATAAATTGCACGGTGATAAAGTGCCAGCCAATCAGCTCCAAACTGTCATGTTACAGGCTGTCTGAAAAATGACAGTTAGGAGCTGATTGGTTGGTACTCTATCACCGTGTAATTTATCACTCTCCAAGGCTTGATAAATCAGGGCCATAATACACTTTTTCACAGATTGATGAATTTTCATTGGTGTACTAGAGAGAATAGATCATTGATTTAGAGTTGTAAAAATAATAAACTCAGCAAAAATAAATAAAAATATAAATTGATAAGAAAAACACATATACTGTACTCAATCCTCTTCAACAAAATTAAACCATGCTATATATTGAAGCACTTGCTTTTTGACCATTGACCACCATTCTTCATTTCTCACCATCATTTTGCATGTACAGTACTTGTAAAATGAAAATGTGTCCCTCTGCACCTGGACCATATAATTACACATGACCTTTAATATTGGTATTCCTGTGTTCCTGGGAGACATATATAAGATAGTTGTGGGTATATTTTTTTGGCTGCACTAAAAGTTGCTGCCATTAGAATGATCAAAATTTACACTTACTATGTTGTCGCTGTCCATTTCCCCAATCAGGAAAATGGTTGAATCTGGCATGATTTAACAAGAGACTTACTGGAACGATATTTCATAATTAAACTCTGTGGTTCAGGTCAAAGTTTGCTTAGGAAAGAAGATAATAATAATAATAATAATAATAATAATAATAATAATAATAATAATAAAGTTTACAAGATTAACAATGTAATTGCTGGATCGTAATGCAATAGATGAACTGAGTTCAATCAGATAAGTTTGAGGCGAGCTAGGGAATGTCCATTGATATATTTATCCATAATAACCCTGACACCAGTTGTAATAACATGGAACTACTGTATAATGCATTAGCTTCCCTTTATTCTCGTAGTGCAGGTGACATTGATTGTGAGCAGAATAAATGCAATCTTAGCAGCCATACAGAATATTGTGCTCTGGAAAATGGCAGTATGACATTGGGTTATAACTAGTTTTAGCTGGCACAATATAATTAAATATTATAAACCCTGGAGTTCACAATGAGTCTAAAAATCACAAAAAAAAGGCCTAAAAACTTAAAAAGTGGTGCATGAGTTGTCCGTTGCAGCAATGAACAATCTTTTGAATGTGGTAGAGTAAAGGTGCATACACATGGGGGATCATTCCGAGTTGTTCGCTCGTTATTTTTTTCCGCAACGGACCGATTAGTCGCTAATGCGCATGCGCAATGTCCGCAGTGCGACTGCGCCAAGTAAATTTGCTATGCAGTTAGGTATTTTACTCACGGCATTACGAGGTTTTTTCTTCGTTCTGGTGATTGTAATGTGATTGACAGGAAGTGGGTGTTTCTGGGCGGAAACAGGCCGTTTTATGGGAGTGTTTGAAAAAACTCTACCATTACTGGGAAAAACGCGGGAGTGGCTGGAGAAACGGAGGAGTGTCTGGGCGAACGCTGGGTGTGTTTGTGACGTCAAACCAGGAACAACAAGCACTGAACTGATCGCACTGGCAGAGTAAGTCTCGAGCTACTCAGAAACTGCACAGAGAAATCTTTTCGCAATATTGCGAATCTTTCGTTTACTATTTTTATAAGCTAAGATTCACTCCCAGTAGGCGGCAGCTTAGCGTGTGCAAAGCTGCTAAAAGCAGCTTGCGAGCGAACAACTCGGAATGAGGGCCATGGGCCCTCATTCCGAGTTGTTCGCTCGCTGCTAATTTTAGCAGAATTGCTAATAGGCTAAAATCCGGCAGTTCTGCGCATGCGCATGCATCTCAGGCAAACAAAGCTTTTCAATCGCTCTGCTGATTGACAGGAAGTGGGTGTTTCTGGGCGGAAACTGGCCGTTTTCAGGGAGTGTGCTAAAAAACGCAGGCGTGCCAGGTAAAAACGCAGGAGTGGCTGGAGAAACGGAGGAGTGGCTGGTCGGACTCTGGGCGTGTTTGTGACATCAAACCAGGAACTAAACGGACTGAGGTGATCGCAATCTAGGAGTAGGTCTGGAGCTACTCAGAAACTGCTAGGAAATTGCTTTCGTTAGCAATTCTGCTAATGGGGGTCATTCCGAGTTTTTCGCTCGTTATAAATTTCTCGCAACGGAGCGATTAGTTGCTAATGCGCATGCGCAATGTCCGCAGTGCAACTGCGCCAAGTAAATTTGCTATGCAGTTAGGTATTTTACTCACGGCATTACGAGGTTTTTTCTTCGTTCTGGTGATCGTAATGTGATTGACAGGAAGTGGGTGTTTCTGGGCGGAAACTGGCCGTTTTATGGGTGTGTGCGAAAAACCGCTACCGTTTCTGGGAAAAACGCGGGAGTGGCTGGAGAAACGGAGGAGTGTCTGGCCGAACGCTGGGAGTGTTTGTGACGTCAAACCAGGAACGAAACTGACTGAACTGATCGCAGTTGCCGAGTAAGTGTGGAGCTACTCAGAAACTGCTAAGAAGTGTCTATTCGCAATTCTGCTAATCTTTCGTTCGCAATTTTACTATGCTAAGATTCACTCCCAGTAGGCGGCGGCTTAGCGTGTGCAAAGCTGCTAAAAGCAGCTTGCGAGCGAACAACTCAGAATGAGGGCCAATATTAGCAGAATTGCTAATCTTTCGTTAGCAATTGCTAATCTTTCGTTAGCAATTCTGCTATGCTAAGATACACTCCCAGAGGGCGGCGGCTTTGTGTTTGCATTTCTGCTAAAAGTAGCTAGCGAGCGAACGACTCGGAATGAGGGCCATGGTGCGATGTTTGCTTACGATTTTGACTATATAGTTAGCACATATCACACCGTGTGTACACAGCTTGCGATACCGATGCACACTCCTGTGGGGTCGGTATCGCAAGAAAAAATAGACTGTGCAGGCAAGGCAATTTTGACTATATTGTGTACAATCTAGTTTCTAGTATTGTGAAAATCGTACATAGTCAAAATGGCAAGTAAAGATAGTCAATATTGGTGGTTCTGGGCTCCGGGGAGTTCAAGGAAAGTTGCAAAGTGAAAATCGGCACTTAGGAGGTAATTCCAAGTTGATCGCAGCAGGATTTTTGATAGCAATTGGGCAAAACCATGTGCACTGCAGGGGAGGCAGATATAACATGTGCAGAGAGAGTTAGATTTAAGTGGGTTATATTGTTTCTGTGCAGGGTAAATACTGGCTGCTTTATTTTTACACTGCAAATTAGATTGCAGATTGAACACACCCCACCCAAATCTAACTCTCTCTGCACATGTTATATCTGCCTCCCCTGCACTGCACATGGTTTTGCCCAATTGCTAACAAAAATCCTGCTGCGATCAACTTGGAATTACCCCCTTAGTCAATATCTCACCGTGTGTATGCACATTAAAGTGCAACTAGCAATAAAGAACGGAGGAAAAAAAGAGATGTAATTTCTGGAACAAATGACAATAATGGCCCGTAAACCACTTTTTATGTCTGGGTCTGAATAAAGACTTCAGGTGACAGATTAACTTCATTATATATAAATTACACACCATTGTCTGTAGGGTGTATATTCTGTGTAGGATTCAATTTACAAAAAAACATTTAAGCCCTGTACACACTGGGCGACACACTAGATGATTTGAACGATAACAATCTTTTTTTTTTAAAGATCTACTGTTCATATTTTCTAGTGTGTATGCCTGAACGATGAACGCTGCACGCACCCTCAGGTTGTTCTCGTTCAGGCATTACTACTGAACATGAAGCTCAACTTTAACTATACCATTGAGCTGCATGTTCGGGAAGTGCGGGGGATGACGTCACTGAACAATATTAGTCATCGATATCGTTCAGTGTGTATGCACTGGCATTCTCCCCTAATTAGCATAGCGCTGATTCCTAACTAGGGGAGGTCGCCCAGTGTGTACCCACTTTAGAGAATTTATTGTATGATGATGCAGAAGTATGTGCGCCACTGGGTATGGACATTCTGCTGGTAGGGAATAATTAGAAGGCTGATTTAAAAAGCAAAATACTCACCTTATTTAAATGATTTTAAATCGGATTTAATATTAAAAACTCAAGGCAATAAAAAAAAAAAAGGATTTTAATTAACAACTGGTAAATCCTTTTCTCGTAGTCCGTATGGGATACTGGGAATCCATTTAGTACCATGGGGTATAGACGGGTTCACTAGGAGCCATGGGCACTACAGAAGTTTGACTAGGTGTGCTGGCTCCTCCCTCTATGCCCCTCCTACCAAACTCAGTCTAGGAAACTGTGCCCGAGGAGACGGACATACTTTGAGAGAAAGATATAGAAAAAGGAAAGTGGTGAGATTTCGAACCAGCACAACCATAACAAGAGGAAAGCCATGCTAACCAAAACTTGTAAACAGGAACAGCAACAGCTGAACCAAACAACATTACTTAACCAAGTAACAGTGCAGGAAGAACGAAGCACCAGGCGGGCGCCCAATATACCCTATGGACTACGAGAAAAGGATTTACCGGTAGGTAATTAAAATCCTATTTTCTCTTACGTAATAGGGGATACTGGGAATCCATTTAGTACCATGCGGAAGTACCAAAGCTCCCAAACCGGGTGGGAGAGTGCTGAGGTTCCTGCAGAACTGATTGACTAAACTGGATGTCCTCAGAGGCCAAAGTATCGAACTTGTAAAACTTTGCAAACGTCTTCGAACCTGACCAAGTAGCTGCTCGGCAGAGCTGTAAAGCCTAGACACCCCGACCAGCCGCCCAAGAAGAACCCACCGACCTAGTAGTGTGGGCCTGTACAGATTTTGGAACCGGCAAGCCCGCCGTGGAATAAACATGCTGGATAGTAAGCCTGATCCAGCGTGCAATTGACTGCTTTGAAGCAGGACACCCAATTTTACTGGGATCATAGAGCACGAACAGCGAGTCCGATTTCCTGTGATGAGCTGTCTTCTTTACATACACCTTCAAAGCCCTCACAATATCCAAGGGCTTTGAAGTAGCAGAGGTGTCCAGAACCGGAACCACAATAGGTTGGTTGATGTGAAATGAGGACACCACCTTAGGAAGAAATTGCTGATGAGTCCTCAGTTCAGTTCTGTCCTCATGGAAAATTAGGTAGAGGCTATTATAAGACAACGCACCCAACTCCGACACACATCTTGCGGAAGTCAAGACCAACAGTGTGACAGCCTTCCACGTAAGGTACTTTACGTCAACCTCCTGTAACGGTTCAAAACAGTCCGATTGGAGGAACTGCAGCACCAAATTGAAATCACAAGGTGCCATGAGAGGCACAAAGGGAGGTTGGATGTGCAGAACACCTTTCAAGAACGTCTGCACCTCAGGAAAAGCAGCCAATTGTTTCTGAAAGAAAATAGATAAGGCCAAAATCTGGACTTTTATGGAGCCCAGACGTAGGCCCACATCCACTCCCGACTGCAGAAAAAGCAGGAAATCTCCCAGAGGGAATTCTACTGCAGAATATTGTCTGCTCTCACACCAAGAAACGTATTTCTTCCAGATACGGTGGTAATGTTTACACGTTCCTTCCTGGCTTCGATCATAGTCGGGATGATCTTATCAGGAATCCCTCTGCTGGCTAGAATCAGCCATTCAGCTTCCATGCCATTAAACAAAGCCACGGTAAGTCTTGAAAGACGAAAGGGCCCTGTTGCAGAAGATCCTTGCGAAGATGTAGAGGCCACGGATCTTCTAGCAGCATCTTGAGGAGATCCACATACCAGGCCCTTCGTGGCCAGTCCAAAGCAATGAGGATTGCTTAAACCTTTTCCCCTTTTTATTCTTTTTAGAATTCTTGGGATCAGAGGAAGTGGAGGAAACATGTACACCAGCTGGTAGACCCACGGAGTTGTCAGAGCATCTACCACCACTGCTTGTGGGTCTCTTGACCTGGAACAATACCGCTTGAGCTTCTTGTTGAGTCGAGAGGCTATCATGTCGATCTGTGGATATCCCCACCGACGATTCAACCACTGGAACACCTCCGGGTGAAGGTCCCACTCTCCCGAGTGCAGGTCGTGTCTGCTGAGGAAGTCTGCTTCCCAGTTGTCTACTCCCGGAATGAAGATGGCCGAGAATGCCACGCCATGTTTTTCCGCCCAGAAGAGTTTTCTTGACACCTCTGACATCGCGGCTCTGCTTTTCATTCCGCCCTGTTGGTTTATGTACGTCACTGCCGTCACATTGTCCGACTGGACCTGAATGGCCTGATTCTGAAGAAGAGATGAGGCCTGCAGAAGGGCGTTGTATATAGCCCTGAGTTCCAGGATGTTTACTGCAAGGATGACTTCCTGACTTGACCATCTTCCCTGAAACTGCACCCCCTGGGTGACTGCTTCCCAACCTCTGAGGCTTGCATCTGTGGTTAGCAGAATCCAACTCTGAATCCCGACCCTCCGACCCTCGACTAGGTGAGAAGTTTGTAGCCACCACAGAAGGGAGATCCTGGCTTTTGGCAACAGATGGATCCTCTGGTGCATGTGAAGATGCGATCTGGACCATTTGTCCAACAGATCTAGCTGGAAGGGCTTCGCATGAAACCTACCATACTGAAGCGCATCGTAAGAGGACACCATTTTCCCCAGAAGGCGAATGCACAGATGCACCGAGATCCGGGTTGGCTTCACGACAGCCCGAACCATTGACTGAATACCATCGCCTTTTCCAAGGGAAGGAACACTTTCTGGGATTCTGTGTCCAGTATCATTCCCAGGAAAGGAAGTCTCTGTGTTGGTTCTAGGTGAGATTTTGGTAGGTTCAGAATCCACCCGGGATCCAAGAGTATTCTGGTCGAGAGGTTAATGCTGTCCAACAACCAGTCCATGGACGTTGCCTTTATCAGAAGATTGTCCAGGTACGGAATTATGTTCATTCCCTGTTTGCGGAGTAGAAACATCATCTCTGCCATCACTTTGGTGAACACCCTCGGTGCCGTGGAAAGACCAAATGGCAGTGCCTGGAACTGGTAGTGGCAGTCCTGCAGTGCAAACCGGTTGCGGTACTACAAACAAGCCGGAATAGTATCCCTTGTTTTGCAAATGAGGTGGAACTGGAACAATGACCTGGGTCTGTATCAGTTTTTGAATGGTGTCCTGTAAAGTTATACTTGTGAAACTGGTAAGCCTGATATGAAGAATCTGTGAAGTGGGAGCTCTTGGAACACCAGTTTGTACCCCTGGGAAATAAGATCTATGACCCAGGGATCCTGGCACGATCTTGTCCAGATGTGACTGAAGATTTTTAGCCGGGCTCCCACCTGCCAGTCTTCCAGGCATCGCGGTCGACCATCATGCTGAAGGTTTTGAGGAAGCAGAGCCTGAGCCCTGTTCCTGTGAACCGGAAGTTGCTGGTTTGCGTGGTTTACCTCTAGGACCTCTGGTGGCGGTAGAAGAACCTCTGGGTTTCCTCTAAACTTGGCAGTCCGAAAGGACTGTAAATTGGGTCCTGAGTAGGTCTTCATAGCTGGGGGAGCTGCAGAAAGAAGGTATGTGGACTTACCCACAGTAGATTTGTCGATCCATTTGTCTAGTTCATCTCCAAATAAGGCCTCTCCTGTGAAAGGTAGGCCTTCCATGCCTTTCCTGGAGTCCGTATCCGCAGTCCACTGGCGTAGCCATAGACCCCTGCGTGCCGACACTGCCATAGCTGTAGTACGTGTATTAAGCAAGCCAATTTCTTTTATGGCTTCCATCATAAAGTTCGCAGAGTCCTGTATATGTTTCAGGAGCAAAACAATCTCCCTTTGAGGTAAGGTATCTTACCCCTAAATTAGGTTACCCGACCATTTAGCAATGACTCGCGTAATCCACCCACATGTTATAGTGGATCTCTGGGCCACCCCCGCAGCTGTATACAAAGATTTGAGCTATGTCTCAATTTTGCGATCAGCCGCGTCTCTTAAGGAGGCTGCACCGGGACAGGCAATACAATTTTCCGTTAGAGCCTGGAAACCGATGCATCCACTATCGGTGGATTCTCCCATTTTTTCCAATCCTTAGGAGGAAAAGTAAAAGTTGATAACAACCTTGTAGCGATTTGAAATTTCTTATCTGGATTAACCCACGGTACTTCAAACAGGGTATTTAGTTACTTTGACACAGGAAAAGTGGCTGAGGATTTCTTCTTTATATTAAAATAAGATTCCTCACTCTCCTCTGTCACCTTATCAGGGATATTCAGAACTTGGCTAAACAAAGAAAGTGTGAAACCGCACTAGACCTGTGGAAAGTGACCACAGACAATTTTAACTCACTAGGAGTTGTATTATGATGTCTGAACCAACATAGAGGCTCTGAGTGAAATACCTATGGCACTGGGTTGGTGGTGCTCCCGGAAATTAGTTCAATAAACTATGAAAAGGATAGACCTACAAGAGAGTAGGGCAAGAAAAGACTAAACAGCCTGACCCGGGGCACGCTTTTGTTCTGTATTATTTTTAAAATTTAACTTTTATTATCACTTAATTAAAACTGTGTATTACACAACAATTACTAGGTAAAGTAGACAATTTAGTACATGAAAAAGAATATAAGGTCAGCAGACCTTTATTCGGGTAAGATCATAGGACCAGTTAAATATATGCAAAAATATGAGGTCAGCTGACCAATATTCAAGATAAAGTCATGCGACCATTCATAAGAGTATAATCCAAGATAAATACATTTTAATAGGGCAGACCTTTATCTGCCATGAGCGAGAATATTTTTCAGTGATAGTACTCTAAATAGTCATGCGGAGAAAAAATATATACATTTCTCATTTTAGTTAAACCAGATATCAATGATATCATATAGAAGTAGGCTGGTTTACCGCATGCACTTATCGAGTACCACAGTCAATTTGTAAACTCCCCCATGGTATATAACCCATTTCCATAATAAAAAGGAGAGTAGGCTTCCCTGGGTGCGACTTCTAACCCTCAGATGTCCAAAATTCCAAACACTTCCATATACAGTTCATATATATACACCATATCATAGATGCAGGTAAGTAAAGAGAAATCTGTATGTTAACACTCCCAATAGCATATGCATAGGACTTAGGTCTCCATTATGAGGGACCCAGCTCCAACTGGATGATACGCACTTTGTTGTTTGTGTAGAATTACTACGTGCCTCACAGCATCATTCACAGAGTCAAAAAATTCAATAAATTCAAAAAATTCCTGTGCATAATATAATCAATTAAAGATAAGGGATTGGAAAATGTCATAAATCATTGATTTCTAAACAAATTTCATACCAATCAATGTCCCTTATATGAAAGCAGGAAGATGATGCAACATATTAATCATGCTTGAATTTTATAACTGTGAAATTTATACATGCTTTGCATCACATCAAAAAAGACTGATTGTCATCCCTGTGTGGAGTTTGTATGTGCTTCAAATCACAAAACTTATTCAAATAAATCCAGAAGTGAGTGTCATCCCAGTGTGGAGTTTGTATGTGCTTCAAACCACAAAAATTGAATATGCAGTCACTAACTCTTGAGAGATGATAATAACCCCTATGGGAGTTAATGCACAATTTTAGATATCCTATATCAATATTCTATGTATAGCATGAAAAATAATTGTCATCTGATCACAGCTGGAAATAAATGACCTGTATCTTTTTCCATAAAGAATCCCTTTACTTAAAAAAATGCATCAATAGAGACCACTTCATAGCTAAATTTCCTTGATTAGGAATGAAAAGATACCGAGGTATAGGAAGGTGCAGACCTTCTGCTGTCTCAAACATCTGCATATAGCATCGAATGTCAGGATGAGAGGGGTCTGCCTCCTTCACCGCGGTATTGAAACAGAAGAAATAGAGGTACCTACTTCTGCTTTTCCAATATTGCTGCTCAGAGCCCTCTGTTACTGAAGCATTGCAGAGTAGCCCGGCTGCTGGAATGAGAGAGTGTGTACATGGAAAGGAAATCACACAGTTATCCAATGGAGATAAAGAAGAGGCTAGTACCAAAGTACTTGAAGGGTTGAACCTTCTGCTTTCCCCATATCTGCTATCAGCATCGAATATTGGGATGAGAGGGGTCCATTCCCTTCACCTTGGTATGAAACAAGACAAAATAGAGGTCTCAATTCTGCTTTTCCAAAATTGCTGCTCTAGGCCCTCTGTTGTTTTGTAACATTGCAGAGTGGCCTGGCTGCTGGAATGAGAGGATGAGTACCTATATAAGTAGGAAGTGGTCAGAAAGCTGTATGTTCAATGTGCACAGATCTCTCTTGTGTTTGGATATAGGAATTAACTATTCAGAACATGTGTGAACTGCTTAATTGATGAAATTGGCATAATTAAATTATAGAATTGATCTAAAGCATTATGGTGCCTGTGGTAAACCGCTCAGAAAATAGCTCTCTGCAGAAAGCCTCCCATGTAATATTGATGATTATCACATCTAGCCTATGCTCAGACTTTGTACATGCATGAAGTCTATTGAATATTAACAGCAGTCAGGAGTATATTGTGCATAGATAATTCTTGAACATTATGGTACCTGTGGTACTCCACTCCGGAAAATAGCTACCTGCTGTAAGCCTCCTTTGAGATGTTAATAGCTATCACATTTAGCCTGTATTCAGATATAGGCCATGCATGTAGTTTGTCTTATATACTTAATTAGCAGCCAGATAGTGATATGCCGCAATACAGTATAATACAACAGATCGTAATCTGTGCTGACTATGTGGTTGACATACAGATTTGTGGTATAACTTATCTGTGCACGAGAGAGCGGGTGAGTCACAGGTAACAGGCATCTGATGGTCCGCGCACGCTGGGAAGCCGCCGGCATGCGGGGTCCGCAACCGGAAGTCGGACCCGGCTAGCCGGAACCGGAAGTAAAGACGTACGTTTCGCTCTTAGAGCTTGGTCACTTGGTCGCCTAGTAGCACTCCTGCAACCAGGGAGTTTTTATTCAGTCCGGCGGCCATTTTGGGTGGGATTAGACTTCTTTGTTAGAGGACATTCTTATCTCCATAATGTGAACTTCTATCATCTTAGCCGTGGCCAGAGATAGTAAATGAAAATGTAAATTGCTGAGTAAGTTTTTCCATATATCACTGTATGTATTCAGAAACACTTTAGTATTAAGGTTAAGGCAATGAATGAAATATATATATATATATATGTGTTTAAATTATTCAAAATTATATCTTGATTCTGAAAGATAAATATAAACAAAATAGAAAAAACTTGTATACGTTAGGATATAAACAGAATTGTATTGAGAGATATATATCCTATAGTAATTAATTATTTGGTGTTGGTGATATTCAATCAACTGGGTTCTTTTTAACCCAATATCATTGAGTGCTGTGTGCGTGGTTACTGGTGAATTGGTGATGTGTAGATAGAAAATTTGACTTAGGTGACCAAATGTGAAAATGAGGGTGTCTGATTATTAGAAATATTTTTTAAATATTTTTTAATTATTTTTTAAAGCTGCACTGGTTAAGAATAAAAGTGAATGGCATGCGCAGGATATAGCAATCCCATGTGTATTCGTGAATCAACAAAAGAATAGTGTCTTAGTGTGATGCAAGGGACAAAGTCGAAAAGAATTGTCCTTTTAAAGTGCACTCCAGTATGTGATGAAGAAGGAGAAAAAGAGAAAGATGAGATTGAATTGAACTTTGTTGAAAGATAAATTATGATTGTGCAGAAAAACCATAATGGTGGTGTTACTGCTCTAGAAAAACACTGTAATTAATATACTCGTTCATTCCATTAGGAGCCAAAGAATTAAGTCTAAATGTCCACTGGCTTTCTTTCTGGAGAAGTATCCTAGTCACATCCCCTCCTCTAATACCTAGTTTGACCTTTTCAAGGCCAAAGATCCTGAAATGTTCAAATGAGCCTTGGTGATGTTTTAGAAAATGTTGTGCAACCGTGGTGATTGGTTTCATCTTCTGAATATCTGTCCGAACATTCCTTATGGATCCAATATGCTCTAATGCTCTGATTTTCAGCATGCGGGTTGTCATCCCCACATATCTTTTCTGACATGGGCATTCTATGCAGTATATAAGATTACTGCTCTTACAATTAACATAATCCTGAATTGTGATTACACTACCATATTTATCTGTAATGGTTTGTACTTGATCGATATATTGGCATATTTTACAATTCCCACAGGGGTAACTTCCTTTAATCTGCGGTTCTTTGGATGGTGATGCTTTAAAGTGGCTCTGTACTAATAGGTCTCTTAAATTGGGGGCCCGACGCCAGCTCATATCAATCTGGGTGTTAAGTTTGCTGGCCAGGTCACTGTCTGATAGAATGACAGGCCAATGTTTCTGTAAAATGGAACGGATGGATCTCCATTCAGTACAGAAATCACCCACGAATCTGATGGTATTGTCCTTCTGTTTTTGTGGTTTCTCCTGAAATATGAGAGATTCTCTGGAAATGTCATTTACCACATTTCTTGCTTTTTTGATGCACCTACGACTATAGCCTCTATCCTTCAAGCGTAGTTCCAATTCTTTACTTCTGAGATTGAAGATTTCGTCAGTAGAACAATTCCGTTTCAATCTCAAAAATTCACCCTTTGGGATATTTTGGATAGTGGGTGGAAAATGGAAGCTGTCATGATGCAAGAGGGTGTTTGTAGATGTGGTTTTACGATAAATTTCCGTTGATAACATATTATTGGCTCCTCGATAAATCCGTAGGTCCAAGAATGAAATACTTTCACTACTCCACTCATATGTGAATCTCAGGTTAAGCTGGTTAGTATTCAGGAATTGCACAAACTCCATTAGTTGTTCGGGTGTGCCGTCCCAAATGACCAAAATGTCATCGATATATCGTGACCATAAGGCTATATGTTGATTATGGCTGTCAGAGTTTTCTTGAAAAACAACCTCCTTCTCCCACCAACCCAGGAAGAGGTTAGCATATGTGGGGGCACATGCCGCCCCCATTGCTGTACCTCTTACCTGGGTGTAGAAGTGATTATCAAATGTGAAGTAGTTTTTACTTAGTACTGTTTCCAGCAGTTGTAATAAGAATGTTTTGAAATCACTCTTATCTCCCATATCAAGGAAGTATTTCACTGCTTTTAAACCTAGATCGTGATTGATGCTTGTGTACAAAGCCTCTACGTCTAGACTGACTAGGATATGGCAATCCTCCAATTGAATGTCATTTTTTTTTTTTTAAATGTCTGTGGTATCTCGTGTGTACGAGGGCAGTTGTAATACATATTCTCTTAAATGAAGGTCCAGAAAGATACTGGCCTTCTCAAGAATACTGCCATTGCCCGACACAATAGGCCTGCCTGGTGGACAGTGTAAGTTTTTGTGCACTTTAGGAAGCATATAGAAAGTCGGTGTGACTGGGTTAGTTACTAATAAGTAATCTTGTTCTGCTTTAGTTATCGTTCCCATATGATATGCTTCATTGATGATCCGCGTATACTGTGCTAAATAGGTTTGTGTCGGGTCAAAGAGACTTTTAGTGTAACATGTTTGATCATTCAAATGTCTTCTAGCTTCTTGTAGATAAAGGTGTTGTGGCCAAATGACCACATTTCCACCCTTATCGGATGGTTTCACCACCACATCGTGCCATAATTTTATTTCCTTAATTGCCTTTTTCTCCTGTAAGGAGAGATTGCCTTTCGGATGAATGTATTTTCTCTTCTTGTACAACCTCTCTAAATCTTGTGAAACAAGATTGATGAACACTCTCACTTCTGGACATATTTGATCATTCGGAAAGAAAGATGATCGTTTTTTGCATTGTGGTCTATGTCCCGTACTTTGAGAAATATTAATTGGAGTTATTAGTTCCTCCAAGGCAGTTAGAGCTTCATTTTCTTGTGTACTAGTCAAATCTAAGTTTTGAATCCCATCCATCTGATCTAAAATTGTTGTGCCAATATCCTTATTAGCATACATTTTGGTTAAAAGAAGTTTTCTACCAAATAGTTGTAAGTTTTTATTCCACTGAAATATATCAAAAATTTTTGTGGGGGAAAAAGTAAGACCTCTTTCAAGTACATTGCGTTGGTAATCAGTGAGGGTGTGGTCTGATAAATTAATAATCTGTAATTTATTGGAATCGGGGCGAGTTATCTGTTCTTCCGAGAGGGATAACGATTGGGGGAGGGAGAACCCCATTTCTCCCGACCTCTTCTTCTTCTTTTTTGCTCTTCTGATTTTCCTTTTTCGGGGCGTCCGTACGCGCCCCTGCTGTAGTCTAAAAAATGAGTCAGAGGTCTTTGATTATTTCTGGGGCCGGGGTATCGTTCCTGCTGCGAGGAATCTTGTTCTTCTGTACCTGATAATTCGGTCTCAGAAGAGGATGGTGTTGTAAATTGTCCCGGTATTTTCTCCCTTCTCACAGGTCCTGTCCACCTAAAGACATTGCCATTGCTAAAGTCCCTTTTATCTCTAGAGAATTCAGAACTTCTCTGATAGCTTCTATGAGAGCCTCTATTCCCTGCGACAGAGTACCCTCCCTCACCTCTGAGTCCACCTCACCCTCCTCCATTTCTGACCCCTTATCATCAGAGTCAGACTGCAAGATATGGGCCAAAGTACATTTTTGCGGAAAAATGGCAGGGGACTGAGACGCTGGTTTGGGTACTGAGTCCTTTTTCATGAACTCAGTCATAGACTGTCTTAAGTATTGCGTCTCTTTCTCATTCTGAGATAACTTAGTAGAAATGGTGAAAATCATTCCCCTAATGGAGTCCAGGCATGCTGGTTCAGCTCAACTAGCCTGGGAAGGGATACTACACTGAGTACACACTAGTGAACCCCCTGGAGAAGAGGAACACTGTGCCTTACATGAAACACAGTCTTTGCCTGACATACTGTAACAATGACAGCACACACACAGGAAAAGGTTAAATGCACAATTAACCCACAAAGAGCCCTTCCAGGGAAACACAGACAGAGTATGGAACAAGCACACGGCGCCCTAATTGCTAATGCCAAGCTTAGCCAGGTCGCAGACTAAGTACCTAGATTGGGGATTTAGTACACTAATAATCGCTCCCCCCCTGCTATGACCCCCTGGTACCGCTGAGGTAATCTGGAGTCTCTCCGGAGGAGCTGCGCGTCCCTGTCTGTCAGCGATTGTGTCAGCTGCAGTAGAGAAATGGCGCCTGTGAGCTGCCGGATCCGCTCATAGTGAAGCCCCGCACCTTCAATGGCGCGCGGTCTTCCCGTTCTTCTTTATACTGGCTGTATGTGTCTATATGCATAAAATGGAGACAGACTCCTTTTATCGCTTTGATGCCAGTCTGGGTACTGTGTCCACTGTGTAGTGTCTGTGTCCGTACACAGTCTGGAGATGCAGTCCGCCCCATTTAGAAGCCATGCGTCTCTGTAACCCCATGCTGCCATAATGGCCGGCGACCCGCTAACCGGGACGCTGGCTTAGTACTCACCACTCTTCATTCTTCTGGCTCTGTTATGGGTGGCGGCGTGCTGCGGGAATGTATGCTCGCCGTGGTGTGGCTTGCGAATAGCTCCCCCAGGAGCTAGCATGCTGTCAGCGGGGAACAGGACCATTAACCCTGAGAGAGGTTGGGCCGTGGGCCGTAACCCATCCTTCCCCCCCCCCCCCTAAGTCCCACGAAGCAGGCAGGCTGGTGCCATCCAGTCCTGCCTGAAAATAACAAATGTAGAAAATAAATGCAGAAAACTCTTCAGGAGCTTTCAGAGACATGACCGGCTCCTCCGGGCACTTTTTCTAAACTGGGTCTGGTAGGAGGGGCATAGAGGGAGGAGCCAGCATACCTAGTCAAACTTCTATAGTGCCCATGGCTCCTAGTGGACCCATCTATACCTCATGGTACTAAATGGATTCCTAGTATCCCCTAGGATGTAGGGAAACAATTAGTAATTATCGGACTAGTATGTAAAGACTGAGCCTAAAAGCTGCGAAATGAGACACAGTTTATATCCACTTAGTCATTTGAGCGCCATTATAAAGGACTCATTTTAAAATGACATAATCCCCCTAAATTACTTCTTGATCATCTTCCATGTGCATTGCCTGCAAACATCAGATTTCACAAGCCAGTGGTCACTGTCATCTGAAGCTATATTTAAAGTCCTGCGTATGTGCCTGCTTTTATAGGAAGCCTGTGTCTATGAGTGAGTGGGTGTATGTGTGAGAGAATGCACACATGCCAGCTGCGCCAGGATCTGGTGGCTTGTGTAACACTATGACACAAGGGACTGAGGTGTCTGACATATGCTGAGTAATGTTTCCAGCTGCTGCTATTTACAAAATAATCCCACAGCTGCCACTATGAACATTCCCTCTGCTCTATGATGTACTCAATTTATATAGATCCTGCAACATCATTGGCTGTATGCTGCCCTTCCTGATGCTGCACAGCAGTTAGATTTAATTACCTTTGCTAAAACAGGAACATGCAACCATTTACAATTGAATATCCTATGGGATGTAAGAAATAAGATAAATGTTTACACTTATAACACCCTAGCAAAAACAAATAAATAAACAAATTATATCAAATGCGCCCTACACATTAGGCGATGTGCCGCCGAGGTGCCCGACGGCCGATACGGCCGACAGGCGACCCGGCGGCGGGGGGGCAGTGACGGGGGGAGTGAAGTTTTTTCACTCCCCCCGTCACCCGGCTCCATAGACGTGCAGGCAAATATGGACGATCTCGTCCATATTGGCCTGCATGCACAGCCGACATGTCACCAGCGATGAACGAGCGCGGGGCCGCGCATCGTTCATCGCTGGTGACTCCACACTGCACGATATGAACGTTACTCGTTCATTAATGAACGAGATCGTTCATATCGTGCAGTAATATCAGCATGTGTGTAGGGCCTATAAGAGAGAGGTCATTTGTGACCAAGGATGCAATCAGATCTCTTAATATTATTGCTTACCATAAACAGGGTTCTAATATACCACATTGGGCAAAACAATAACAGCTAAAGTAAGAAGTGGCCCCCTACTGCAAGAGTGGCAGTCTGCCTGTTGTCCTTATGATGGCAATACGATTATGGGGGAACTACTCCATTGTACAGTATATGTCCTCCCCGCTCTCCCATGGACACATATTCACAGTTTGATTCTATGCTCTCTGCATGATGCTCCTGGGAATAAGGTGATGTGGAGCTGTAAATTCAGGTCTATTACTAGAGACCCCAGTAATACCTCTTTTCCATCTGACGATGTGGGTCGCAGTCGGGAGCCTGACACGGGTGCTACCCGGCTACGACCTGCATCGGCCCCTTTCCCATCAGCAGTCACCATCCCCGCATATTGCCAGGTTGGTGACGTTGCTGGTGACGCGGCATGGGTGGCGCTGGGAGATTACATGATCTCCCAGCGCCGCCCTTCCATACAGTGTAAAAAAAGCTATACCTTCGACGTGGAAAAAAGTCCAAGCAACTTAACTACAGTATACATGAACAACCTCCCTGCTGAGTTCCTTCAAAAACCTATGTGCAAGTGTATCCAGAAGAATTGTTGCTGTTTTTAAGGCAAAGGGTGGTCACACCAAATATTGATTTGATTTAAATTTATTTTCTGTTCATTCACTTTGCATTTTTTTAATTGATAAAAATAAACTATTAACACATCTATTTTTTTAAAGTATTCTTACTTTGCCTAAAACTTTTGCACAGTACTGTACATCAGAGGCAGAGGAGTCATCTGCCGCCAGGCTCCTGTTCTGAAGGGGGTCACCTCTCCTCCCATTCTGTGACACCATTGAATTAAGTTAATTGATAGCTGTTGCTGTCTTTTCTGTGGCCGACTTCCTCACTGGTCCCTGCACCTTACAAATCACACCCTCTCTATTATACTGAATATACACATTTAACAAGTGTCACACCCAGGATTAGAAACCACAACCTATTACACTGGAAGCAGACACCTTACTGATGAAGCTCTTGCTCCTGTATAGGAAATATGAGAATTCTAACTATATGAAGTTACTTCTCTGACAATTACACTTAACTTCATATAGTTAGAATTCTCATGCTTCCTCTACAGGAACAAATAGCTCCATCAGTAAAGTGTCTGCTGTCAGTGTAACAGGTCATGTGTTCTAATCCTGGGTATGACTGCTAAGAAATGTGTGATTTTAAATAAAAGACAATTAAATGTATAAATACAGTATATACATTTTTTTCAGAACACTCCATATACACACACACACACACACACACACACACACACACACACACACACACACACACACACACACACACACACACACACACACACACACATATTTATCTTAATATAGGAAATAGGGGGGCACCAATACAGGGGCAGTAATGCTGTGGAAGGAGGAGGAGTGATAGCAAGGTCTCCTGTGCTAGACTGCACAGAAGTGTCCTCATAAATCCAGCCTCAAAACGCCATGCAGCATGAGATGCCTGGTGTGAGTGAGCCACCAGGTCTCATGCAACTCTGATAGCATTAGATATTTTTTTGGCAAAAATGCATCTTACTCGCACACGCAATGCAACTAGAATGCACCAGGGGACTGTTACAATTAATTTGCTGTGTGACACTTGCATATTGTGTATGACTGAGTCTGTTCAAGGAGAACAACAGAAATTGTTTTGGGAAAAAGCCATGGATGCTACATTGTAGCATGTCATATTGTGCGTCCTAGCTGCATCACATTGTGTTTAAGACGCACTTTTGGCAAAAAAAAGATGCCCACTGCTAGCAGAGTCTCAAGGGACCTGGTGCGCTGAGAGAGGCTGTTTGTCAGAAATGATGCATGAAGACACCTCTGTATATGGGGGTACAGGTAGAAGATGCCGGCTGTATATAGGGATTATAGTGTGCTGGGAGGGGGGGGGGAGCCTGTGGGCAGCACAGCGTCTCTGGGAGTGCTGGGCACACCCCCATCATAATTAGGCCTCACACCCTTCTTAACAAGGCCATGCCCATTTATCTGGCACGGGGCACCAATATGCCTAGTTACGGCTGACACCAGCATCACTATTTAGTCACTTCTGATTGTTAGCTTGTTGGCCTCTCCAACTCTTAGTACTTTGTTCAATAGTATCGTTGCTATATTATGTCAACTTGAGGCCTTCTGTTCTAATTTCTTATTTGTCATTTCCTACTGCAGCAGAGATTAACATTGTATTTATAAAACTAACTGTTTTATGTAGCACGTATACTTTAATGTCCAGAACATACTTTCTTTTTATTGTTGTATTATTTGTTTTATTATTATTTAGAAATAGTTGCACTTGACTGTAAACAGGGACTTGAATTTAAAACTATTATTTTGTATGTACAATAATATGTGCATGACTTGGTATAATATTAATCTTTTATTCTTGAATTTAAAAAAATTATTTAGTATGTACAACAAATACACTATGTTATTTTAAGTTTCTTTGGTGTTAACACGTAGATCAGTGTTTCCCATCTCCAGTCCTCAGGGACCCCTAACAGCGCATGTCTTCCAGATCTCCTCAGTACTGTATCACAAGTGAAATAATTAGCTCCACTTGTGGATCTTTAAAATGTGTCAGCCAGTAATGAATACACCTGTGCACCTGCTAGGAAATCTGTAAAACATGTTCTGCAATATTAGAAGTTACTAAGGTCTCTTGGGAAGCACGGACATAGATTATGCTGTCAAATGTAACATTGAAATTGGACACAAAGGGGGCGTGGCCTGGCTGCTGAAGGAGGCAGCTGTGTTCTGAAAGAGCTCCTGGGACCCACAGCTGTATATTATATATATATACTTATCCTGAGCTCTTCTAATTGCCCCAGTACTTCCTCTGTACCTCCTGCTCCCCCTGCTGTGCCCCCCCGAAGTGCCGCGGAATCGGGGAGCAGTTTTCACTGCTCCTGCGGGTTGCGGCCTACGGGGCTCACGGAAGCCGGGGCCTCAATTTTCTCCTCAAGCCGGACGCGGCTCCGGGACCCACAGTTCGGGCCGCAGACCTCCTCCGGAGCTCTTTCCTGCATACCGCCGCTGGCCGCTGGCCGCTGACCGCGGCCAGGAGAGACTCCCTGCTGCCGGCTGTCCGCTGCACGCTTCTGCACAGCAGGGACCTTGAGACTCGCCGCGCGGGACGGGGCCGACGGGCGCCCGGCGGCCATCTTTATATCCAAGCAGGTACTGTCTGTCTCTCTCCCGCTGGGCCTCTGGACGTAGGTGCGGTCCCCGTGCCTGTGGTCCGTGGTGCCCCAGCGAGGGGAGGGGGAGGGGGGGAATATAAAGCTGGAATATAAAGCTGGGCACTACAGCCTTTTGTTCTTTTTTTTTTTGCCATTTGCCATTTGCCATCCGCAGAAGTGCCCCTCATCCATCCATCCATCCGTCCGTCCATCCACCCATTCAGTTGTTTGCATCAGTGGGTTACCTGCTTAGTGGACTCCACACGGCCCGTCACCCGCTGTCGCCATTTCTCCATAACACTGTGGAGCGGTGTCACGGCCGCATATTCTCTGACGTATAGTGTCCCGTAATTGCACCTCAATTGGACCAAGTCGGACGTCCTGCCACTGTGAGCTGACGTATGGCTCCCTAGCTATGCGCCTGCCTGCCTGATGTTGCCCTAAAGCCACGTGGGGGCTTTTGCACGGCGACGGTCCACATGTTTTATACTGCCGAGGATATGTGAAAGTGTAATACTACATTGCTTTATTTGAAGACCGATCTCATGGTGAGAGGGATAAAGAAAAAAAAGGCCAAGACCAAGCCGGTCGCGATCTCATCCCCTACGAACCGACATTCGTCAGACCTACGTCAGTTCTTAACAACTCCAACCTCATTACCCGCGATTTCTCCAGCTGTCCCGGCCTCCCCGAATCTGCGCGGCCTGGTAGACGACATGACATCCCCGGGGACTCCGCTGCCTCCACGGGGCCCCTCTCTGTCTGCGGAGATAAGCGAGATCTTATCTCATGTAAAATCACTCCCCACGAAACAAGATTTCTCGGCCTTGGAGACTCGCTTGCTTTCCACCATCACTCAGGAAGTGACAGCGCTCCGACAAGATATGTCCCAAATTGCGACCCGTGTCGATGTCTTGGAACGCCATGAATCGTCTAGTTTGGAGTCTCTGACTAAATTTCGGGAGGTTCTATCTCATCAAAGGGACGATATCTCTTTTCTAAAATCACGTATTGAGGATATGGATAATCGCGGCCGGCGAAATAATATCAGAGTCAGGGGCCTACCTGAGAGCGTTCAACAGGCTGACCTGACAGCTGCCTTAACTACAATATTTGGAGAACTTATTGACCTGGATCCGAACAAAGACATTAAATTTGATAGAGCTCATCGAGCCCTCCGTCCTCGCGGCTTGCCCTCTGACAGGCCACGTGACGTGATTTGCAGGCTCCACTATTATGTCCAAAAAGAGGAAATAATGAGGTCGGCCCGTCAGCTGGACAATATTGTCTTTCAAGGGGACAAGATTCAGATATTTCCTGATCTCGCCTGGTCGACCTTACAACAGCGTCGAGCCTTGAAGCCTCTGACAGACTCTCTCAGGAAACTCGAACTGAAATATAGATGGGGCTTCCCTTTCTCCCTCCAGGTTTCTCATGGTGGCAAGATCGCGAGTCTCTCTAGACCTTCGGACTTACAGGCCTTCTTCACGACCTTGGGAATACCTCCGGTACCGTTACCAGATTGGGATGCTTTTCACCACCTACCGGACTTACCTGTTGTGCTCCCTCCAGACGACGCATGGCAACAAGTGCGTTCCCCTCGGACGCGGGGAACTACTCCTAGTTCACGTTCTTCTGAGCCTCCCTGAAGGAGACGTCTCGTCCCATGCGGACGTGAATATTCCTGCTACTCATGTCATACACTAGGTTCTCTCTCTTAAATAGTGCTATATGTTGCTCACACGTGAGATCGGTTTATGTAACATTGTACAGTTGTAATGGTTTCAAAGATGAGTGATGGGGTATCGTCGATATGTTATTTTGTTTTTTGTTTTAACTGCATTTATTATTTCGGTGACGACACTCATATACACAATTGTTCAGCCTCTATGAAACCTGGTTTGATAGTTTAAGGATTACATGTATATCTTTATATACGCTTTCATATTTTATTTTATTTTTATTTTTTTAGTTTTGTTTCACCTGTGCCTTTGTGCACACCTCGGTAAATACCATATATTTGTTTATCTTCTATCTTGTGGACGGTCGCTGTCCTGGGCCCCCCGTAGGACCCCCTCTATGCTGCATCCCCTGTTTCTTTGGACTGGGAGTCGGCAGGATTCCGCTCCTGTCCTTTTTGCAGCAATCCTTTTTCTAGTACTGTCATCTTTGTTTAAAACTAAAGTACTTTGCGGCATGGTTTCCCACGCTGCATCATCTTTTCTCCTTTTCTCTGCTTTCCCTCTCTTTCTATTTCCTTCCCTTGCTGTTCTTCCTTTCCCTCCCCCAGTGTCTGTCGTAGGGAAGACTATCGTGAAGCCCTTAGGTCTGCCGTGACAATGGGGGTGAACGATCTACATGTAACTACCCTTAATGTAAAAGGGCTGAATGTTCCTGAGAAAAGGTCTAAACTCCTTAAATGGCTTAGGGATGAGAGAGTTGACGTCGCTTTTATTCAGGAAACGCATTTTAAGATGGGACATGTGCCGTCCCTAAAAAGTCACTATTATCCTCATGTATTCCTGTCTAATAATTCTGCCGGTAAGACATTGGGCGTAGCTATATTACTGGCTCGCCACTTGCCTGTCCTTGATGTTACCTCCCATAGAATAGCTGAAGGTAGAGGGTTGCTGGTGAAATGCGACATACACGGTCAACGCTTTTCTTTTTTGAACATATATGCGCCCAACGCTAGGCAGCCCTCCTTTTTGTCCTCAGTTCTGGATCGTGCGGAACCTCTCTTGGAGGGGGTGGTGGTGATGGGAGGTGACTTAAATTGGACCTTAGATCCCCGCCAGGACAATTCTAAGCTCTAGGCCGGAGAGGGAGCATAGAGGAGTGAGGCGCGCCCTGCTCGACCACCAGCTGATTGACACATGGAGACTGACACATCCTGCTGAAATAGATTATTCCTTTTTCTCACACCCACATCAGACATATTCTAGAATCGATTACCTGTTTCTGAGCCACCGGCACCTACACCTCCTTTCTGATGCTTCTATAGGACAAATTGTGTGGTCAGATCATGCCCCAGTTAACCTCACTTTACGCTTGCCTCCCAGTGCACATCGCCAATGGTCCTGGCGTTTTAACGACACTTTTTTACAGGACGCGGACTGTCGGTCTCAAATCGACAGCGCCTTAGATTCTTATATCTGTACCAACGACCTAGATGACATTTCTAAAGTCTCAGTCTGGGAAGCACACAAATGTGTCATCAGGGGGGTTTGTGTCCAGATAGGATCTTTCCGTAAAAAGCAGAGGGAGAAACTTCGGGGTGATTTATTGTCTAAAATACAATCTCTCGAGCTTTTACACAAGAAATTCCAAACCCCACAATATTACGCTGATCTTGAAGCTGCTAGGGCAGATCTGAATAAGCTTCTCTCTGACAGAGTCAAATTTTCTTATCGGAAGTGCCGTAGCAGATACTATCAATGGGGTAACAAACCTGGGAAATTACTAGCTAAAGCCCTTAGAGAGCAACGTGCTCTTACTTTTATTCACACAATTAAAAATAGCCACGGTCAGCCCCAACATGAGACACCTCACATCGCTAGGGCCTTTAGGGCATATTATTCCACTCTGTATAACCTTTCTGGTCCGACCCGAAGGACTGACAAGCTGTCCCATCAAACAGCCATAGCTGACTATTTACGGACCTTAGACTTCCCCACGTTATCCACAAAAGAAGTAGAAGATCTAGATGCCCCTTTTTCTACTGAGGAGGTTAGGAAAGTTATAGAATCCTCTCCCAACGGCAAGAGTCCCGGCCCTGATGGATATACCATTGCTTATTATAAAGCTTTCAAAGAGAAATTGGTCCCTCTACTCACGAGAGCCTTTAATACTATATCAGAACAATCACCTTTCTCCCCACAATCTCTCGAAGCCCATATCGCAGTTTTACCCAAAGAGGGTAAAGACCCCAGTCTTTGTTCCAGTTATCGGCCAATTTCACTATTAAATATAGATATAAAACTTTTCGCCAAACTGATTGCAAACCGCCTTAAACTATTATTACCTGGTCTGATACATGGAGATCAAGCTGGATTTGTTTTAGGCCGAGAAGCTAGAGATAACACCTCTAAAGTGCTCAACATGATTCACTATGCCGGCCAGCTTTCGTCCCCATCAATCATACTGTCGACTGATGCCGAAAAAGCATTTGACAGAGTGGACTGGGACTTTTTGTCTGGCATACTGAAGCATCTAGGGCTCGGTAACGCCTGTCTTCACAGAATCCTATCTCTTTATACTTCCCCGTCCGCCAAAATTAGGATTAATGGCTCCCTTTCTGATTCCTTTCCTATTTCCAATGGCACGCGACAGGGCTGCCCACTATCTCCATTGCTCTTTGTCCTTTGCATGGAAACATTAGCTCGAAGCATTAGGGCTAACCCGAATATCTCGGGTTTGCTGGTAAAAGGGACTGAATACAAATTGGCTTTATATGCCGACGATTTACTCGATATAATCTCAAAACCGGTCACTTCTTTACCAAACCTGATGGTAGAATTTGAAAAGTTTGGAGCCCTCTCTAATTTCAAAATAAATTATTCCAAATCTATTGCCATGAATTTAACTACTCCTCCTGATATAGTAGAGGGTCTGAAACATGCCTTCCCCTTTACTTGGCACGATCACAAATTAAAATATTTGGGGGTGTTACTGTCCAACGATTTATCCAAATTATTCTCCCTAAATTTTAACCCCTTGTTGGCAAGGCTTCGTCTAGACTTCCAGAAATGGAGGAAACTAAGACTGTCATGGTTCGACAGGATCAACGTTATCAAAATGAACGCCCTCCCTAGGATATTATTCTTTTTCCAGACCCTTCCAATACACATCCCCCTACTTTGGCTCCGAGACGTCCAGAATCTTATTCGCGCATTTGTTTGGGGATGTAAGAAACCCAGGTTTAAACACGATATTTTATTTAGGAGAAAACATCAAGGGGGGCAACAACTTCCACATATTATTAACTACTACCATGCAGTACATTTGAATAGGATTCTGGAATGGACGCGTGCTAAAGAATGCAAACAATGGGTTCTACTAGAGGAGGGCTGTCTTCCACATTATATCGAAATTGCACCTTGGCTTCCTACCCAACCGAAGGTTACTCACCCCACGGTCTCCCCCACGCTTAAATTATGGGCCACGCTGAGATCTCAGAGCCATATATCCTCCAAATGGTCCCCCCTAACCTCCTTTCTCCATAACTCCGAATTTGCTCCCGGTCTCCACGGGACAGCTTTTGCTCCATGGGTGGAAGCCGGGATTTTTAGGGTCGGTCAGCTGGTGAGCTCGAGTAGGGTGCGCTCCTTTTCAGATGTTCAATCTTCTTGGAACCTACATAGTGCTGAGTTTTGGAGGTTCCTGCAGGTTCATCATTTTATATCATCTTCTAAGAACCTCTCTGACATAACTAGGGATCTCACTGGGTTTGAAAAACTATGCGTTTCTCCTAGTTCCCCCACACATACTATCTCACAAATTTATGCGCTTATCATGGAAGACTTTTTTCCGCAGCCACCTACCTTCATGGCCTCCTGGGAGAAGGAACTATCAGGGCTACCTACGCAGATCAAATGGGATTCCGTATTTAGTAACACCCAAGCGAGCTCTTTATGCTTATCGACATTAGAGACCCTCTATAAACTTATATATAGGTGGTATAGGACTCCTCTTGTTCTCAATAAAATGTTTCCCTCCCTTACGAATCTGTGCTGGAGATGCAAAATTGCCCCAGGGAGTTTTATACATATTTGGTGGGATTGCCCTCTTATAACTCCATTTTGGGCAGAGGTATTTAAGTGTTCCGAACTGATAGTGGGAGATGAGATCCCGAAAGACCCGGGTTTTTGGCTCCTCAATCATACCTCCGCAGAGGCGCACTCCTACAAACATTCCCTGTTGAGACATCTTAGCAACGCAGCAAAAGCGGTTGTTCCAATTCTTTGGAGATCCACCTCACCACCCTCGATTAAATTATGGTTCACAAAGATCGATCACTTTTTAGATATGGAAGACCTTGTCTCCTTCTCATCCGGAAAAACGGTTAACTTCACAGCTATCTGGTTTCCCTGGTACGACTTTAAGGACACACCTGTGTATCGGTCCTACATGGCGACATAACCCCCCTCATATTCATATCCCGATTACGATGCCTTTCTAATATGCCTCAGAGCTTTAATTGGTAAAGATCCCCCCTTTGTCCCCCATACAACCAGTCCTTTCTGCGCAGACACTCACACCTGACTCTACCTGTTTTAATTTTCCCCTTCCTTTCCTTTTTCTTTCTTCTCTTCTCTCTCTTTCTCCTCTTTCCTTTTTTCTTATGCTGTTTTGTTAAAATGTTCCCCCTTTATAAGTTATGATGTTGTAAGCTAAGCAGACAATTTATTTTCATACTTGGGGCGCTTTAAGCGTATTGTACTGACACTTATGATATGTGATGATTTTGTCCCCCTTTTTGGAAAAGTATTGATGTAATGTTTTGCCTGCTGCTTTAATTAATAAAAACAGTTTACACAAAAAAAGAAATTGGACACAAAGACCTTCAGTTCGACTAATCCATACAGATATTTAAGAATAAACCTGCTTGAGTAGAGCTAAGTCATTGTCCATCAACAAGATTGCACGGACAATTCAATCACAATCAGAGAAGACCTGAAACAGTGCACTTCTTTTTATATGTAAAAGATCTGTGACACTATATTCTGTGCAGTGACATATCATATGTAAAAGCTTTGTACACGTTATAGCTATGAAAACATCTGTGAAGTTAAATATTAATGGATAAGACAGAAAGCAGTAACTAATGTAATGGTTAACGGTTTCCAACCATTCATATAGGGTCTCCAGTGCAACATTGTTTCTTTGCACTCATGGCTCCCTCTACTGACAGGTTGTGGATTTGAGCCAATATGAAGAAAATTATTGCAGTGTTTGCTAGATTATTGCATATACATCACAGTTAATTATATTTTAAAATAATAATAATAATAATAATAATAATAATAATAAAAAAAAATAGGGTCCCTAATTTCCAGGGCTAATTTAGTATTTTAAAAATGTATTCATTAAAAAATGTCTGTCCCTCAATATAGATGTGTTCACTTACATCTAGCCTCCCTGAATGTTAAATAGCTCTTCTAGTCATGCTATACTGTGGCGTGACTCTGCAGTGACGAGTGTCATTTTCCATTAAAATGTGTCTTATTCACAAAACGACTGTGGCTCTTTCTGCATACGAAATGGTACATCACAGTGTTTTCCTAGAAAACACTGTAATGTAGCATTTCGTATGCAGATAAAGCTGCAGACGCACAGAGAATACAGCATACTTGCCTACCTGACCCTCTCCATGAGGGAGAAAATGCTCTGTTCCTAGACTTTCCTGGTAATGTATGATTGCCATCACCTGTGGTGAAACACCTTTCTTATCAATTAACTAGCTCACCACAGGTGATGGCAATCATACATTACCAGGAAAGTCCAGGAACAGAGCATTTTCTCCCTCATGGAGAGGGTCAGGTAGGCAAGTATGGAATACAGGCATGCTGCATAACATGTTAATCAGCATAAGTTACTTGTGTGTCCTATTTGCATTGCTTTGCAAACAAGACGCATTTTCGGCAAACAAAGATGTCCAACACTAACGTAGTTCCACGGGACCAGTCAGCTCACTGACGCCAGGCATCTCCTGTTACGTAGCGTGTTGAGGCAAGATGTATGCCCTTGTTTTTCAATACCAACCAGCTGTCCAATAAAATTCTTATTTTTCTTTATGCTGACGGCAATTCTTTCCATCTAATATTATAAATTTAGAATTCCGGAATAGAATTTAAAATGCAAAAGAACAAGTTTCAAATGTTCGCTCAGACAGTATTGTGCGTGGTATAATGGATCTACACAAAATAGACAGTCAATAAGTCGACCCCGTGTAGTCGACATGCAAAAGGTCGACAGGGTCAAAAAAGGTTGACAGTGAAAATGTTGACAAGGTTAAAAGGTTGACATGGAAAAGTTCGACACACAAAAAGGTAGACACAAGTTTTTGGATGTTTCTTGGCTAAAATTTGTCCATATTCACAGTCTGTGACAATGATTAGTGCAAACGTAGACCCTCGTAGGCGTGATTACTCACCGCGCAATGGACAAGGTTACTATTCCCAATCGTAGTCCATGTGGACGGCACTGACGTGCGGTGGGGTGAGGGGGGTGAGGCAGACTTTTTACTGTCATACTAACGTTTGCACCAGATTTTTGACTGTATAAAGTATATAAAAAATACAAAGAATATGTTAGAAATATCTTCTTTGCATTATTCTAATAATTTTTATAGCCAAAACTCTGGAGTAAAAAGTCTGTAGCAGGTGAGGCACTGCCTCACCTACCTATCTTTTCCGCTCATCTCTGATCAAAACTCACCAAATTTCCAGTGGTTTATGCTGCTGCACCGGTGTATAATGCCCAGATGTACGCTTTGGCTCATGGGGCCTCTGGGGCTAGCCAGTGCCTCCTGAGCTATTTAGCTCACCGTACGTCCCTGGTGGATGGTAAATTTAACAAAAACTGGAAAAAAGTTTTTAAAAAATCCTGAAAACTTGCCAAGTGTTAGCTTATCACCAACTCTTTTTTTTTTATATATATATATTTCTTTATTAGGTCGTGTTTACGCACAATTAATATATTGTATAATAGATTTGTCTTGTTTTGTTCTGATGGTATGTGATTTCTATGTCTAATGGCAGTTCATATAAATGGAGAAGATACAAGATGGTAGGGAAATGTGGGGTCTGTTAATGACTGGGTTGGGAGATTCTATAAATGAATATGCTTAGATATGATAAGCTTTAGGGAATGTCACAAAAAAACACTTAATTTGACGTAATTATATATATATATTAATATATCAACACTAATTTGATTGGATATCCTAAGACAGCTATCACTATATGTATATTGGTAAACTGATGGTAAATTGAAAAAGTACTAAAATATATATTATTATATATCGTAGAAGGATTGTATTATATTGAAAATAGGTGTTTAAATGCACTTGCAGAAACCTATAGTTATAGTTAACAAGAGCTAAGATGATTGAATAGAAAATTATATAACTAAAAAACACAAAGAGCATAAAAATGTTTGGGTAAATAGTAAAATTCACAGAGATATGAATTACTGTCACAGATAAATCGATAAGTGAGGTAAGTAAAGGGGTAAAAGGGAGGCTCACAGTTGTGAACAGAACATTTCCAGGGGGTAATTCCAGACTTGTGATAAGAAATAGAATAGCAACACAAGGTGCTGTCAGAATTGTTTTGTTTGCTTTGTCTTGTTTTCTTGTTATATGTAATGTATTTTAAAAATGACCAATAAAAACAGTGAAATTGAAAAAAAAAATCCCCAAAAAACTTGTGTGGGTCATTTGTGTGTCGATCATTGTCATGTCAACATTGTGTACCTGTCGACCATAAACACAGTCAACCTTTTACTTGTTGACCTTTTGACCATGTCGACATTTTTTACTGTATCAACTCATTGGAACCCATTGTGCGTGATGTGCTTAAATGCTCTGGATCAACTATAAAGTGATCCTGGAAATATTTTCAAAAAGTTTACAACCAGATTACCGATGATTGCTAAAATTATTTTGCATCTTTAATATACACTGCTCAAAAAAATAAAGGGAACACTAAAATAACACATCCTAGATCTGAATGAATGAAATATTCTTATTAAATACTTTGTTCTTTACATAGTTGAATGTGCTGACAACAAAATCACACAAAAATTATCACTGGAAATCAAATTTATTAACCCATGGAGGTCTGGATTTGGAGTCACACTCAAAATTAAAGTGGAAAAACACACTACAGGCTGATCCAACTTTTATGTAATGTCCTTAAAACAAGTCAAAATGAGGCTCAGTAGTGTGTGTGGCCTTCACGTGCCTGTATGACCTCCCTACAATGCCTGGGCATGCTCCTGATGAGGTGGCGGATGGTCTCCTGAGGGATCTCCTCCCAGACCTGGACTAAAGCATCCGCCAACTCCTGGACAGTCTGTGGTGCAACGTGGTGTTGGTGGATGGAGCGAGACATGATGTCCCAGATGTGCTCAATTGGATTCAGGTCTGGGGAACGGGCGGGCCAGTCCATAGCATTAATGCCTTCGTCTTGCAGGAACTGCTGACACACTCAAGCCACATGAGGTCTAGCATTGTCTTGCATTAGGAGGGACCCAGGGCCAACCGCACCAGCATATGGTCTCACAAGGGTCTGAGTATCTCATCTCGGTACCTAATGGCAGTCAGGCTACCTCTGGCAAGCACATGGACGGCTGTGCGGCCCCCCAAAGAAATGCCACCCCACACCATTACTGACCCACTGCCAAACCGGTCATGCTGGAGGATGTTGCAGGCAGCAGAACGTTCTCCTTGGCATCTCCAGACTCTGTCACGTCTGTCACGTGTGCTCAGTGAGAACCTGCTTTTATCTGTGAAGAGCACAGGGCGCCAGTGGCGAATTTGCCAATCTTGGTGTTCTCTGGCAAATGCCAAATGTCCTGCACGGTGTTGGGCTGTAAGCACAACCCCCACCTGTGGACGTCGGGCCCTCATACCACCCTCGTGGAGTCTGTTTCTGATCGTTTGAGTAGACACATGCACATTTGTGGCTTGCTGGAGGTCATTTTGTAGGGCTCTGGCAGTGCTCCTCCTGTTCCTCCTTGCACAAAGGCGGAGGTAGAGGTCCTGCTGCTGGGTTGTTGCCCTGCTACGGCCTCCTCCACTTCTCCTGATGTACTGGCCTGTCTCCTGGTAGCGCCTCCATGCTCTGGACACTATGCTGACAGACACAGCAAACCTTCTTGCCACAGCTCGCATTGATGTGCCATCCTGGATGAGCTGCACTACCTGAGCCACTTGTGTGGGTTGTAGACTCCGTCTCATGCTACCACTAGAGTGAAAGCACCGCCAGCTTTCAAAAGTGACCAAAACATCAGCCAGAAAGCATAGGAGCTGAGAAGTGGTCTGTGGTCACCACCTGCAGAACAACTCCTTTATTAGGGGTGTCTTGCAGCATGTGAAATTGATTGTCAATCAGTGTTGCTTCCTAAGTGGACAGTTTGATTTCACAGAAGTGTGATTGACTTGGAGTTACATTGTGTTGTTTAAGTGTTCCCTTTATTTTTTTGAGCAGTGTATAAATGATTAGCGATAATGTGAATGGCCTTGCCCGATATAAATATTAACATATGCTGATGGGCTAGGTCCAGCTTTTATGAAATATAGCATTTGCCACAGGCACAAACTGTATCGATAGAAATGTATTCTAGTGCACAGGTTCTCAAACTCGGTCCTCAGGATCCCACACGGTTCATGTTTTGCAGGTCATCTGTAGATTTTAAAATGTGACAGTTGGTGGTACACAGTGCAGCTGCTGGGTGACATGGAAAACATGAACCATGTAGGGTACTGAGGACCAAGTTTGAGAACCACTGTTCTAGTGCATACCCTCCAACATGACCCATTCCATTAGGTACAAAATCCTCTGTTCCTGGATTTCCTTTCCAGTGACAGTTGCAGAGGTAGGGCTGCAGCACAGAGCAAAATTCAAATAAGGAAGCCGCATCAACAACCAATAAGTCCCGGCAGGCAATGTTTGGCAGTTTGGGGTGGCAGTTGGTGTGGCTCTGCTATCTGAATTGTGGACTGTGCTGCAGCCCCACCTCTGCAACTGCCACTGGAAAGGAAGTCCAAGAATAGAGCATTTTGTACCTAATGGAATGGGTCATGTTGGAGGGTATGCATAGTGTCACAGAAATATAATGATTGCTATTTTTGCAGCTTCTCTATGAGAATGCCCTGGGTTTGGGCCTGTACATACCGGCAGCTCTCTCCTCTGCTACTGAACTGGAACAAATGCAGGGGCGTAGATGTCACCTCCGAGCACCAGCAAAGGAATGTGTGGGAATAAGCCTGTCCAGCCTACAGCAGCTGTACTGTACATGGCTTGAAACAGTGTTCAATATCCCAGTTGAACACAGGTTATTGGTGTGAAAGGGGTATGAGCAGTGGCAAATTTCCCATTAGGCATGTGAGGTACATGCCTAGGGTAGCACTTGTTTGGGAGCGGCACTTGGATGCATTTGTTGGTACTGTCAGCTGAAAATGTACCAGTAACTGCAAAATATTCCCACTGTACCATATGCCATCTTGAATTGAGTGTAAAAGGTAGGACATGTACATACTGCCCCTCTAAGCTGTCCTACTTAGTAACTATGTATATACAGGTTGAGTATCCCATATCCAAATATTCTGAAATATGGAATATTCCGAAATACGGAATTTTTTGAGTGAGACTGAGATAGTGAAACCTTTGTTTTCTGATGGATCAATGTACACAAACTTTGGTTAATACAAAAAGTTATTGAAAATATTGTACTAAATGCAGTGCCGTAACTAGGCATTTTAGCGCTGTGTGCAAGAAACGACATTGGCGCCCCCCCATGTAAGATTGGGGCAGTGCGTGCCGTGGGCGCGTGAAAAATATATAGGGGCGTGGCTTCATGGGGAAGGGGTGTGGCCACAGTAGACAGTAGTCTACATTATTCAAAGTACGCTGCACAGTAGCGCCACTACACCAGGTAGAGCCCCTTTTATACATTACAGCAGACAGCGTCCCCCTTTTTACACATTACAGCAGACAGTCTCCCTTTTAACACATTGCGGCAGCCAGTCCCCCTTTTTACACATTGCGGCAGACAGCGTCCCCTTTTTTTAACATTACGGCAGACAGCGTCCCCTTTTTACACATTACAGCAGACAGCGTCCCCGTTTTTACACATTACGGCAGACGGTGTCCCCCTTTATACACATTGCGGCAGCCAGTCCCCCTTTTTACACATTGCGGCAGCCAGGCCCCCTTTTTACACATTGCGGCAGCCAGTCCTCATTTTTACACATTGTGGCAGCCAGTCCCCATTTTTACACATTGCGGCAGCCAGGCCCCCTTTTTACACATTGCGGCAGCCAGTCCCCCTTTTTACACATTGCGGCAGCGAGGCCCCCTTTTTACACATTGCGGCAGCCAGTCCCCCTTTTTACACATTGCGGCAGCCAGGCCCCCTTTTTACACATTATGGCAGACGGTGTCCCCCTGAGAGAGAGAGAGAGAGAGAGAGAGAGAGAGAGAGAGAGAGAGAAACTTACCATCTCCCCGCTGACAGGCTCCTCGTGCAGCTCCCTCGGTGCAGGCAGGTGAGAAGGAGGAGGAGGGAGGGGGACTGGAGCCGCAGCAGCGCTATTTCATTGGTAGTAAGCGCCGCTGCAGCATCCCCCTCTCCTTCCGTATTGGCTGCCCGGCGCTGCTGTGGATGCTGGGATAGAGGAACCGCATCCCAGCATCCACAGCAGCGCCGGGCAGCCAATACGGAAGGAGAGGGGAATGCTGCAGTGGCGCTTACTACCAATGAAATAGCGCTGCTGCGGCTCCCTGCTCCCCCTTCCTCCTCCTCCTTCTCACCTGCCCGTGCCCGGCGCTGTAGCTCTCCTCCACAGCGCGGCGGCGCACGGCGCAGACTTCAGAGGCATGTAATGAGTCAATTTGACTCATTACATGCCGCTGGCCGTGCGCCCTCAGGGCAACTGCGCTGTGTGCCAAGCCTACTTGGCACACACGTAGTTACGGCCCTGACTAAATGACCTTCAGGCTGTGTGTATAAGGTGTATATGAAACATAAATGAATTGTGTGAATGTACACACACTTTGTTTAATAAACAAAGTTATAATAATAATAATAATAATAATAATAATAATAATTTTATTTATATAGCGCTCTTTCTCCAATAGGACTCAAGGCGCTTCTCAGATACATAGCATAATATAGTACAGAAAATAATGAAGTACATTTTCATAAAATACAGAAGCATGAAGATACTAAAAAGGACATTATGGAAATGCTTGAGTAAACAGGAAAGTCTTGAGTCTACTTTTGAAGGATTCTATAGTTGGGGCCTCTCGCACTGTGCGAGGAAGTGAGTTCCATAGAGTCTGAGCCGCATGACTAAAAGCTCGACCCCCAGATGAATTACGGTAGATTCTAGGTAATGCTAAAAGTCCTTCATCTACAGATCGCAGTAATCGAGTGGGGCAGTATGGGGTCAGAAGCTGTTTCAGGTACCTTGGGCCCTGGTCTTGTAATGCTTTGAAACTCAGTAAGCCAATCTTGAAGATGATTCACCATCTTACAGGCAGCCAGTGAAGGAAGTAGAGGATGGGTGTTATGTGGCTAGAACGGGGCTGGTTGGTTAACAGCCTGGCAGCTGTGTTTTGCACCAGCTGTAAGCGGTGCAATTCTTTTGGTGGGAGACTAAGGTAGAGGGCATTACAGTAGTCTAATCGAGATGATACAAATGCATGTATGACTTTTGCCATATCATCTGAGGGAATTAAGTGCTTGATTCTGGCTATTTTTAAGTGTCAAGCCACCATCCAGGACAACGCCAAGATTCCGCACACGATCACTGGTCTGTAATTCTGAATCCCCGAGTGTAAGTCCAGTTGGTTGGCTATGCTGCAGTCTTGTCCTTTGATGTTGCGGTCGTATCATAAGGACCTCTGTTTTATTCGGGTTCAGTCGCAGCCAACTGGTGCTCATCCACTCCTGTAGCTCAGCTAGACAGCCATTTAGGGTTGCTATTGGGTTATCAGTGCCCGGAGCAAAGGACAAGTACAGTTAGCAGTGGTAGACCAGGCCATGGCGCCTGATTATTTCGCCCAATGGGAGCATGTATACTGCAAAAAGCATGGGGGATAGTATAGAACCTTGTGGGACACCACATGGCAATGGCACTGGTGGTGATGAGTATAATCCAGACGATACTCTCTGTGACCTGCCTGTGAGAAATTATTTGAACCAGTTTAGGACTGTGCCATCCAGACCACAGAAATGTATCAGTCGCTCAATCAGATGCCCATGGTCCACGGTATCAAATGCTGCCGAGAGATCCAGAAGGATTAATATTGAACAGTCACCTCTGTCTCTTGCCATCAGAAGATCATTTAACACACACACCAGGGCCGTTTCAGTGCTATGTCTTCTCCTGAATCCTGATTGAAATGGATCATAAATATCATGGGTTGTCAGACGGGTTTCCACTTCCAGTTGATTTGCAAGCACTTTCTCAATAACCTTTCCTAGGAAAGGAAGGTTTGATACCGGTCTGTAGTTGGTCATGCAGTCGGGATCTAAATTAGGTTTTTTAAGAAGCGGTCTAACAATTGCTTCCTTTAGGGGTACAGGAAAAATGCCTGTCTGCAAAGAGCATTGAACAATTTTTGCAAAGACAGGACCAACTATATCCATACAACCTATTAGAAGCTTGGTTGAGGCCGGGTCCAGATCACAGGTGGTGGGACGCAAAATCCGAGCAATTTCAGCAGTGTCCTTTACATCCACTGGATCAAAGCTGGTCCATGAAGGCAGGTAGCTTATTTTGGCAGGCTTTGTAGTTTGGCACTCCTTTGATGGCACTGTGGAGATTCCAGCCCGGATGGTGGATATTTTATCTGCAAAGAAGTTTGCAAACTCGTTGCATCTTGCCTGGGAGAGAGTTTCATCAGTCTGCAGGCATGCTGGCTTGCAAAGCATCTCCACTGTGCGGAAAAGTTGAGCTGGCCTATTGTTTGCTGCTGTGATCTCATTGTCATGACTGTGGTTTTGTGGACCCGGTGTTAGTGAAGTCTGTGCGGGCGACTGGAGGACAATGTGAATACTATTACTGACCTGGTTTGGGAGTGTTGTGGACTCGGGGTTTCTTCCGGTGACCGGGAAGAGGAACCGCAGCTGAGATGACCGAATCTAGGTTTTCCTCATGCAGGATTTGGTCGGCAGACAGGAGGCACGTATGGATGCTGGAGGTCTCCTGAAAGACAGAACTTGAAAAGGTGCTGAGGAATGAATGAAGGAGTACCGGATGCTGGAGACACCAATTACGCTTGTGAGCACTGGGTGTTTGGAGGTGCAGAAGTGCTTGGAGGCACTGAAGTGCTTGTAGGTGCAGAAGTGCTTGGAGACACTGAGGTGCTTGGAGACACTGAGGTGCTTGGAGGCACTGAGGTGCTTGGAGGTGCAGAAGTGCTTGGAGGCACTGAGGTGCTTGGAGGTGCAGAAGTGCTTGGAGGCACTGAGGTGCTTGTAGGTGCAGAAGTGCTCGGAGGCACAGAGGTGCTTGGAGGCACGGAGGTTCTTGGAGGCACGGAGGTGCTCGGAGGCACGGAGGTGCTCAGAGGCACGGAGGTTCTTGGAGGCACGGAGGTTCTTGGAGGCACGGAGGTGCTCAGAGGCACGGAGGTTCTTGGAGGCACTGAAGTGCTTGTAGGAGCAGAAGTGCTTGGAGGCACTGAAGCCACAGCGATACGGGAGCTCTGGAGATCACAACTACAACAGCAGTAAAGATGAAACACGGCAGCTGTGGTTTTCAGTTAAGACTATGGAATACTGTACTGTGCCTTTAAGATGAACCACTGCAGCTGTGCCTTTACGTTAAGACTCGTGGAAATAGTGAATATCAGTGGCAACACAAAAGTAAACCAAACTGGGTAACAAAGGAACAGAGTTTTCACAGGAACTAAAGTACAAAGGTTACCTTTAGGGAGCTCAGCTTCAAAGCTCACACAGAGCTGTGTGTGACACGAGGAACTGGCCCAGTTTCCAACTCAGTCTCCCGACTTATACTTCCTGGTCCTTGGTGATTGGTGAGCAGTGTAAGGTGATGCAGAGAGTCTCAGGCTGGCAGAGGATTGGACAGCTCTGGGTCAGGTGAACAGTCACTGTCATGTGAGTACTCTAGACTAGGCTGTGACGTAGAGTGAGGCCTAGCAGGCCGAGAGAACACTGAAGCCTGAACTTCTGCAAAACATAGGATGCTGGCTTTTAGGCCTAAACTTCAGATTACTGAATTCAGACTCACACAGGAGATCACCACAGGTGGAGCTAGTTAACTATTACCTTTCAGGCAGAGAACTCAGGAAACTCATGGTGCTGACAAGCTGTTTAACTCAGTGAGCAAAAAGGCACAGGATCTGGGACAGATGGCAGGGGTAAGTCACCAAATATGAAAACTACAGTCAGGATTGTGACACTCATTTGACAGGAACTGTGATTTCTTACGAATGATTGTCGATTGATATTCTTCGTTATGCTTTATTAGTTTTATTTTGTCATCCACTAGGTTAGTCTTCCTCCATCGTCTTTCCAGTCTACGCCCCCTTTTCTTGAGCTCACTAACACTGTTGTCGAACCATGGAGCTTGACATTGTGGTTTACGAGGTCTTATACGCACAGGGGCGATAATATCAATTGCAGCCATAACGTCCCTATTATAATAACGGACTAGGGAACAGGGATCTTCGCAGGCACCCAGTATAGCATAGAGATCCAGATTTGCTGCAAGAGCCTGGGGAGTCATACCCCTCCTTGGACGATACCTGGTCAACTCCACGGGCAGAGATCTTATTTGAAGGGTTGCAACTGAGAACCAAAGGGAGTAGTGGTCTGACCAGATGACTGGGTTTATTTTTAGGTCAGTGACTTCTAATCCAATCTGAAATACAAGATCGAGAGTGTGACCACTTTTATGTGTGGCAGAAGGAATGACCTGTGTGAAGCCCAGACCATTCATTGTGCACAGGAGGTCTTGGCCAAGGCGTGAGAGCTCATCATCCACCCATGCATTGAAATCCCAGAGGATGACCCATCTTTGATGTTCCAGAACCAAGCCAGCAACATTGTCTGCAATTTCTTGTAGAAATATCTTTCCATCTCCAGGTGGCCGGTAAATGAGAAGTACTCTGAAACCTAATCCTGTCGAACTCCGGGCAGCAATGCACTCGAATGAGCGAGTCATTTCAATAGGGTGGACCCTAAGTTTAAGTTCTTTTTCGAAGCAGATAGCCACCCCGCCACCCCTGCGGTCCAGTCTTGGGTTGTGGATGACAGAGTAGTTTGTTGGTACTGCAGCCTACAATATAGGTGCTGCATTTTCATCTAGCCAGGTCTCTGTAATACAGGCTAGATCTGCAGATTCAATAAGGTCAGCAATTGTTGCAGTCTTGTTTCTTATAGATCTGGCATTACAAAGGACTGACCTGATTGGGCATACCAGAGGGCCTTCAGTTTTATTTATGTTAAGTGCAGGAGCTCTGGGTATGGGGGTCACAAAACGAGAGTTGACAGTTCTGTTCTTCCAAACACAGGGCCGTCTTTTGGGTATCACTTCTATTTGATTGTTCTTTGAATATGGGGGTGAGCAGGTGGGCAAAGGACTTAGGTGGTTACTGGGGGAATTAAATTTCCAGCCTGCTCGCTTCCCACGAATGTGCCTGTGTTTTCTTTTTAAAATGCCAAGGGATTGGAGAATAGAAGCCTGTGATGGTGTGATAGGAACTGCAGAACGAGGTGGGCGGAGTGAAAGAATGAAGCTGGAGGAATACGTATACATTTGGTCATCAATGACAGATTACTATAAGTATGAGCTGCATATGATGATGAGAGAGGGAGAGAAAGCAGTGTTTTTTTTTGTTTTTTTTATTAAACATATTGGCTAAAATGACCTTCAGGCTGTGTGTATAAGGTGTATATGAAACATAAATGCATTCTGTGCTTAGACTTAGGTCCCGTCGCCATATCTCATTATGGTATGAAATTATTCCAAAATATGGAAAAATACGATATACAAAATACTTCTGGTCCCAAGCATTTTGGATAAGGGATACTCAACCTGTATACCGTAAGTACAAAGAAAAAAATGTCATAGTGGCTTTTTTATTAGTCTATAAAATTGTCTATCATCAAATAGACTTATAACCAATCAATGAAAATAATAATTTTAGGCAAGGGATGGGGTGCGTTACTGTTGTGCCTAGGGGTGTCCTTACCCCTAAATCCACCCCTGGGTACGAGAGAGATGAAACCCAAAGCCCAATTTACCTCCAGAAGATATTGTGGACACCATGCCTGTATCCCTTGTAGTCCTGCCACTGGTTCCACTATATCTTTAAATATTGCCAACTTTTACTTGTGTCCACATATTTTAAATTCAAAGAATATGCCATTGTTTTCTAATCTCACCACAGACCGGCTACAATCATATCAGCTGTAGTGGTATCAGGTCCAGCATTAGTTCAGTCCCTGACTTACCCTGCTGTTGTCCACAAGTGTCTCTGACTTACCGTGCCACAAGTGTCATACTGTATGTCCGTAATTCTTCACTGCTTGCATACTGAGGGCCTGGTTCTGATTTGTACGCAATACTGATGATCAGGCAACTAAGCAATTGTCTGAAGACTACGCATGTGCTGTGGCCACACTGCGCAAGCGCTAAGGGACCTTAGCGAAGCCCTTAACAGTGAGGATTTATTTGCAGAGTGATTGACAGGAAGGGACTGTTAGGGGGCGGTAACAGGGAGTGGCAGCTAAAATGCAGGCATGTTGCAACCATTTTCACAGTGTACCTCTGCCTACATCTACAAACTAGCATGCAGAAAATATGGCACCTGCAGCTCAGTTCCCTATTTTTTTTCAGGCACGCGCAAAAGTACTCCAGGTGGCGCCAAAGCATATATATTCACTTACCAAAAATTTGGCCGGCCCTGTCTACAATAATGTCCTTAACAATTCACCTAAATCCCAACAGCACTCAGACACACACTCCCCCTTACCCACATTCTCTACCAAAACACCAGTAGCACCCCTGACACTTGCCCCCTGTGCGCCCCCTTAATTCACCTCTGGCAATCAGACACTCTCCTCTTCCTGCTTTCACTTCCAGTACTCCAGCAGCACCAAGGCACTCGCTTCTCCCCCAATTAATTACCAACATCCCAGCATACAAACACTACTTATTGCTGATTAGGGTCTTCTGTTCTTGCTATTTGCTGCTCCCACAGCAACAGCAAAGGCAGCAGGTCCTGAGTAAGTGAGGGTAGAGAGCCAACAAAGGAGGGATGGGCCATGTACTCCTATGCCTTGCCTCTTTTATGTACATCGGTGCTGTGTGCCTTCTGGAAATCCGTCCCTAAGCAGAGGCTGGACTCCATGGTGGGGATCCTGTGAGAGGGAGGACCGAGGCACAGGTTAATTCTTGCTTTGGGGTACATAAAGCAGAACCTAGAACAACGGATGAAGTCTGGGTGCCCACTTCAGGGCTGATGCCCAGAGATGACCGCCTTCCATTGTCTCCAGGCAGGCACTGCCCAGGTGGGCATAAAGGTAATACTACTTTGGCCATAATCTTTTAGGTATATTTTTTAAATGTATTTGGGCCCCTATTTATCAAAGCAGTTTTTTTTAAATAAAATTAAGCAGAAACTAGAGTTTCTGAATAATTGTATGTATGGGATGTAGCTGGGATCCTGGGGGGTCAGTATCCCGACGCTCACAATGCTGCTTAGGGTTAGGCACTAGGGGAAGGTTTTGTGAGGGGACAATTAGTGTTAGGCTGCAGTAGGGGATGGTTAGTGTAAAAATACTCATCAGGATCTTTCAGTATTCTGAGCGTCGAGATGACTCTGACCGTCGGGATTTCTTGCTCAGCCTGTACACATTACCACTGTGTAAGAACAGCCTAAACCAGGAGATTTTTACAGAGATCTCCTTCAAAAGGCTAATTCCCGCATAAGACCGCATCAGACCGCAGTCCCCATTACTATGATGGCGTAAACTGCTTTATACCTATGGAGGCATTCTTGCAGGCCTCCATCCTGTTCCGTAAAGTGACAGTGTGCGCATATGCAGTGTCAGATTCTCAGGAAGAGTCTTTCACAAATGTGGAAGCCTCCTCCGATATGCTGGGAAAGTAACTCACAGGGACAACGGTTATTGCTACCAACGTCCCTGTGAGTTACATTTAGTGCTTAGCAGAGCTAATTACAGTATGTTAAAAACCGGGGAGCTAAATATTTTATAGGATTAATACAGTAGGTGTGCATTATTGAAAACGTAAAGAATAGGATGGGTGGTGGTCAAGCATGTCAGAAGTGCTGGCCATAACGTGCTTTTTTAAGAAGGAATCTTTTTATTTATTATTCTGTCCTGGTAACATACTGTATCTGCGGACAGTGTTATCAGAGGGTGGCACTCGATATCCTGGCTGCCGGGATACCGACAACTATTTTCGATCTTGGGGTGTCCATGACACCCCTGGAGGGAGAATAAATAGCGTGCCCACAAGGGGCTCTTTTGTGCTTGCCCCGCTGCCGGCATTCCGCCGGTAGGTATCCCGGCGCCAATATGCTGGGCACCGGGATCCCGACAGTCGACCAGGCATAGTAGACCCGTTACCAAAATCACCTTGATTGTTGTTGTTACTTAAAGGATGTGCTGCCACTCATGGGCCAGTGCTTTGCCCATGTCCCCCATGCTAATATGTACCAGCCAGCCCCTGACCTACACTTTAAGATTATCTGTTTAACCATCCAACTAATTGGCTGGCTGGAATAAAAATCTGGCCCTGTATGGGGACAAATGATAAATCAACCATTTGCTCTTAAAACATTGGAAAGGGATCTCAAATATCTTTACAATCTAAAGAGTACAGAATACATTATCTCTTACAACACTGAGATTTTTAGTTTTTTAAATATACACGTTCTTTAAAAAAACAATGGAATAAGGGTATATATAGTGCTAAAAAACTGGATATGGAAAAACAATCACAATTTATTATAAAAATTGTTGCAACAAATAGACCTTTTTTATTCATATATATCAAATCATTTTTCATATAAAAATGTGTCAAACAGGGCAGGCACAGCAAGTTTGTTTGGTGTATTAACACACGAGAAAGCCGATGTACATACACCTTGATAAAGCTGTGGATACAGTGAAACACGTTGGTTTTGAGGAGCCGTGCATCACTGAATTTATCATCTATACCCGGAACAAGCCTAGAAGTCCATTAGCAATTGGGAAATTTGCAGAAGTCCACAAAGGCGCAAGAGATCCAGCTTTGAATAGGACTGAATCTGGTCCGGAACCAAGCAAATAAAGGTCTGCCTCTACATTTGGACTTTAATCTGCTAGCATTGAAAACTGCACCCAGGACTGTGGCATAATTCCAGGGATCCTTATCAGTGTATCATGTCCGGCTTCCTCGTGTGGTAATACATCAAACAAACTTGCTGTGCCTGCCCTGTTTGACACATTTTTATATGAAAAATTATTTTATATATATGAATTTAATGGTCTATTTGTTGCAACAATTTTTATAATAAATTGTGATTGTTTTTCCATATCCAGTTTTTTAGCGCTGTGTATACCCTTATTCCATTGTTCTTCCAGGGACTAACTATCCCTTTAAACAGCAGCTTAAAGGTCAAGCATATCCTCTTGACAGCGCCGGGCAAATTACCTAGGTAATTTCGTTTCTTGTTCTTTAAAAAAACGTTGACAAAAATAAAATGAAGAAGGAAAGAGTATGTTACGAATAAGGAGAAATAAGTATAGACAAATTGGGGTGAGTGTAATAGGGTGTGAGAATCAGAAAGTGAGAGATTTTGGGAGATTTCTCATGTTTTTTTTAAAGTGGCAATCATGGCAAAACCAGGATGATTTTGCCATGTAAATGATTGCCACTTTAAAAAAAAACAGGAGAAATCTCCCAAAATCTCTCACTTTCTGATTCTCACACCCTATTACATTTCCCCCTTTAAGTCATGTGTTGCATATACAGGTTGAGTATCCCATATCCAAATATTCAGAAATACGGAATATTCCGAAATACGGACTTTTTTGAGTGAGATAGTGAAACCTTTGTTTTCTGATAGCTCAATGTACTCAAACTTTGTTTAATACTCAAAGTTATTAAAAATATTGTATTAAATGACTTTCAGGCTGTGTGTATAAGGTGTATATGAAACATAAATGAATTGTGTGTATGTACACACACTTTCTTTAATGCACAAAGTTATAAAAAATATTGGCTTAAAATTACCTTCAGGGTGGGTGTATAAGGTATATTTGTAACAAATGCATTCTGTGCTTATATTTAGGTCTCATCACCATGATATCTCAGTATGGTATGCAATTATTCCAAAATACGGAAAAATCCGATATCCAAAATTCCTCTGGTCCCAAGCATTTTGGATAAGGGATACTCAACCTGTATTGTATTTTATGCATGGCAATAATCTACTCTAGAGCACACTGCATTTGAATGCACTGTACTGGTCCAAATTAGTCTTGGTGTTGTCTGTGACTTTCAAATGCAAATTACAGGTTACAGGAACACCTAGAGTATTTCTCAGAAAGGAGTATTACACAAAACAAGTGTGTTCCTCATTTCGGTACAGTAGCTATCGGACACAAGTAAATTCCATGTATTGTATACAACTATGCTATTCTGCTGCATAGATGAGCAAATTTAGGGATCTAAGGGGGTTATTCATGTTGCGATTGCAATAACCCAGTCCTCAGCGGCAGTGCGGAAGCCGAATGCATTCAGATTGCAGCAGGTGCGAACGCCTCTGCCTGATTGACAGGCAGAGGCATTTGCATGGCGGGAGGTGGACAGCAATGGAGAGTTATAGGGGTGGCGTGGGGAAACCGGGGGCAGGTTGGGGGTGTTATCAGGGCAGCTACATGATGTCATACGCAGCCTCTCAGACGGGAAAAATGACGGCTGACCGACTGCATATGCAGCCTAGCTGTCGCTGCAGAGGGTCATCCACAATTGCTGCAACCACAATGTAAATTGCGGTCGCAGCTGGTGGCTGCCATTTAGCATACTGGGCGACCTTGCACTGCGATGGGCGGCCCACAGCATGAGAAAGAACGGATTGCAAATTCTGCTTTTTAGCAGATTTTGCAAACCGTACTGAATAACCCTCTAAGTACTAAGGCTTGGAGAGAGATAGACCCCTAGTCACTGAAAATAGATACAGTAAAATTACAGATTATATAGAGTGGCCTGGGATAGACTCTAAATACTTTGCTGTGACAAGAAGTCCAATTAAATAATATTAAAATATGTTGTGAAAGAATTTGTTTCCATCAGATAGATTATTATCCCTTAATGATGTGTTTTGCCATCTTCCAGCAACTCAGGAGTTAACGGAATGCTAATCAATCTAAAAGAACACACTATGGTGTTAGGAAATCAAATTAACATCTGAATGTCATGAACATGAAGAGTCATCAAATGTTATTGTCCTCCTGTTCCTAACTAGACCTGTCAAATTGGAACAAGGGGTCAAGTAATTAGCTTAGAATTTTTGTTAATTGGTCATTTATACCCCTTTCACACCGCCAATGCCGGATCCCACCTGGGAATTGGAAACGGGTCCTTCCCGGGTGGGATCCGGCATTGTACGCTGCTGCTGGCTTCCCCGACCCGGCAACATACCGGGCGGGTTGCCATAAAAGCGGGGGCGGAGCCGGCAGCGGGGGCGGAGGCAGCGCTGGGAGATGAGCTCTGCGCCGCCTCTCCCTGTTGTAGTGAACGAGCCCGTTTACGCTGCCATTGACCCGGTATTCAACCCGGGAATAACATTGCTTTATTCTAGAGATGTGCGGCTGGCACTTTTCGTGTTTGTGTTTTGGTTATGATTCTAATTCCACTTTCGTGTTTTGGTTTTGGCTTGGTTTTGCCAAAACCACCCTTTCGTGTTTTGGTTTTGGTTTTGGATCTGGCTGATTTTTAAAAAAAAAACATAAAAACAGCTCAAATCATAGAATTTGGGGGTAATTTTGCTCCTACGGTATTATTAACCTCAATAACATTAATTTCCACTCATTTCCAGTCTATTCTGAACACCTCACAATATTGTTTTTAGGCCTAAAAGTTGCACCGAGGTGGCTGTATGACTAAGCTAAGCGATACAAGTGTGCGGCACAAACACCTGGCCCATCTAGGAGTGGCACTGCAGTTGCAGACAAGATGACACTATTCAAAAACTAGTCCCCAAACAGCACATGATGCAAAGAAGAAAAAGAGGTGCAATTAGGTAGCTGGATGGCCAAGCTAAGCGACACAAGTGTGCGGCATAAACACCTGGCCCATCTAGGAGTGGCACTGCAGTTACAGACAGGATGGCACTTAAAAAAACTAGTCCCCAAATAGCACATGATGCAGAGAAGAAAAAGAGGTGCAATTAGGTAGCTGGATGGCTAAGCTAAGCGACACAAGTGTGCAGCACAAACACCTGGCCCATCTAGAAGTGGCACTGCAGTGGCAGACAGGATGGCAGATTTAAAAAATAGGCCTCAAACAGCACATGATGCAAAGAAGAAAAAGAGGTGCACCGAGGTCGCTGGATGACTAAGCTAAGCGATGTGATGGATTGTAACAACTATTGTATAGAGTGTACCCCCAAATTCATGATGATTTGTGTGTTTGCTTCTTCCCATTTGATGTGATACAACGTATGATGTGGTGTAGTTACTTTAAGCATGTAACAATATATTAAGTCTTTTTACAGTAGATCGTACAGTGTGTACGAGGATGCAATATTTCAATACACTGCATTGTCGTGCCGCTGGTCCGGTGGCTTGCTGAGGTGTATACCCATCTTTACCGTAAACATCCACATCACAAACATAGTGAGGGTGTTATTTGTGACAATTGGTGTACACTTGTGAAAACAAAGTACAGTATATAGAGACTTTTCATTTATGTACAGGTGCTCCCTGGCACACATAAATAGAAGAGTGTTTCCAAGATAAATAATACAATTACAGTTCAGGTCTCTGTGTGTTTAACGCTGCCCATTTCAGTTAACATAAATCCAATTAGGACCCATTTTTGAAGTACCAGTTTACATCCTGATCTTGAAAAGGTTTACTGTAGAATAAATACAAACATAATTCCTAATTAGGATATACTTTAACTGTGCTCTAAGGTCATTGCAGTATTTGTAAGGGTACTTCTCTATCTGTAACAACTATTTACTGTATATTAATATACTTATTAGTGTCTTGGCCGTGATATGCCGTTTCCGATATGCGATCAACAACATCAATATTTCTTTTCATCACCCCATAGAGGTGTGCAGGAGAATAAGCAATATTGAGATGGATATGGGATGTTTGGTGGCACGTTGTTACTAATTAACATGGCCCCTTTAATTTTGATGTTCATCACAGCCATGCATTTTATGTAACAGTCCATATCTTGCACTGATGACATGTACAGAAAAATCTCAAAAACCCGGATTTTCACAGGTTTGTGTTCCCGGGAAAAACCCGGGTTACAGTCACTTACCCCCTTTCACACAGCACAAAAAACCCGGTAAATTCCCCGGTCGACCCCTTTCAGACAGAACCCGTGTCAGCCCTGCAATAGACTTGTGGGTCATAAAAAATGGACTGTTTTTATGGCACACAGAGATGAGGTCATGAAAGTGGGTGGTGACTGATCACAGCATTGCATTAGCCATGGCCGACGAGTTACTGCTGAGTAGCCCGAAGTTCCTGGCTTTTTGCTGTTTTTTGCTGTTTCACACAGCAAATGAGAGCCTGATGCAGCTGCTAGCACTGTGCTACCTGGCACAGTCTTATGCCAAGAGGAGAAGGGAGCAATTTCTGGCGGAGAGGGCTAATACTCGACGCCGGTATTTGCGCAGGAGGAGAGCCCTGATTTTGGGCAGCATTACGTCTACCCTGAGATTTACCAGCTCAACTAATCGATCGTTGTGGGCCAGGGACCGCAGGCATGGACAAGCTTTCTGGGCGACCGTGGAAGCTTATCAGCCAAAGCAGTGGATGGCACACTTTCGGATGTCACGTGGTACCTTTTACTACCTGCTGGAACTTCTCACTCCAGCACTCACCAGGGGAAGCACCAACTACCGCAAGACCATCGAGCCGTGCAGGAGACTGTTGATTGTGTTGTGGTGGTATGCAACCCCAGGGGAATACCACACCATCGCCTGCTTGTTCGGTGTTGGCATATCAACGGTGTGTGTGCTAGTGCGGGAAGTGACCCAGGCATTGCTGGATACCCTTTACCACCGCTTCATCTCCTTACCGCAAGGTGCCCGGCTGGATGATACCATCAAAGGTTTCCAGAAACGTAAATATCCCCAGTGTGCTGGAGCCACAGATGGGACCCACATACCCATTATTGCCCCTAGAGACAACCCAGCCGATTACTACAACCGAAAAGGCTGGCACGCCATCATCCTGCAGGCTGTAGTGGACCATAAGTATTGGTAAGTAGTATGGTGTTTTAATGTGATTTATATGCTGGGCCAATGATGTGTATTATTAAACACAGCTAAGACGTATACTATTCATCAGTTTCACAGATGTCTTCATTGGCTGTCCGGGTCGTGCTCACGACTCCCGGTACTTGGCAACTCGGAATTGTTCCAGATTGCAAAGGAGAACCAACATGGCTGGTTGTTCCCTAGAGAGGTAAATATTTATCTTGTGATGGGTAATATTTTTGGAATATGGGTATATATGGGTAATATTACTGCAACAGTGGCAGACAGGGCATGCTGGCATGTCTAGTTCCACAATAGCTGGAGGATCACAAGTTTCGGCTAGGGCAGGCATGTCCAAACTGCGGCCCTCCAGCTGTTGAGAAACTACACATCCTAGCATGCCCTGACACAGCTTTAGCATTCTCAGACAGCAAAACTGTGTCAGGGCATGCTGGGATATGTAGTGTCACAACAGCTGGAGGGCCACAGTTTGGACATGCCTGGGCTAGGGTTAAGCTGTGGAAAGGGAGGGTTAGTCGTTAGGGGAGGGGTGGGAGAGTTTAGGATACTTAGCTCCCCCATGTCAGGATTAGATTGTTGGTATTCATAATTATTCCCTGTACTTTCATGAACATTATGTATGCCACCTATACTATATATTAATTTTTATTTCCCATTACAGAAATCAAAGTTTGTGGATGGTGTGGAGATCCCGGTGCACCTTATTGGAGATGCGGCATACCCTTTGAGGCGATGGCTCATCAAGGGCTTCACACAGCATCTGCCACTCTCTCCGGAACAAATGCATTTCACCCACACTCTCAGCTCGGCCAGGATGTGGTGGAGAACGCCTCCGGCAGACTGAAGGGGCACTGGCGGTGTCTACTAAAGCGCAATGACATTGCCATCACCCTGGTGCCGGATGTGGTTGCTGCTTGCTGTATCTTGCACAACTTTTGCGAGATACAGAAGGAACACTTTTTACATGAGTGGAATGTTGTGGACGCAGAACTGTGCGATACTCCTGTAAAAGCAGCAGGAGCAGCCTACGAGGGGGAGATAAGTAGTGGCAGTGCAGAGGAGATACGCAACACTATCACTGCTAACTTAAGTTATATGACACAGTAGAGGACACAAGGGATATGTTGTAAAAAATCTTTGGTTTTATTTTTTGTTCTTTGAATTCTTTTATTGTTTCAGAAAAGTTCTGTACATGTTACCTCACATGTATGAGTTTCATTATTACTTTGCAGTTTAAACTGCTGAAAAGTGCTGAATACACATAAACATCATTCTTAAAAACATTAAAGAAGAAAAAAAGATTATTTGCCACTGTAGGCACATAAATAGAGGGCATAATGCTTGTACATTTTTCTACACGTACACCCCTATCTGTAGAAGTGGCTGAGGTAATGGCCAGCTATGGGCCGGACACTTGACAGGCCTGTAAAGTGCTGAATACACAGGTACATTTTCAAAAAGAGTAAAGACAAAGAATAAAGATTATTTGCCACTGTAGGCATATAAATAGAGGGCATAATGCTTGTACATTTGGCTAAACGTACACCCCCATCTAAAGAAGTGGCTGAGGTAATGGCCAGCTATGGGCCGGACACTTGACAGGCCTGTAAAGTGCTGAATACACATGAACATTTTCAAAAAGACTAAAGACAAAGAATAAAGATTATTTGCCACTGTAGGCACATAAATAGAGGGCATAATGCTTGTACATTTTGCGACACGTACACCCCTATCTGTAGAAGTGGCTGAGGTAATGGCCAGCTATGGGCCGGACACTTGGCATTATTTACAACTGTCTGTACGAAGTGCTGCCCAGTGGACGGGTGAGAGCTGTGACATCTGGATAATTATTCTCAGTGCCATGTGTAGTATTATGCCCTGTGCCATCTGGACTATTATGCACTCTTTCATGTGGACTGCTATGCATTGTAACTTCAGGACTGGTCTGCTTATTGACATGTGGACTGCTACGCGCTAGGTCGTGTGATAAATTATCTGCTGTGCCATCTAGATAACTATGCACTGCGCCATAGTTAGTAGTATTCACTGTGCCCTCTGGAATATTATGTGGAGTAGCAGTATGTTGATTTGATTGGTTTATTGCCATAAACTGCATGCCTCTGCTATTATGCTGGTAGTTTGCAAAATTGCCCTCAGAATATTGAGGAGGAGTATACACTGGATAAGGGTGTGGAGGGTGCGGACTGTGTAATCTAGACACCAGACCGTTAAGAAAGGAAATGTGTGCCTCTCTGTTCTCCCTAGAAATGCGTTCATGCATACCCACAAGTTGTGTGAGAAATGTAGTTTGTAACTCTTTCTCGTTGTCAAAAAAGCGTTGTAGTCGGGCATCCTCCTGTGCCTGCGTTTCTGCATCGGATTCTCGCAGCTGATTGACTAGGATTCGCGTCATAGCGCGCGTAGCTTGCTCCATCTTTGAAGATTTTTTCTTCCATTCTGGGACATCAAAGACTAGAAATGAAAGGAAAACAACATATTTAGAATAGCAAATAGCAGTGATGTCAGCATATATGTGCTTGAGGCCTTCTTCCTCATGCACACTAGCTTCACACTGCAACATTAAATTTTTTTTGTATTGGTCATGACAAAGATATCATGGAAGTGCGCAAATTGTACAAACACTGCATGCTATGCACGATGTCTCCTTTCTTCAACAACAAACAGCAACAACAACAACAACAACAGCAAACCCACATCATTGTGGAATAAGGCCCATACTATATACTGAATTTTAAATATAAGAAAAATATTAAGTGTGTGTAAAATAAAAGCAAAAAAACTTACTGTTCCTCCGCAACTTTGGCGCTTCAGTCTGCGCAGAAGTCGGTGTCCCAACCGGAGTCACCACGCTGCTTCAACTGGTATCAACCTCGATAGTATCGGTGACTGGGTCCCCCACGGCAGCCGGCGGATTGGTGTCACTGATCTCAGTAATGTCATCAAACAGCATTGGTGGCGTCAGTGGAATGGATTGGCTGCTCTCTGGGGTAATGCTTCGTGAGGACGCACAACTGGATGATGAAATGGCAATGGGATTAACCAGTGCAGAATTGCCAAACACTTCATCGCACTGATCGTAGCAAAGCCACTCCATTCTAGCAGCACCATTTTTCCTCCTGTTGTGGTCGTGAACTTTGTTGTAGTATTTGCGCAGAGCTTTCAATTTGTTCACTACCTGCTGCTGTGTGCGCTCAATGCCCTTTGAGGTAAGTATCTTGGCAATGTTTGTGTACACTGTGGCGTCCTTCACTGTCCCAGTGATCTGCTTCCGGATCTCCTCCTCCCCTCTAACAGAAAGCAGCTCCCTGATTTCTTCCTCCTTCCAATGCGCCATGCTGTCTCCCTCCGTCTCCCCTGGAGCATAAAGATGACCAAAGACGCCAGCGCCAGTGCCACGCCCGCTCAGCCAATCAGAGAGACCCTGCTGCTCAGCCAATCGCCAGTGCCCCGCCAGCTCAGCCAATTAGCGCCGTCAGCCGCGACCCGTTTCTAAAATACCGAGTCGGACCCTTTCAGACAGCCGGCAACCCGTGTAAGAGCCGGGAAAAACCCAGGTAAATTCCTGGGTTGAATTCCCGGGAACTCAGTCCCGTGTTGACCCTTTCAGACAGAAAAAAATCCCGGGTCGACCCTTCAGGAGCCGGGAAATTACCGGGTTCTTTTCTCTATCTGAAAGGGATATTAGTAACACTGAAACATATCTGCTTGCATGTTGATTTTGTGCCTCTGCAACTGTGTTAGGACGGAGTATTGCTTAAAATAATAAATAGGGCTTAAATATGCATAGTTGGTTGCAAGGGCAAATAAGTAATAATATGTAGCTTCCTACAGTGAGCATTACACCTTCATTCCCTGGATCTATGGAATAAGAATTATAAATGATGATGGACAATTGTGCTCACTTCAAGGGCCACATTTGCAGATCTCCATCTTTTAAAATACATTGTTAATTTCAGTAATAAAATTAATGATAATAATCATAATAAACTTCAAAACTTCAGCACAATACTTATCCCACACAGCCCTCCACCCACCATTGCCACAATAATCCATGACATACTGTACATTCAGACCTAGCACTTGCCATAAAATGACATTGCATGGCCTAAGACTCCCTCTTATTCTCAGATCCCACATGTACTGTATTTTATTTACAAACAACCCCACTTACCCATCAGAACTCCCCACATACCCCAGTGGGTGTACGGGGGACCACTAGACCTAATCTTGCAACCTACTGTGCTAATTTTTCTCTCATTAAATTATTAATTTAACTTAACTTATGCAGCCTAAACTTTTCTTATGGGCCCAGGGCTCAGTCTGGAGAACAGACAGGATGGATGGAGAAAAGGTGGTGCATGATACATTGCACAGATGGGCAGTACGGATGTAGTAATGGTTAGCATTACTGCCTTACAGCACTGAGGTCATGGGTTAGATTCCCACCATGGCCCTGTGTGGAGATTGTATATTCTCCCCGTACTTGTGTGGGTTTCCTTCGGGTACTCCGGTTTCCTCCCACAATCCAAAAATTTACTGGTAATTTGGCTCCAAACAAAAGCTCCACCGGGTCAGGGAAAGGTGTGAATGGCCAAATATTCTCTGTACAAAATAACTGGTAATAAATAAATAAAATAAATAATTGCACTCTCTCCTGTCTCCATGTGCTGAGTGACTATGTTGTGCATAGAGGAGGTCACGTGACATGGCAGACTGTAATGCCTCTGTAATAATAAGACTGTAATGCAGAGGAGGAGTCTGTTCCGTGACACAGAGCTGGAGTCCTCTGTTGAAGGCTTGCCAAGCTAATTGCAGCCCGCCTGTTGCCCAGCACTGATAAATTTAATTCAGATATATGACTATAGACAAGATTGTTATGATGAAACTTAAATAATAATTAAATAAAAAATGTGTTATGTTGTACAGTCCTCCTCGGAGGGTGCTATGACATACCTGTGTACAATGGCATCAGCAATGATTAAGCTGTCCTCAGAGGGGGAGGGACTGTGCAATGGGTGGTTGTCAACTGCAGTAGCATTTACCGTGTCGTCCTCTTTCTCACTCCAGGCGGAGTCAGTGGTGGAGCTTGTCCCAGAGTCCAGCTCCAGGTGAGCCAACGGTGCAAAGTTGTCTTCTATAAGCTGAGCATTCTTGCAGATCTGCTTCTGCGTTTCTGAGGTCAGTGTAGGGAGGTCAAAAGTGAAGAAACTGTTCTGGTTTTGTGCAGAGGAAGAGAGAATATCGATGGAATCAAGGCTGGAGTAAGATGTACCCTTGGCTCTGTGAGATTCCATAATGGCCTCAAAATGCTTGCTGAATGAGTCCATGCCATCTTCTGACAGCCGATGGCACAAAAGGAAGGTCAGGGGAGATTGCAGTGGTGTCTGTATAGCCTCCCTAAAAAGAGAAGATAAAAATAATGTGTGCACATACAGTAGCATTACAAAGACTCATTTCTTATATGGATATCTATCTACTTCGTGTTTGCTTTAAGAAGTATTAAATAAATCCACCTTCTAATTTATCACTGAATTACACACTACATATTTGAAGTAGATTTTTAATGGAAATGAACATTAGTAAAACAGTTGTGTAGCAGAAGACATGAAGAGAATTCAGGAAGATGGTGGGACAGATTCGGTATGATATCCCGATGGACGGGATGCCGGCGGTCAGAATACCAACAGCTGCATCCTGACCATCAGAATCCCAAGAGCTCCCCAGAAAGTTCCGTAACACTCCCCTGCCCCCTATCCTAATCTTAACCCTCCCTTGTGGGTGCCTAACCCTAACCCTCCCTTCCCCGCTGCCTAAACCTTACCCTCCCCGATTGGTGCCTAACCCCCCCACCCGGTACCTAAGCATAACCTAACTTGTCCCTGCACCCTAACCCCTCTTCTAATGCCTAAACCTAATCTTCCACCCCCTACGGCAGGATGCGAGAGAGTCCCACTAAAAAAATATTTGGGATTCCAGGTGTCGTTATTTTGACGCCGGGGTCCCGAGTTCTGTTGAGATTTTTATGTCGGCCTTATGACATCATTCGGGATTCTGGCCTTGGTATTTTGACCGCCGGGATCACGTCCAACGGCATTTTAACTACATCCCGGTGTGACACATGCAGCAAATTCATCAGCAACAGACACTTGCACATAATACAGTTTAAACACTTTCAGTAAATAGTTAGTATAATACCCCAAAGACTGAATTATTTTAAAACATTCAACAGTGTTGTGCATTGTACATTCCATTCTCTTTATTTTTTATTTAATAGTTGCAGCTTGCCCAATGAAAAGTAATCTGCTGCATGTACAGCAGCTAGGGTTGTTCACCTCCCAGATCTGACACCCTGTGGTGGGACATACACTGTTCTGCTAGTTGGAAGCAGGTAGGTTTTTGGTACCTTCTGGATTTATCATTTAAAATTCATAATGAGTTGGAAGTCATTTATTTTATTTTGAAATGTCCAGCAGTGACATCATGGAAGTGGAAACTGCATACCTCACAACTGTCACAATTTTCTTTTTACGGGACAGTCCCATTTTTTTTAAATTGTCCCACCTGTGGGCCGCAGTGTCCTGCGGTGAAGGGTGGGTGGGGGGGGTGGGGGGGGGGGGCAGTTGGGAGGCTCCTGTTTCTCACTGCTGCTTGGCAGAGCAATGGTGAATAGACGCTGTGTACAGGCCCGGCGACAAGGGGGTCAAAGGGGACACTTGTATCGGGCCCCAAGATTCGCATGGGCCCCGCTCCCAGTTCCTGTGTCCCCGTTGCCTGTCTGTGCCACTGCAGCAGAGCCGCGGTGAACTGCAGTAGCACAATAAAGTTTATTTTGGGCTGACTAGCGCGCATAACGTCATGATGTCGCACTGGTACAGCACAGCAGAGGAGCCACCCGAGCCGCCCGTCCGTCTGTCCGAGAACTGAATATGAAACAGCAGGAGGTAAGTGTGGGGCTGAAAGAAACTGTGGGGCGGCTGAGAAAAGACTGAGAGACACGAGAAGGTTAGGAGAGGGGATTAGAGACTGAGATACACAATGGGAACCAGTGTAACGGGTATGGGGAATGAGAGACACGGAAGAAGGCTGATATTCACAGGTGGGTAGACGGAGATACACGGGGATGAGGAGGATGTGAGACATGGGGGGGGGGAAGTGTTGCTGAGAGACATAGTGGGGGGGCTGAATGAGAAGTGGGGAGGGGGCTGAGAGAGGCAGGGAGGCTGAGAGAAACGTGTGTGTGTGTGCGGGAGGGTGATGGGGCTGAAAGACATAGGGGGTAATTCTGAGTTGATCGCAGCAGGATTTTTGTTAGTAGTTGGGCAAAACCATGTGCACTGCAGGGGAGGCAGATATAACATTTGCAGAGAGAGTTAGATTTGGGTGGGTTATTTTGTTTCTGTGCAGGGTAAATACTGGCTGCTTTATTTTTACACTGCAATTTAGATTGCAGATTGAACACACCACACCCAAATCTAACTCTCTCTGCACATGTAATATCTGTCTCCCCTGCACTGCACATGGTTTTGCCCAACTGCTAACAAAAATCCTGCTGCGATCAACTCAGAATTACCCCCATACTGTAGGTGAGATGAGTGCTTGGCTGGAGAGACACAGGAAGGGGGGTGAGGCTAGAGACACAGGGATGGTGCTGGGTAGACACAGGTGAAGATGAGACTGGAGCGATACAAGTGAGGTGTGAGGGTGGAGATAGTGGGGTAAGGCTGGAGAGAGATGGGGAATGAGCCAATAGCCGACCCACCTGTATCTAATGGGGAGGGATGGGGCACCCAAAAACATAAGTGTACCGGGCCCCAAGATTTCTGTTGCCGGCCCTGCATGCCACATCGTCTATTCAATGGAGACGGAGGTGTTGGTGGCATGGCCAGCAGCACACAAAGAACTGGACATGCCCCCTCAGTAAAAATACGGTGGCGTGGCTCGCAATCGTGGTGTAAGAACCGGGAACAATGTATTTACTTTGGTCGCTAACATGTGAATGTGTGGAAGCAGTGAACACGTATTTTATTGATTCCCCAGTCTGTGCATCATAACATTATCTAGTGCAAAATGCTAATTCATTAAATGCAACATGTGATAGCCCAAAGAAAACACAGGGATAATATATAGGCAAACTTAGGGCCTTATTCATATTTGCAAGCAAAGGAAAAGCTGTGCAAAACCATGTATATGAACACAGTACCGTAACTAGACATTTTAGTGATGTGTGCAAGAAACAGCACCGGCGCCCCCCCCCCCCCCATATACAAATCAGGGCCAGTGCACGCCGTAGCTGTGTCAGGTCCGGGTGTTTTTGTGAATCCGTTAACCCGGAACCAACCACAGGTGTAGGTGCTGGGCTATGAAGAAAGCAGGGAGGACGAAGAAAGTTCCGATTCATATATTTATTCAAAATAACAATTCAGTAAAGAGTTAACTGACAAGTTGTTAATCATCATATTATACTGAAGTATTGCAGGAATAATATGCAAGAGAAAACTCAAAAATACATAAAAGAAATGTTCATGGAAACATATGCAAAACAAGCTGATGAATAAATGTTGGATTGTCCAAATATAAACGAGCTTTGATGCTGAACTGCAGAATATGATTAACTGGATAATGCAGACATGAAGCGATAACTGTAAGGATTTGCAATGGAGTTTTGAGAGTTAACTGAGAGACTGTGAAGAATTATCCTTGTTATGACAACATAGCAAATATAAACAAGCTTTGATGCTGAACTGCAGAATGTTATTAACTGGATAATGCAGACATGAAGAGATAACTGTAAGGATTTGCAATGGAGTTTTGAGAGTTAACTGAGAGACTGAAGAATTATCCTTGTTATGACAACATAGCAAATATAAACAAGCTTAGATGCTGAACTGCAGATTGTGTTTAACTGGTTAATGCAGACATGGAGAATTAACTGTAAGAATTGGCAATGGAGCTTTGAGAGTTAACTGAGAGACTGTGATGAATTATCCTTGTAATGACAACATAGCAAATAAAAGTACTGAATTGGGTTACTTGCGGGTTCCGGAGATCACTGTGAAACTGTAGTAGAAGACAAGGTGATGAATGGGTTAAATGCAGAGTTGAACAAACGAACAGCTGAGAGAAACGGAATCCTCCAGACTTTGAATGATAGGCAGACTGACAAGGTAACCTCATGCAGGACACTGGGAATCCAACTATTTCCAATAGGAGTGCAATTAACTGACAGCACAGCAGAGAGCCGGTGGATCTTTCAGCAGTGAAGGCTGCAGACGGACCTCTGGGAACGGAGGCGATATCTGGACCACGGGAATCACACAGGAATGCACGGAGAGAGCTCAGAGCTAGAGCACAGCTTTGATACAACAAAGCACTGGCCCAGAGTAACATAATCCCAGCCTACTTAAAGGCAGCACAAGCACGGGATTGGCCTACACCTGCCCACAGGTGCCTTCACAAGTGCTCTGTATTAGCTATTTGGTCTCCAACATGGCCACCTCCTATACAGCAGACACACCGCAGTGCCCTAGGCCATTTGGTCCCCGCACTCACAGTTCCCAGACTCTGCACTACCTGTGCCATTGATCACGCCGTGTCCCCACACGGGCGCACAGCACCGCGAGCAACCGCACTGGCAACGGATGAACCCCAGAACCCGCAGAGGTAAGAGACCGGTTTGTGACAGTACCCCCTCCTCTAAGGGTGGTCTCCGAACACCCCTGAACCTTATCAGGATCCTTGGAGAAGTATCTCTGTACCAGTCTTGGAGCATGAACATCTTCAGAGAAAACCCAGGATCTTTCCTCTGGACCGTAACCCTTCCAGTCGACCAGAAACTGTAAACGTCCATATCGGGAACGTGAGTCCACAATCTCTTTAACTTCAAATTCCTCATTCTGCAAAGAGTGAACTTTAGGAGATTTGGACAGGGTAGTACGGAACTTATTGAGAATCAAAGGCTTCAGTAAAGATGTATGAAAGGCGTTAGGAATTCTCAAAGACGGTGGCAACTTGACTTTGTATGACACAGGGTTGAGTACCTTAACAATGGGAAATGGACCAATAAACTTTGGAGCAAATTTCTTAGAAGGAACTTTGAACTTGAGATTGCGCGTAGAAATCCAAACTTGGTCTCCCACTTTGTAACTCGGTACAGCTTTACGTTTTCTATCTGCAAAAGATTTATAACGAGCGGAAGTTTTGACCAAGGACTTACGTACACAACTCCAGATGCTAGATAGACGTTGAAGCTCTTGATCTGCTGCTGGAACCTCTAGGGCTGGCAATGGATGAAACTCTGGTGGAGAACTTCTTGGACTCTTATGTTGGGCACATTTAGGACATGCTGCTATAAACTCTTGGACATCGGCTTTGAGACGTGGCCACCAATAAGACTGTTGAATAAATTTGAGAGTCTTTAGAACCCCAGGATGACCCATGAAGGAAGAGGAGTGAGCCCAGGTAAGCAGCCGTTTTCGAAGACTTGTGGCGACAAAGGTCTTGCCAGGCGGAGGAACTGGAGAGGTTCGAGTCATTAAGAAGGACGTAGGATTCACAATGGCTTGATTCGTGGTAGCATCATTTAATTCAGAAGAAGCAAAGGACCGGGAAAGGGCATCTGCCTTTTTGTTCTGAGACCCTGGACGATAGGTGAGTTTGAAATCAAATCGTGAGAAGAAAAGCGCCCATCGAGCTTGTCGTGGATTCAAACACTGAGCTGACTGCAGATACAGAAGATTCTTATGCTCAGTATAAACTGTAATGCGATGTTGAGCTCCTTCTAGAAGGTATCTCCACTCCTCAAATGCCAACTTGATGGCAAGTAACTCTTGCTCACCGATTGCATAATTACGTTCTGCCGGGAGGAACTTACGGGAGAAATATCCGCAGGGATGGACCTTTTTATCTTCAAAGACTTGTGACAACACAGCTCCTACTGCTTCTGTAGATGCATGCACCTCTAGTAGAAAGGGACGATTCAAATCAGGCTGTCGAAGAATGGAGGCTGACACAAAGGCTTGCTTTAAATCAGAGAAGGCTTTGATTGCTTCAGAAGACCAGTTCGTAGGATTTGCTCCCTTGCGAGTTAGGGCTGTGATAGGAGCAGCTAACGTAGAATAATTCTTAATGAATCTCCTATAGAAATTAGCAAAGCCAAGAAATCGCTGAATCCCCTTGAGAGTTGTAGGAGTGGACCAATCCCGGATAGCTCGCGTCTCTGGGATGGATAGCGGATGAATTTGTCCCCTAGGAGGGGTCTTGCCCGGAACCAGGACGACTGGGCAGTCCCATTCACGATGAGGAGGTAGAGAGTCTGCTGCTTGCTTACTGGAAACATCCGCAAGGGATTGATACACCGGAGGTAGATCGGAAAGGCTAATTGACCGAAGAGGTACAATTGTAGCTACACAGTCCTTGGTACAAGATTTACCCCATGAAAGGACTTCCATGGTTTGCCAATTAAGTTGAGGATTATGTTTCTGCAGCCAAGGTAAACCAAGTATCACATCTTGAGAGGCTTTGGGAATCACGTAGAAGGAGAGGTATTCGGAATGGAGCTCACCAACTTTCATCTTGAGACATACGGTTCGATGAGTAATTATACCATCTAGAATTCGACTTCCATCCACTGCTGTAACAGCAACTGCTGCTTCCAGGGGCATGGTTTGAACTTTAGACCGTATGACAAAGGCTGAGGAGATGAAGTTCTTGGCTGCCCCGGAATCTAGGAAGGCTGAAACTTTCACTGTAGAACTTGGAACTTCTAATTGAATAGACAAGGTTAGCTCTTTCCCAGAACGTGATTCTAAAGTAACTCCTAGCTTAACCTCTCTTGAATAAGCTAGGAGGCGAGAGTTTCCCGGTCGGAGTTTGCAGAATTTAACTAAATGTTCGGAGGACCCACAGTACATGCAGAGGTTACCCTGTCGACGACGAAGTCGTTCCTCCTCTGTGAGGCGAGAGCGCCCAATCTGCATAGGTTCTTCAGTCATTACTGGAGACTGTGAAGAAGAATCTTGTCGAGGTCTAAGATGATCACGTGGACTGGATCGCTCTGCCCTGGATTTCTCTAAACATCGCTCCCTGTAACGTAGATCAAGTTTGTTACAGAGAGAAATCAATTCATCCAGTTTAATTGGCACATCCCGGATAGTTAAATCATCCTTGATTCTTTCTGAAAGTCCATTCCAAAACGCGGCGATCAGGGCCTCCTCATTCCAGTTTAACTCTGAAGACAACGTGCGAAACTGAATAATATATTGACTGACAGGACGTAAACCTTGACGTAGACGGAGAATCTCCAAGGATGCTGAGGTGGTCCTGCCTGGTTCGTCAAAGATTCTCCGGAAGGAAGATACGAACTCTTTGTAATTAGAGAGGATAGGATCACCTCTCTCCCATAATGGTGATGCCCACTCCAGAGCCTGACCGGAGAGGAGGGCAATAATATATGCAACCTTAGAACGAGCTGATGGGAAACTGGCGGACATCAGTTCGAACTGGATCTCGCATTGATTCAGGAATCCTCTGCAAAGTTTTGGAGTTCCGTCAAACTTATTAGGAGAGGGTAACTGCAAGCGGGACGTAGGCAGCATCACAGGAGAAGCTGTAGTGGTAACTGGGACAACCGGAGTTGGAATCTGGACTTGAGACGTTTTAATAGCTGTATGAAGAGTCTCTAAACGGTCTGCCATAGTTTGCATAAACTGCACTATTTGTGTCTGTATAGACTCCTGGTTTTCCAGACGGGAAAGGATATCTGACGTAGCACCGCCTCCTGCGAATTGGTCACTTGACGGATCCATGTGGCCAGTGCTTACTGTCAGGTCCGGGTGTTTTTGTGAATCCGTTAACCCGGAACCAACCACAGGTGTAGGTGCTGGGCTATGAAGAAAGCAGGGAGGACGAAGAAAGTTCCGATTCATATATTTATTCAAAATAACAATTCAGTAAAGAGTTAACTGACAAGTTGTTAATCATCATATTATACTGAAGTATTGCAGGAATAATATGCAAGAGAAAACTCAAAAATACATAAAAGAAATGTTCATGGAAACATATGCAAAACAAGCTGATGAATAAATGTTGGATTGTCCAAATATAAACGAGCTTTGATGCTGAACTGCAGAATATGATTAACTGGATAATGCAGACATGAAGAGATAACTGTAAGGATTTGCAATGGAGTTTTGAGAGTTAACTGAGAGACTGTGAAGAATTATCCTTGTTATGACAACATAGCAAATATAAACAAGCTTTGATGCTGAACTGCAGAATGTTATTAACTGGATAATGCAGACATGAAGAGATAACTGTAAGGATTTGCAATGGAGTTTTGAGAGTTAACTGAGAGACTGAAGAATTATCCTTGTTATGACAACATAGCAAATATAAACAAGCTTAGATGCTGAACTGCAGATTGTGTTTAACTGGTTAATGCAGACATGGAGAATTAACTGTAAGAATTGGCAATGGAGCTTTGAGAGTTAACTGAGAGACTGTGATGAATTATCCTTGTAATGACAACATAGCAAATAAAAGTACTGAATTGGGTTACTTGCGGGTTCCGGAGATCACTGTGAAACTGTAGTAGAAGACAAGGTGATGAATGGGTTAAATGCAGAGTTGAACAAACGAACAGCTGAGAGAAACGGAATCCTCCAGACTTTGAATGATAGGCAGACTGACAAGGTAACCTCATGCAGGACACTGGGAATCCAACTATTTCCAATAGGAGTGCAATTAACTGACAGCACAGCAGAGAGCCGGTGGATCTTTCAGCAGTGAAGGCTGCAGACGGACCTCTGGGAACGGAGGCGATATCTGGACCACGGGAATCACACAGGAATGCACGGAGAGAGCTCAGAGCTAGAGCACAGCTTTGATACAACAAAGCACTGGCCCAGAGTAACATAATCCCAGCCTACTTAAAGGCAGCACAAGCACGGGATTGGCCTACACCTGCCCACAGGTGCCTTCACAAGTGCTCTGTATTAGCTATTTGGTCTCCAACATGGCCACCTCCTATACAGCAGACACACCGCAGTGCCCTAGGCCATTTGGTCCCCGCACTCACAGTTCCCAGACTCTGCACTACCTGTGCCATTGATCACGCCGTGTCCCCACACGGGCGCACAGCACCGCGAGCAACCGCACTGGCAACGGATGAACCCCAGAACCCGCAGAGGTAAGAGACCGGTTCGTGACAAGCTGCGCTTAAAAAATATAGGGGTGTGGCTTCATGGGGAAGGGTAGTGGCCACAGACCTCCGTTTTGTACATTACAGCAGACAGAGTCCCCCCTTTTACACATTACGGCAGGCAGAGTCCCCACTTTTACACATTAGGCAGGCAGAGTCCCTCCTTTTACACATTAGGCAGGCTGAGTCCCCCTTTTTTACACATTATAGCAGCAGAGCCCCTATTTTTTACACATTAGGCAGTCAGAGTCCCCCTTTTTTACACATTAAGCATGCAGAGTCTCCTTTTTACATATTACAGCAACAGAGCCCCCCTTTTTTTTTTTTTACACATTATGGCAGGCAGTCCCCTTTTTTACACATTATGACAGGCAGTACCCCTTTTTTACACATTATGGCAGGCAGTCCCCCTTCTTTTTACAAAATTATGGCTGGCTGTCCCCCTTTGTTTACACATTACGGCAGGCAGTCCCCCTTTTTTTTTTTTACACATTATGGCAGGCAGTCCCCCATTTTTATAGATTATGACAGGCAGTCCCCCTTTTTTTATAGATTATGACAGGCAGTCCCCCTTTTTTATAGACTATGACAGGCACTCCCCCTTTTTTATATAGTATGATAGACAGTCCCCCTTTTTTTTACAAAATTACGGCAGGCAGTCCCCCTTTTTTTGCACATTATGGCAGGCAGTCCACCATTTTTTTACACATTACGGCAGGCAGTCCACCATTTTTATAGATTATGACAGGCAGTCCCCCTTTTTTTTATAGATTATGACAAGCAGCCCCCTTTTTTATATATTATGACAGGCAGTCCCCCTTTTTTATATAATATGACAGGCAGTCCCTCTTTTTTTTATAGATTATGACAGGAGGGAGGGGAGAGAGAGAGACAGGGGGAGAGAGAGAGTTATACTCACCTGCAATGAGCTAGCATGCGTCTCATCTGTCCTGTACCTGCCCAACGCTATGCTCTGCCGGCTTCTGTTCCCAAATCGAGGCGCCGGGGGGGGGGGGGGGGAAGGGGGCCGCGGCACTGGAAGCACACGCTCTTCTTTCTGCAGGACAGACGTGGATGCGGGGCATGATGAGGGAGTGAGTGGGTTTGGCTTCGGCTGCCCACTCGTCTCACACTAACAAGAGCTACGACCGGAGAGAGGGACCAGGGAGTCCCCCTCCGTGGTCCCCCTCTCCGGCAGTAGCTCTTGTTAGACACTCTGTCCATGCTGCAGGACATGGATGCGGTGGGGAGACTTTCAGCAGCCGGCTTCTGTTCCCCTACTGGAGGCGCCGTGGTGGGTGGTGTGGGGGGCACGGGAAGCACACTCTCTCCATGCAGGAAGGTTGCGGAGCCTGCGGACAGGCAGCGCTTGTGTCATGTAGCGGTAACTACATGATGTGCGCCGTGAAGGAGCTGGGTGAACCTCGCCGCAGGAAGCGCTCAGCTAGCGGCAGAGGGTTTGGAACTTCCTTCCATCTTAGACAGTAGCGGCCCTGCGGGTTGTGCCGGCGGTCCTGCGCCCACAGTGAACATGCGCTGTGTGCCAGGCACCACTGGCACACACCTAGTTACGGCCCTGCATGAACATGTGCAGAGAGAGTTAGATTTGGGTGGGGTGTGTTCAAACTGAAATCTAAATTGCTGTGTATATATAAAGCTGTCTAACATTTGTGGGCTACATGCAAAAGCAGCCATTATATACCCTGTAATTGTGTTAAATTGTGCAGACTCATACACAAGGCCTGATTCAGAAGTGGCTGGTGGAGGCATTTCTGCTGCTTCCTTGGATTTAACAGCAATACACTAATATGGTAATGCAGCAGGAGGCATCTGATATAATACACCATCTACTTGCATTAGTAATCCATGCTGCGTCCTAGGACTTGTAACATCTTCGGCCGGCTGCATGACCCATGGGGTCACACAGCCGGCCACCACAGCTCCTAAAAAGAGAATAGGACATGTGTTTTCTGCTGGAGATCCGTACCACGCCACTCTCTGATCCTGGCCGTGCTCCATTTTGGGAAATTGAGGTCATCTCCACCCCCAAACTGCTGCAGCGGTACTACGTCCTACGCAGTGCCAGATTAAGGTCCACATGGGCCTAGAACTGAAATTGCTGAAGGGCCTATTGTGTGATGTCACAGGGGTGTGACCAGTGCTGCGGCAGAGTGACTAGTGATGTCGGGGTATGACCTGTGCTTTGGGGCGCCATCCAGGTTTGTATGTCAGCATGTGCTCCTCTATATCCACAGGTGCCTATATCTGACTGGAGCATGAAGGGTCCAAAGGGGGAATGTAGTGTACAGTATTAGCAGTAGGGGCTCATGTTTAGGTGTGTGGTCAGTCTCCAGAGGGGGTGTGGCAAGATGCAACAAATGCTTGGTTAACAATTAGAGAGTGCATGGTCTGGGCCCCTTGATAAATATATATAGCAAATACTGCTGGTGCATGCATGATAATGTACCGGATTTATAACAGCAATGCACTGTAGAGAATACACCATAGTCCTGTATAGTATAAGGTAACAAATGTATAATGTATAATTCAGCTACACAATTTGGAACCTGATCCCTAGAGGAAGAGGTGATCCCCTGTACTCCTGCAGGCCAGTCCAACCCTACAAAAAGTAACATATTCTGTGGCTGCCAATGATAATAACCACCATAAGTAACAAGGGGAAAAAACAGTGCAACTAATTTGTGGCAGTCAGAATAGACTGAACTGATATATTTAATTGGTTACTTTAACTATATTGCAGACACACCTCTTACCTTTTGAAATCTCCCATCTTTGTTGATACGAACACTTCATCTTCATCCTCCTCAACATTGTTATCAGACATATTAGTGGGAAAGCCAGCAGTCTCTGGGACAACCGGGGTGTCTTGTGGTTCCTGTTTCTCCGTGCTGGTGTCCGTGATGCTTCTGTTGCTCTCGCTGTCCTTTTGACTGCCAATAGCAGAATCCAAACCTTCATTTTCGGCCAGAATATCATCTATGTTAGTTTCCCGGTAGCACCTTAGTGGCACAGAGTCCAGGTCTGTCTCAGAGTATTTAATAGTTCTGCGGATAATGCCCGTCTCACAGACATGTGGCATCTGATCAGCTGAAGATGTTGTCTCTATTTCAACCTCCACGTGGCAAAGACTATGCTCAGAAACCTCATTTTCCGCAGGGATGTGCCTGTTCCTCAAACTATTACTGCTAACGGGTGAATATGGAGGTGACGAAGTTTCAAATATCTGTAAATCTGAAAATGAAGCACTTTATATAGTTATTAATTTAACTACTATATCTTTGCAATAATGCACAAAACTGCTGTATTTTATTAAATGTTATTCTAATAATATGCAACTCCTAAAGTACAAACAAATGCAATTAATTTAAGCTGTTATTTTTTGCTTTTATTGTTTTGCGTTTAATTGCTTTTAGTGCTTTAGCTAATTCAGACTATTTACCAAATAAAGCTGCAGTATGCAAAAAACAAAAGTATACAATAAAATACAATGATTTAGGCAGTGGCGGTTCTTGCCACGGGCAAGCAGGAGTTTTGCCCGGGGCGCCACCTTCCGGAGGGCGCTGGCGCCATCCGGAGGGCGCCGCACCGTGGCAAGATCCGCCACTGCTGCCCGCTGTGTCCCCCGTCCGCCTCCGCTGCCGTCTCCGTCCTCGGCGCCTCCTGTGAAGGGAACTAGACGCTATGCGTCTAGTTTCCCTTCGTGGAGAGTAACTGCTGAGCGGTGCGCGATGACGTCATCGCGCACCGCACAGCAAAGGTCCTCTCCACGAAGGGAACTAGACGCATAGCGTCTAGTTTCTCTTCGTGGAGAGGACCTTTTGCTGTGCGGTGCGCGATGACGTCATCGCGCACCGCTCAGCATTCAAGCGGCGCTTTCAATGTACAGGGGGCGTGACTCACCACGCCCCCTGTATTAGGCCACGCCCATTTCCTGCCCGGGGCGCTCTGCGCCCTTGAACCGGCCCTGGATTTAGGCAAAGGCAGTTGCTATAATTCAGATAGCATTTATAGGTTTATATTCATTTTAATTAACTTAATTTGTTAAATTTGAGTGCACACAAACGCCTGCTTTTTTAGTCATTTAAACGGGATCGGTATGTGGTACCGCCGCAGGGAATGCCGAATGTCAGTATACCGACAACATCGGCATCCCATGCAGCAGAGTGCCAGCAGGGGGGCGAGCGCAACAAAGCCCCTTGCGGACTCAGTGGCGCGCTTTGCTCGCCACAGGTTCTTTTCTCCCTCTATGGGTGTTGTGGACACCCACAGCGGGGGAATCACCTACCTCGCTGGTATTCCGGCGGTGGTATAGTACCTCCATCGGGATCCTGGCGTGGGCATTTAGACAGCCGGGATCCCGATAGGCGGTATGTTAACCGCATGCTATTTAAACAGTTGAAAAATTCTAAAGCAACTTAAGAAGAAACCAATTTTAATTTTTTTACTCAAATAATTATTGGTAGGAAAATTTAGGTGGTTTCAGAGAGTATGTATTGCCAAATTCCCCACAAAAGACTTTAAATTGCATTTAAAAGTGGTTGAATGCTCAATTTTTTTTTTTACATGCTATCCCAAATATTGAGATGCAGTTGTTGGGAAAATTAATTAGCACATTGATGGGCAAATGGAGGTTGTTGTTATTATTATTATTATTATTTCTAAGTTATTTATATAGTGTTTACATACTAGGCAGCACCTTACATAGACTAGTTATCCACATCAGTCCATGCAGAATGGAGCTTTACGATCTATGGCCTAATTCAGTCTCAGTAGCAGATTCTGCTAAATATCAAAATGCTACTGAAAAATTCTCATGCTGGTGGCCGCTCAGCACAGGGCAAGGCCATCCAGGATCAGCATAGCAATTAGATCGTGATTGCAGCAACTAGGGTCAGCCTGGCTATGAAGGCAGGCGCACCGCCGACATGTTTTTCCCCGCAGCGGCTGCGTGTGAGCTCACACAGCTGCGACTAAAACGGTCACCCTTACGTTGCATGGACACCCCCCACCATTCTGTGTTGCCGTCCCTTCTACACCCACCCCGGTCAATCACAGTGTGATTTCATCCTTCAGGGATGCGATTACCCTGTGAAAGTCCATGCACACGCTTTGCGGCCGCAGCACATGCTCAACAGTTTGAAAATCGCCCGATTTTTTGACTATTGCAACTGATGCTGAATTAGGCCTCTGTATTCCCTATCACATGCCGGAAATCAAGTTGCCTGAAGCAGCTGTACTTGTCCTATACTGTCATCAACTGTAAGTTGCTGTTTTCCTGTTTGATTATTTATGTACTCTGTAATTGGGCGCTGCGGAACCCTTGTGGCGCCATCTGTATAAAGGATAATAATAATAATAATAATAATAATAATAATAATAATGTTTCCATGTGCTAGCAAAATACACATTACACATTACACTACAACCAAACAAACAAATAAATAAAGTCTAGTCAGGTGTGCCCAGCTCCATATATCTCACCAGCTACAATAAAGAACATTATCAAACTTTTTTGACAATATGAATAAAATAAGACACCTGTGACCAAATTGTACACACTGAACATAGATTTGGCAGTAAAATTTTTGGGATTCCGGATGATCGGTCAGCTTATTGATAGGTCAACTTGCATTAGGTCAACATGTACAAAAGCCATTTGTTTTGTTTTGTTTTTTCATCATTTACCATCCACGTGGACTACGATTAGGAACACTAGTCTAGGGGCAGATGTATTAAGCCCTGAGAAGTGGTAAAGCAGTGATAAAGCAGTAATAAGTGGAAGGTGATATCACACCAGCCAATCAGCTCCTGTCAATTTACATATTGGAGCTGATTGGCTGGTGCGTTATCACCTTGCACTTATCACTTCTTCATGCTTTATACATCTGCTGTAGTAACCTTGCCCAAACCATGGGGGTAATTCAGACCTGATCGTAGCAGCAAATTTGTTAGCAGTTGGGCAAAAACATGTGCACTGCAGGTGTGGCAGAGGGAGTTAGATTTGGGTGGGTTATTTTGTTTCTGTGCAGGGTAAATACTGGCTGCTTTATTTTTACACTGCAATTTAGATTTCAGTTTGAACACACCCCACCCAAATCTAACTCTCTCTGCACATGTTAGATCTGACCCCCCTGCAGTGGTTTTGCCCAACTGCTAACAGATTTGGTGCTACGATTAGGTCTGAATTCCCCCCCCCCCCCCCCCCCCATCCACACACACACACACACACTTCATGTCTCGAGGGGATGCAGTACACTAATTGGGGTCATATGTGGTTTAACATAGAAAATGACACCCAAAAAACAAAAAAAAAATGTCAACCTTTTATGTGTTGACCATTTCCATGTTGACATTTTGGCTGTGTCAACCTTTTATACCGGTCAGGCTTTTCAAGTGTCTACCTTTTACATGTCGACCTAGTGCATATCGACCTATTGACTGTTGACCTGATTCTTTTTGACCCAATGTTTGTAACACATCACGTTTTTAGGTTACAGCAGTGTGTTCTTTGTTTTACTTTTTTTTAAATTATTTTACCAATGTCAACTAACTGAAAGCAGGGATAATACTGGGAAACCCTTACATATGATAACAAAATTAATGTTTAGACACATATATATAAATAGTAAAATAATCCCCACAAAGGTGGAAGGCTAAATTTGGAAAATATACTACAGTACTTAGTTATTTTCTGTGCTTATAAGTAACGTGGCCCTATCCTCATACTGTGCCCCACTTCCAGGGCTGTAACTAGGTGTGTGCGGAGGGGGCACTGCAGATAGCGCTGCAGGGTAGGGGGCACTGTTGGCGCACTTGTCAATTATCTGTTTTAATTACTTTCACTTGCAGCTCCCCCCTTTTTGAAGCCCAACATCTCCTGACTGCCCCTGTCTCCTACCCTGACCCCTTCTGCCACTAATACCTATATACAACTTTCATGAACTCAACGTGAGATTTCTCTGTTAATCAGTAACACTGTCTTTTATTACATTTCAAGATACTGACATACCCGGGATTCAAACCCATTGCCTGTGGCATTGAGTCAGACAATCTATTCATTAAGCGATCTGCCCTTGCGTAGAAAGCTAGAGAATTCTAAGTTAGAGAATCTAACTATTTGAAGCTTACCTTGTGCTTTGTGTAAAAAAATATCAGCATTGCAGCTGAGCAGATCTATGCAGTGTGTGGCTGCAAGGGATTGGATGTGTGGCTGCAAACTACAGTACATAGATCTGCTCAATTACAATGCTGATTATTATTATTATTATTATTATTATCATCTCCAATTCTCTCTTTGGCACAGGGCACCAAACAGTCTAACTAAGGCTCTGCCCAATTCATATTATGTAACATTATAATGCCCTGCAGGTCCTTTTATACCATATTACAATGAGCAATACATAAGCAAAGTCATATATTTGTAGGCTCCATGGCAAAAGTTGTAAGGGCCCCTATTTACCATCCAATGTTAAAAATGTGTATAACACATGTAACTGTGACAGGGAAGGTGGGCCCCTCTCAGCTCTGGACCCCATAGCAGTTGCACTATCTGCACCTATGGTAGCTATGCCCTTGCTTGCATATCATAGTAACATGCAAGGATGTTTAAACACAGAAATCCTCTTGTCATTAGCAAGCAAATGCCACTGGAGCAAACTGGATCCTATTTTTTCTGTCTGTTGCTTTGAAAGATTCAAATCCCAAAATAATTTAGCTCACTTAAGTGTGGCTCAGCTGACGCTTGCTCTCAGTTAGACAGGTAGAAGGAATCGGGAGTTCAGACCAGAGGCGGAACTACCGCCAGTGTAACCAGTGTGTTGCACTGGGGCCCGCCACTGTCCAGGGGCCCAAAGCATGTAATGAGTCAAACTGACTCATTACATGCCGCTGTGTGCTGCGGGCAACCGCTGCCCGCAGCACACAGCCGCCCGGACAGGAGAGGAGAGCAGCGCAGGCAGCGGACACGGGGGGGGAGGAGGAGGAGGGAGGTGGAGGAGGGAGCCGCAGCAGCGCTGTGTTATAGGTTGAGGGCCGGCGCTGCTGCTGCTGCCCCTCTCACTGGCGCACGCGTACCCAGAAACCCCCCTGATTAACGTAAACGTTTTTTTTCTGATCGCGGGTCACGATCGTAGCTCTGCCCATTCGCAGCATTAGGCTCCGCCCACTCGTGGCATTTTACCCGCGATTCGCGGGCCTGTGGGGAGGGGATGTCATCATTCCAGGCAGGATCCCTAGTGCTGGAGAGAAGATTCAACGGGTTTCCTAGTCCTGCCAATAGCCATAAAATCAGGTGAATTAATCCATCAAAGCAGCAGTGTACACTTGTGTGTGTGTGTGGGGGTGGGGGTGGGGGTGGGGTGGGGGTGTAAAATAGGTCTGTGCATTATGGTATAGTTCAGTTATACACCCAGAATATGCACATGTGCACAGATGTTCATTATGCTCAAATCTGCCTATTTGTCCTAGAGCTTGTCACATGGGCCCTGAAACGTTGGTTATTTCATGACACCTCAATATACGATCAATTATTTGCAGGGGGCGCATGTTGTGGCTGGGGGGGGGGGGGGGACTGTCTGCCGTAATGTGTAAAAAGGCACGCTGTCTGCCGTAATGTGTATCAAGGGCACGCTGTCAGCCGTTATGTGTAAAAAGGGGACGCTGTCTGCCGTTATGTGTAAAAAAGGGGACGCTGTCTGCCGTTATGTGTAAAAAGGGGGACGCTGTCTGCCGTAATGTGTAAAAAGGCACGCTGTCTGCCGTTATGTGTAAAAAGGCACGCTGTCTGCCGTTATGTGTAAAAAGGGGACGCTGTCTGCCGTTATGTGTAAAAAAGGGGACGCTGTCTGCCGTTATGTGTAAAAAGGGGGACGCTGTCTGCCGTAATGTGTAAAAAGGCACGCTGTCTGCCGTTATGTGTAAATAGGCACTCTGTCTGCCGTTATGTGTAAAAAGGGCACGCTGTCTGCCGTTATGTGTAAAAAGGGGACTCTGTCTGCCGTTATGTGTAAAAAGGGGGACGCTGTCTGCCGTTATGTGTAAAAAGGGCATGCTGTCTGCCGTTATGTGTAAAAAGGGGGATGCTGTCTGCCGTTATGTGTAAAAAGGGGGACGCTGTCTGCCGTAATGTGTAAAAAGGGGAATCTGCCCGCCGTAAGGTGTAAAAGGGTCTCTACCTGGTGTAGTGGTGCTACTGTGCGGTGTAATTTGAATAATGGAGACTACTGTGCACCGTTTTATGAATTGGTATTATTTTGTGGCCACACCCCTTCCCCATGAAGCCACGCCTCTATGTATTTTTGCGCGCGCCTACGGCGCGCACTGCCCCTGTTTTGCATGCAGGGCTGGGGCTCCGATGCTGTTTCTTGCACACGGTGCTAAAATGTCTAGTTATGGCACTGTTGCTAGGTATCCATTTCTCTCTGGCCCTGAGCAGGTCCCCCTCACCAGATCCTCTCCAGGGGTGAGGGGGTGGACTTGGATGGGATGAGAGAGGGGAGGGGGGGCCCAAAGCATTTTGTCGCACCTGGGCCCACCGCTCGCTAGTTCCGCCACTGGTTCAGACCTGTGTGCCACGGGACTCATTGAGGATGGGAGATCTAAGTGATTGGTTCACGCCAGACCATTGTAAAGTCATACTATTCTTGTTACTCTTCATCCCTTGCATTAGACTTACATTGCACATTATACAGTACATATGCGCAGTGGGGCCGAGAGAGGGGGGGATAGGGTACAAATTACCCGGGCCCAGGTCTGATGGAGGGGCCCAGTGAGGGTCCAGTAGGGACCCGGGACCCCTCCCCCTACTCTGCTGTGTACTGGGCTGCAGTGTGGCCATGGAGGTGCTTAAAAAAAAAGTCAGTATTTTTTCCTAAGGGTACATGACCACACCTCCTGTTATTAGGCCACGCCCCTTGAAAAGTACCTGGGCCCAGCCCGGCTCTCGACTGCCCTGAATATGCGGTGCCCAACTTTGATGCTGTGACTTGACTGTAAAAACTGACAAATTGATACATGTGCAATGTTTTTGCTCCAGTTAAAATATTTCACAAAACAAAACACTGCACTCAAACTTGACACTGCAGCTTATTAGCTAAAACTATCTTCTAAAATAAACATTTAGATTTTGTTCAAATGAAGACAAATGATATTGATTAATACTCAGGGATGTACTGGGGCTACTAATTGTCCCTGGCAATTGTGACCGTGCGCGCACGTACACGGCGCATGGGACGTGCCGCGAGTCAGGGGTGTGTGGACTCATGACACGCCTCCACTTTCTTGGAGACACACGCTTCTGGTGGGGACGGCCAAACCAGAGAGCCAGAAACTGTAATGCATGCGGCCTTCCCAGCTCTCTGTGGGACCGGACCACCAAAGAATCAGCCCTTCTGACATAAGCCAAAAGTGCCAGATGGACAGTACGGCCCTGTTAATAGTCCAGCACTGAAAAGTAGTTCCGGGTGATCAAAGAACAAAGCAAAAAAAGATGTGCATTGTGTGATTGCTACCTCAGTGTAGCTTATCAAGAGCCCCTAACATTGATAAATATACACATTAAAAATAGATTGACACCTAGGAAAATAAAAAAACAAAAATCCACACGCAACCCAGCACCAACTGCGGTAAACGTAATTTTTTTTTTAAAAAAGCTTAGAAATCCCCAAAACACATGACATATTAAGGGGGGTCATTCCGAGTTGATCGTAGCTGTGCTAAATTTAGCACAGCTACTATCATCTTCCCTGACATGCGGGGGGACGCCTAGCACAGGGCTAGTCCGCCCCGCATGTCAGTCCGACCCCCCTCGCACAAATACAAAAGCATCGCACAGCGGCGATGCTTTTGTATTTGCGGAGTAACTCCCAGCCAGCGCAGCTCCTACGGCTGCCGGGAGTTAATCGTCGCTGCCCCTGGCCGGAGCGCCACGCAGCCGCCGCGGGCCCGCCCCCCCAATGGTCCGGCCACGCCTGCGTTAGCTGGACCACGCCGCTGACCAGCCCCCTCCCGCCCTGCGCCCGCCTCTGCCTTTCAATCAAGCAGAGGCGATCGCTACTGAACGATGGCCTCGGTGCATGCGCAATTCCGACCCGATTGCTGCTCTGCGATAAACTACAGCGCGGGATCGGGTCGGAATGACCCCCTAAGTTCCTTGCGCAATCCCCTGGGAGTAACTGCTTTTAGTCAATTAAGCCATTATGATTTTTTCTGTAGCAAGCATCGGTTTCTAACTTTCTATCTCCCCTTCTCTTAAGTGTTGGTGGAATATGGCAGAGTGGCATACATTTAAATTCAATCAATTTATGTCCCTTTTCAAAGAAATCTGGTCACTGTTTTTTTAATTAAGGACTGGTGTAGTGCAATCCTCTCTTTTAGCATTCTTACTGTCTTTCCAATGAAAATGGTATAAACAATATAATTTGTTTCACAAGTCATCTGGAATTTCCATTTTTACCATATTTCAAGTCTGCAGATCACGGAAAAGTGTCTCCCACTCCCATCATAGGTGGTCATTCCAAGTTGTTCACTTGTTGCCGATTTTCGCTATATTGCGATTAGTCGCTTACTGCGCATGCGCAAGGTTCGCAGAGCGCATGCGCTTAGTTATTTTACTCAAAAGTTAGGTATTTTACTCACGGCATAACGAGGATTTTTCATCGTTCTGGTGATGGTACTGTGATTGACAGGAAGTGGGTGTTTCTGGGCGGAAACTGTCCGTTTTCTGGGTGTGTGCGAAAAAACGCTGGTGTTTCTGGGAAAAACGCGGGAGTGTCTGAAGAAACGGGGGAGTGTCTGGGCGAACGCTGGGTGTGTTTGTGACGTCAAACCAGGAACGAAACTGACTGAACTGCTCGCAATGGCTGAGTAAGTCTGGAGCTACTCAGAAACTGCTAAGAAATTTCTATTCGCAATTCTGCTAATCTTTCGTTCGCAATTCTGCTATGCTAAGATACACTCCCAGAGGGCGGCGGCTTAGCATGTGCAATGCTGCTAAAAGCAGCTAGCGAGCGAACAACTCGGAATGAGGGCCATAATCTAGATATTTACAATTAGTCTCTATGGGACATTTTCTGCTCCAGGTTTTAATGTAAGACAATGTTTCATTTTTTTAGGACTGATATCTGAATACATAATTATATCTTTGATGTTTGAGATTCACTTGCAAAAACAATAAAGGGACATGTTTGGATAATATACTGATGGCTTAAAAATGTATTTCATGATAAGATTAGATAAAATTAAATAAGTGCTACAATAGAGGATAATGCTGGTAACAGTTTCACGTTCATTAAGCACCATGAGATAATTACTAATTAGTTGCAGACATTTTGTGATGGCTTTATTAACCTCCTGAACATTGCAGCCTCTAGCAATAAACTTACTGCCTACATCCTCCCATTCTGATGGAAGACCAATAAAACCTGATGTTATACGTGCCGCTCTGACCATCTTCTTGGCAGAAGCATGTGATTTTATTTTTTTACAGCTGGACAACCCCCTTTGCACATGTTGAATAACATATTACTGTATGAATAAATGACTGAGCGCACAATAGAAACTGTAGAGGGCAGTAACGGTACATCAAACTCATATGATGTGGAAACCTGTGGAACCTGTGGAAACCTTTAACCTAGTACACAAAAACATGCTCTAGTTTCTAACCATCAGATCAAACACAACATGCTGACAAACTATGACTTGCCAGCCACAATGTGTCATTATAGGTTTAGGGTTTTTGTGTGTTATTCAGATGTGGAAGCAAACTAAGAAAGCATGGAACTGATTAACCATATTGCACTGTAGGTGGGGCAAGGTTGACATGAGCAAGGTCAACATGGGTTTTTATTAGATTTTTTGGTGTCGTTTTCTGCCTAGATTGACCAGGAACCCCAATTAGTGCACTGTTTCTCCTCGCATGGCGAGTGATCGGGCAAGGTGCCTCGCTCCGCTACTGCTGCGCTTGGCACAGCTTACTATTCCCAATCGTAGTCCACATGGATCGTAAAGTATGGGAAAAAAAAAGAATTAAAACTCATGTCGACCTAGTAACTATGTCGACCTAGAAACCATGTTGACCTAATGCATGTCGACCAATAGTGGTCGACCTAATGCATGGCGACCTAAGTGTGGTCGACCTAGAGACCGGATACCGTCCGAAGTGTGCATCTCCATGGAAATGGGGGCGTGCCGCTAGTTCACAACCCCTGACTTGAGGCATGAGGCACGCCCCTGGTCGTTATGCCCGTGCGCCCCCCCCCCCCCCATGATGTGTGTGCGCGGCCTTCACAAATTGCCCGGGCCGATTCGGAGCCTATGTCTGTCCCTAGGCAGATGTAACATGTGCAGAGAGAGTTAGATTTGGGTGGGGTGTGTCCAAACTGAAATTTAAATTGCAGTGTAAAAATTAAGCTGACATTTGTGGGCTGTTCAAAGAAGATGTACGATTCCGCACCAGTCACTGGATTAAAAGTGATCATAAGAGAACCAATATTGACAGTAACAGGAAGCCCCCTGATGCTGTCGGGTTGGTGGTACACCCTGAGTCAGTAGATACAAATGGACTACAAAAGGGGGAAAAATAATAATAGTTTCAAATGGCAAAGATTAAAACACAACTTCTTAGTTATTAATATATATTGGTGGATATAAAAAGGACAAACAGTACATCTAGTAAAAACAGGTAGTCTGTGGTCCCTATGTATCTCTGATACCACTGAGAGCTATTACCTACAATACCTACGTGGGATGCCCATCTATTGACCCAGAATGGGTCTTGAGATATTAAGTATTCATTCCTGTAGGTCCAAGTGATCGTCACAAATATACAATACCCTGTGAGGGTATATCACGTGATATTAAACATACATAGGGACCACAGACTTCCTATTTTTACTAGATGTATTGTTTGTTCTTTTGATGCACCGATATATATTAATAACTAAGAATTAAAAGTTATATTTTAATCTTTGCCATTATAAACTATTTGACATTTGCGGGCTACCTGCAAAAGCAGACTGTATTTACCCTGCAAAAAATATAAATGTATTTGCACCCTTTGCATTGCAAAATGGTTTGTTCCAGATACAAACGTACATGCTTTTTCTGCCTTGCTTCCAAATACAAAATCAGGCCCATTTTGCAGTTAGGGCACAGTAGAAAAACATTATGTCATTGTGATATAATGTCCATTTAAACATTCTGGTGTCCACATTTTGTACCACGCCCTATAACATCACTGGATTTTTCCCCCCCATTAAGTTCATAAGCTGCGCTACCATATGACAGCTACAATCTAATTGGTTGCTATAGGTCAGAGGTTCTCAAACATGGTCCTCAAAGCACCTCAATGGTCCAGGTTTTAAGTTTATCCATGTTTGGCCACAGGTGACTTAATTAGCACCTCTGTCAGTCTGATTTAACCATCTGTGCTGAGCCATGAATATGCCTAAAACCTGGACCACTAGGGTGCCTTGAGGACTCAGTTTGAGAACCTCTGCTTATAGGCATTTCCGAATTGTTCTGTCCAGTAAAGCCGGGTACATGCTAGGCAATTTCAGCCTAAAAAAACCCCAGATAACGACATAAATGTCGTTATCATTTATTTTTAAGCTTATATCGTCCAGTATGTATGGGGTAATATTGGTAAAGGATGAACGATGCGTGCTCTAGCACGTCGTTCAGTGATCACCAATATCGAGCTGACATGCAATGTTAGGCTGAGCTGCATGTCCGGGGATGCCGGCTGTGGTGTATATAGTTCCCATTGCTGTATATGTGTTCTGGTGGAAGTATATAAGTAACAGATTTAACACTGGCGATGAGGATTAAACTGTTCTTCAGCATGGCTCCAGGTATCAGTGGAGCACCAGTGGGCTGACACAGCACAATTGTGGGGTGCAAACAGGAACAACTCATTCAGACGGGTGGTCTTCAGTATGCCGACTGAAAATATCCCGGCGCACAGTATACTGGCGCCGGGATCCCGACAGCCGGCATACCGACACTTATTCTCCCTCGTGGGGGTCCACGACCCCCCTGGAGGGAGAATAAAATAGCGTGGCGTGCGTAGCGCGCCACCGTGCCTGTAGCGTGGTGAGCGCAGCGAGCCCGCAAGGAGCTCATTTGCGCTCGCCACACTGTCGGTAAGCCGGCGGTCAGCCTCCCGGCGCCGGTATGCTGGTCACCGGGAGCCCGACCGCTGGCATACCATAGTGAACCCATTCAGACTGCCAGCAGCACCTAACTTGAATAAAAGGAGCACGTGAGTTATATCTTCATTTTCTAAGGAAGGGAGGACTAAGTATAAAGAAAAGATGTCAGGATATATTGGCACAATAGCTGCATTTGATGGTACTATAGAGGACTGGGCTACATATATTGAGAGAGTGGAGTTGTATTGTGTTGTTAACGCAGTGCAAGGAGACAGGAAGGTTCCAGTATTACTCAGTGTAATGGGTGCCCAAACATACAGTCTGCTGAGGAGTTTAATAGCACCTGAGAAGCCAGCCAACAAGTCCTTTATTGACATTGTGGACATTTTACAAAAGCACTTAAACCCCAAACCATTAGTGATTGCTGAAAGATTCAGGTTTCACAGAAGGAATCAATGTGAAAGTGAAAGCATTTCTAAATACATTGCAGAGCTGAGGAAGTTATCTGAACACTGGCCCTCATTCCGAGTTGATCGGTCGCAAGGCGAATTTAGCAGAGTTACACACGCTAAGCCGCCGCCTACTGGGAGTGAATCTTAGCTTCTTAAAATTTCGACCGATCTATTCGCAATATTGCGATTACTAACTACTTAGCAGTTTCAGAGTAGCTTCAGACTTACTCTGCCTGTGCGATCAGTTCAGTGCTTGTCGTTCCTGGTTGACGTCACAAACACACCCAGCGTTCGCCCAGGCACTCCCACCGTTTCTCCGGCCACTCCTGCGTTTTTTCCGGAAACGGTAGCGTTTTCAGCCACACGCCCCTGAAACGCCGTGTTTCCGCCCAGTAACACCCATTTCCTGTCAATCACATTACGATCGCCGGAGCGATGAAAAAGCCGTGAGTAAAATTACTTTCTACATAGCAAAGTTACTTGGCGCAGTCGCAGTGCGAACATTGCGCATGCGTACTAAGCGGATTTTCATTGCGATGCGATGAAAAATACCGAGCGAACAACTCGGAATGAGGGCCACTGTGCATTTGGAGCAGGGTTATCAGATGGTCTAAGAGACTGTTTAGTTTGTGGGATGAAAAGTGCAAGTACACAAAAGAAATTGCTGGCTGAGCCTGACCTGACCTTAGAGCGAGCACTGGCCATAGCTATTTCACCGGAGACTGCAACCAGGGATGCATCATAATTGCAGCAAAAGGCACCAGAATGTACTCCCAATCCAGTTTATTGGTATCAGAGACAGTCCTGTGTTTGCTGTGGGAAGTCGTCACATGATGCCAGTCAGTGCTGGTTTAAAGGCAAAGTGTAAAGAAAATGTAAGAGAAGAGGCCATATTGAAAGGGTGTGCCAGTCAGGGAAAACACCAAACCGCTCGCAAGTATCCAAAGTTCCCGGGAGAAAATATACAACATCCCAGGTACATAAAGTAGCCGACAATGAATCAGACTCTACTGATAGTACTGGTACAGAAAAAGGGTTATGCAGCCTAAAGATGCACTCTATGACGGCAAAAGAGCGTCAAGTGATTTGGGTCACTTTGGAAGTAGCAGGTATTGACTTAAAAATGGAATTAGACACAGGCTCTGCTCTGTCAGTGCTAAATGCAAGTGATTACAAACGCCTGTTTGCTCCTATTCCTTTAGAGAAAACATCCGTAACACTCCGCACATATACGGGTGAACTGGTGTCCCCATTGGGAAAAATAAAAGTTTATGTGAAACACAAAGGCAATACCCATAAGCTGTATTTGTACATACTTCCACATGGTGGACCGGCATTATTGGGCCGAGAATGGATAAGGAAAATCCAACTTGACTGGCATTCCATTCACAGGCTACAATCTACTGCATCTGATGTATCCAACAATGACGCAGCTATTAAGGAACTTTCTAAATTGTTAGCTGCCGCACAACCCATTTTCCAACCAGGGATAGGCACGTTAAAGGACATTAAGGCCAGTATAGAGTTGGATCCACATGCTGTTCCAAAGTTTTGTAAAGCTCGCACAGTACCTTATGCCATCCGACCAGCGGTTGAGGAGGAACTATGGAAACTGGAAGACTCTGGTATACTCTCCCCAGTGGAATGGAGTGAATGGGCTACGCCCATAGTTCCGATAGTAAAGAAAGACAAAATGGGAAGTATCCGTATTTGCAGAGATTTCAAAATGACAATAAATCCAGTACTACGGACTGTGCAGTATCCTTTGCCTAAAATAGAGGACTTCTTTGCAGCTCTCTCAGGGGGCGACCGCTTCTCCAAAATTGACCTAGCTCAAGCATACTTGCAAATGGCAATTGAGGAGGCATCTAAGAAATATTTAACCATCAATACTCACAAAGGTTTATTACAATATAACCGTCTGGTGTTTGGACTTTCTTCTGCCCCAGCATTATGGCAGAGAGCAATGGATCAAGTCCTACAAGGAATACCAGGTACGCAATGTTACCTGGATGATATAATTGTAACAGGCAAAGATGATTGATGTCACTGATCGTTATCGTTGAACAACAACGTTCAGTGTGTTCACGCTATACAATTGAATGCTATATCGTTCAACGATATAGTCATTCATCGCCAGCATTTCAGCATCGCCTAGTGTGTACCTGGCTTAACTTTCACAAATCCTTCAAATATGTGCCATGAAAATATACTGCAAAGTGCAAACCACTGGTAGCACCAGCTTGCATTGCTGTCGCCTGGCAGGGTGGATTTATAAACTCATTCAGTTTTCATTACAGTATATGATGGTCATTGTTCCCAACTGTAAAGTACAGCGGAATATAAGCAACTGTTAATAATGTAATAAAGCTCGTCACATCAACATAACAGCTGGCTAGGTAATTATTTTCCAAACCTGATGGTTTGTGTACAAATACAATGTTTGGGGATCTGCTGCAGTATTTGGAGGGGTAGAGTGGGGCGGCACCTGGCACTGTTCTTCAAAACAAGGTTGTCACCCCCATTTTGAAGGCACGACAGGTCCAGGGTCTGCGTTGTCTTACTTCCTGGACCCCGGGGTCCGGATCCTACGGCCAGCCTGAGTAAGCTTAAGCCTGCGCAGGCTGGCTGGTGCCTGTAACCAGCGCGATGGTTAGTGTGCATGCTTATGAAATCACTATTCACACTATGCATGTGCAGGTAATGAATGGTCTTCTGCTGACATGGTTGGTTGATGCATCTAAAGCTATTTGTGGACTGTAAAGGACAACTGGAGTACGAGGAAATCACTAAAAATTATCGCATGCAGCCCTCTGGCTGACCAAGGTGGTGCTGTAGCACAATGTACATAAATCAAAGGTTTTACCAGTAAGTTACATGGGGGCTTATTTGACCTCAGAGACAATTTAGTATCCAACTTGCTACAAGTTGCAGCTGTGGATAATGAAATACCACACCAATTCATTATTGCTCCCATAGTGGGACAGCATCTTCAAAAAACAGCTGTTCTGCGATCCCAAACACCAAGTGGTCTATTCATGAAGCAGTAAAAAGTGTGGAGAAGTGAGCCAGTAGAGAAGTTGCCCATGGCAAGCAATCAGCATTGAAGTAACATTTATAATTTGCATACAATGTAATTATATGGAGCAGCTGATTGATTGCCATGGGCAACTTCTCCACAGGCTCACTTCTCCACACTTTTCACTGCTTCATGAATAAAACACTTTCCCGCTAATTACTAGCAGTAAAAGTTTTCACTGCCGAGCAATGTAAGCAAGCATGTGTTGTTAATGGAGTTTATTTATGTGCACTGAGAGCCACTGGAGGCGGAGGGATCTGTTCGCACCCAGATCTACTTGCAATAGGAAGGAGGGCCCTTGGGAACTAACACTATTTGTAGATGAAGTCTTTTCCCTCAAACAAACATGAAAATTGACAATATTTTCAGTTTTTTTAGTTTGAATATTGAGGTGGGAGACACATTTTGCAGGAAGGGGTGTTTTTGCATACTGTATGTAACAGCAGGGCCATTTCTAGACAAATTGACTTCTAGTGCGAATACTGTCTCCCATACCTCCCATATACATATAAAAAAATTAAGCCAGCCAAAATGGGGTGTGGTCTCTCTGTAATGGGCATGGCTTTGCTACGTTTGGGTCTGGCCTTGCAGGTAAAGGCGATTTTTCACCAACAGTGTCCTTTACACCATATTATGCCCTCACTGTAATGCCCCTGACACCATATTATGCCCCCACATGCCTCTGTCACCATATTATGTCCCCAATGTAATGCCCCAGTCACCATATTATACCCCCAATGTAATGCCCCTGACACCATATTATGCCCCCACATGCCTCTGTCACCATATTATGTCCCGAATGTAATGCCCCAGTCACCATATTATACCCCCAATGTAATGCCCCTGACACCATATTATGCCCCCACATGCGCCTGTCACATTATGCCCTCACATGCCCGTCACCATATTATGCCCCTACTGTAATGCCCCATATTATGCCCCCACGTGCCTCTGTCACCATATTATACCCCCACTGTAATGCCCATGACACCATATACGCCCCCGCTGTAATGCCCCCATATGTCCCTATGACCATATTATGCCCCCACTGTAATGCCACAGTGCCTGCTCGTTGTCAAGGGATTTTGCTTGTTATCAGGGGATCCCCCTTGGCCGCTGCTGCTCTGCAGTTCCTAGGCGCTGTTCGCATCTAATTGAAGTTCTAAGTATTCAAAATGTAAATACCTTCTCAAAATGGGCGCCTCCTTCTCTAGTATACTTATAAACTGTTTTCTATGAGGCAGTGGCCATTTTGGGAGGGACATTTTCATAGTATTCCAGATGGAATACTATAATATGCAGTTTTCGCGATGCCCCGTATGATCGCACTGTTCGCCTGGCCCAAGAAACGGCTCTGTGTAAAGAGCCCAAGAGATAATGAGTAGTCCCCATATTCTCAGCAGCACAGCCTTCTGGCAGTCACTTTGATAACTGCAGGTATTTCCCAGGTAATGGTAAATCGGGCACTGGTCATTCCAAGGTTTCCAGGTTCTTTGCGATATTCTCCAGTGTAGTTACTTTATACTGGTTACTCTACCCAACATCGCCCACTGTGAATTTTTAAGGTATACATAACAAAGAAAACACTGTCATGTTATGTCAGAAAGTAAATATAAAGGGAGAAATTTATGAAAAGGAGAGTTATGGTAAAACTTAACTTTGTTAACTCTCTTTCTTCGAGGTCTATGGGATCCACAGGGTTAATTCTTAACCTTGGGTATGATGCTGGTAGAGACCAGGACTGGCACCAAACAATAAGCTTGTGAGCCTTCCAGGATGCACTGGGCTCTTCCCACTTCATACCCCGCCCCCATGCTCAGGCACATCAGTTTTAGTAACAAGCCCAAAGCATGAGCTGGATAGAAGAGAGAAGGAAGGATGGTACACACAAGAAACACACTCACATAAAGAAGAAGGGAACGGCGTCAGGGTGGGCGCCATGTGGATCCCATGGACCTCGAAGAAAGAGAGTTCATTCTTAACCTCGGGAAGTCCCAAAGCGGTTGTAATAGGGAGGGAACATTCATAAGCTGAAAGGTGGACATTGCTGCCAAAGGTTGCATCCTGGGAGTCAAACGTATCAAAAGCATAGAACCTAAGAAACATGTGGGCAGTAGACCACATAGCTGCCATATAGAGTTGTTCAGCACATGTGCTACAGCGGGATGCCCATGAAGGACCCACAGACCGAGTAGTGTGAGCAGAGACTGTACGTGGAACAGGCAGATCCGCTTGTGTATACGCCTGTGATATGGTCATGCGGAGCCAACTGCCAATGTTTGTTAATTGGCTGGCCAGCCCCGCGTCTGGAATCCATAAAAGATGACTATAGAATCATTCTTTCAAAGGGAACTAGTATGGTCCACGTAAATCCTGAGAACATGGACCACATCCAACGATGTATCCTCTTGTGAGAGGCTGGGTTCCTGAAAGGCTGGTACCACAATGGGTTCGTTAATATGGAACTTAGATACTACTTTAGGTAGGTATCACTTTCTCATTCTAAGGATCTCCCTGCAGTGCTTGTGCTTTGCTGGGATCCAGTGAGGGAGTGGTAGGGAAGTACTGTCTGGGAGGATGCCTCAGGAAGGAGAAAGTGTACTCGTGAGAGATCACTTCTTGGACCCAGGTGTCCATTATTATAAGATTCCATGCCTGGGCAAACTGGCAAACTGAAGAAGCCAGCCTCCCACCCTGGGGTCCCCCATGGGAGGCCCGTCCTGTCATGTGGAGGGATTATCCTAAGTTTTGGTAGGAGGACGTCTGGTGGCCAAAACCTGTTTTCAGATGTGAAACTGCATTCCAGGTCATCGACCCATGTTTCAATGGCATTAGCGGCCCACATTGTGGCCGTAGCTGGCCTGGCAGTAGCTCCTGTAAGCGAGTACACTGACTTCAGACAGGCATCCAGTTGTCTATCCGGCAGTTCCTTAACTTAGGACACAGTTGGGAGAGGCAGGATGGAATTTTTGAGTAAGTGTGTCACGTGATTATCCACAATTGGTGGGTTCCCCCACTTTTCACTATCCTCTGTGGGTAATGGGTAAAAGGAGCTGGTACTGTGAATTTCTTAGTAGTTGTTTTCCACACTTCAGTACTAACTTCTGTGAAGTGGTCAGAGTGTGGTAACTCAGCTAGGACTACTTTTTGCTGCTTGCATAGTGGGCCTATAGAAGTAGTGACCGGTTCAGTATCTTCCAGCTAAAGATAGAATTTGATAGCTCTGATTAATGCTGCCACATTAAACTTAGATGGGACCTCCTCATAACCTGAGGGAGGTTCTACATTAGAAACCTCAGCCATGTCAGCAAGTACTGATGATTCCTCAGAATCCAAGTGTGCTGTGGATTGTGAGGAAGGTATAGTATGTTTAGCAACAGTAGGTGCAGGCAGTGTGCGTTTCCCATGTATCATGCTTTGAAAAGCAGCAGATGAAGCAGACAGACTGTGAACTGACGTAGAGAATGAATCCAACCACTGGGAATGAATGGGTGGGGCTGCTATAGCCTGGTAAACAGATTGTATTGCTGTGGAACAGCTATAGGGGTAGCTATAGTAGGCTGCACTGGGTGTGGGCCAGTTTCCTGTGGAGCCAGTTTGGGTTGTACTGGCTGAGGTATACCGATAGGGGTAACCACCGGTGTGGTAGCTATTTGGTCTGCAATTGTAGCCAGTAAGGTTGTAAATGAAGGCCATGGTTGTACAATAACTGGTGGGGCTGAGGTGTTGGGTGGCACAAGGCAGCCCGGGCATAAACAATCCTGTGATAAATCCTGAGTTAAAACCTCAGTGTGTCAGGCATTACATGCTACCAAAGTAGATGCGTCTGCCTGTTTGCCTTGCTTTTATTAGACATGGTAACAGCAAGTAGTGAACACACACAACATAGTATTGAGCAGTTTGTGACAATGAGCGCAAACAAATACAATATTTATTAAAGTGTGGCAGAGTTAACCCAATACACACCAGTATTTAAGGGTCACAGAGAGAAAACAGGTACAGGGAAATCAATTATAATGTACAGTTTGAATAAAGAGAAATCAAACAGCAGAACTAGCATACAGTAAGTCACATACAATTCAGAAAACAAATTTAACTGCAGTGGACACTGGTATCAAGTATCAACTACACAGCATTTTGAGGAGGTGGGTAGGATTCATATTTTTGTATAACCTGCTATGTAGGAGAGGTATACAGGGAGACACAGCCCACCGCCTCTGGAGACCTGCAGAGCTCTGTATGATGGCTACTCAGTGTCTCTCAAGAGGAAGGAGGAGCAGCCCACAGCAGGAAGACCACTGTGGAATGGCACCCTGGGATGGGGGAGGGGCCGCTAGGGAAGCGCTTACCTCCCCTGTGCTAAATATCACCACTGGCTCTCCTGGCCATTAAAGGGTTCCCAGCGCCAGTGCATATTAATGCCCTGGTGGTCTAGTGCGGGAGTACATAATGGACTCGGAGCACATCAGCAGCTGCGGTCTGCCTCCCAAGACCATGGAATATGGACTGCGCAAATCCCGGGTCCTGCAAGTAGAAAGCCACCTTACCTGTCCCCTATGTCTCTGGATGCAGTCCTAGGGTGCCCCTGCTTCTTGCTAGAGAGAAGGTTGCAGTGGGAGTCCCGCCAAAATCACCTACCCACTTGTGGTGTTGCGGCCAGGTGGGGGTGATGGAGAGTTCGCTCTGGCGTCCTCTGGACTGCCAGGAGCTGTCATCCTGTTGTAAAGGACAGAAAACATCAAGAACATTTTTTAAACCTTAGGCTGCAAGCTGCAGCCCCTGTTCAGTGAGTCCAGCTCCGTGCTGGCACCAAAAAAACTGATGTGCCTGAGCATGGGGGTGGGGTGTGAAGGTGTAAGAGCCCAGTGCATCCTGGGAGGCTCACAAGCTTATTGTTCAGTGCCAGTTCTGGTCTCCACCAGCATCACCCACAAGGTTACGAATTAACCCTGTGGAGACCATGGACAGTTCCCTGTGTAGAACAGGTGTTGCCTATAGCAGCCAAACAGAAAAAGAAAGTAAAAGTTCTGAATACAGTATGTGCTACCGGCTATGCCTTATTTTTGCAAGGCTATCTGTAGAACAGTTTTCATATATACAGTTCTGCACCCATTATGTATTGAAAATATTGACCCTAAATACACCATGGTATCCAAATGAAACATGTTAAACATTTTTGGAACCTTTAGTATGTTCATCCTACAAATGTAAAATAACATAATGATAAATGTTTAACAAACTTGACTACTCTCCTGGAACGGCCAGGAGGCTCCTGAAAATCGGGTGGTGCTCCCGGCCACCCTGAAGAGTGGATAAGTCTCCTGTAATGACCCGCTGCCCTCTTACCAGCTGCGCATTTACTGAATAAGTGGTAGAACCTGGCAGCCAATTACTAGATTCACGCTGAATCGTGTCATCGTAGCTACGGCGATCTTAGCATTGTATAGTGGAGGGCATGGCCATGATGATGCAATTGCACAGCCACACCCCCAGTACAGCTTCCTTTGGTATTATCATGCCCATGGGCCACCCCCTATTTCAAGCCACGCCCCCGCACTAATAGATATATATCACCCGTTCCATTGAACAAGCAATTTATCTGTAGTGCATCAGCGGGTGTGTAAACCGATATGTTTGTGAGCGCCGTGAGTCACAGACATATCAGGTCGGCCTTGCAGCACAGTCAATGCCGATATATCCTGCAGATATATCAGCATGTCTGGCTGTGTGTACAGGAGACTGCTCCATATACTGGCTGCAGGGACTGACATCACAGGACACATCGACCATCCAATTGGCAAGTGTGCATGCTTACCAAATTGGCTGCTATGTCGGAGGATCTGCTGACATAGTATGTACCCACCATTCGGGTAGCACACACCTCTATAACCTAGTTGTGCAAAAGCATGACTAAATTAACATACCACCATTTTACCTACAGATGTTTAACTTTACTACTCATCAACTATTTTTATAACGCCTATATTATTTCCTCTATTCAAGGGGGTTATTCAGGTTTGTTAACAAACCAAAAAAGTACACTAATCGGCAAAACCATGCTGCACTGTAGTTGGGACAGATGTAACATGTGCAGAGAGAGAGTTAGATTTTGGGTGGGTTATATTGTTTCTGTGCAGGGTAAATACTGGCTGCTTTATTTTTACATTGCAATTTAGATTTTAGTTTGAACACACCCCACTCAAATCTAACTCTCTCTGCACATGTTATATCTGCCCCCCCATCCCCCCCCCCCACTCGAGTGCACATGGTTTTGCCCATTGTTGTGCTATTCTGCAAACCTGAATTAGGCCCAATATAGTAAAAAAAATTTCACCAACGGTTATTGAATTTTATCTAAAGACCACCATCATGTCCAATTATAATAGGGTCTGAGTTTTTTTGTGCGGGACAAACGTGCACTTTTTCACATATTAGAAGGTGCAAGTTTGTCCCAAAATTTGGTTAATGTAATAGGCTACATGTTTTTAAAGTCAAGGATATTACATTGTGTGCATGTGTGTGAGTTTCTTGTATCAAAACTATCACATTGTAATATGAGCTTCAACTTGTGAGTTTGACAGAAGCATGCACAGATTAGTGAGATCCGTTATAAAGAGTTAAAGTAATGCATAATCAGCCCCGGCTCTTTCAGCCTGTGCTGTCCGAAAAAATACAGGGGGGAAAAAGATTGAGGTCCCCCTGTAGTTTAAAAACCAGCATTGGGCTCTTGGACCAGTCTTGGTTCCAAAAAGAATCTGGTAAAAAAAGACGTAAGGGTCCCCCATATTTTTTAAACCAGCACTGGGCTCTTCTAGCCAGAGGAGTAATGCCACAGCCCAAGGATACACTTATATTGGTCCCCGTGGCTGTAGCATAAACCCCCAAAACTAGTCAGCCCTTGCTAGGTATCCCTTTGGGAGATTGGACCCCCACTCCCCCCCAATAAAGGTGCCCCTCCTTCTTCAGGGCACCCATGGCAAGGGCTGAAGTCCAGAGCTATCACCTCCCCGGCACCCCTTGGTGGTGGGTGCTGAATTGATAGCTTTCTAGTGTAAAAGTTAGAAATAATATTGACTTTACCAGTTGGACTATAGGTCCCAGCAAGCCTCCTCTTCATGCTATTATTTTGAGAACCACAAGTACCAGCATGTGGGGCATTAAAGGGCCTGCTGCTACCTGTAGTACTACTCTAAAAGAAATATTAAAATAAAAGACACACACACCACGAAAGTATAACTTTAATAAAACATACATGCACACTCACACATACATACCTACACTCCTTGTAGCCATTCACTTCCTCTTCTCCAAGTAGAATCCATGGTAGTTATAAAAAAAAAAATCCATACTCACCTGTTCCAGTATAGATTACGTCCTCCTTGTTCCATGTAGGCATTCCATGTGGTTCACCTCTAATAACCTCGCGGTTAACCACATAATATAGTGGTTCCCACTATAGGCTACAATGGAGAATTCTCACTAATCCAGCCAATGGAGGAAATTTTGAGTGACAGTCCAGTCGCACAGAGCCAATCAGCGCGGAGCTCCTATGGAGGCCCACACTGATTGGTTGCCAGATCCCCTAGTGAAAGCAGCCTGCCATTCGCGTAGAGAGGCTGCATGTGGAATCCACCTTGGTATCGGTACCCATTTTTTTTAACCTATGGGATCCCTACATGGAACAAAGAGGACATGATCTATACTGGAGTAGTATGGATTTTTTTTTGTTTACAGCTACCAAGGATTCTAATTTGAAAAGTAGACGAGCATGGCTACAGGAAGTGTTGGTAAGTACTGTATGAGTGAGTGAGTGTACTTGTATGTTTTATTAAAGCTATGCTTGCATCTGTGCATGCTTCTATGAAACTCACTTATAAAAAAAAAGAGTAAAACTCAGACCCTATTACATTGACCGAGTTGCAAGTTTTTCTATGGAATACATCTGGATCAGAGTTTGAACTGTGTAAGTTGCGGGAGGCCAAAAACCATGCAAGTTTTCATGTTTTCGAAGCCTATTACATTGGTTGAGTTTACAAAATGTGCGAGTTTACAGCTAAACTCGCACATTTTGAAAACTCCAACTACTTTACATTTGGCCCCATATTTTGAAGTTACTGATGCACATTGGAAAAATTAATGTCCAATGATTGGCTTTTGTTTACTTAATGTGTTTGTAATTAACATCAGTGCATAAAATTTTTATCTCAACCAAACAGTCTGCACTATTATTGCTCTTTTTTTCAATGGGTATCCATTGTCCACAATCATTTCTACTGATTGGAGAATAATGAGACAGAAATTCAACTGATCCTACACATCAATCCATTTGATTATGTAACAACCAGTAGCAGACATTGGTGCATGATTTTTCAGGTTCATTGCCACCAAAGAAAGGAGAAGCGCATTTTTGCATAGCTATAGAGAACACTATTGTGATGTCTTTTCTCTTTTTGGCTTCAACACTGAAAAATACTGATTGTGGATACTGATTTACAAGTACATTTATTTGGTTATGAACTGGGCAACCAAGTATGCTGGAACACATATGCCCTGTTTGTAGACATTTTAGTGATGCATAGACAGAGCTATAGAGAGCAGTGCCTGGCCCCGGTACTGTAAGGTGCATGGCCAAGCTCCATCCAAAAGAAGATATGAAACATTTTTATAATGGCGCCACTTTCCACTCCTCAGCTATAGGCAGGTCCAAGGGGATCGGGCGTGAGCACTGAGCAGTGTGTTCACACCTTCCCTGGATGGTGGACCAGTCACAGCCCAGACTGGGAAGAGAGACTGCTGACACTAACAGCCAAGAAGGGCAGGGGGCAAGGGGTTTCCGCCGTGCCTCTCCGACAAGCACGGGCTTAGGTAATTAGTACCCGTTCACTCCCACCCCCTCAGCACCCCTTTCCATAGACAAATAGAGGTGTCCACATTGTAAGAATATTTTTGTTGAATTATATTGTCTTCATGTTTTGCAAATTTGCACTACATTTGTTACTGCATTAACTCAAAGTAGTTCTCGATAATGTAGTTGTATTGTAAGAACTTTACTGTTTTAGGGAGTTTGTCTACAACAGTGTAATTTGATAGACTTTACTTTAGAACAAAACAGGATTGTGCTCACGGCATCTAATTGAAACAGAGTGCTGGGACGCTTCAGACATTTCTCGGGCCACCAGCCAAACAGCTAGAAGGACATGATATCAGAGAACCAGAAATTCGGGGCACCCCTCAGTACATGTGCTCTACCTGTCCACCTTAGCTAAGCCACTGCGCAGTGTTTCTGGTCAGCATCGAGCTGTGAGTTGTGAAATTTTATTTTATAAAACTACTCTGTCATGGAATGTTTTGTGAACAAAGGAATCATGGGGGTAATTCCAAGTTGATCGCAGCAGGAATTTTGTTAGCAGTTGGGCAAAACCTTGTGCACTGCAGGGGAGGCAGATATAACATTTGCAGAGAGAGTTAGATTTGGGTGGGTTATTTTGTTTCTGTGCAGGGTAAATACTGGTTGCTTTATTTTTACACTGCAAATTAAATTGCAGTTTGAACACACCACACCCAAATCTAACTCTCTCTGCACATGTTAAATCTGCTTCCCCTGCAGTGCACATGGTTTTGCCCAACTGCTAACAAAATTCCTGCTGCGATCAACTTGGAATTATCCCCCATGAGTGACTGTTCTGGTGCTATTATCCCCAAAAGATGATCTGTCACACAGTCCCCAAATTACAGCATGGTCTACAGTATCTATGGTGGTTTTTGAGTCAACGCAAGTGCCTGTGTAAAATATAGAACTCTATATTCTATATCTAAAATATAGACAATCTATTTACAGAAAATTAAGTGGATAATGTAAAATAAGTTGCAAAAAACTGTCCTTTGGGGGTTTTTTTTCCTCTTTTTTTTTTTTTTTTTACCTGAAGCAAAATCAAATCAAATTAGTATACTTCAGTTATTCTGAATATTTTGGCCTTTTTTTAGCTAGTGTACTTGCTAATTTCTGTTACAAGTCACGTGGGCCTAAAGGAAATTAATAACTGAAAGTAAATGACTTACACTTAGTATTATTACTTTAAATATATTCCCCCCATCTGTTGTAGTTTTTACATTAACAGCAGTCTATAGCGTAGTTTTATGTTGTTTTTCAAGCAGAGGGAAGACATTTAATTGTGTATAGGGCTATTGTTATGGTGCGTATACATACAATAATTTTATATTTTGGCTAAAACTGTCATTAACATAAACATAAATATGTAAAACAGCAACTTCTGTACAACATTAAGCACTAAATACTTTAAACAGAGTTTCTGCAACCTTACATCTAGCGCAGTTCTTACCAGTCCTTTGAGATTCAGGGGAACCGTAGAAGAACTCCCACTTTGCCTTTGCAATCTTCTGTGCATGTAAAGAAGCCTCCTTTGGACAACCCCATTCGTCTACCTGAACCATTTAAAACACAACAGGTAAATAGATTGAAGCAATTTATCCAGTTAATAATGTATGTATGTATGTACATATTAAGACAGGAAAATGAAACCACTAGAGTACCTGCTGGCTAAGATCTAATCTACTTGGACTTCTTGGTGACTGCTCATTAGACCCCTCTTTAATTGGTGATGTCACTTCGTCTGTGCAGAAATTAGTTTGTCCTACAAGCCGTCTGAGCAGGGGGCTTTGAGAAGGACTGGAGGGCATATTATTTACAGATGGCATGATGCTTGGTGCTGGGGTGCTTGTATTAACATATTTAGTAGGAGAGTCACAATGTGAGCGCAGGTGATAGTCTGACCCGGCAATAGAGTAGGGACTCTCTCTGCCTGATTCCCTGTGTGATAGCCTCTGGCATGTTTGTGGACTGTCAGATATCAGCTGCACTCTACCTCCTTGGGGAGAAGAGACAGGCTGTGGAGAGCCAACTCTTTGTTTGATGCTAATACCATTCAAACCCTCAACGTTTTTTCCATGGCATGTTTCCAGATCTGTGGCAGTGTTAGCACAACATTCTCCACCTTGGTCAGTACCTTCCAGTGGCATACCTTGACCAGAGTCACACTCTGTTGTGATCCCATTTAAAGTCTGCACACTGGACTTTTTGACAAATGTAAATGTTACAATAGAGCTATGTCCCGTGGTCTGTGGCAGCACTAAAGGTCTCCTGCTGCCAGGAGAGTATAAAGGACTGCTTCTCAATGGACTGCAAGGAGCAGTTATCCTTCCTGACCTCTGTACCGTTTCAGGAACATTGCAAACCAAAGACCCTGTACTATTATACATTCCTAAGTGAGCACGCCTGGCTTCCGGTGTAAGACTTTTCCTCAGTACTTGTATTCTCCGGGAGTTCAGATTTGGAGAAAAGCAACGCTGGGGGCTGAATACTTCATCAGAGTCCAATGATTGCATCCAAGGCTTCCCTTCAGCTTCTCTGAGAGCCCTTGGAGAGGAAAGTATACAGTCCCCTTCGGGGAGGAAGCGTACAACTCCACTGGTCTGAGCCATCTTTCCACGTCACAGCAGCTCATACATGTAATCCATTCAGGTGCAATATGAAGGGCTTATGAAATACACACTGCTTTACGTATCTGTGCATCTTTGCCGGATTCTGAAAAACAAAATATAAAATTATTGAAAAGGAACCCGCTACTGTATCTCTCTGCCTGAAGATTTTATCAACTAGCAACAATTCTTGGACATTTTAGAGGTACTGTGGCTGATGTAAAGTGGAACAGGACGTGCACATGCAAAATCAGCCCATGAAGACCAGCACATAAGCATACATATACCTGATAGGACGTGTATCTTTAACTATAAAGGCAGATACAAGTACACACTGTTAATGATGGTGACTAGTAGCCAACAAGAAACATAAATTACAGTACCAATGCAGAGCTGTAAGCATCATGAGACACTTACAGCACTGCATAAGTGTGCAGCTTGGTTTTCAATCACTTATTTTTTTTATTCTTTTGAGTAACGTGCCCCGATTTTACTTTCAGCTCTGTATCAGCCTCATTATCTGCCTGGAATAGCTGCTATGCATATCATTTCTCACATCTTTACACCATTTTTTAGGAATCAAAGAGGAGAGCAAAACACTACAATAAAATAGACACTATTCATATGACTTATTCTTTGCAACCCATAGTGTAGACACGGCCTTATGCAGGGGTTAAAGTGTGGTGTAATGGTAGGGGGAACTAGTTCCACCTCCCCCATTGCCCTGCACAGTAATTCCAACAGAAAAGCCATCACCTATATCAATCGATGATGCTGGTGGCGATAGTGTTACTGATGAGCTGCAGCGCCCTCCCCTTCTTCAGGTACTGGTAGCTCTGTGGATCTCTTACATCTACAGCCCACCCTCCTGGTACTCACACACGCTGTGTCTGTTAGACAGCATTCATCACCTTCTCAGGTCCCAGTGGCTTCATTTTCCGGCATGGCGTATGTGATGTCATACTGTCACCGCTGCTAAACTGAAGAAGAGCCATGAAGAGGAGCAGGCTCTGTGCATCTTGCAGACAAGATGAGAGGGGGCTGGAGGGACAAGAGAGGTGGGGAAGCTGCTGGAGGGATACAGGGCATGGAACTGCTGGAGGGACACAGGCAGGAATACGGTCATTAGGTTGACCACACTTAGGTCGACAGTCATTAGGTCAACCACTATTGGTCGACATGCATTAGGTCGACATGAACAAGGTCAACATGGAAAAAGGTCGACATGAGTTTTTCAAAATAAATTTCATTTTTTTGAACTTTTTCATACTTTACGATCCACGTGGACTATGATTTAAAATAGTAACCTGTGCCGAACACTGCAGTAGCGGAGCAAGGCACCTTGCGAGTGCACTAATTGGGGTTCCCCGTCAATTTACGAAGAAAACAACACCAAAAAAAGTAAAGAAAATCAGGTCGACCTTTTTCCATGTCGACCTTGTTCATGTCATCCTAATGACTATGTCGACCTAGTGACCATGTTGACCTAATGCATGTCGACCAATACTGGTCGACCTAATGACTGTTGACCTAAGTGTGGTCGACCTAATGACACAGGCAGTGAGCTGCTGGAGTGACTGAGGCAGAGATGTTATGTGTATAAGCGGCACTACTGTGGTCATTATGTTTAAGGGGCACTATAACTGTGGGCATTATGTGTAAGTGGTACTACTGCTGTGGGAATTGTTTTTAAGGTGCACTACTGTAGATATTGTATATATAAGGCACTACTGTGTGGCATAACGTATATAAAGGGTACCACTGTGTAGTGCAACGTGAATAAAGGACACTACTGAGTGAGGTAACCATTATAAGGGGCATCACTATGTTGTGTAATATGAATCAGGGGCACTAAATGCGGTGTAATGTGGATGAGATGATGCTACTGTGTGGTGTAATTTGAATTGGCGGTACTATTGTGTGACCACTCTGCTTCTTTGTGAGATCAATGTCCCTTTAAAAAGTATGGGAAATAGGGCACTAATTTATAGTTTGCAGGGATGCTGAAAACATTAGTACTGGGAAGAAGCGGGGGGGGGGGGAGGGTTGCAAATACGCGCAGCGAGCACAGCAATATATGGTAACACACGCATTTACACGAACATGCCACAGAGATGGATTCAACACTTATTTCATGCAGTACATAATTATAATAATATCAAGCGCCAGACATCATGATGATTTAAAATTATATAATTAAGTAATGTCATGTATGTGTATTATTTGGACGAAACCAGATACACCTGTCATATTTACTATTAAAGCAACCAGATTAATGTGTAGATTAATTTGATACTTGTTATTAAATTGTAGGACATTGCAACAAATAATTATGATTAAATGTGTAAAAGCCAAAATCACTTTTATTAGAACAATAGATATTTCAAACAGGTAGTGGACAGGAAGCTCAGGCCAGCCCTTTGGATGTCTTCAAGGCTGAACCTGATTAGCATATACAAAGAGACTAGTGACTCATCATGAATGAGTAAGTCCCCTCCCCCAGAAACTAGATAACACATTGCTGATCACACAGGAGTTCAGTTCCTGTTTTGGTCTCAGAGTAAGATGGAATGCAAGCATGATTTTACAGAGAGAGAGAGATAAGCATAAAGGGAATGGTATTGTATTGCTGGCCTGTAACTGTATGTAACTGTAACTGTATGTAACTGTATGTTTTAACTGCTTACTGTGTGAGTGTAACCATGTAACTATAGGTATATTGTACTTTGTAATATATTGACTCCATATCCTTTTAATAACAAATATATACATCAATGAGCTTTGGAACTCAGATAATGTGTGGGTGTATTGTTTTCTCTTATGGGATGCAGTGTTTTGCGATGTACAGCGTACTTTTATCGTATATGGTAATAAGATGCGCCTGGCATCTGCAGTATATATTAGAGTGGGCATTTTAAATATTTGTGAGAAAGCAATTTGGCATTCACAGTATGTATGAACCTTTCCATTACTGCTAAAGCTCCCTGTTGAGAAGGGAACTGGGTTTGTTCATAAAATAATTAAATATGAATAACTATTAATTTAATGTTGGAGTTAGTAGGGGGAGGGAAGCAAAGGAAGTCTATTTCTTAAATGTGATTGCTATTGATTTTATGCCATTGCTGCTTGGGAGGTGGAGGGGGAAGTTTAATGTATCCCCTAACTACTTGCCTTTCTGGGAGGTGAAATGATTGGAACTTATCTCTTTTCAAAACAGTACTCCCAATATTCCTTGGTGCAGCCAATCTGCAACTACTTTATGCTTAAGTCAGCAGTAGCTTGTAGCAAAAAGCAGAAAGAACAGTAAAGAAAATATACGACAGTCTGCCAACTGCCCTGTTTGTTTTGGGACTGTCCCCACTGCACAGAGGTGTGTCCACCTTACCTTTGCTTTCCTTGCGAAAGGGTAACAGTATGGATCTAGTAATGTGCGCAACATAACCGGTGTCCTTGCAGGGAAAAGACTTTGAAGTGTGACTTACACCCCACTGCAGTTACGTCGTGGCACAGGCATGAACAATTTGTCCTGCATAGATCACTAAACGGAAATATTCCAAATTGAGACACTCACGCGGTTAAATCTATTCAAATTTAAATTTTATTTATAAGTTTACTCCATTACTATTAAGGAATAAAAAGCTATATGTGAAAAAGTATTAAAAACTCTTACGACTGCTCACTTGCCTACTATATGTGGTCATTTGTATATTACTGTAGACTCACAAGGGTGCTTGTCTCTCACTGTACACCAGTGGTTGCCAAACTTTTTTGAATCACGGCGCCTTATCAGAATTTTGTCAGAATTTTTTTCACAGCACCCCTAGGCCAAAAGTTTCTTATTGAGAAATTTAGAAAAAAATATTAAATAAAATAAATTATGTTTATATGTCATCCTTAGGTTCAATTATGTGGCGAGGAACAATATTCGCTTCTGTTTGTCCACATATATTCTGATTGGCAGCCACAAGCTCTAGTTTTTTGCCTATTACATTGACAATAAATAGTTTGAGTTGGTACTGGACCACCAACCTGAGGCACCCTTGCAAGTCTTCCATGGGTGCCACTAAACACAGGGTGCCACTAAACACAGTTTGAGAACCACTGCTGTACACTATCCTTGTTTCCAGTGTGCCTTCACTCACTCAGAAACTCTGATCCTCTCTGCTATTCACAGGTCACTAACTGCTATTGTTATTTGCTGTCACCCTGTTGTATAGAATTCGAATTTTCCCCCCTGTCTATGTTCTGTTTCAACTTCTTGTATTGTATGTGTGGTGCAATGGACACTTGGAGACGCCTTATAAATAAAGGACAATAGTAATTATAAAATGTTATTTATTAATTTAGAATATAAAATTTATCATAGATAAGTGACTGATCATGACTGTTTCTTTATTCATGTTTTTAATAGTGGCGTAAATATATAATGCATTTCAATAACATTTAAGTTATTGACACCCACGAGTGCCTGCATTTGGAATACTCTGGTAGATGTACTAAACGTCGATATAGAGGAGAAGTGGTATCAGCGCACTATATGTCCATATTGGTGCTGCTATTTACAAGATAGCATGCCGATGTGGCAGACAATGTATGAATGTTTTAGATTTTGACATCGGGTCTGGGACTCCAGGTCGACAACAAAAAGGTTGACACACCTTAGGTCGATGCCAATTGGTCGACACACCTTAGGTCGACATGGTCAAAAGGTCGACATGGACAACAGGTCGACAGGAACAAGGTCGACATGGAAAAATGTCGGCATGAGTTTTTTATGTTTTTTTGGGTGTCGTTTTTTTCGGAGAGTGACCGGGAACCCCAATTAGTGCACCGCGTCCCCTCGCATGGCTCGCTTCGCTCGCCATGCTTCGGGCATGGTGCCTTCGCTCGGCACAGATTATCGTTACAATCGTAGTCCACGTGGATTGTTAAGTATGAAAAGGTTCCAAAAAGGAAAAAAAAATTGTGAAAAACTCACGTCGACCTTTTTCCATGTCGACCTTGTTCCTGTCGACCTTTTGTCCATGTCGACCTAAGGTGTGTCGACCAATTGACGTCGACCTAAGGTATGTCGACCTTTTTGTTGTCGACTTGGAGTCCGGATACCTTGACATCTCCAGGTGTCATTGTCCATACACCAGAGCAGGGACAGCGCTGCCCTGGCTGTGAGGGTGCCAGCTCCGGGATACATGTGAGATCTCGCAATACTTGAGAGATCTCACGCATGCCCAGTGAGCCGGCGTGTGCTGGCAGGCATAACCAGAGGGGGAAATTTTCACTCCCCCTCCCCGGCAGCCGAGATGTTAATACCGTTATACCGGTAATGCCAGTATCACACATTTACCCCTCGGTCTCCTTTGGCTTCTCTTTTTAATATTTTATTAGTAGAAACTTTCCTATTACAATATGAAGACTATTTGGAAGGGGTCTTTGGCTGTTAACCCTCTGGTGCAGACATTCTTTATATAAGTGTTTGTGAATGGAGTATCTTTCAGAATATTTTCAAGTACCACAATCATTCCCCAATCCTCTCCTAACAAGCACAAGGAAATCCCTTGCTGTACCCAACTGCTGCCATCAGCAAGTGGACACCTCTACACACATACCACAGCATGGCCAACAGCACAGTGAAATTCCCAGTAAAACCATGTGCAACTATGCTGATGTGCAGGATTCTAAACTCCAGTCCTTAAGTACCACCAGCAGGTCAAGTTTTGTGGATTTCGCTAATCATGCACAATCATGTACAGGTAAGTTAATCTATTTCACTGGGTCAGTATTTATCTCACCTGCTTCCACAACAAGAAATCCTCAAAATATACCTCCCAACTGTTCCGATTCCAGTGGACAGTCCCGATATTCAGAGACTGTCCTGCTGTCCCACCTGTGGGCCGCAGTGTCCCGTGGGCGGATGGGGAGGTTGGGGGAGCATTTGATCCCCGCTGCTCTGTAAAACAGTTGGTGATCCCTGAATAGATGTCATGCGCATGGTATCTAAACAGTGCAGGCAGGTGAGCCAGGGGTTGCCCAGCTGCTCAAAAAATACTGGGCACACCCCTAAAATAAGGATTACAGGGTCATGCACAAGGCCACGCCCCATCCCAACTGAGGCCACAAACCTCCCACGCAAGGTCATGCCCCCATTTCGGGTAGTGGTGCCTAAGGTGCCCAAGGGTCTCACCTTTATAACAGTAAAAATTGGGAGGTATGCTCAAAACACGACCTGTTGGTAAATGATTGCCATCATTGACAAGACTTTTTCTGAATATCTGTCAGGGCTTCTGCTGTATTCTTTTCCAAGATTATTTTTGCTCCATACATCTTGTCATCCTAAATCCCCAGAAGAGTGAATTCAAGATATGCACAATACAAATGGTTTGCTGCAGATTTCGCTGTGTAATTATTAAACTGGTTTTGAAATGCAAAAAAAAAAAGTTATCTCGTTTGCTCAGATGATGAGGTCTACCTTGCCACTGAGACTAGTCTGTGCACAGAATGACACAAATGCAACTTCTACTGATCAATCTTTCTTATTTTACCATCTTATATTAGGGTTAGTGTACACCAATGTACACTGAGCCAAGGTGCTCTGTGTTGGAAGTGAAGAAGTACCATATCTAATAATTCTCCCATATCGCTACCTAACCTAAAGGAATTTTATTCACTGGTCAGGCCATAAAAATTATACATAAGAGAAAAAAAAAAAAACCTCTTTGTTGGGATACGCTTGAAAGGATAGATAAAATGTAACTTTTAATGATAATCATTGTAAATGTATGTTATAGAAGCAGAGAGATGAATTTCACAAATATGAGACATAAAAGTGTACAAACATTATTTTAAAAGACACAAAAAATATTTTGGACTTGAATAAGCCAAAGGTGAAAATATTTGGGTTCTCGTGGATGGCATTGCCAGTCCTGATGTAGGGTTTGAAATCCCTATTTGCGGACTGTGTATTGCCATCAGAGTACTTCTAAGGTATAGAAGTTAATTTACCTAGTAGATGGAAAAAACCTGTATGCACATAAGTATTTGACAAATGTCAGAATGTCTTGGGTTAGCACTTTGTTGTTATGGGAACTTCTAATATGTATCTCTTTCGGACTGAAGAGTGTCAAAAATGTACACTTTGTCACAAATGAGTTTCTGAGAAGCTGTGAGTATTCTGAGCAAAATAAAGTTATGACTCCTGTATCAAACTAGGACTTTAGTTGTCTGTACAAATGAGTTCCACATTTTCATACAAAAGAGTAACATCAACTTATGGGGCATCAGACCCATGCATCTGTCAAGTTATGTATGCAGTTATGTATGAATGGCAAGGGACTGCTGAATTTGTACAGAAAGAGAATGTTTTGAAAATCTCTCACATGAGGTGTGGAACCTCTACTTCAGGGGTGGCCAACCAGTCAGAGGCAAAGAGCCAGAAAAGATCTGTAGTCAAGAGCAAGAGCCAGTATCATGCGCGCGCCGAAAGCCTAGTTTTCACAAAGCCACGCCCCATTTTGTGCGCACATCTTTCGTTATGACGTTTGTAGGAGTATGACCTTCTGTCATAACTCTGTTTTTAGTCATGTTGTACAGTGCCACATACATATAATGCTCCAGTACAGTGCCACATACATATAAAAATTTCAAAAAATGGGTGCCTCCATACTCCCAGAAGCATATGTCCCCACAGTGCCACATACACATATGTCCCCACAGTACCAGATACATACATGCCCCACAGTGCCAGATACATATATGCCTCACAGTGCCAGATACACATTTCCCCCCAGTGCCAGATATGCCCCTAGTGCCAGATATATATGTCCCCAAAGTGCCAGCTATGCCCTCAATGCAGTGTCCCCACAGTGCCAGATATGCCCCCGGTGCCAGATATACATACCCCCCCAGTGCCAGATATACATTTCCTCCCAGTGCCAGCTATGTCCCCGTGCCAGATATGCCCCCAGTGCCAGATATATATGTCCCCAAAGTGCCAGCTATGCCCCCAATGCCAGTGTCTCCACAGTGCCAAATATGCCCCCAGTGCCAGATATACATTTCCCCCCAGTGCCAGATATACATTTCCCCCTAGTGCCAGCTATGCCCCCAATGCCAGTGTCCCCACAGTGCCAGATATGCCCCCCAGTGCCAGATATATATGTCTCCCTAGTGCCAGCAATGCCCCCAGTGCCAGTGTCCCCACAGTGCCAGATATGCCCCCCAGTGCCAGATATATATGTTTCCCTAGTGCCAGCAATGCCCCCAGTGCCAGCTATACATGACGACGACCCCCACCCCCTTCCTCCGTGCTGCTCACCGTGTGGCTGCTGTCTGTGAGAGGAGGAGAGCGCAGCGTGCGCCTCTCCTACCCCTCACTCTCCGGCGGCTGTGTCTCTCTTCTAGGTGCCGGTCTGTGAGCCAATCAAAGCTCGCGGACCGGCAGCCTTAGCTGCCGGTCCACAAGCTCTGATTGGCTCACGGACCAGCGCCGGAGAGTGATGGGCAGGAGAGGCGCACGCGCGCTCTCCTCCCCTCACAGACAGCAGCAGCACGGGAGTAGGGGAGGCCAGGGCAGCGGTGGCCAGGAGCCGGCTAAGCCGCATGCGGCGGATGAAAGAGCCGCATGCGGCTCGAGAGCCGCGGGTTGGCCACCCCTGCTCTACTTCGCATACAGTGAACTATAGCAGTACTCTGCTGAATGAGAGAGTGTCTGTTCCACTAAGTGAGAGATAAAGTATGTACTTCTGCTTTTCAAAATTAATGTGCTCACATGTCTTTGTTGCTTTAGTATTGCAGAGACTTAAATTGGCACTTTTGGATGAGAGGGTACATGGAAATTCAGATTTTATTGAGAAGAAAATGAAATATATGTGACAAAGGAAAAAAAAAGATTTGTGCTTGTTCTTTTTTCTCTTTTGTACTTACCACTGACTCTTTGAGTACAATATAACATATAACAGACTGTAATTTACAGAATATTGGATAATTGTCGATTTCAGGACACGCACTCTGTTAAGAGCCTCTGTCCAAAACCTCATTTATTTATTTATTACCCGTTATTTACAGAGAATATTTGGCTTTTCACATCAGTCCCTGCCCCAGTGGAGCTTACAATCTATATTCCCTACCACATGTACACGCACACACACATTCACACTAGGGTTAATTTTGTTGGGAACCAATTTATCTACCAGTATATTTTGGGAATGTGGGAGGGAACCGGAGTATCTTGAGGAAAGCAACACAAGCATGAGGAGAAAATACAAACGCCACACAATTAGGCCCATGGTGGGAATCAAACCCATGACCTCAGTGCTGTGAGGCAGTAATGCTAACCATTACACCATCCGTGCTGCCCAACCTACAGTACATGTACTCTTTATAAATGTAATAATGCCTGCACAGGAAGCACAGTATAGGGGCCCTGTGAATTGCAATAGACCATGCCAGGCCCACATACTTCCACATGCCTAGAAAGTGTATGTCCATGTGAGAGGGCTGGCCACAGCTGTTCCGCCAGCATGCCAACTCTGAAACATAATGATAATGGTTCCAGCTGCTGTTGTGTCTAAAATAAGATATGTATGATTCTGTTCATCGTTAAGGGCCTAATTCAGCAAGGATTACAAATTCTGCTAATAAGCAGAATTTGCAATCCGTTGGAGCGCATTCTGGGGGCCGCCCATCGCTGGACAAGGTCGCCCAGCATGCTGGCCGGCGCCTCCCCCAGTTTCACAAGCAGAAACTAAGGATGGCTCCTGCCGGTGCAGCTTAGCTGCGCCCACAGGAGTCCCGCCATATTGTTCTTGAGCGCAGTGACTGCATGTGACATAACGCAACCGCGGTGATCATGCCCCCATTCGCGCCGCACTGCCCTTGTTCGTCCGGCTCCACACCCGCAATGCTTCGTCTCCTCCCTGAAAATGGAGCGTTGCCCGCCATCCCCCCTGCCCCGTGACCTGATTGAGAGGCAGAGGCGATCGCATTTTCTGCGGACCCCCCACAGAAAATGCAGGCGCATGCGCTGGACGGGTGCTGCGCATGCGCCCGCATATTTTTCTCAATAATTCTAGTTGGATCCAACCTGAATTAGGCTCTAAATCCTATAATATAGTGCATCCTCATAAAAGTTACACCAAAAAGTAATTTGCTTATACTCCTCAGTTTGGTGTACTTTATATAACATGGACTGCAGTGATATCCTGAAAACAACAGATTTCAATTTTCATACCCTTTTTCTTTCCCTTTAAGCCCCATTGACTACACTGCTTGGTTAGACTCAATATAATACAGTCACTGACATGCTATCAGGACCGCAACATGGTCACACCCACTCAACTGCCCTCTTACATTGGCAGAAAAGAGGTCGGAAAAGCATGGTGCTCGGGCTGGGAATATGCTACTCAGCTATTACAGTAGAATTTAATCTTGGGGGGCGTGGCCTAGAAGCCATTCAGAGCGGACGTGTTCTCCTTGGGCTCCTATTTACCAGTGGATATAACCACTCATACTCCCCCCAGGCACGCTCCAAATCCCTGTGTTTTATTCCCCCTTTGCCTCACTTATCAGGGGACAGTGCTCGCGGAGCCGGGAGAGGCTCTAGGCCTCTCTGCGGGTTGTGGCCTGCTCCCCGTGCACGGACCGGGACCTGGAGTTTTTGGTCTGCCCAGCCGACGGGCCGCGGGATACCGCAGGCCCTCCTGATCCCTTCCGATACCCGGCCCGACCCCTGCTACACCTATTACGGCGGGTGTAGTCCTCGCTGCCTCCCGCCTTGGCTCTCAGCGGCTGCCGCAGCTGCTCATCTCCCCGGACCGGGCCGATCCCCGTCATCCTCCGTCGCCCCCTGAGACGGCTTCCGGAGTGGTGCTTCCCTGCCGCGTAGAGACGGAGCGGCGGCTGTGCAGGACGGAGCGCCCGGCATCTCACCTGCCCTCTGCAGCCTGACGGGGGGTCGCGTAGTGGACGGAGACCCGGCGGTGCGAGGTAAGGCTCGCGGACACGCGGCGGTGGCTGGCTGACTTGGTGCACTGCCTTCCGGCCCGCAGTACTCGGCCCTGCAAGTGCCGCTCAGTAGCGGGAGCCGGCGGATGAGAGCGGCCCCCATTGAAAAGTGAACTCCTGCAGAATAATAAAGCAGGGAAGGGGATACATTCTGAGGAGGCTCCTGTAGCTGGGATTCCTAAATCCCTTATTTATCCCCTCTCAACACTCTCTTCCTGTTCCTGCTGGCTCCCTTGTCTCCCTATGTCCCTCTGGGGTGTCCCTGTTAGTGCTGCGGAATCGGGGAGCGGTGCTTAAAGCTCCCGCGGATTGTGGCCTACAGGAATCCCCAAAGCCTGGGCCTCAAGTTACCTTGGCTGACGGAGGTGCCCGGGGCTTCGGAACTGCGCCGCTGGTCTCGCCACCGCCTCCTGGTGCCTGTGCTGCTGCTGACCGCGACGGGACGACATCCCCTGCCGCCCCGTTTGCTTCCTCTTCTCGGAGGTGTCGGGACCCGCGGTGTCCGGACGGAGCCGCGTGGAGCCCGGCGGCCATCTTGGTGGATCTCTGACTCTGACCACGGATTCACATGTAACTATGGGAAGACCCCTAGCTACTCTCTGGAAGATGTGTCTGCTTGCTTGATGTCGCCTTAAAGCCACGTGGGGGGCTACGGCATGGCGGGGGCTACGGCATGGCGACGACCCGCGCATTCTTATATTGCCAGGGCTATGTGAAAGTGTAATACTGCAACACCTTCCTTACAGACCGATCTCATGGTGAGAGGCACGAGGAAGAAAAAGGCCAAAACCAAGCCAGACGAGACTCCAAAATCCGCGACACGTCATTCGTCGGACCTGCGTCAGTTCTTAACTACTCCGACCTCAGGCCCTACCTTCATCTCAGTGGCACCGGATTCCCCGACTCCTCAAACTCCGGAAAGCGGCATGTCGGTCTCCAAAGACACGCATTCCCCGTTGGCCTCCTCTTCGTCTGCAGAAATCAGTGAAATTCTATCTCACGTCAAAACGCTTCCCACCAAACAAGATTTCTCTGCATTGGAGACTCGCTTGCGTTCTACTATTAAACAGGAGGTGGCAGCACTCCAACAGGATATATCTCAAGTAGCGGCTCGTGTTGATATATTGGAACGCCATGAGACGTCTAGCGTAGACACTCTAACTAAAATTCAAGAGGTGCTTACTCATCAGAGGGGTGACATTGCCTTTCTCAGGGCACGTATTGAGGATATGGATAACCGCGGGAGGCGGAATAATATTAGGGTCAGAGGCCTCCCCGAAAGTGTCCAGCAGGCTGACTTAACGACTGCCCTTACTACAATATTTGGAAAGCTTATTGAACTAGACCCGAACGAGGCAATCACGTTTGATAGAGCACACCGAGCCCTCCGTCCTCGTGGTATATCGTCAGACAAGCCGCGGGATGTGATTTGCAGGCTCCACTATTATGCCCAAAAGGAGGAGATAATGAGAAGGGCCCGTCAGCTGAACGACATCGACTTCCAAGGGGAAAAGATTCAGCTATTTCCGGATCTTGCATGGTCAACACTGCAACAACGCCGTGCCCTACGACCTCTCACCGATTCCCTACGGAAACAAGAGCTGAAATACAGATGGGGCTTCCCTTTCTCCCTTCAGGTTTCCCACAATGGCAGAGCAGTTATCCTATCCAGACCTTCGGAGTTACCAGCCATTCCTTACGACTTTAGGTCTTCAGCCGGTATTGCTTCCTGACTGGGACTCTTTTCACTACCAACCTGAAATACCAGCCGTGACCCCTCCGAATGACGTGTGGCAACAGGTGCGATCCCAGCGGCCGCCGGGAACCCACCCTACCAGCGCACAATCTGCTGAGCCTCCATGACTTTAACACCTTGCTCTATGGTGATGTCATTGTTTTTGTTATTGCAGTTGCATAATTTGGTTTCTTTTTCTCCTCTGTGCTGCAATGCGTCATTGATATTTACAATCGGTTCTGTAATGGTTTTGTTTTGTTTTTTTGTTTTGTTTTCTTTTCTCTAAAATAAGCAAAATGTTTTCGCTAGGATGTGTTTCAAATTTCAATTATATTTAGGCCATACTTTTGCTAGAGATGTTAATGCCTTCTTCATTCCTTGGTAATTCTCTCCACATAGAATAGCCTTTCGAACCGCAGGAGGTCGCTGTCCGTGGCCCCCCGTAGGACCCCCATTATGCTGCATCCCCTGTTTCTTCGGGTTGGGAGCTGGCAGGATTCCGCTCCTGTCCCTATTGCAGCGGCCCTTTTTCTAACACTGCGGTTAGTTATGTATGTTATTATGGCAATTTGTGGTGTGGATCCCCACACTACGCTCTCCTTTCTTCTTTTTCTTGGTCACTGTTTGACTTTCTTTCTTACCTCTGCCGTCCTATTTTCTTTTCTTTCTTCTACTACGGTTGGGATGTCTAATATAACTCTGCTGGGCTTAAGCTATAATGGGTCAGGGTGATTTGCATATTACTTCCCTTAATGTGAAGGGCTTAAATATCCCTGAGAAAAGGTCTAAACTCCTCAAATGGCTCAGGGATGAGAATGTAGACGTTGCCTTTATTCAGGAAACTCATTTCAAGATTGGCCATGTACCGTCACTTAAGTGCCATTATTACCCTCATGTCTTTATGACCAATAACCCTTCTGGTAGGACATTGGGTGTGGCTATTCTATTTGCCCGTCACCTACCTGTCCAAAATGTCTCATCTCATAGATTAGTTGAAGGCAGGGGGTTGCTGATTAAATGTGATATCCATAATCAACGTTTTTCTTTTTTGACTGTCTATGCTCCCAATACAAAGCAGCCTGCCTTCCTGACCTCGGTTTTGGAACTCGCCGAGCCTCTTTTGGAGGGGGTGGTGGTGATGGGGGGCGACCTGAACTGGACCCTTGACCCTCTCCATGACACCTCTAAAAGGGTTTCTCTTAAGCCAGAGAAGGAGTATAGAAGGGTGAGGCGCGCTCTGCTTGACCACCAGCTGATCGACACGTGGAGACTGACACACCCCTCGGAGGTAGACTATTCTTTCTTTTCTCATCCCCATCAGACATATTCTAGAATTGATTACTTGTTTTTAAACCACCGACACCTGCACTTAATGTCTGACACTTCCATAGGACAAATTGTATGGTCCGATCATGCCCCTGTTAATCTCACGATACGCCTCCCCTCAAGCCCAAAGCGCCAATGGTCGTGGCGCTTCAACGACACACTTTTACAAGATGTGGTGTGTCGCTCTCAAATAGAATCAGCCATTGGGGTATATGCAATAGCGGGCGAATCGGCAAAAAAGGCGAATTCCGGGCCGTTTTCGCCTCCAAAAATCAATTCGCCTATGCAGTGCAGTCATTTTTCGCAAAAAAACGGCCCGTCAAAATTCGCCTTTTCTCAATTCGCGTTTTTCCGAATTCGCCTTTTCTGCAATGGTACAGATGCTGCAATTCGCCTCCAGCATATTCAATTCAAGTTTGGAAATTCGCCTGCAGTGCTTTTAGACAGCAAATTCGCGATTTTCCATCCGCCACACTTTGGAGGGTGAAAACAAATAAAAAAATTTTAAACATGGTTTTTTTGGTGTTTTTTTTTTTTGGAATAGTAGATCTATTTATATTAGAAGGGATTAGGTTTTTTTTTTTTTTTTTGGGGAGGCACAAATATTATTTATATATTTTTTAAAATATTTTTTTTTTATTTTTATTTTTTAATTGCTGGAACGGTAAAATCAGGAAAAAAAATGGCGTGGGGTCCCCCCTCCAAAGCATAACCAGCCTCGGGCTCATTGAGCTGGTCCTGGTTCTAAAAATGCGGGGGAAAAATTGACAGGGGATCCCCCGTATTTTTAAAACCAGCACCGGGCTCTGCGCCTGATGCTGGTGCCAAAAATACGGGGGACAAAACGAGTAGGGGTCCCCCGTATTTTTAACACCAGCATCGGGCTCCACTAGCTGGACAGATAATGCCACAGCCGGGGGTCACTTTTATGCCGTGCCCTGCGGCCGTGGCATTAAATATCCAACTAGTCACCCCTGGCCGGGGTACCCTGGGGGAGTGGGGACCCCTTCAATCAAGGGGTCCCCCCCCCCCAGCCACCCAAGGGCCAGGGGTGAAGCCCGAGGCTGTCCCCCCCCATCCAATGGGCTGCGGATGGGGGGGCTGATAGCCTTTGTGTAAAAAAAAAAGATATTGTTTTTTCCATTAGTACTACAAGTCCCAGCAAGCCTCCCCCGCAAGCTGGTACTTGGAGAACCACAAGTACCAGCATGCGGGAGAAAAACGGGCCCGCTGGTACCTGTAGTACTACTGGGAAAAAAATACCCAAATAAAAACAGGACACACACACCTTGATAGTAAAACTTTATTTCATACACCGACACACACATACTTACCTGTGTTGACACGCCGACTGCAACGATCTCCGACGATCCGAGGGTACCTGTCAAAAAATTATACTCACCTTCCAGCGTCCGTCCAGAGGTCCAGGTCCAGAGGTAAATCCACGTACTTTTTAAAATTAAAAAACGATCACCGTGCCATACCGGACTAGAAAGGAGTGTAATGTTTTCACATTACACTCCTTTCTCCCGAATGTCGGGACGTCACGTGACTCCCTGTCACTGACGTCCCTTCAGCCAATCAGGAAGCGCTACTGCCGTGGCGCTCAGCTGATTGGCTGGACGCCGTCTGTACACTGACAGCGCCTCGCACAGCTCCCTCCATTACTTTCAATGGTGGGAACTTAGCGGCTAGCGGTGGGGTCACCCGCCGGTCAGCCGCTGACCGGCGGGTGACCTCACCGCTAGCCGCTAAGTTCCCACCATTGAATATAATGGAGGGAGCTGTGCGAGGCGCTGTCACAGCGATCAGCCAATCAGGTGAGTGCAACGAAGTTGCGCTTCCTGATTGGCTTAGAGACCTGTCAGTGACAACTGTCACTGACAGATCTTAATCGTGGAAAGGTGTCCCATGTGTCAGCATGGGACACCTTTCAGTCCGTTATGGAGCGGGTAAATGCGTTTTATTATTTTGCCAAGTACGTGGATTTATCTCTGGAGCCTGGTTAAGGTGAGTATATTGAACTTTGCTTTTCAGGTACCCCGGGATTCTACATGGAGAAGAGGACCGATGTCGGCGTGTGAACACAGGTAAGTATGTGTGTGTCGGCAGTGTGTAATAAAGTTTTACTGTCGACGGTGTCTGTGTCCTGTTTTTATTTGGGTATTTTTTTTCCAGTAGTACTACAGGTACCAGCGGGCCCGTTTTTCTCCCGCATGCTGGTACTTGTGGTTCTCCAAGTACCAGCTTGCGGGGGAGGCTTGCTGGGACTTGTAGTACTAATGGAAAAAACAATATCTTTTTTTTGAACACAAAAAGGCTATCAGCCCCCCCATCCGCAGCCCATTGGATGGGGGGGGACAGCCTCGGGCTTCACCCCTGGCCCTTGGGTGGCTGGGGGGGGGGGACCCCTTGATTGAAGGGGTCCCCACTCCCCCAGGGTACCCCGGCCAGGGGTGACTAGTTGGATATTTAATGCCACGGCCGCAGGGCACGGCATAAAAGTGACCCCCGGCTGTGGCATTATCTGTCCAGCTAGTGGAGCCCGATGCTGGTGTTAAAAATACGGGGGACCCCTACTCGTTTTGTCCCCCGTATTTTTGGCACCAGCATCAGGCGCAGAGCCCGGTGCTGGTTTTAAAAATACGGGGGATCCCCTGTCAATTTTTCCCCCGCATTTTTAGAACCAGGACCAGCTCGATGAGCCCGAGGCTGGTTATGCTTTGGAGGGGGGACCCCACGCCATTTTTTTTTCTGATTTTACCGTTCCTAGCTATTGGGCAGGAAGGCGAATTCAGCACGCCCACTGCTCGCCGATTGGCCGGAATCCGCCTGCGGGAGGGGCGAATCAGTTTCACATTGAATATAGTGAAACCAGGGTCCCGGCGACAGGGCTGCGGCTGGCGATAGCGGGCGAATCACACAGAGGCGGATCTAATGCCGCGATTCGCCCGCTATTGCATATACCCCATTGACTCCTATATTAACACCAATGACTTAGATGATATATCTAAACTTTCGGTATGGGAGGCACACAAATGTGTCTTAAGGGGGGTCTGCATTCAGATAGGCTCTCTTCGCAAAAAACAGAGGGAACAGCTCAGGGATGACATGTTACTTAAGATAAAATCCTTAGAACTTCTACATAAGAAATCCCACACTCCACAACATTATACAGATCTCGAGGCGGCTAGGGCAGACCTGAATAGACTGCTCTCTGATAGAGTCAAGTTCTCCTTTCGGAAGTGTCGGAGCAGGTACTATCAATGGGGCAATAAACCGGGGAAATTATTAGCCAGGGCTCTTCGTGAACAACGAGCTATTACCTTTATCCATTGCATCAAAGATGGTCGGGGGAAACCCCACCACGAGACACCTCACATAGCTAGAGCCTTTCGGGCCTATTATTCAGCCTTGTACAACCTTTCTGGACCGTTGGGGAGGGCGGATAGGATGACACACCAAACGGCCATAGCAGACTACTTAAAGCTCATAGGTTTCCCTAGTTTGTCCAGAGAAGATGCAGAGGGTTTGGATGCCCCCTTCTCCCCGGAGGAGGTTTTGAAAGTTATTGAATCCTCCCCCAATGGCAAAAGTCCGGGCCCCGACGGATATACCATTGCCTACTATAAAGCCTTTAAGGAGAAATTAACCCCTCTTCTTACAAGAGCATTTAACACTATTTCCGAAAAATCACAGTTCTCTTCTCAATCCCTAGAGGCACATGTTACAGTCTTACCTAAGGAGGGTAAAGACCCCAGCCTCTGTTCCAGTTACCGGCCGATCTCGTTGTTAAATATAGATATAAAACTCTTTGCAAAGCTGATTGCAAACCGCCTTAAATTGCTGCTGCCAGATTTGATTCATGGAGACCAGGCGGGTTTTGTCCTTGGTCGGGAAGCCAGGGATAATACTTCCAAGGTGCTTAATATGATTCACTATGCCAACCAGGCAACACCCCCCTCGATTATATTGTCAACTGATGCTGAAAAGGCGTTTGATAGGGTAGACTGGGACTTCCTGTCCGGCGTCCTAAGACACCTGGGGCTGGGCAACGCCTGTCTCCATAGAATTTTATCTCTCTACTCTACCCCGTCCGCTAAAATTAAGATTAATGGTTCCTTATCAGACCCCTTTACCATTTCCAATGGCACACGACAGGGATGTCCATTATCCCCACTACTTTTTGTATTATGTATGGAAGCTCTGGCGAGAAGCATTAGGGCTAACCAAAATATCTCCGGTTTGTTAATGAGAGGAAGTGAATACAAAGTGGCTCTTTATGCCGACGATTTGTTGGCTCTGATTTCAAACCCGGTTACTTCTCTCCCAAATCTGATGCAAGAATTTGATAAGTTTGGAGCCCTTTCTAATTTTAAGATAAACTATTCTAAATCTATCGCAATGAATCTAACTACTTCCCCTGATGTAATAGCGGGTCTGAAGGGTTCCTTCCCTTTTACCTGGCATGCCCATAAAGTTAAATATTTAGGGGTTATGCTATCTAACGATTTATCTAAAATATTTTCCTTAAATTTTAGCCCCTTACTGAAAAAGCTTTGTATAGACTTCCAGAGGTGGAAGAAATTGCGTATATCCTGGTTTGGCAGGATTAATATAGTCAAAATGAACGCTCTCCCCAGGATCTTATTTTTTCTCCAAACTCTCCCCATACACATCCCTCCTTTATGGTTCAGGGACGTTCAGAATCTCATTCGAACGTTTGTCTGGGGCGGTAAAACACCCAGATTTAAACATGACATTCTATTCCGGAGAAAACACCAAGGGGGACAACAGCTCCCACATATTCCCAGCTACTACCATGCTGTACAGTTAAATAGAGTTTTAGAATGGACAAGGGCCAAAGATTGTAAACAGTGGGTGCTTTTGGAGGAGGGTTGTCTCCCACATCATATAGAAATCGCTCCATGGTTACCCACCCTCCCGAAGGTCACCCACCCCACGGTCTCCCCTACGCTTAAATTATGGAACAAGCTCAGGTCGAGGAGCCATATCTCCTCTAAGTGGTCGCCCCTAACCTCTTTTCTTTACAACCCCGAATTTGTTCCAGGACTCCATGGTTTGGCTTTCGCTCCATGGGCCGAAGCTGGGCTTTTTAGGGTCGGTCAGCTGGTGAGTTCAGGTAGGGTGCGGTCATTTTCAGATATTCAATCTCATTGGAATATATCAAGCATTGATTATTGGAAGTTCATTCAGGTCCATCATTTCCTAACTTACTCTAAGAATCTCTCTGACATCACTAGAGATCTCACTAATTTCGAAAAATTATGCGTTTCCACTAGTTCTCCTGCACATACCATCTCCCAAATTTACACACTTATTGTGGAGGATCTATTTTCTCAGCCCCCTGCCTTCATGACTTCCTGGGAGAAAGATATACCTGGGTTAGCTATACAGGCCAATTGGGACACTATATTTCGTAACGCCCAGGCAAGCTCTCTATGTCTCTCAACGAAGGAAACACTATATAAGCTCATATATAGATGGTACAGGACTCCTCGTGTCCTTAATAAAATGTTTCCTACCCTTTCGAATCTCTGCTGGAGATGCAAGGGGGCCTCAGGGAGCTTTTTACACATTTGGTGGGACTGCCCTCTAATAATCCCTTTCTGGAATGACGTTTTTAAATGCTCTGAGTTGATAGTGGGGGATGCGGTACCCAGAGGGCCGGAGTTCTGGCTTTTTAATCTTACCTCAGCAAGTGTGCATTCTTATAAAGGTTCACTTTTGAGGCACCTCAGCAATGCTGCAAGGGCCGTGATACCGGCTCTTTGGAGGTCCACCTCCCCGCCCTCGATCAAACAATGGTTTAATAAGATCACCCACTTCTTAGACATGGAAGACCTTGTCTCCTTCTCGATGGGAAGAACCACTGACTTTACCGCTATTTGGTTCCCCTGGTATGACTTTATGGAGTCTCCGATATATCGGTCCTGTGTAGTAACTTAGTTGTCTTCCCAGTATTCATCCTGAAAATTCCTCAACCCCTCATACACCTCCAGATACGTAACCCATCCCATCTTACTCCTTTAGGACTCTTTTCCTCTTTCTATTTCTCACACTTTTTCCTTTTCTATTCTCTATCTTTTTCTACATTTTTCTTAGCTAATTCTTTATGATGTCTATATTCATAGATATATCTTTGATAGTTGAACAGACAACTTTTTCTATGTTGCCCTACATGCTTAAAACGAAGTTAATAAGAATATAAGACCAGAGATGTTTTATGTTGTTTTTATTTCTGGATATTATTGTCAAAAAATGTTGTACTATTGATATATCTACAGCTTTAATAAAAACAGATTAAATAAAAAAAAAAGAATTTAATCTTGGTTTCGGCGCTCTTATTGTTCTTATGTTCTGCAGCCTGAGGAAGGGAAACTGAAAAGCATTGCAGGGGGAGCCCTATCTGAATTCCAATGCATAGACCCTAGTAAGCACTGTCTGACTTGACTGTTTGGAGTAACCGGGACTATTATACATGCTTGTCTGATTCTTCTCAACCCTATCTGTTATCTGGTAGACATTTAAACCAGCAGGGTCCACATGGAATAACATCTGGGTGTAGAGTAGGATCTTGATCCAAGGCACTAACAGGCTCAAAGCTTTGACTGTTCCCAAGATGCATAGCGCCGCCTCCTCTATAACCCCGCCTCCGTGCACAGGAGCTCCGTTTTTGTTAACCAGTCCAATGCAGCAGCAGGTAAAAGAGACAACAATCGTTAGTAGCCACATACACCACACACTCACGACAGGAGAAGGTGTGAGCGGCTAATGCCATTCCAACCCAAAGAAGCTAAGTGCGTCAGGGTGGGCGCCCTGTGGAGCCCAGTGTACCTCACAGAAAGAGATTTAACAACGGAAAGTTCTTACCATAAATCTCGTTTTCTGCTGCGGGGTACACTGGGCTCCACAGGGAATAACATCGGGGATGTCCTAAACCAGTTCCTTATGGGAGGGGACGCACTGTAGCGGGCACAAGAACCCGGCGTCCAAAGGAAGCATCCAGGGAGGCAGAAGTATCGAAGGCATAGAACCTTATGAATTTGTTCACTGAGGACCACGTAGCCACCTTGCGCAATTGTTCCAGGGTCGCACCACGGCAGTCCGCCCAAGAAGGGCCAACAGACGGAGTAAAATGGGCCTTAATGGTAGCAGGAGCTGGAAGACCAGCCTGTACATAAGCATGTGCAATCACCATTCTAATCCATCTGGCCACGGTCTGCTTATTAGCAGGCCAGCCACGTTTGTGAAAACCAAACAGTACGAAGAGAGATTCAGACTTCCGAATGGAAGCAGTTCTCTTCACATAGATACGGAGAGCCCATACCACATCCAAAGACTTCTCTCCAGAAGACAACTCCGGAGAATAAAAGGTCGGAACCACAATCTCCTGGTTAAGGTGGAAGGAAGACACCACCTTAGGTAAGTAACCAGGGCGTGTTCTAAGAACTGCCCGATCACGGTGAAAAATCAGATAGGGGGACTTACAGGATAAGGCACCCAGGTCTGAAACGCATCTAGCAGAGGCAATGGCTAGCAGAAACAAGACCTTAAGGGAAAGCCACTTAAGATTTGCGGATGCAAGAGGTTCAAATGGAAATTCTTGCAAGGCCTCCAAGACTCCAAGTCTTTGACGACAGATATTACTTGCAGGTGCGGGGCACAGCTATGGGGGCGGCTTGTGCCCCCACCTATGCAAATGTATATCTGGGATGGTGGGAGGAGACTTGCGTTTTTCATGAGATGATGGACAATTATACTCAATACATCTTAATCTGGCTGAGGTATATAGATGACCTGCTGATATTGTGGAATGGTCCCAAGGAGAAGTTTGAAGAGTTTATCAACATACTAAACAACAACAGGCTCAATTTGAAACTTACGTATGAGATCAGTGACTCAGAGGTGACTTTCCTGGATTTAAGAATAAAGAAGAAGGAAGATGGTCGAATCGGCACAGATCTGTATAGAAAACATACAGCGACCAATAGTGTCTTACATAAATCCAGTGCACATTTTCCCCCGGTACTCAAAGGAATCCCCAAAGGGGAATTCCTGAGAATGAGAAGAAACTGTTCTGGAGCAAGTGATTTTGATCAGAGAGCGACGGAACTTAGTGACAGACTTCTCAAAAGGGGATACTCAAAAAGAGCGATTAAAAAAGCAAGATATCAGGCAAAACAGCAGGATAGGAACCAACTCCTATATCCAAATCGAAAAGAGGTTAAAAAACCTGAAGTGATCAGATTTGTGGGAGACTTCTGTTCAGAGTGGGAAGAAATACAGGGAATCCTGAACAAACATTGGCCAATTCTGCAATTGGATCCTGATCTGGCCAAAGAATTAGGACCGAAACCATCTATGAGTTGGAGGAGAGCAAATAATCTTAGAGACAAAGTAGTTCACAGCCACTATAGCTTAAAGAACAGAACCATGAGAAGAGAGAGAGAGCGACTACAGGATCATATAGATGTGGGGAGTGCAAAGCATGCGAATTCATGGTGAAGACAACTGAAGTCAGGGACAAATATGGTAAAGTGCATGCAATTAAAGACTATATAAACTGTAAGACAATGGGGGTAGTATACTGCCTCGCCTGCACTTGTGGTAAAAAGTATGTCGGAATGACGACCAGACCCCTGAAACAGAGAGTGTTGGAACACGTGGGCTCTATTAGAAACTGCCAAAAAGATCATAACAAATTTAAACAACTAACAACAGTGGCCAAGCATTTCCATGACAAACATGCGGGCAATATAACAGACCTAAGAGCCTTTGGAATTGAACGAGTCCAATTGGGGATCAGGGGAGGTAGTTTGACCCAAGAATTGCTCAGAAGAGAAAGTCGGTGGACATTTCTATTGGATGGACTCCAACCGAATGGACTTAACGAACACATAAATTTTTCAGCCTTCCTAGAAGGATAGAATTATTAGTAAGTAAACACAGGTTGATGGATAATGGGCAGAAAGGATGAGACATTTCCTAAAAAAATAGAGTGGTACGGATGATCACTTTAAAATGATCACGGAGTTCAGGTTAAAGGACTGAGTTATACTCACACTTTTATAATGTTTTGGAAATTTTCACTTTTCACTTCTATCATGATTTGTTTTTTATTTTTATTTTATTATCACATTAGTTCACTCCTTTTTTTGAAGTATAATTTGGACACACCAGAGAAAATTGGCATAATGAAATAAGTAACAGTCTCACAAGTATCATCAGGGATATGTCCAGCAATGGAAATAATACCCTCTTTTTTATTTTTTATTTTTATTTTTTATTTTTATATTTATATTTTTATTTTTTATTTGATAAGGGTACACACATAGCACTTATGTTAAGGATACAATTCACTAACAAATCCCACCACTATACTGATTAATTAAGATCTTATAAATGGGAATGTAAGGCTCTCCGAGGGATATATGCCCAACAATAAGCTTACTAATTATAGAATGAGGGGAACAACAAGAGATCTCCAGATAAGAATTAGATGGAAATAGAGATATGATCATAAATATTTCTTGGTCAGAATCAATTCAAAAGGGCATATTTGGGACAAGGGATCTGTGATCATATGTAGAGGAGTAGTGGGGATGCAAGCTATGATCTCTTTGAAGTTTGAGCTACAGTAAACCTTACACTAAATAACATTATCTTTAATAATAAGGGTCTGCATAAAATGAGAAAATATACATAAATGGAGACTAGGATAACCCTCAGCTAAGATGATCAAATTAATACACTCCTAGTCAACTACATTGTACTCTAGATTGTTTGGATTGCCCTTTTGGAATTTTGTTACACCATATTATATTTGCTCTGAGTATATTAGATATATGGTAATATCCAGAACCTTATAACAAAATAATATGGAAGGCTATATCATTAAAATATAGATGGTAGTTACCATATGGGAGAGAAGATCTGCCTGAAGCCATTAGGCTCTAGCAACTCTGGTATTAAAATTAGCAAGCAAAACAAATATAAAAATAAAACCAGAATATAGAGTATTTTACATTAAAAACCATTGATGGGCTACTGGATCTGTCAATCAAAAGGACTGACAAATGAGTGACTGAGACAGGGGATATAGTTCCCTCAAACCCGGAAATCGGGTTTCCTATGATGAAGCAGATGCGAAACGATCGTTAGGAGGGGATCGGACACAACCATTATGTGTCCTTTCCATCAGTTAGCTTAGCCACTTTTTATCCTGCCGGTCTGATAGGGACCTGTGTACTTGTGTCGGTGTGTGGGAATAGGTGCTGCCCTCACCGCAGATCAAGCTGCATGTATACCGCTCTGAGAATAGCCCTCTGATCGCACCGAGTCACGCGGGTGCTCCCACACAGGAGAGCCGCGGTCAGCGGCTTCCTGCTGATATATGCGGCGTTTGGAACGCTGAACGCTGTGACACAATAGGGCTGCTTTTTACAGTCAGAAATTGTGGGGGTCCCACAATTGAGTATACACCCATAAATAAAAAGTGTGTGAACGAATTATAGTGATCGGTACTGTAATGAGTACATATATGATGAATAGAATTGGAATGAGGATGTGTCTCTGCTATAAGTGAGCTTGAATACAGGGTACCACACTATATAAGAAAAAGACAATACATATATTGTTTATTACATTGAACGAATACCCCACTGCTTGTAGCGAATAAAAGCTGTATGGGATATATATGAATGTGTCATAAAACCCCATAATACATCTCACACATGTGCATGTGATTGGTGTGGACATATAAATTAATAAATGTGGATTTTAACCACACTGAATAAGAGCATTGTAATTCTAACAATAAAACAACTGCTCTAATGTCAATAAGTGCACTGAAAAATTTACTTGGAATGTGATACATCTTCCGAATACGTCACATGTGTGTATAACGGGTGTCGATACATGAACCATAAAATAAGGTATACTGCCATATGGAACAGAGCACCCTGAACATTACATGTCTCATATATAGAGAGCAGCAGCACAAGGATAATAATTCTCCTAAGAATAATAAGTCCCTAGCAAATAAAAGTAGACACTCAAAGGATGGGTCACCACTTAAGCATGATTAGTCAGTGATGCGCACACTGCAGACATGGAATAAAACTTTAAATAATGGTGGCGTAATGAAATCATAACAGGAGCCATCCACTTGTAGATACAAAGGTATCACCAGACAAAAGGCAACTAGCATTGCTACAGATATTGCAACATTGTATAGACACTGGAGACAGTGAAGAAACACAAAAATCACAGTGGCTAAGCTTTTTAATTCACTTTATTATTTTTCACAACTTTATTCACATGCACCATATTTCGCTTATGTTTTAAAAGATCCTAATAAAAGTAATATTTTAGAATTTGTGGTCATCTATCATGACAGATATTTGACTTTATGAAAGTATTATAGTCCGAGTGTGCCCAATACAGGGAATCTTCTTGTTTTCTTTTGACCTTCTAAGGCCTCCAAGACCACCGACAAATCCCAAGGGGCCACAGGTGGGACATAAGGAGTCTGAGTGCGCAACACACCATCAGTGAAGGTATGAACATCAGGCAGAGATGCAATTTTTCTCTGAAACCAAACCGACAAGGCAGACATATGAACCTTGAGGGAGGCTAGACGAAGACCTAAGTCCAGGCCTTGCTGTAGAAACTGCACCAAGCAAAGTAAGAATTCCAGACCCTATGGTAAATCCGAGCAGAAGTCGGCTTATGGGCCTTCAACATAGTCTAAATGACCGCCTCCGAAAAACCTTTGGCCTTCAGTACGGAAGCTTAAAGAGCCACGCCATCAAAGCCAGTCGGGCCAAATCCTGGTAGACACAAGGGCCCTGAACAAGAGGTATGGTCATTGTGGAAGTAGAAGGGGACACCCTAGCGAGAGGCCTTGAAGGTCTGAGAACCAATGCCGCCTGGGCCAAGCGGGAGCAATCAGAAGTAGTATGCCTCCTTCTTGTTTGAACTTCCTTATCACTCAGGGCAGTAGAGACATTGGAGGGAACATATATGGCAACCAAAGTTCCATGGGATTGCCAGTGTGTCCACGAATGCTGCTTGAGGATCCCTTGTTCTTGCTCCGAAGACCGGAACCTTGTGGTTGTGTCGAGACGCCATCAGATCTACATCCGGAGTGCCCCACATGTCCACGAGGAGTTGAAATACTTCTGGATGGAGGCTCCACTTCCCGGCGTGCACGTCCTGACGACTGAGAAAGTCCGCTTCCCAGTTGAGGACCCCCGGAATGAACACCGCCCATTGAAGAATCCTTGATACTTTCCTCATTGCCATGCGGCTTCAAGTGCCGCCTTGATGATTTATGTACGCCACTGTGGTGGCGTTGTCCGACTGTACCTGAACAGGTTTGTTCTGAATTAGATGCTGGGCCAGGTTCAGTGCGTTGTACACCGCCCGCAGTTCCAGAATGTTAGATTGCTCCTTGGTCCACCGACCTTGAAGGGAGTGTTGCTCCAACACCGCGCCCCAGCCTCTCAGACTGGCATCCGTCGTCAGAAGGACCCAATTGGAGATCCAAAAGGGTCGACCACCGCGCAAACGTCGTTCCTGCCTCCACCAGGGACAGACGGACCTCCGAAGACAAGGAGATCATGTGAGACCTGATCCGGTGAGGCAGGCCATCTCATTGGCAAGAATCAGTTTCTGCAGAGGGCGTGAATGGAATTGAGCGTACTCCACCATGTCGAAAGCCGACACCATGAGACCTAGTACTTGCATCGCCGAATGTATTGACACTTGCGGACGAGATAGGAAGTATCGAATCTTGTCCAAAAGCTTCAGGACCTTCTCCTGAGACAAGAACAACCACTGGTTGCGGGTGTCCAACAACGCTCCCAGGTGCACCGTGCTCTGCGCAGGGACCAGGGAAGATTTCTTACAGTTGATGAGCGGAAACTGGATAGTCAGATCCAGATGGCGTAGGAGAAGTTCTGGGGAATTTGCCAGGATCAACAAGTCGTCCAGATACGGTAAGATCCTGACCCCTTGACGGCGGAGTACAGCCGTGATTACCTCCATGACCTTGACTCACGGAGCTGTGGTCAAACCAAAAGGAAATGCCCGAAATTGGTAATGGAGGTTGCCCACAGCAAACCTCAGGTACTGCTGATGTGACATTGCAATAGGAATATGCAGGTAAGCATCCTGTATGTCCAGGGAGACCATATAATCCCCAGGTTCCAAGGCCAGAACAATAGAGCGAATGGTTTCCATACGAAACTTGGAAACCTTGACAAATTTGTCCAAGGACTTGAGGTTGAGAATGGGCCGGGAAGACCCATTTGGTTTCGGGACTAGGAACAGCGGTGAATAGTACCCCTTGCCTGTCTGTGCCAGAGGCACTTGTACTACCACTCCTGTGTCCAGGAGGGACTGTACCTCCAAATGAAGAGTGTTTGCCCTCACCTGATCCGAATGGACGTCTGTCAGGCAAAATCGATGAGGGGGACGTATCTTGATGGATACGGCGTAACCTCGAGTGACGACTTCCCGTACCCAGGCATCGGAAGTGGCCTTCAACCATTCCTGGGTAAACCCTAGAAGTCGCCCCCCCACCCGGGATCCCACAGGGGGAGGCTCGCCCCGTCATGCGGCAGGCTTGTCAGGTTTGGAAGCAGGCCCGTTTGGGTTTGGGCTTAGTAGGTTTGGAAGTGCGACCGTGTTTCGGGTACACCTGACTTTTTGCTTTTCCTGGAGGACGAAAGGAACGAGAGGAAGTACTCTTAGCCTTCGTCGCCAAAGGAGCCGTACTAGGCAGACATGCCATTTTAGCAGAAGCTAAGTCAGCCACTATCTTGTTGAGGTCTTCTCCAAAAAGAATGTCTCCCTTAGAAGGGAGCACCTCCAGGGTTTTCTTTGAGTCCAGATCAACGGACCAGAATCGCAACCAAAGAATCCGGCGAGTCAGGATAGATGTAGTAGAAGTCTTGGCCACCAGAATACCGGCATCAGAAGCCGCCTCCTTCATATATGTGAAGCTGTGACAATATACGATAGGCTTTGTCTAGTGTGATCAGAAGCATTGGAAGTCAACTCTGCCTCCAACTCCTGGGCCCACACCTCAAAGGCCTCTGCAGCCCAAGTTGCTGCAATAGTGGGCCTATGCGCAGCACAAGTTAGGGTGTAAATTGCCTTTAAACAACCCTCCACACACTTATCCGTCGGTTCCTTCAGAGATGTGACGGTAGTCACAGGCAGAGCTGAGGATACTTGAGCCGCACCACTTGCGAATCCAATGGCGGGGGTGTTTCCCAATTTTTACTTAGCTCTGCAGCAAGAGGAGAGCGAGCCAGCATCTTCTTGTGAGATGTGAATTTCTTACATGGAGTGTCCCAGAATTCCTGACGTATGTCCACTAAGTGGTCAGAGTGAGGTAAAACTTGCTTAACCACTTTCTTACGTTTGAACTTGCCCAGTCTCTTAGGAACGGCATCAGGCTCTGCGTCATCAGTGATCTGAAGAATCATCCTGATCGCCTTCAACAAGTCAGGAACATCTACCTGCGAACCAGCCTCCCCATCAGAACTATCAGGATCAGAATCTGAGGGGTCAGTATAAACACCATCCTCATCAGATGAGGTGTCTGGGACAGTGGTAGACTGTGAGGAAGTAGTAACCCGTTTAGATGACCCCTTGGTCTTAGGCGGGCGAGAGTCAGATTTCTTTTTAGTTAGTGACTGGTTTAATTGCTGTAACTGACTGGAGATTTGATCTGCCCAGGGCGGATTAACTGCAGGGACCATAATCGGTTGTACCGGCACAGGTGGTCCCATAGGGGGCACAAGTTTAGTTACAAGTGTTAATAATGAGGAAAATGTAACCCAAGGTGGGTCATTTTGAACCCCCATTGCCACTATTCCACTGGGGGGGTAGGGAACCCCCAGAACCTGAACTCTCTGCTGCCAAGTTTTCCTCAAACATGCCTGCAGCGTCACCTCCACACTGTCAGGTCCGGGTGTTTTTGTGAATCCGTTAACCCGGGACCAACCACAGGTGTAGGTGCTGGGGTATGAAGAAAGTAGGGAGGATGAAGAAAGTTCCGTTTCATATATTTATTAAAAATAACAATTCAGTAAAGAGTTAAATGACAAGTTGTTAATCATCATATTATACTGAAGTATTGCAGGAATGGCAGAAATAATATGCAGGATAAAGCTCAAAGATAAATAAAAGAAATGTTCATGGAAACGTATGCAAAACAAGCTGGTGAATAAATGTTGAATTGTCCAAATATAAATAAGCTTTGATGCAAAACTGTAGAATGTGTTTAACTGGATAATGCAGACATGAAGAAATAACTGTAAGGATTTGCAATGAAGTTTTGAGAGTTAACTGAGAGGCTGTGAAGAATTATCTTTGTTATGGCAACATAGAAAATAAAAGTACTGAATTGGGTTACTTGCAGATTCCGGAGATCACTGTGAAACTGTAGCAGATGGCAAGGTGATGAATGGGTTAAATGCTGAGTAGAACAAACGAACAGCTGAGGGTAGTGGAATCCTCCAAACTTTGTATGGTAGGCAGACAAGGTAACCTCATGCAAGACTCTGGGAATCCAACTGCTTCCAGTAGGTGTGCAATTAACTGACAGCACAGCGGGGAGCTGGTGGATCTTTTAGCAGTGAAGGCTGCAGACGGACCTCTTGGAACGGAGGCGATATCTGGACCACGGGAATCACACAGGAATGCACGGAGAGAGCTCAGAGCTAGAGCACAGCGTTGATACAACAAAGCACTGGCCCAGAGTAACATAATCCCAGCCTACTTAAAGGCAGCACAAGCACGGGATTGGCTTACACCTGCCCACAGGTGTTTTCACAAGTGCTCTGTATTACCTATTTGGTCTCCAACATGGCCACCTCCTATACAGCAGACACACCGCAGTGCCTTAGGCCATTTGGTCCCCGCACTCACAGTTCCCAGATTCTGCATTACCTGTGCCACCGATCACGCCACGTCCCCACACGGGCGCACAGGACCGCGAGCAACCGCACTGGCAACGGATGAACCCCAGAACCCGCAAAGGTAAGAGACCGGTTCGTGACAGTACCCCCTCTTCTACGGGTGGTCTCCGAACACCTTTGAACCTTGTCAGGATTTTTGGAGAAGTATTTCTGTACCAGTCTTGGAGCATGAACATCTTCAGAGAAAACCCAAGATCTCTCCTCCGGACCGTAACCCTTCCAGTCGACCAAAAACTGTAAACGTCCATATCGGGAACGTGAGTCCACAATCTCTTTAACTTCAAATTCCTCATTCTGCAAAGAGTGAACTTTAGGAGATTTGGACTGGGTAGTACGGAACTTATTGAGAATCAAAGGCTTCAGTAAAGATGTATGAAAGGCGTTAGGAATTCTCAAAGACGGTGGCAACTTGACTTTGTATGACACAGGGTTGAGTACCTTTACAATGGGAAATGGACCAATAAACTTGGGAGCAAATTTCTTAGAAGGAACTTTGAACCTGAGATTGCGCGTAGAAATCCAAACTTGGTCTCCCACTTTGTAATTCGGTACAGCTTTACGTTTTCTATCTGCAAAAGATTTATAACGAGCGGAAGTTTTGACCAACGACTTACGCACACAACTCCAGATTCTAGATAGACGTTGAAGTTCTTGATCTGCTGCTGGAACCTCTAGGGCTGGCAATGGATGGAACTCTTGCACACGAGGATGAAAGCCGAAGTTAATATAAAAGGGCGTAGATTCACAATGGCTTGATTCGTGGTAGCATCATTTGATTCAGAAGAAGCAAAGGACCGAGAAAGGGCATCTGCCTTTTTGTTCTGAGACCCTGGTCGATAGGTGAGCTTGAAATTGAATCGTGTGAAGAAAAGCGCCCATCGAGCTTGTCGTGGATTCAAACACTGAGCTGACTGCAGATACAGAAGATTCTTATGATCAGTATAAACTGTAATGCGATGTTGTGCTCCTTCTAGAAGGTATCTCCACTCCTCAATTGCCAACTTGATGGCAAGTAACTCTTGCTCACCGATTGCATAATTACGTTCTGCCGGGAGGAACTTACGGGAGAAATATCCGCAGGGATGGACCTTTTTATCTTCAAAGACTTGTGATAACACAGCTCCTACTGCTTCTGTAGATGCATCCACCTCTAGTAGAAAGGGACGATTCAAATCAGGCTGTCGAAGAATGGGGGCTGACCCAAAGGCTTGCTTTAAATCAGAGAAGGCTTTGATTGCTTCAGAAGACCAGTTCGTAGGATTTGCTCCCTTGCGTGTTAGGGCTGTGATGGGAGCAGCTAACGAAGAATAATTCTTAATGAATCTCCTATAGAAATTAGCAAAGCCAAGAAATCGCTGAATCCCCTTGAGAGTTGTAGGAGTGGACCAATCTCGGATAGCTTGTACCTTACCGGGATCCATACATAGCTCTGATCCAGAAATGATGTAACCAAGTAACGGTATGGAAGATACTTCAAAAGTGCACTTCTCTAACTTACAATAGAGTTGATTTTTCCTCAGACGTGTCAGTACCTCTTTAACTTGGTGACGGTGAAACTTTAGATCCGTAGAGAATATTAGGATATCATCCAAGTACACTACTAGACACTTGTAGAGAAGATCACGAAAAAGTTCATTCACATAGCTTTGAAAAACTGCAGTTGCATTACAAAGACCAAAAGGCATTACAAGGTATTCGTAATGCCCATCCGGGGTATTAAAAGCAGTCTTCCACTCGTCCCCTGCCCGGATGCGGATTAAATTGTAGGCCCCTCGGAGATCCAATTTTGTAAACACAGTAGCTCCCTTTACCCGGTCAAATAATTCTGGAATTAAGGGTAATGGGTACTTGTTTTTCACAGTGATCTCATTGAGTCCACGGTAATCTATGCATGGTCGTAACCCACCGTCCTTCTTCTTAACGAAGAAGAATCCAGCTCCTGCAGGTGAAGAAGATGGTCTGATAAATCCTTTGGTTAGATTTTCCTGTATATAATCAGACATAGCTTGCGTCTCTGGGATGGATAGCGGATAAATTCGTCCCCTAGGAGGTGTTTTACCCGGAACCAGGACGATTGGGCAGTCCCATTCGCGATGAGGAGGTAGAGAGTCTGCTGCTTGTTTACTGAAAACATCCGCAAAGGATTGATACACCGGAGGTAGGTCGGGAAGGCTAATTGACCGGAGAGGTACAATTGAGGCTAAACAGTCCTTGATACAAGATTTACCCCACGAATGGACTTCCATGGTTTGCCAATTAAGTTGAGAATTATGCTTCTGCAGCCAAGGTAAACCAAGTATCACATCTTGAGAGGCTTTGGGAATCACGTAGAAGGAGACGTATTCGGAATGGAGCACACCAACTTTCATCTTGAGACATACGGTTCGATGAGTAATTATACCATCTGGAATTCGACTTCCATCCACTGCTGTAACAGCAACTGCTGCTTCCAGAGGCATGGTTTGAACTTTAGACCGTAAGACAAAGGCTGAGGAGATGAAGTTCTCGGCTGCCCCGGAATCTAGGAGAGCTGAAACTTTCACTGTAGAACTTGGAACTTCTAATTGAATAGATAAGGTCGGCTCTTTCCCAGAACGTGATTCTAAAGTAACTCCTAGCTTAACCTCTCTTGAATAAGCTAGGAGCGAGAGTTTCCCGGTCGGAGTTTGCAGAATTTAACTAAATGTTCGGAGGACCCACAGTACATGCAGAGGTTACCCTGTCGATGACGAAGTCGTTCCTCCTCTGTGAGGCGAGAGCGCCCAATCTGCATAGGTTCTTCTGTCGTTACCGGAGACTGTGATGAAGAATCTTGTCGAGGCCTAAGATGATAACGTGGACTGGATCGCTCTGCCCTGGATTTCTCTAAACATTGCTCCCTGTAGCGTAGGTCAAGTTTGTTACAGAGAGAAATCAATTCATCCAGTTTAGTTGGCACATCCCGGATAGTTAAATCATCCTTGATTTTCTCAGAAAGTCCATTCCAGAACGCGGCGATCAGGGCCTCCTCATTCCAGTTTAACTCTGAAGACAACGTGCGAAACTGAATAATATATTGACTGACAGGACGTAAACCTTGACGTAGACGGAGAATCTCCAAAGATGCTGAGGTGGTCCTGCCTGGTTCGTCAAAGATTCTCCGGAAGGATGATATGAACTCCTTGTAATTAGAGAGGATAGGATCACCTCTTTCCCATAATGGTGATGCCCACTCCAGAGCCTGACCGGAAAGGAGGGCAATAATATATGCAACCTTAGAACGAGCTGATGGGAAACTGGAGGACAACAGTTCGAACTGGATCTCGCATTGATTCAGGAATCCTCTGAGAGGGTAACTGCAAGCGGGACGTAGGCCGCGTCACAGGAGAAGTGGTAACTGGGACAACCGGAGTTGGAATCTGGACTTGAGACGTTTTAAAAGCTGTATGAAGAATCTCCAAACGGTCTGCCATAGTTTGCATAAACTGAACTATTTGTGTCTGTATAGACTCCTGGTTTTCCAGACGGGAAAGGATATTTGACGTAGCACCGCCTCCTGCGAATTGGTCACTTGACGGATCCATGTGGCCAGTGCTTACTGTCAGGTCCGGGTGTTTTTGTGAATCCGTTAACCCGGGACCAACCACAGGTGTAGGTGCTGGGGTATGAAGAAAGTAGGGAGGATGAAGAAAGTTCCGTTTCATATATTTATTAAAAATAACAATTCAGTAAAGAGTTAAATGACAAGTTGTTAATCATCATATTATACTGAAGTATTGCAGGAATGGCAGAAATAATATGCAGGATAAAGCTCAAAGATAAATAAAAGAAATGTTCATGGAAACGTATGCAAAACAAGCTGATGAATAAATGTTGAATTGTCCAAATATAAATAAGCTTTGATGCAAAACTGTAGAATGTGTTTAACTGGATAATGCAGACATGAAGAAATAACTGTAAGGATTTGCAATGAAGTTTTGAGAGTTAACTGAGAGGCTGTGAAGAATTATCTTTGTTATGGCAACATAGAAAATAAAAGTACTGAATTGGGTTACTTGCAGATTCCGGAGATCACTGTGAAACTGTAGCAGATGACAAGGTGATGAATGGGTTAAATGCTGAGTAGAACAAACGAACAGCTGAGGGTAGTGGAATCCTCCAAACTTTGTATGGTAGGCAGACAAGGTAACCTCATGCAAGACTCTGGGAATCCAACTGCTTCCAGTAGGTGTGCAATTAACTGACAGCACAGCGGGGAGCTGGTGGATCTTTTAGCAGTGAAGGCTGCAGACGGACCTCTTGGAACGGAGGCGATATCTGGACCACGGGAATCACACAGGAATGCACGGAGAGAGCTCAGAGCTAGAGCACAGCGTTGATACAACAAAGCACTGGCCCAGAGTAACATAATCCCAGCCTACTTAAAGGCAGCACAAGCACGGGATTGGCTTACACCTGCCCACAGGTGTTTTCACAAGTGCTCTGTATTACCTATTTGGTCTCCAACATGGCCACCTCCTATACAGCATACACACCGCAGTGCCTTAGGCCATTTGGTCCCCGCACTCACAGTTCCCAGATTCTGCATTACCTGTGCCACCGATCACGCCGCGTCCCCACACGGGCGCACAGCACCGCGAGCAACCGCACTGGCAACGGATGAACCCCAGAATCCGCAAAGGTAAGAGACCGGTTCGTGACACACACACTGTGGGATCAGCTCCAGCTCTGTTGCCCCCTGTAGCTGACGTAGCCAAAAGCACAATCTCAGGCAACACAGTACAATATCAGCAGCAATATACCTGACAAGCACCCCCTGTGCAGCTTATATATTCTGCAAACAGGGAATTCAAGAGGTATATGGTGACTAAAGAGCACAAAGAAACATACACAATGAGTATATCTTGTGAGACACCTATATCAGATAATAAACCTGACGCACTGAGCCCCCTCAAGTTATAGAATATAGGGATAGCAATCTGAGTGAGATACACGAAATGGAGGTCACACAGCAGCTCCATGCACACACATATAGGGGGTAATTCTGAGTTGATTGCAGCAGCAAGTTTGTTAGCAATTGGACAAAACCATGTGCACTGCAGGGGGGGCAGATATAACATTTGCAGAGAGAGTTAGATTTGGGTGGGTTATTTTGTTTCTGTGCAGGGTAAATACTGGCTGCTTTATTCTTACACTGCAATCTAGATTCCAGTTTGAACACACCCCACCCAAATCTAACTCTCTCTGCACATGTTATATCTGCCCCTCCTGCAGTGCACATGGTTTTGCCCAACTGCTAACAAAATTGCTGCTGCGATCAACTCTGAATGACCACCCTAGTCACAATGGCCCTCATTCCGAGTTGTTCGCTCGCAAGCTGCTTTTAGCAGCATTGCACACGCTAAGCCGCCGCCTACTGGGAGTGAATCTTAGCTTAGCAGAATTGCGAACGAAAGATTCTCAAAATTGCGAATAGAAATTTCTTAGCAGTTTCTGAGTAGCTCGACACTTACTCTGCCACTGCGATCAGTTCAGTCAGTTTCGTTCCTGGTTTGACGTCACAAACACACCCAGCGTTCGCCCAGACACTCCCCCGTTTCTCCAGCCACTCCCGCGTTTTTCCCAGAAATGGCAGCGTTTTTTCACACACACCCATAAAAATGTCAGTTTCCGCCCAGAAACACCCACTTCCTGTCAATCACACTCCGATCACCAGAACGAAGAAAATTCCTCGTAATGCCGTGAGTAAAATAATAATAATAATTTTATTTATATAGCGCTCTTTCTCCAACAGGACTCAAGGCGCTTTACAGACATCAAAAACAATACACATGATACAGAGGATTTGAGTAATACAACAATAGACAAGCAACACAGACATAAAAGAAAAACCTTAAGCCCACAGAAAGCATAACGCAGGATTGGTGTAGGTATTTTGGGTAATAACTTCCAAGGGTTGTGTATTCCACCCTCACAGGTACCAAGTGCAGCAGCCATCTTGGGCGCTCCGCGTAGGATTACCCAGGGTGGAATAGTCTACCCCTAGAAGAGATGACACAAAATGGGGGTGATTTCAGAGTCCTACAGTTTAGAGTAGGGTTCCAACAAAACCACAAGGTCCATGTATTTTTCATCCCATCCACAAGTGTACCATATGGGGCAGCCATGTTGGGTGCACTTTGAAGGTTACACTGTGGTAGGTGAGCCATACAAGGCCAAGTTCATATATTGGAAAACTGATGCTTATGTAGTAGTATGATGTACCCTGCATGTAGGGCACAATGGAAAGGTGTGCAATCAGTGGAGGTAAACATTACAGGAAAAACACATGGTGGGGTGGAAGCGAGCAATGAAGAGGAAAAAAAAAAAAAAACACAATAGCAGGTAACTAGTGGCAGAAGTAGGAGTGGGATAACATTTTGATCAGATACCTAACTGTTGAGTAAAATAACTAAGCGCATACGCTCTGCGAACATTGCGCATGCGCAGTAAGCGACTAATCGCAAAATAGAGAAAATCAGCAACGAGCTAACAACTCGGAATGAGGGCCAATGTACAATGCAGAAATTATGACATGCAATAAAACTGCACTGGACTAGCAATACAAAGTAATACTTAGTATAGCTATATAATTAGTAGATATATCAATGCACAGTAAAGACTGGTGGATGTATATCACAGGGTACTTGTACTATATAACCCTGACCAAATGCACTGTTTCTTAACTAACACTGTCAATAGACATGTAGAATACTTAAGTGTCTTGTAAAATGCACAGCGCTGACATGCAGGCGGCTTTACAAAGGAGGATTTGCCCAAACAGTCCCAGGAACAGTGCTGCTCTGTGTAATGGCACCCAAACACTGACTGGGAGTGAGGGAGAGAGATATATGCAGCTCCAGGGCGGGAACATTACTGTAAATGGCGCCCTGGGGCTTGGGGAGGTGCTACAGGTCCAAGCCTTATCCCCCTGCTGGACCTCACCACTGGTACTATGGGCTGTAATAAAAATGGTTTTTATGAGGGAAAAAATGACGCACTTACCTACTCTCTGAGTGCGGCCACGCAATCCAGGAGAACTGCGGCGAGTGTGTGACTAATGGGGAGCAAACCGGAGCCTCCGCTGTAAGTACCCGGCAACCAGGGCGCGGGAGTATATAGCGCCGCTGGGGAGGTGGTGGAGCTGCAGCAGGAGATGTCAGACTGACATCTATCACTGCTGCAGCCCTTGAAGTCTTCTATCTTCCTTAGAAAAGCTCTATCAATGCTGCTGGAGCAGCCCACCTGTTGTATGCCTGCTTACTGCATGGCACCAACTACAAAACTGAGCTCCTGTGCACGGAGGCGGGGTTATAGAGGAGGGGGCGTTATGTATCTTGGGAGCAGTCAAAGCTTTGAGCCTGTTGGTGCCTCGGATCAAGATCCTACTCTACACCCTGATGTTATTTCCTGTGGAGCCCAGTGTACCCCGCAGCAGAAATAAAACTTTTATTCAGTATTATGCTATGCATATTTTATTTTTTAAGGTACATATTGACTTGGAGCTGTGGAGACCAAACAAAGAAATTGTTTATATGACGAAGTTACTGATTTATGAGGGTGATTATTATGCTGTTTTAACCTCGCTTTTGAGGTAAAACAAAAGGTAACCTCACTGCTAGAGGGGTAGAAATAAAGGTGTGTATTTATTAACACAGCGTATTCTATATGTGCATGCTTAAAGGAATGGATTTTATATTGGTACTTGATGTTTAAACCTCGTCCCTTGAGATATACTGTATTAAAAGGTAACCTCATTACAACGCATTACCCAGCTGTGTTGGATGCTGGTCCCAGTCATTGCCAGGTGACCGGGATGCTGCATCTCATCCGGGTGCCTAGCAACCGGGACACCGGGCACAGATGGCGTTCTCGGTTGCTAGGAAATTTAGACTAACAGCTTTCAGCCAGGATTAGGTGGACGCGCAGCAGTGCTGGTGCACGACTTTAGTAAATTACTGCTCCCTCCTCACTGCCTGCCTACTGATTGGGGTTTGGATACCCTTTATATACCATGCTGGTCACTCCCTCTGTGCTGGTTATAGTTTACCTCTGCCGTGTAAACAGCTGGTCCCTGTTATCTACATTTATCGTTGTCCTGTGGATACTCTGCCAGAATCTCTGCATGTCAGTGTCCTGTATCCTGCTCTGCCTGTTATCACCCAGGCTTGGTGTGGCGTTCTCCATCTGCCGATCCTAGCTCCCTGGCTGGGAACTTGCATACCATCTGCACTGTTGAACACCTGCCTAGACAGAGGTTAATCCAACTTGTGCCTCATACCTTGGGCAGCTTTGTACCTCATTCTCATCAGCTACCCAGTGCACTCAGTGTCCTCAGTCTATTGGGTGAGCTCCTACTGCTGGAGGTATCAAGTTCAGGGGTCCCACTAAGTACCGGTGTGTGCAACTACTTCAAAGTGAACAGCAAAGGGTTGCGATTGGTGAAAACCCTTGAGGGCTCTAGGAGTCTCGCCCCAATCGTACTGAGTTCCCTATAACATCAAGCAAGTCCAAGCATCTGCACACTTATCAAGTCCAATTGTCTTCACGTTTATCAAGTCCAAGTGTTTCCACGCTCATCAAGTCCAAGAACCACAATTATGAGCAAGTCCAAGATTCTCGATGCCAAGCGACTCCAAGGCTCCTAACAAGGGGTGGATACTAAAGGTGTGAGACTTCTCATTTATTTAAATAAAGAAGAGTGTGTCACTTGATGGTGGAACCATCTTTGTTTTAAAAAACATTCTACACTATGAAAAAATAATCTTTCTGAGGAACATAAGAACAATAAGAGTGCTGAAAGAAACCAGGATTTTCTTAATAGAATTTGTATGGTGATATCCTATAAATCTCTTGGTGGCTCCACTATTTGTTTGTTACCTCTGAAAATTACTGTTTTATCATTTGTATCACTGTAGAAGGGAAGATCATCTACTGATGCTCAGATAGCATATGTAGAGCTCAGATATTACAAGGGGAGAGAGAAAGGACATCGGGGAAGATGCATCAAAGCTTCTAAAGAGTGGATAAGTGCTTTGACCAGAAGTGAGACTGTGTACCGTATGAGCTATGGATGGCCATCGACCATCACTAGTTGCCAAACATTGATGGCTAACTACCGATAATTGATGGTTTTGCCATCGAGGGTAGAGAGCCAATGTTTCTATGCCATCGATAGCTGAGTAGAGCTGAATAGTTTTGTTTTGCATCCAGACACGGAGCTTAGCCCCTCTCCCTGGTGGCCCGCTAAGCCCCATGCCCATTTTTGATTGGCCCTTGGCCTGGCCAGCACCTGTCAGCAGTGGCCATAGGAGGAGCAAGTTGAGGTGCCATTGCCATTGACCCACACGGATAATTGAATCAACCTCTACATTTATTTTTTGCTGTGCTCAGTTTTTTGCGGTAGTTTTGTATTAAATATACTTATATCTATTATATAATTTGGCAGAGCATGCATCTAGCACAAGCACACTAGATGTCATGTACACATCTGCAGAAGCCCCTTGTTACTGCCACACATGGGGAAAAGCTGCTGCAGGGAGATACAGTAAAACCTGCTGCCTCACCTCTGGCCTTGCTGTATTGACCCTGCGACTGCCCTCCTGGGTTGCCTACAACAAGGGTCTATAATACAATTTATTTTATTATGACTGAACATTGCATACAGGGGCATGTTTATACTGTACAAGGAGCACACGTTTGCTAAGATAATCATTGATATTGGTGTAGAACTGTAGTTGTAACTCTAGTTTACTATAAATTTGTCACTACTGTGCCCTTTGTACAGTGGAAAAAGGCACAAAAAAGTAAGTAATAAAAAGTAAGACTATAATATATTTTACATAATTTACAAGTAGCAGTGACATAATAACAGGGGAAAAAAAACATTATGGGACCATCATCAACTTAGCCTGGAGGTAGCCTGGATCCATCCCCAGGAATTATGTACCATAATATACTACTACTTCCAGCAATAAAGGTAACTGACAGCGTGGTACAAGCAGTCTCTGCTTGCTACAAACATCTTCTTCCTCCTCTTACCCTTACTCACTATCTACCTCTTTACTACGTCCTTCTGTCCTTCTGTTTCAGTGGGTGTCTGGCAGTCACATATTTCTAAATGGCAATTGGATATTTTAACAAGAAAACCGAATACTATACTACACACAAAGCTTGACATTACAAATCTACAATTTGCATATTAAGCAATTATTACTCACACCCTGGTGGGAAGTTGCAGAAAATACAATACAATGCAAAACAGCTGACGATGTGCACAGCACAGGAAAAGTGACAAAAACTTGTCACTTGCACAGCACAGTATAAGTGACAAAAACAAAGTGACAAGAATGTCAATACTCCTCCAGTGCCTTGAGAACTCTCACCTCACTACCCTACAGCACCCCACATTGAATTGGGACGATCACCTCTGGTCGTACCCCCCTTACCTGAAGCGCTACATTACCTTGGGTTCTTCGTGACGATACTTCCTGATCCCTTGGTTGCTTCACAATAGCATTGTTGTTATCCTCTATTGAAATGTTACGTTGTTTGGAAGTTTAAATGTCTAACTGCTTACATACTCAAAAGTTACTCTCCTGATATGTCTCCATGCAGATACTTGACCCACTCTCTCCCCTCCTCCCCCCCTCCTATTCTCCGCCCCTTGGGGCGGGCGCTCCAGCTATCCTCTCTACCTGCCTTCTCTCCAGCTCTCTCCCTCAGGTACCCCCAGGGGAGGCTTGCCTCCTATCTTTTCCCGAGCGGCTCGTGACTCGCGGTCGGGGCCCCATGCCGCGCCCCCACAGGGCCCCGGGCCCTACCGCTGACCTAGGTGTTCCCCCAACGCCTAGTATTCCCTCCCCTTGTCAGCTTAACCGGTCCTGGCCTCCTCCGCCAGACGACCAACCACCCCCCCACCCCTTCCGGTCCTCTTTCCCTTCCACCCCTCCTCTGACCACACTCTTTCTCACTTCATATATCTTCGATCTGTCTCCCCCTTCTCCACCTCCAACCACTCCCGCCCTTTCAAACCTGCCTACCTCACTGCTGCCTGCCCATGGGTCTCCGGGTACTCTCTCATAATGTGAAGGGCTTGAACAGCCCTCAAAAGAGAGGCAAGCTCTTTGCTTCCCTTAAACACCATAGAGGCGATCTGATTTTCCTACAGGAAACTCACTTCGTGCACGAATCTCACCCTACCCTGCAATGTAAACCATTCCCCGTTTCCTTTCATGCCTGCGATCACCTAGCCAAAAAACGTGGAGTAGCAATCTTAATTGCCCGCCACCTGTCTTTTGAACTCCTAGACTCTCATGCTGACAAAGACGGCCGATTCCTTGTCCTAGTGGGTAAACTCAACAATAATATATGCACTCTGGTTAACGTTTACGCCCCTAACCAGCGACAGGAACGGTTCTTTACAAGGCTAGATAACCTCCTCACTCGAGTCCGACAGGGTGACCTTATACTTGCAGGTGACTTCAACTCCGTTCTCAATCCACAGCTAGACCGCTCTACATCTTCCCCTACTCCTTCCCCGTCGGACTCCCTTCGCTCTAAATCCCTCCTCCGACTCATGCGTTCCCAACTCCTCTACGACTCTTGGAGGATAAAAGACCCCTCTGCCCGCGACTATACCTTCTACTCTGCCCCTCATAACTCCTACTCCCGCATTGATATGGTCCTGCTCAGTCATGATCTTGCTATCAACCTCCGTGATGCCCATATCCACCCACTAATCTGGTCCGACCACGCCCCCATCTCCTGCGACCTGGCAGGCTTGGCTTCCCGTCCTCGCCCTATGACATGGCGCCTCAACGACTCCCTCCTACACAACCCTGAGACAAAGTCCCATCTTCAAGACAAAATCTCTGATTATTTCACCTTAAATGACTCCCCTGACATTTCTAGACCCACCCTCTGGTTAGCGCACAAGGCTGTCCTTCGAGGACACCTTATCAGCCTAGCCTCAAAAGCTAAAAAGCAATCCCTTTCCCAATACAACAGGCTCTCCATTAAACTCCATGCACTTGAGACCCAACATAAGGCGTCGCCCGACCAGGCGGTCTTGTCCGAACTTCGCACCATTAAAGCGGAACTCGATCTTCTTCTTACCACACGGGTGGCCAAGCGTCTTAAGTGGCTTCGCCAGTCTTTTTATGAGAAGGGTGACAAGGCGGACAAGATCCTGGCGGCCCGACTCCGCTCCACAAGAGCCAAAACCAACATTGTCACTATCAGAAACTCTCTCAACCAAATCATTCAGGATCCCACAGCCATTAGAGCCGCCTTCCAATCCTACTACACCGACCTATACAACCTCCCGCCCCCTCCACCAGGCTCTTCCCCCCAACCTCGATCCGACCTTATCTCCCACTTTCTCTCTGCTTCTAAACTACCCAGACTACCCCCGGACGCCTTGGACCTTCTCAACGGTGAGATTACGGTGGAAGAAATCACCCAGACTATACTCATGCAAAAAATAGGCAAATCTCCGGGCCCAGATGGGTTCACCGCTCTCTACTACAAGAAATTCTCTGCCCTTCTCTCCCCCCACCTACACTCTCTCTTCAATGGGATTGTCCAAGGCGACCCTTTCCCCCCTGAGATGCTAGAGGCCAGAATTGTGGTGATCCCCAAGGAAGGCAAGGACCCCCTTAATTGCGCAAGCTATCGCCCCATATCTCTCCTGAACCTAGACCTGAAAATCTTTGCTAAGATCCTGGCCAACCGTCTTAACCCACACCTCCCTTCCCTTGTCCACTACGATCAAGTAGGCTTTATCCCGGGCCGCCAGGCAAGAGACAACACCAGACGTGCCATTGACCTTATACATATCTCTAACTCCAGGAGATGCCCCACTATCATGCTTTCCTTAGATGCCGAAAAAGCATTTGACCGGATCTCCTGGGACTTCTTGAAACCCACCTTGGAGGCCTATGGCCTGTCCGGTGGCTTCCTCACTAGCATCCTAGCATTATATTCCACCCCCTCTGCCACCGTCCTTATCAATGGTACCCCATCCGCCCCGCTTAGCATTTCCAATGGCACACGTCAGGGCTGCCCCCTCTCCCCCCTAATATTTGCCCTTATTATAGAACCCCTTGCCTCACAAATTAGAGCACATCCGGATATACACGGAATAAAGGTAGGCCCCACAGATCCCAAAATCTCCCTCTTTGCAGATGACATCCTACTCTCCCTCACCCAGCCCCTTATTTCACTCCCAAACCTATTTTCGGTCCTACAAGCCTATAGCCTTATTTCAGGCTACAAGATTAACTACTCCAAATCTGAGGCCATGATGCTACATATCCCCCAACACCAGGCTGAGTCCCTTCGCAACAATTTTAAATTCAAATGGCACCCCACAAAGATAAAATACCTAGGGATATACCTAACCCCGCGCTACGACTCCCTCTTCCGGGAAAACTTCCCACCCCTTCTTACCAACACATTAGCCGACCTGACTTCTTGGAACAGTCTCTTCATCTCGTGGCTGGGCAGGATCATAGCAGTTAAAATGACCATAATCCCCAAATGGCTCTACCTTTTCCAGACTCTCCCTGTGGCGGTCCCGGCCCCCTTCCTCCGCAATATCCAACGAGCCCTTATACGCTTTATTTGGAACCACAGACCTCCCCGCATTGCTGCCAACACTCTGAAAAGAGCAACCTCCATGGGAGGCAGAGGACTTCCCGATGTCAAATTATACTACCTCGCCTCCCACTTATCCCACATTGTCACTTCCTACGCTCCTCCAGGATCGGTCTCCTGGTTGGACATCGAAGCAGCCTTCATTGGCATCCCAGATCTGACCCCCCTATGGGGACTCCCCTCCGCCTCTCGACCCCCAACCTCTAAACTTCTTCCCACCATCAAATTCAACCTCAAAACCTGGGACACCCTCTCTCTGAAGTGGGGTCTCACCACTACACCCTCACCCTTAACCCCCATCTGGCAGAACCCCACGTTTCCCTCCGGACTCTCGGCTACGAGATCCCGGACGTGGATAACCCTAGGCCTTAAATTCCCAATTGACTTTGCCGACCGAGGCCAATGGCTGTCCCTCCCGGACCTCCAGCAGAAAGTCCCCTCACAACCTCTCAATCCCTTTCAATTCTTACAAATACGCCACTTTTTAACTTCCCTCCCTCCCACTGCCTTACTCCGTGCCCTTACTCCCTTTGAATCCCTATGTGTCAACTCTCATTCCTCCAAAGGCATAATCTCCCAACTTTACTCTCTCCTACTGGATTTTTCCCTGCCCCTATCTCGGCCCCATGAAGTTGCGTGGGAACGGGACCTCGGGCCCCCACCTGAAACTCAGGATTGGGAGGACATGAGACTAGGGATTGCTAAAAGCTCTATTGCCACTGCCTTTAAGGAAACGGCCTACAAAGTTTATTACCGCTGGTACTATACCCCCGACCGTCTTAACAAAATTTTCCCGTCCTCCTCTTCAGCCTGCTGGAGAAACTGTGGGGATAGAGGTACTATGCTCCACATATGGTGGACCTGTCCGGCTATCGTCCCCTTCTGGGATCTGGTCCGCTCCCTCCTCAACTCACTTCTAGAACCCCCTGTATTGAAGGACCCTTGGGTCTCCTTACTGTGTCTTCCCCCCCCACACCTTAACAAATTCTCCCAAAAGCTAACCTCACACATTCTGGCCGCAGCTAAATCACTGATCGCCCTCAACTGGAAGAACCCCTTACCACCCTCCCTACTATCCCTCAAAGCTAAAATCTGGCACATCGCCTCGATGGAAAGGATAACCTATTACCTCCACGACCGGGGCCACGTCTTCGAGCAGGTCTGGGCTCCTTGGCTCACCGCTGAACGTGGTTAGCCGACTCCCTCCACCCGCTCCCGCCCCTCCCGCAGACCCATGGGCACCCACTCCCTTCTCCCCCTGATATCTCTCCTCATCCCATCTCTTAACCTCCTCAATTATCTCTTCCCCCTATTACCCTCTCTGTCTTCGTCTCTCCTCCGTTCCCCCCCCCCCCCCCTGTTACGATCTTGCTGCTCTTAAAACTTATATTATGTACGGCTACAAATGTGGTTATTCCCCCCCCACCTGTTTCTCTTCCCCCCCCCCCCCCCCCCCGATCCCCATGTTTGAACTTGACTGTTTTTCCCACACCAACTAACCCTGTTACTCATTTGAAAATTGTGGTCCATTTTGGACACTGGCTATGTTGGCCATCTGTCCCTTGTATTCCTAGAATGCCCTCTTTGTGTATCTGACCACGTATAAATAAATAATTTCAAAAAAAGAATGTCAATACGAACTTTGAAAGAATTTTTAAGAAAGCCACTACAAAAATGACAGAATTAAATTTCGAAAAAAGCCCATACCTCCCAACTGTCCCGTTTTTCACTTTTTTTGGGACTGTCCCACCCGCGGGCAGTAGTGTCCCACAGTGGAGGAAGGGGGTAGTTGGGAGGCTCTTGTCACTTAGCAGAGCAGAGGTAAATAGACGCTGCTATTCACAGGAGACAGAGGGAGAGAGGGCATGCCAAAGGTCACAAAGCGCTGGGCATGCCCCCTCAGTGGTGACAATGGGAGGTGTGGCAAGCGGTCGCAGCATTGCCGTAAAGCCACACCCCTTGCCCCAAAGCCACGCCCCCTTTTTGGGTGGGCACTGCTTTGCCGCGCATAAAAGTCGCTCTTTCTATTACAGAAATGTTGGGAGGTATGAAAAGCCTAACATAGAAAGCACACATATACCACCACCCTTATGTGAGTGGTGCTGGCTGGGAGAGTACAGATGCTAGTGGCCATATTCAGCTTGGATCGCTACTGTGATACGCTAGCATTTTGCTGATTTCCATGGCACTGCACACGTGCAGGGCCCGTTCTATGCATGTGCGGCCCAAGAGATGTGATCACAGCAATGCAAACGCTTCTGCCTGATTAACAGGCAAAGGTGTTCGCAGGGAGGTCGGGAGAGCAAATTATGCTTTCAGGGACTTTTACCAATATATACTATAGAGAATAACAGAAGTTGTATAATTTACCATAGTTATTAAGTACAGGATCACAGCTAAGCAGAGTTCAAAGAAGTAAAATATTAATAATGTATTTTATTATGTGAGAATGGCAAAAATCCATAGATTGCTTCAAAAACATAGTGAGGTTGGGGTCGGGTGACCGGCGGTCGGGATCCTGGCAGTCAGCATACCGACGCCGGGATCCCAGCCGCCAGGATTGCGCCGGGGGGGGGAGCGCCACGAAGCCCCTTGCGGGCTCGCTGCACTCGCCAGATAACCCAGCAGGTGCACAGGTGTATTAATTACGCACAGAAACATTTTAATAGGTCCGCAGGTGGAGTTAATTATTTCACTTGTGATTCTGTGAGGAGTCCTGCAAAACATGCACTGTGTGGGGTAATGAGGACCAAGTTTGCAGACCTATGGCCTAGGGCATTTGGAATGTCTAGGGGCATAAGCAGCTTCTGCTGATTAAAATGATATGCAGCATGCCTATAATCTGGGTTCACTACGGCTGGCCGGCGGTCGGGCTCGTCTACATTACTAACTATAAACTTTTTTGAAATAAAATTATATTTGTAATTAAAATTATTCAGGGAATGAGTGCTGCTATAACAAGTTGATTTGCTTTTTCTCTCTCTTTAAATTTGTATATATAAATCAACAAGCAGCACCACCTTAACATAATTGTGCTGAAATATTTGTTTGATCAGCAGAATAGGTTAGATTATAAATAGTCCCTATAAAGTATTATTTATCTATAATCTGGTGCGGGAGTCTCTTTAACTTGAATCTCCTGCTACATGGCATATTGAGGCAAGCTGTATGAGGACACATTTGTATCCAAGCAGAGGTAGAGGTCACAGTGTTAGCAGCTGTGTGAGTGCTGTGTACAGGTGGGTTGGTTGTGCAATAGTATTCGGCATTTGTGTAAGTAAGGGGCATGATGTGTGTCTTGTGTATAAATGCACTAATAATGTGCAGCATATGTGTAAGGGGAACTATGTGTCATTATGTGTATAAGGACATTAATAATTTGCAGCATATGTGTAAGGTACATTATGTGTGTCATTAAGTGTATAAGAGTATTAATAATGCGTGCATATGTGTAAGGGACATTATGTGTATAAGGACATTAATAATGTGCGGCATATGTGTAAGGGACATTATGTGTATAAGGGCACTAATAATGTGTGATATATGTGTAAGTGACATTATGCATATATTAATAATGTTTGGCTTAATGTGTAAGGCACATTATGTTTATAAGGACATTAATAATGTGTGTCATGTGTAAGGGGCATTACTGTGTGGTATTATGTATATAAATGCATTACTAATGTGTGGCATTATGTGTATAAGGTGCTCTACTGTGTGGCGTACCGTATAGAAAGGGCACTACTGTGTGGTCTAATGTGAATAAAGAGCAATATGGTGTGATGTAATGTGAATAAGGAGCAATTCAGTGTGATGTTATGTGAATAAGGGGCACTACTATGAGGAGAAACGTTTATAAGGTAAAGTAGTACTACTGTGTGATGTAACGTGAATAAGAGACACTATCGCAGGATATAATGTGAATAAAGTTGCACTACTGTGTGGTGTAATTTGAATTGGGGGTACTATTGTGTGGCCAAGCCCCTTCCCAGCAAGAACATGCCCCTTTGTGGGCTGTGCACCGAATGTGCGCACTGTTCTATTTAAAATATAGGGGTAGGAGCACCAAAATGAGGGCTGCTATGGGTGAGTGGTGATGGTGCTGGGAAAGAGGTGCAGGGTCAGAGGCGGAACTAGCGGCGGTGCTAGGGGGCACCAGCCAAAATCTTGCCTAGGGCATCATATTGGTTAGGGCTGGCTCTGGCGTTCGCCAGAGGTTCTATTCCCACTCTTTAGGTGTCGTGGACAACCACGACTGGGAATAGCCCTGGGTCCCCTGCCGGCATTCTGGCAGTCAGGATCCCGGCGTCAGTATATGCTGACCGCCAGGATCCTGACTGCCGGTCACCTGACTACATCCCACATAGGGGTATATTTACCAAACAATGGATTTCCAAAACTCACAATTTTTGACGATATTATTATTATTATTATTATACTTTACATAGAGCTACAAGGGTTCCACTGCGCCCAACAAAGTATATAACAAATGAGCAAATAAAAAACCCCAGCAACTTCCAGAACAAGACAATGTAAGACAAATACATGGAATATAAACATTTTTGCATCAGTGGACATGACACTGAACTAAGCATCAGGGAGGCAGAAACTGAGGGTTAGGACCTAACCGTTAGGTGCTATTGTAGGGAGTATGGAGTAGAAGATAGTCTAATACCCCTTTCACACATGCAGCTATATCCCTGACATTTGCATGTGAATGCACATCAACATGGGATTTCTGCATGTGTGAAAGGAAACAACCTTGGACTAAGTCCTGGGTCCACAACCCTGCTCCCAACCAAGGTCATAAAGCTGAGACCTTGGAATTTGATGACTTGCTAGACCTAGCAAATTCCCGGGTCACATGTCTGAGAGCGGCATAAGTAATATCCCTTTCAAACATGCATCAAAATCCTGGGTTGATTAATGTAAACGTGGATCAACCCTGGAAGAGCACATGCATGCCATATTAAGAAAAAATAAAGGGACAATAAATAGTAATTGCAAAATAAAGCCTTGCATTTATTACTGCCAAATCTGGATGATTAAAACCAGGTAAAATGCAGGCTTGAATTTAGCAAGCTACCGAACCTGTGTAAATCATAGGTAGCCTGTATTAAAGGGATATTATGACTAAGCCAAAATAAAGTTAAACAAGATTGCCATACAAGGACTCTGTGGGTTTAATCACGATTTTAGCAATCTGTACCAACACTGGACTCGTCTAGACCCAGGTTTAGGTGGATAATCAGGAGAAATTGGTGAGCAGATTGATTACATAGAAACTTACTTTCTCACATTTACTTTTGCTGTGTGGTTTTAGAGGGATGCAGTTAATATACCGGCTGTCAGGATCCCGGCGTTCAGGATACCGACCCCGGAATCCCAACAGCCGGTGAAATACTGACGGTCGGGAATCCTGACCACCGCTGGGTATTCCCACTCGGTTGGTGGGTACACGCCACCAACCGATTCGGAATATAACCGGGTGTGGCGAAGAGACTTGCTCCCGGGATTTTGATAAACGTGATGTTGCAGACGGTATACTGACAGCCGGCATCCCGTCTGTCGGTATAACATACTGATTCCGTTTTGGATATGTTGTACTCACACAATTATCTCCCAGCTTCTCTCAGCTCTATCCAGCAGCAGCCCCCAGCTCTGTTCACACATCTTGCTTTGAATATCAGTCCAGACTTGCACACTGCCTGCTCCACAGCCCAGAGCCGTAACTAGACTACTTGGTGCACTTTATAGGGACAGAAGGCCCATGCCTCATGGGAAAGGAGACAAGATTGATTCCAGATAAAGCCCATGCAATGATGCCACTTTCCATATTTTATTTATATTTATTTATTACCAGTTATTTATATAGCGCACACATATTCCGCAGCACATTGCAGAAAATATTTTCCCATTCACATCAGTCTCTGCCCCAGTGGAACTTACAATCTATATTCCCTATTACATGTACACACACACACACACACACACACACACACACACACACACACACACGCTAGGGTTAATTTTGTTGGGAGCCAATTAACCTACCAGTATATTTTTGGATTGTGGGAGGAAACCGGAGTAGCCGGGGGAAACCCATGCAAGTACAGGGAGAATATACAGACTCCACACAGTTAGGGCCATGGTGGGAATTGAACCCATGACCTCAGTGCTGTGGGGCAGTAATGCTAACCATTACACCATCCGTACTGCCTCTTTATAGTTTTATATGTCTTTATACCACATTCATGCACTTAACTTGAGAGCTTGTCATTATTAAATTACAATACCCTTTGTTAAATAACACATTTCAATATCTTGCTATACCCTGGATTCAGACCTATAAAATGATGAATTCTAAAACACTCTACTTATTGAGCTATTTGATCCTGCATAAAAACTCTAGAACACTATATGAAGCTACTGGTACTCTGTAAATAAATAATCAGCATTGCAATTGAGCAGAGCTATGTATTGTGCAGCCACCCATCCAATCTCTTGCAGCTACACACTGCATAGATCTGCTCAGCCGCAGTGCTGATAATTTTTTTTACAAAGTACAAGATAATCTTCAAATAGTTAGAATTCTCTAGCTTAGAATTTTCTACCTTTCTATGCAAGGGCAGATAGCTCAATAAATAGATTGTCTGACTGCAATGCCACAGGCAATGGGTTTTTAATCCCGGGTATATCAGCATCTTGAAATGTAATAAAGGACAGTGTGACTGAATAACAAAGAAATCTCAAGTTGAGTTCATGAATGTTGTATAGGTATTAGCGACAAAAGGGGTCAGGGTAGGAGACAGAGGCAGTCAGAAGATGCTGAGCTTCAAAAAGGGAGGAAGCTTCAAGTGAAAGTAATTAAAACAGATAATTGATACGTTCTGCCAACAGTGCCCCCTATGCTGCAGCGCCATGTGCAGTGCCCCCTCCGAACACACCTACTTACAGCCTACAGTCACATGACCACTGCCACTGACTAACTTAAGAGAAACATATAAGCTGTATTATTAACAATGTAAAGATACATAGGAGAAACAGCACCACATGAACTATTACACAAATCAAGAAAAAAAAACCCTATGCAACCTTAAGTTTCTATGGGAATAACACGTGCAGCTGTTGTCTCTCAACAAGACATAAATGTCTGTCTTCCTTGAATTACACAGCTATTAACATAGCTACCACAAAATCTATTTTTCTTTCACGAAAAGGATAAAGAAATGGATACCAGGTGATCGTTTTACCGCCCACCTACCGTAAAGTGATGCAGGACCACAGTCCAACTCACTTTATTTCCACCTCAGGCAGGTTACTGCCTGAAGTGGGTAAAGGAGGCAAAACTTTTTTCTAGGTATATAAGCGAAAGGAGATAAAAGGAGGAATAATAAAACTAAAGACAGAGACTGGGATTCTTGTTGAGGTAGACAATGTAATAGCAGATCATCTTAATTATTATTTTTGCTCAGTATTTACTACTGAAAGAGAGGGGAAGGAGCCACAGTTAAGTTGCAGGGATATTCAGGAAAATGAAACAAGTACATTTACAGAGGAGAAGGTCGTAACAGAACTCTCAAAGCTGAAAGTGGACAAATCTATGGGGCCAGATGGGATACATCCAAGGATAATAAAAGAGCTTAAAGAGGTGCTTGTTGTAGCACAATTAACAGAATTATTCAACCAGTCATTAGCTACAAGAGTAATTCCAGAGGATTGGAAAAGAGCGAACGTAGTCCCACTGCACAAAAGTGGAAGCATGGAAGAGGAAAACATCTACGGACCAGTGAGCCTTACATCAGTAGTATGGAAATTGATGGATACACTCTTAAAAGAAAGAGTTGTACATTATGTGAAATCCAGCAGTTTACATGTACCCAAACAGCATGGATTCACTGGGGGGATATCATGTCAAACAAACCTTATTGACTTTTTTGACTGTTTGACTAAAGTGATGGATAAAGGTAGAGCCTGGATATAGCTTATCTAGACTTTAGTAAGGCTTTTGACACTGTTCCACATCGTAGACTGCTAAATAAACTCGAAAGCTTGGGATTGGATACTAAGATTGTTGAATGGATAAAATCTTGGTTGCAAGACAGAAAACAGACAGTTGTAGTAAATGGAGTGCATTCACAGGAGGGTAATGTTACCAGTGGAGTACCCCAGGAATCTGTACTTGGACCAGTGCTTTTTAATATCTGTATTGGTGACATTGCAAATGGCATTAAAGGGAAAGTATGTCTTTTTGCAGATGACACAAAGGTATGCAACAGGGTAGACCTATCAGTAGGTGTAAAACAATGATTGAGGATCTAGGTAGACTAGAGGAATGGTCTAGAGTGTAGCAATTACAGTTTAATGCCAAAAAATGCAAAATCATGCACTTAGGTCTCAAAAATCCAAAGGCTAAATATAGTATTAATGGCAATACACTGGAAACTACTGAGGAGGAAAGGGATCTAGGAGTGACTATTTCAGGTGACTTGAAGGCAGTTAAGCAATGTAACAAAGCAATGAGGAAGGCTAGTCAGATGATTGGCTGCATTGGGAGATGAATTAGCAGCAGAGAGAAAGATGTAATAATGCCACTGTATGGGTCATTGGTACGGCCTCATCTAGAATACTGTGTTCAATCAGGAGCCCATATCTTCAAAACGATATTAATACATTAGAGACTGTTCAAAGAAGGGCAACAAAAATGGTACATGGCCTACATCACAAAACATACCCAGAAAGACTAAAAAATCTCAATAGCTATAGTGTGGAGCACAGAAGGGAAAGTGGGGACATGATAGAAACTTTCAAATATATCAAGGGTTTAACAAAGTCCAGGAGGGAAACATGCTTCAAATGAAGAGAAGCAATAGTACACGAGGACATGCACTGAGACTGAAGGGAGGTAGGTTTAAGGGAAATTTTTGTTAAAATGACTTCACAGAAAGAGTAGTGGTCAAGTGGAATAGCCTCCCATGAGAGGTGGTAGAGGCTAAGACAGTAGAGCAATTTAAACACGCATGGGATAGACATAAGGATATCCTTACAAAGAAATAAGGATCAAATAAGATTTGAGATAAAAATATGGTAAGAAAAAGGGGCAGACTAGATGAGCCAGGTGGTTTTTATCTGCCGTCAAATTCTATATTTCTATATTTCTATGTTACACAGTACATGCAGGTTTTGTAGGTCAATTTTTACATGCAGTCTTTAAAACAGCAGCACAACATTCCAAGTTCTGGTAAACACAAAGAGTACAGATTCCAGATGGCTCCTAAAGTAATCCCAGACCCCCAACCTATCCCCTGGCCACTTGCTGGCATCAGGAGCCATGACCTACTGAACAAACATATATTTAAAGGTAGCAGACAAGTTGTAGTGATTAGCTCAGCTATGGCTTACAACAGACTCAGCTAAAATCCGGTCTGGATTCTAGCAGACCTATTGCTGCTGCTCCAATACTGCAAAATCCTGCCGTTCCACATTAACCTCATGTGGAATCATGCTGTCCCTGCCACAATATATATATCAGGGACGAGCTGAGGTAAATAGCTCAGGAGGCACTGGATAGTACCAGAGCCAGATTTATACACAATATATGTGCCCAAGGGTTCATATTTCAATGTTTTTGAGTATATTTCTAGTTTTGTTTACAATGAAAATGATGCCATGATGTCAGTGCTCTTTACTAACGTGTATATTGGATGTGGTTGTAAGCATCAATCCAAGATGCATCACTTTATCTCAACATGTCTGTTATACACTTTTTTAGATAAAGACAATCATTTAAGGAAAAAATTCTGCTTTAGTTTAGTAATGTGTGGTAGATTACCTTTTGCATTTAAGAAACACAAGATATGACAGTAAAGGAGTGAGTGCTACTTTAAATACATTCCCATCCGCTGTGACAAACAGAAGATTCTGCCAGAATTCCTGCACCACACAGGACTCTTCTGTGCTCAGCGAGGACCCGCTCCAATTGACTGTGACATAAGACCTCTGAATTATTTCTTAAGGGGTAAAGATCAAACCTATTAAGCTTCGGAAGCAGGATGTTGGAGAAAACAAGGATGCAGAACTAATTGTTAGGACCATCCATTTGATCTATAGGAAGCAAATCATTCCAAAAGAGCCGACAATACAACACAGTCAACATATAAATTATAGAGACTGAATTTAAAGCAGTGTTCAGTTTTATTGGAGTTGAGTGGAGGTTGGGGAACTCTTCATACTAAACAAAACCCCTTACTAAGTATGAACACAATGACAGACTAAACTTGTTTGTAGCATTATATTTAACATACATGTGAATTCTATCCCAGATTGTTAAGGCCTAGAACAACACTTTTTCTTATAATGTAAATGTCTTTTATCTTTCTCAGGGCAAGACCGTGGGTAATGCATCTGTCTCTTAAAAATAAAGTATGATAATGGTGTATTTGACATATACAAGTAGTAGACAAAAATATGAGAAAACTAATATAAAGTCACTTAATAGGATGTTAGGCTGGCACATGCAGCCACTAAGGCATGTATCAGGCAGTGGCGTGCGGGGAGGTCAGTGGCTGGTGAGGTACTATAGCCATAATATCTACTGAGTTCTGCCGATTACCACTGCCGTGCTGATGCATGCTACTGTACCTGACCCTATGCCCGCTACCGCTGCCACCCCTGATGCCCGCTACCCCCTGAAACTAATGGCCGCCAATTGCTTACAAAATTGCTGCCATCAACTGCCCAGTCCCCCTCGCCACTAATTTGCATCTCAGTGTGATACCGTCACCGCCAATGCCCGGAGCCTGCTAGCTCATCAAACTTGTTATGAGTAGGCAGCTAATATATTTTACATTTTTATAAAAAATAAACAATAAATATTAGTGTTTGGGATGGGGAAGGGAGTGGGAGGAGGACATGAATGCAATTTTGTTGTCCATGGCTTCCATTAACTTAATAGCGCCACTTCTGCGACGCTATTAAGTTAATGGGAGTCCTGGACAACAAAATAGCCAGCAGTGGGTGACAGGAAGAGCGCGACGCCAGGTAGAGGGTGACAGTAGTGGGTGACAGGGAGGGTGACGCCAGAGAGAGGGTGACAGCAGTGGGTGACGCAAGGGAGAGGGTGACAGGAAGAGCATGACAACAAGGAGAGGGTGACAGGAAGAGCGTGATGCCAGGGAGAGGGTGACAGTGGTGGATGACAGGGAGAGGGTGACAGCAGTGGGTGACAGGGAGAGGGTGATGCCAGGGAGAGGGTGACAGGAAGAGTGTGATACCAGGGAGAGAGTGACAGGAAGAGCATGATGCCAGGGAGAGGGTGAGAGTAGTAGGTGACAGGGAGAGGGTGATGCCAGAGAGAGGGCAACAGCAGTGAGTGACGCCATGGAGAGGGTGACGACAGAGAGAGGGTGACAGCAGTGGGTGACAGGGAGAGGAAGACGCCAGGGAGAGGGTAACAGCAGTAGCAGAGGGTGAGAATTTGACAGAGAGAAGGAAAGGGTGATAGGAACAGACAGTGAATGATGATTATATTGCATTTTACTTACCTGGTCCTGGGCCTAGAATTGCAGTGCGGCTCCCCCTTTGGTGTTAACTCCAGGGATTATGACGTCAGAGTTAGTGTAGGGACTCGCCAAAAGGGAAGACTGTGAAGTGTTTGCTGAACTTGAAAATTTATTGCAATATTTTGGAAACTAACATTCGCTGATTTTAGAGGATATACAGTTTGCACTGTGTAATTAGCTGAATGCTGAGTATGTATGATTGTTTTATTTAAATGGTGTGGTACCACATTTGGGTGAGTGCCATGTATTAAAAACAATTATATATATTTTTATATATATATATATATATATATATATATATATATATATATACAGACAGCACTCTTAGCTGGTCTCACAGTAAAGGCTTGTGACAATGGCCGGTGGGTCACCAGATATAGCCATCTCAGGGCCGGCTCTAGGCATGTTCGAATAGAGCGGCCGCGCAGGGCGCCACCCTTAATGGGCGCCGCGCGCTGGCGCCGCCATATTCGAAGCGAGCCGGCCCTGTGTGTGTGTGTGCAGCGCGTTGTCCCCGCCGTCCGTGTGTGCGGCGTGCGCTGCGCGGCGCCGGTGTCTAACGTCAGACGCCGGCGCCGCGCATAGCGCACACAAGTGGCCGCCCGCCCACCGGCACTCGGATCCTCACTCTCCCGCCCGCCAGCACTCACGCCAGCACTCCTCCTCCCTCTCTCAGACTCAGCGCCTCAGGTATTTGGTGGGGGGGTCAAACATTTATGGATCGCACTGTGGGGGCATTTATCTGGCACACTGGGGGCATATCTGGCTCTGTGGGGGCATTTCTGGCACTGTGGGGGGCATATCTGGCTCATTGGGGGCATATCTGGCTCACTGGGGGCATATCTGGCACACTGGGGGCATATCTGGCTCTGTGGGGGCATTTATCTGGCCCTGTGTGGGGGCATTTCTGGCAATGTGGGGGCATTTCTGGCACCGTGGGGGCATATCTGGCACACTGGGGGGATTATCTGGCACACTGGGGGGATTATCTGGCACACTGGGGGCATATCTGGCACACTGGGGGCATATCTGGCACACTGGGGGCATATCTGGCTCTGTGGGGGCATTTCTGGCACTGTGGGGGGCATATCTGGCTCATTGGGGGCATATCTGGCACACTGGGGGCATATCTGGCACACTGGGGGCATATCTGGCTCTACTGGGGGCATATCTGGCACACTGGGGGCATATCTGGCACACTGGGGGCATATCTGGCACACTGGGGGCATATCTGGCTCTGTGGGGGCATTTCTGGCACTGTGGGGGGCATATCTGGCTCATTGGGGCATATCTGGCACACTGGGGGCATATCTGGCACACTGGGGGCATATCTGGCTATGTGGGGGCATTTATCTGGCCCTGTGTGGGGGCATTTCTGGCAATGTGGGGGCATTTCTGGCACACGGGGGATTATCTGGCACACTGGGGGGATTATCTGGCACACTGGGGGCATATCTGGCACACTGGGGGCATATCTGGCACACTGGGGGCATATCTGGCACACTGGGGGCATATCTGGCTCTGTGGGGGCATTTATCTGGCCCTGTGTGGGGGCATTTCTGGCACCGTGGGGGCATATCTGGCACACTGGGGGGATTATCTGGCACACTGGGGGGATTATCTGGCACACTGGGGGCATATCTGGCACACTGGGGGCATATCTGGCACACTGGGGGCATATCTGGCACACTGGGGGCATATCTGGCTCTGTGGGGGCATTTATCTGGCCCTGTGTGGGGGCATTTCTGGCAATGTGGGGGCATTTCTGGCAATGTGGGGGCATTTCTGGCACGCTGGGGGGATTATCTGGCACACTGGGGGGATTATCTAGCACACTGGGGGGATTATCTGGCACACTGGGGGGATTATCTGGCACACTGGGGGCATTTCTGGCACACTGGGGGCATATCTGGCACACTGGGGGCATATCTGGCACACTGGGGGCATATCTGGCTCTGTGGGGGCATTTATCTGGCCCTGTGTGGGGGCATATCTGGCACACTGGGGACATATCTGGCACACTGGGGGCATATCTGGCACACTGGGGGCATATCTGGCACACTGGGGGCATATCTGGCACACTGGGGGCATATCTGGCTCTGTGGGGGCATTTATCTGGCCCTGTGTGGGGGCATTTATCTGGCACACTGGGGGCATATCTGGCACTGTGGGGGCATATCTGGCTCTGTGGGGGCATTTATCTGGCCCTGTGTGGGGGCATATCTGGCCCTGTGTGGGGGCATATCTGGCTCTGTGGGGGCATTTATCTGGCCCTGTGTGGGGGCATTTATCTGGCCCTGTGTGGGGGCATTTATCTGGCCCTGTGTGGGGGCATTTATCTGGCCCTGTGTGGGGGCATTTATCTGGCCCTGTGTGGGGGCATTTCTGGGACTGTGGGGGCATTTCTGGCATTTCTGGCACTGTGGGGGCATTTCTGGAACTGTGGGGGCATTTCTGGCACTGTGGGGGCACTTATGCATCTGGCAATGTGGGCATTTATGTATCTGGCACTGGGGGCATATCTAGCCCTGTGGGGGCATATCTGGCTCTGTGGGGGCATTTATCTGGCCCTGTGTGGGGGCATATCTGGCTCTGTGAAGGCATTTATCTGGCCCTGTGTGGGGGCATTTATCTGGCCCTGTGTGGGGGCATTTATCTGGCCCTGTGTGGGGGCATTTATCTGGCCCTGTGTGGGGGCATTTCTGGGACTGTGGGGGCATTTCTGGCAATGTGGGGGCATTTCTGGAACTGTTGGGGCATTTCTGGCACTGTGGGGGGCATATCTGGCACTGTGGGGGCACTTATGCATCTGGCAATGTGGGCATTTATGTATCTGGCACTGGGGGCATATCTAGCCCTGTGGGGGCATATCTGGCACTGTGGGGGCAATTTTATATATGGCACTGTGGGGACATATCTGGCACTGTGTGGGCATTTTTATATCTGGCACTGTGGGGGCACTTATGTATCTGGCACTGTGGGGGCACTTATGTATCTGGCACTGTGGGGGCATTTATGTATCTGGCACTGTGGGGGGCATATCTACACTGTGGAGGCATTTATGTATCTGGCACTTTGGGGGCATTTATGTATCTGAACTGTGGGTGCATATCTGGCACTGTGTGGCCATTTATGTAGCTGGCACTGCTGGGGGGCATGTCACGTGTAGCTGGCACTGCTGGGGGGCATGTCACGTGTAGCTGGCACTGCTGGGGGGCATGTCACGTGTAGCTGGCACTGCTGGGGGGCATGTCATGTAGTGTTCCCGCTAGGCGTCTGTGGCTAGGCAATGTGTCTCAGTGCTCTCCCTGGTGCAATGTGTCTCAGTGCTGTGCCTGACGCAAAGTGTATAGGAGGTTCTACCTGGTGCAGTGTGTATTAGCTGCACTACTGTGTGGTGTAATGCAAATTGCCACTATTATGTGGCCACGTACCTTCCTCACGAAGTAACTCCCCTTAATTTTTGCTGCCCGCCTTCGGCGCGCACTGTCCATTCTTTGGCATATAGGTATGGGAACAACGAGCAGTAAGTACATCATTTTGCCCTCCTAACTTAAAAAAGTGCCCTCCCTGTGATCAGCACCATGCCCTAAAAAGTGAACACTATCATGTGTAGCTGGCACTGCTGGGGGGCATGTCATGTGTAGCTGGCACTGCTGCGGGGCATGTCATGTGTAGCTGGCTAGCTGGCACTGCTGCTGGGCATGTCATGTGTAGCTGGCTAGCTGGCACTGCTGCGGGGCATGTCATGTGTAGCTGGCACTGCTGCGGGGCATGTCATGTCTATCTGGCACTGCACATTATGTGTATCTGGCACTATACTGGAGACATTGTGTGTAAGGAACACTACTGTGGCTATGTGTAAGGCGGCTAATTGTGTGAAAATGTGTTTATAGTTTGATGATATGAAGTTATGAGGCCACGCCCACTTTTCCAGAGGCCACACCCACTTTTCCGAGAGCGCGCGCCTGCGGCGCGCGCATGGGGGGGGGGGGGGGGGGGGGGGCGCTTTTACATTTTCTCGCTCAGGGTGCTAGTAGGCCTGGAGCCGGCCCTGAGCCATCTTCACTGTTGCTTGCTGCATCTCAGGCTGAGCCCTACCCGTTGGGAGCCGTCCTGTCCCCTGTTGCAGGTGTTAGCAGGGCACCTAGGACAGAGCCGATTAAACAGTGATAAAAGTGGAGAAGTGAGCCAGTGGAGAAGTTGCCCATGTCAACCAAACAGCATTGATGTAACATTTCTAATTTGCTTACTATAAAAGTATACAGAGCAGCTGATTGGTTGCCATGGGCAACTTCTCCACTGGCTCACTTCTCCACTTTTATCACTGTTTAGTACATGTCCCCCTAACTCTGCAACAGCAGCGAGTACACCAGAGAGCTCTGTTGGTAAAACAGTGGGCACACTTGAATCCTGCTGTGAACGACAAAGGTGCTGCTGTACATGCAGGTGCCCCTTTAGGGCTTGGAGCCCTGAGGCAGTCATCTCCACTGCCTCTGGGAGTTCCGCCCCTGGCATTACAGTATGCCCTATGGCATTGGGTCTACTACAGTAATATCTGGAACTATGCGGCAGGCATTCAGTACTATTCTTCCAGAAGAAAATGACTCACCCAACTCCATACTTGTCTACTCTCCCAAATTGCGTGTGGTTCTCCCATGATTCTTGGGTGGTTGGAAGTTTAATTTAACCAATTTGTATAAACAACTATTTTTGTCCTTTTTGAGCTGTTTGGGAGCGAACAGCCAATGCTCCCATAAATTATCAGATTATCATTCCAACCAGTCAACTAGTTGGCTGGTTGGAAATATACTCCTTAGGTGTGTGGACAGCCTTGTACAGTAGCTGTTTTATTATTATTCGTCATTACAGAATATTATGTATTGATTAGTTGCAAGACATATATTATTATTATTATTATTATTATTATTATTACTACCAGTAATTTATATAGCGCACACATATTCCGCAGCGCTTTACAGAAAATATTTGATCATTCACATCAGTCCCTGCCCCAGTGGAGCCGTCACTCTATATCAGAGCCGGCCTTAGGCATAGGCAAACTAGGCAAGTGCCTAGGGCATTTGGTATGCTTAGGGGCACAAGCAGCTTCTGATGATTAAAATGATATGCGGCATGCCTATATTCTGTGTGTGACTGCGGCTGTATCTGCATACGAAATGCTACATTGCATTGTATTCCTGGAATACAGCAGCTGCTTGTGCATCCTAGCCACATAGTAATGCAAAAAAGATGCATTTTCATAAACAAAAGGCGCCCGACGTTAGCAGAGCTGCCAGCTGACTCATGCCAGGCATCTCCTGCAGAACTAGTGGCGATGCTAGGGTGCACCAGCCAAAATCTTGCCTAGGGCATCATATTGGTTAGGGCCGGCTCTGCTCTATATTCCCTATCACATGTACACACAGACACATTCACACTATATATTCAGACTAAGTCCATGATACACAAACTTATAAAATAACAAATTCTAAAATTCAAACATGTAAAAATGGTAATAAATGGAATACTTTATATAACCACTGTGTGTGTGCGCACCCCTGTGGCTATTTTGTCCTCTTAAAATTATAATTATGTAATTTGTGCCTATCATAGGGCCTAATTCAGGTTGGATCCCAAATCACAGTCCTCATGATCCTGCGGCTGCTTCATTGTAACGGAGAAACTGCGGTTAGATCGCAAATCGAGATCCAAATGCAGATTCTCCGTTAGCCCCAACTACGCACTCGTAGGTCCCATCCAGCGCATGCGCGCACAGTTAATGATAATGGTTAGCATTAACTGCGAACGTCTCTGCCTGATGGAAAAGAACAAATATTTTTATCAGGACGACAAACCCACCTGTCATGTTTCCAGGGCAAAGCTGTACTGGTATACAAAAAAATTGGTAACAGCTCAGAGTCCAGAGCTTAACCCAATTGAGAACCTCTAGGAAGAAATGGAGCGACAGATGCGTTCTAGGTTGACTCGACCTTTCTCTGTGTCACAGTTGGTCACTGTACTTAAGGCAGAATGGCAAAACATACCACCTGCCGATATCCAGGAACTTGTGGACAGTTTGCCAAGAAGGGTGTCTGGTGAACCTACAAAGTACTGACGTTAATAAAATCTCATTGATCTATTTGCTGTCAGTATCCACTCACTTTTGTCAACATTGCGTATATATATATATATATATATATATATATATATATATTGGCAAATGTCACAAACCAGCGCGAGATCCAATTTTCAAGAAATCCTTGTTAACTCTACTCGATATAGGAAACAACAGGGTTAATTTACAAAACAGCGTGCTTGGTGGTGTTTCAACCTGGTGTCCAACTCAACAATAGGATTTTACCTCCAAACCACCAGATTTTATAAACAGTGGTTTGAATGGTACTTTTAAACTCACAGACGATGGCGAGTTTAAAATGGCCAAACACCATACCACCAGAAAGACGCACTGCAAACATGTTACAAAACCACAGCATCTATGTGGCCAATCAGGTGAGGATTCTAAATATACTGTTAATGAAGGAAATCAATATGTACTGACAAAGGATAAAAATAACATTAATAATTTAATAGTGGCAGTATTATTTTAATGAGTGCAAAAAAGAAAAATATTTATCATGATCAAGAACATGTCCTGTTAGTGGTATGTGAGGATTAGGGTTTGGAACCTCTGAAATAGATTGTTTTTCGAACCCTTATTTTATGTTTTTCAGTGATCAGGAAAAATTGGTATAATATTTGGAAAAATAGAAAACTATGGAAATGTGGAATTGTTCACAGTGGTTTATTATGTTTAATGGTTTGTTCCAGCAGCTGATACTATACATGGCAATAACAATACAAAACTATTATACAGGGGGAAAAAACGCTATACAGAACTAAAATAATACATAATACTGTAGCTGCAAAAAAATGTCTCTCTTTGGACAGCAAGAAAGGGAAAATGTCACTTGAGCATTATAAACTGTTAAGCACACAGCTTGATAGCTACTAAGAACTATACATTTTGCTGTAAAAATCCAAGCCATAATTAAGTGTTGGCATTATTTTAATACACAACTTCTCTGTAACACATAGTACAACTGTGTCAACAAAGCATAATAAAATATGTTAAAGCTTCTTCATTAGAATAAGTTTTCTATTTCAATTGCTACAGTACAAGTCTCTCCTCCCACTGGCAGACGGAGAAAACTGCAGTGAATTTAAGACTAGTTAAGTCCTCTAATCCCTTTTTCTAAAGCCAGATCAAGCAGCCTAAGTACCTCAAGCCTATACAGTAACATCTTATATCCTATATGCAATGGCAGGTAAAGAAGAATCATTTATATGCAAAGTTAAAGGCGTATGAAATAAGTCCACAAAAAGTTTTTGCTAATTTGCATAATGTTAATAGTAGCTTCAGTAAACACTAACACATGTGTATTCATTTAAAGTCATTTTAAATCTTTGGTGCATTCTGCTTACTACCAATATCTGTTTGGACCACCCTTCACACTAGTTCCATTGCAGGGCCTTTTTATTCACATGGGTGGTCATTCCGAGTTGATCGCTAGCTGCAAAAAATGGCACTTCTGCACATGCGTATGCGGCGCATGCGTGATGTTCAAGTACAGCGAACAATGTAGTTTCATACAAGGTCTAGCGATGCATTTCAGTAGCACTGGTTGCCCCAGAGTGATTGACAAGAAGTGGGCGTTTCTGGGTGTCAACTGACCATTTTTAGGGAGTGTTTGAAAAAACGCAGGCGTGCCAGGAAAACGCAGGCGTGGCTGGGCGAACGCAGGGCGTGTTTGTGACGTCAAAACAGGAACTGAACAGTCTGAAGTCATCGCAAGCGCTGAGTAGGTCTGGAGCTACTCTAAAACTGCACAAGAAAACTTTGTAGCCGCTCTGCGATCCTTTCGTTCGCACTTCTGCTAAGCTAAAATATACTCCCAGTGGGAGGCAGCATAGCGTTTGCACGGCTGCTAAAAACTGCTAGCGAGCGAACAACTCGGAATGACCCCCATAGTGCTGAAAACCCACCCGCCAACACTAATGACCTGAGGATTTAGATTTTATTTTGGGTAGACTGTTTTATTCTTCAGAGAAGAGAAGGGGTGGCCAAAGCCCAACACAGCTTCCGGACTAAGGGTTCCATGCAGTGATGTATTTCTAATTAGTACAGTTGGGACTACAGCCTAGGGCCAAGAGCTGAACGGATCCTACTAAGCTTCCCTATTCATCTCTAGTGCTGCAAGCATGAACTGACAGAACACATTTACCACCACACCTTCATATTCCTCCATATGAGGTATTCAAGCAGTGTCTAAACTACTGGGGGACATTACTACAAGGGGGCAAACTACAGGAGGGCATTACTACTGGGGGGCAAGCTACTGATGGGCATCTACTGGGGGGCATTACTACTGGGGGACATTACTACAGAAGGGCATTACTACTGGGGGACAGACTACTGAGGGGCAGTACTACTGGGGGACATTACTACAAGGGGGCAAACTACAGGAGGGCATTACTACTGAGGGGCATCTACTGGGGGGCATTTACTGGGGGACATTACTACTGGGGGGCATTACTACTGGGGGACATTACTATAGGAGGGTATTACTACTGGGGGGCAAACTACAGAGGGGCATCTACTGGGGGCATTACTACTGGGGGCATTACTACTGGGAGACATTACTACTGGGTGCAAACTACAGGGGGCAAACTACAGGAGGGCATTACTACTGGGGGCATAACTACAGTGGCATTACTACTGGGGGCGTAACTACAGGGGTAAAACTACTGGGGGCATTACTACTTGGAGGCATTACTACTGGGGGCTAAACTACAAGGGGGCATAACTACAGGGGCTAAACGACTGGGGGCATTACCATTAAGGGCATTACTACTGGGGGCACTACTAATGAGGGCATTGTAAAGGGGGCACTTCATAAGGGGCATCACTCCTGGGGTCATAAGGGGCACTGCTATTGCGAGCATTGCATAAGGGGCACCACTACTATGGGCTCTATATAAGGGGCGCTACCACTGTGGGCATTGTATAAGAGGCGCTACTGCTGTAGGCATTATGTGTATTATGGGGTGCTACTACTGTGGGCGTTATTACTATTGTGTAACACGCCCCTTTTTTGAGACCACGCCCCCTTTTACAGCGCGCCTACGGCGCGCGCAATACCTTTGTTGAATTGCCACCGTGGGAAGGGGGGTGAGTTCCACCACCTCTCTAGGACCACTTTAAGCACTGGTACTGCCCCTCAGTAGTCTGTCCCCCGGTGTCACGAACCTCGGGCAGCGGCGACCGCGCTTGTCCCTGCGGGTGGCCTGGTCTGCCCGGCGCCTCTCTTCCCCTGACGGTCTCCGGCTTCAGCGGCGGGTCGGCGCTGCTCTCCGGCGGCTTCCCGGAAGCAAGGACGCCGCCATCACAAGCGAGGGCAAGGAGGCGGAGCAGGTCTGACGTCACCTGCCTGCTCCGCCAATCAGGCTAGGGCGGGGAATTTAAAATCAGATACCAGGCAGAGATCCGGTGCCTGAGTATCTTCGTTTCTCCTGCGGAAGCTGTGATTCCAGAGCTCCCTCGTCCCTGCAAGCATCCTGTGCTTCCAAGCATCCTGTGCCTCCAAGCATCCTGTGCCTCCAAGCATCCTGTGCCTCCAGGCATCCTGAGCCTCCAGGCATCCTGAGCCTCCAAGCACCTCCGTGCCTCCAATTATCTCCGTGCCTCCAATTATCTCCGTGCCTCCAATTATCTCTGTGCCTCCAATTATCTCCGTGCCTCCAAGCACCTCTGTGCCTCCAAGCACCTCCGTGCCTCCAAGCACCTCCGTGCCTCCAAGCACCTCCGTGCCTCCAGTTACCTCCAAGCACCTCGTGCCTCCAAGCGCCTCATCCCTCCAAACACCTCGGTGTCTCCAAACACCTCCGTGCCTCCAAGCACCTCCGTGCCTCCAAGCACCTCCGTGCCTCCAAGCACCTCCGTGCCTCCAGTTACCTCCAAGCACCTCGTGCCTCCAAGCACCTCATCCCTCCAAACACCTCGGTGTCTCCAAACACCTCCGTGCCTCTAAGCACCTCCGTGCCTCCAAGCACCTCCGTGCCTCCAAGCACCTCCGTGCCTCCAGTTACCTCCATGTCTCCAAGCACCTCGTGCCTCCAAGCACCTCATCCCTCCAAACACCTCGGTGTCTCCAAACACCTCCGTGCCCCCAAGCACCTCCGTGCCTCCAAGGGCCTCCCTGCACTCCCTGTACTCCCAGCACCTCAGTGCCTCCAATACCACAGTGTCTCCAATATCTCAGTACCCCAGCCTTCAGTATTTCTACAAGTCTTGTCTTACAGGAGACCTTCAAGAATTCCTCTGGGCCTCCCGCCTGCCGTCTTAGTCCTGCATGAGGAAGACCTACATCCGGCCATCTCTACTACGACCCAGTGGCGGTTCCTCTTCCCGGTCATCGGAAGAAGCCCCGAGTCCACAACACTCCCAAACCAGGTCATTGACAGTATACTCAGGCCACATGGACTCGGGGAATCGGAACACGGACTCGAGTGCCATTCAGAACCTGGCTTCTCGAGTGCAAAGTCAGGAAGCAGCGCAAGGCCAGGTGATGCAGTACCTCCAGCAGTTGTCCGGGCGTCTGGATCAGATTCAGGCGTCTCTGGCCTCAGTAATTCCGGCACCTGTTCCAGTAGTCGCACCAGTTGCCGTTGCCAGCAATGTTCAACCATCGGCCGGTGTCACTCCACGCCTTCAGTTGCCTACTCCGTCCCGCTATAATGGGAATCCCAAAAATTGTCGTGGTTTCTTGAACCAATGCGAGGTACATTTCGAGCTACTTGCACACAACTTTCCTACAGACCGGTCCAAGGTAGCATATATTATTTCTCTGTTGGAAGGTTCTGCTTTGGATTGGGTGTCTCCATTATGGGAACGATCTGATCCCATGGTTTCCAACTACACCAACTTCATCTCGTCCTTTCGAAGGATTTTCGACGAGCCCGGCAGAATGACCACTGCTTCTTCCGATTTGCTCCGTGTTCGGCAGGGCGCCCGTTCCGTGGGCCAGTACGTGGTTCATTTCCAGACCATTGCTTCCGAACTACGCTGGAATAATGACGCCCTGAGAGCTGCCTTCTGGAACGGTCTTTCCGACCGGCTGAAAGATGAGCTGGTTACTAGAGATCTGCCGGATCCATTAGAAGATTTGATTTCCCTTTGCGTCAAGGTGGATCTTCGGATGCAGGAGTGTGGAAGAGAACGTAGCCGTTCGGATCGTTCCAGGTTCCGGAATCCTACTCCTAGGCCGGTGGCCTCACCCAGCTCAGATGAGCCCATGCAAATTAACCGTTCCCGACTGTCTCCGGAAGAACGACAGCGTCGTCGTGAGGGTAAACTCTGCCTTTACTGTGGAGCCGCAGATCATTTTCTTAAATCTTGTAAAGCCCGTCCGGGAAACGGGCAGGCCTAGCTTGTTCCGGAGGAGTCAAGCTGGGAGTTACGACAAAAGCTTCTCCAACTTCGGACTGCTTGCTTCCAGTAACTCTAGTCTCCAATTCAGTCTCCAGGTCTTGTGAAGCCCTATTGGATTCCGGAGCTGCAGGGAACTTTGTTTCTTCTTTCTGTGCCCAAAGTTTGGGTTTAAAGTTACGGCCTATTGAGCGGCCAATTTCACTGACGGCTATCAACGGGACTAGAATTTCCAAAGGTCTTATAATGTGGCGCACGGGGCCAGTTAAGCTGCAGGTCGGGGCTCTACATCAGGAAGATTTGGAACTCTTGGTAATCCCAGAAATGCCTCATGATCTGGTTCTTGGAATGCCTTGGCTGAAAAGTCATAATCCCCACATCGACTGGAAGTCGTCACAAATTCTGTCCTGGAGTCCCTTTTGTCACACTAATTGTCTTACTCCTGTTTGTCCGCTCCGTGTTACCTCCAAAACGGATGAAGAGCACATTCCGGAGGCATATCAAGGGTACAAGGACGTATTTTCGGAACAAGCTGCTGACCTGTTACCACCTCACAGGCCTTGGGACTGCCCTATTGACCTTGTCCCAGGGAAGACGCCACCTCGTGGTCGCACATATCCTCTGTCTCTTCCCGAGACTCAAGCCATGTCGGAGTATATTAAGTCCAATATGCTCAAGGGATTCATTCGCCCCTCTTCCTCCCCTGCCGGTGCAGGCTTCTTTTTCGTGAAGAAAAAGGACGGGGGGTTGAGACCATGCATCGACTACCGCGGCCTAAACGACATTACTATTAAGAATAAATACCCCTTGCCACTAATCACAGAGTTATTTGATAGGGTTCGTGGTGCCCGCATTTTTTCAAAACTCGACTTGAGAGGAGCTTACAATCTTATACGCATCCGAGAGGGGGATGAATGGAAGACTGCCTTTAATACCCGAGATGGGCATTACGAATACTTGGTGATGCCGTTTGGTCTTAGTAATGCTCCCGCGGTTTTCCAGGGGTTCGTCAACGAAATCTTTCGTGATATGCTGTATCAGAGCGTTGTGGTATATCTGGACGACATACTGATTTTTTCCAAGAATCTTGTCGAACACAGGACTCAAGTCAAAGAGGTGCTACACCGTTTACGAGAGAATCATCTCTACGCCAAGCTTTCCAAATGTACCTTTGAAGTAACATCTATTCCGTTCCTCGGTTATGTCATCTCGGGGACGGAGCTTCGCATGGATCCGGAAAAGTTGTCGGCCATTCGTGACTGGACTCAGCCTCTTTCCCTGAAAGCAATACAAAGGTTCCTGGGCTTTGCGAACTACTACAGGAAATTCATTAAGGGTTTCTCCACCATTGTTGCGCCCATTACTGCCCTGACGAGGAAGGGTTCTAATCCTAGTTTGTGGCCTCCGGAAGCCATTGTAGCTTTTTCTCGCTTAAAGTTAGCTTTCATGACGGCTCCAGTTCTCCAACAACCAAATTTCGAGGAACCCTTCTTCTTAGAAGTTGATGCATCTTCAGTCGGGGTTGGGGCTGTTCTCTCCCAGTATTCCTCTGATAAAAAATTACATCCGTGTGGCTTCCATTCTCGTAAATTCTCTCCAGCCGAACGAAATTACACTATTGGAGACCAGGAACTCTTGGCAATCAAATCTGCCTTGGAAGAATGGAGATATCTTCTAGAAGGGGCTAAACATGTGTTTACCATCTACACGGATCACAAGAATTTGCTGTACATCAAATCCGCACAATGCTTGAATCCTCGCCAGGCGAGATGGGCACTTTTCTTTTCCCGATTCTCGTTCATTATCAAGTACCGGGCCGGGACTCTCAATATTAAAGCAGATGCGCTTTCTCGTTCACAAGTTCCCACAGACGAGGATGAACCTCCGGAGCGGGGTTTAATTCTGAATCCAGTTTCTGTCTCTGCTGCTTTAACTACTCCAGCTCCTCCTCCTGGAAGAATGTCCGTGCCAGCTAGATTCCGCCCAGGAATACTACTGTGGGCCCATAACTCCAAGTTTTCCGGTCATCCCGGCGCTCAGAAGATGTACAAGTTTCTGCAAAGGTCTTACTGGTGGAACACCATGAGGAAGGATGTACAAGATTGCGTTAATTCGTGTCCCCAATGTACACAACATAAATCTCCTCGTCTGCCTCCTGCAGGGTTACTTCGTCCTCTGCCTATCCCTGTGAGACCCTGGACTCACATTTCCATGGACTTCATCACTGACTTGCCCTGTTCCAAGGGTTGCAACACCGTTTGGGTTATCGTTGACCGTTTTTCGAAGATGGCACACTTTGTGCCCTTGACTGGTCTCCCGACAGCACCGAAACTGGCTCTATTGTTTATCCGAGAACATTTTCGTTTGCATGGGTTGCCACAAGAGATTGTTTCTGACCGTGGAGTACAGTTCACCGCCAGGTTTTGGAAAGCCCTTTGTTCAACTCTACACATTAAACTTAAGTTTTCGTCTGCTTATCATCCCCAAACTAATGGGCAAACGGAACGAGTCAATCAAGATCTAGAGACTTTTCTTCGTTTGTATCTCTCTCCTTCACAGGACAACTGGGTGGAGTTGTTGCCTTGGGCGGAGTTTGCCCATAACCATTTGTTTCATTCTTCCACTGGGGAATCACCATTTTTCGTCAACTACGGGTTCCATCCCCGTGTTCCGGAATTTCCAAGCCTTCCGATAATAGAGGTTCCTGCTGTAGTGTCCACTCTACGACACTTTGGACAAATTTGGAGAAAGGTTCATGCTAATCTTAAGCAGGTTTCTGTTCGGTACAAGTTCTTCGCAGATAAGAAACGGCAAGCCGCACCTCAATATAAAGTTGGGGACAGGGTATGGCTGTCCACACGGAATCTCCGGTTGAAGGTGCCCACCATGAAATTCGCTCCAAGGTTCATCGGTCCTTACGCTGTGCTACAAGTCTTAAATCCTGTGGTCTGTAAACTGGGTTTGCCTGCCCATCTTCGAATACCTAACGCCTTTCATGTTTCTCTACTCCGTCCCCTCATTCTGAATCGGTTCCACTCAGCACTCCCTAGGCCAACGTCCGTAGCGGCAGAAGCTGGAGCGGAGTTTGAAATCAAAACTATTCTTGACTCTCGTTATCTTCATAAAAAATTACAGTACTTGGTGGACTGGAAGGGTTATGGTCCTGAGGAGAGAAGTTGGATTGGGGCTACTGAAGTAACGGCTCCTCGTCTGATTCGGATCTTCCACTCCAGACATCCGACTAAGCCCGGGAAGTGTCCAGGGGCCACTCCTGGAGGAGGGGGTACTGTCACGAACCTCGGGCAGCGGCGACCGCGCTTGTCCCTGCGGGTGGCCTGGTCTGCCCGGCGCCTCTCTTCCCCTGACGGTCTCCGGCTTCAGCGGCGGGTCGGCGCTGCTCTCCGGCGGCTTCCCGGAAGCAAGGACGCCGCCATCACAAGCGAGGGCAAGGAGGCGGAGCAGGTCTGACGTCACCTGCCTGCTCCGCCAATCAGGCTAGGGCGGGGAATTTAAAATCAGATACCAGGCAGAGATCCGGTGCCTGAGTATCTTCGTTTCTCCTGCGGAAGCTGTGATTCCAGAGCTCCCTCGTCCCTGCAAGCATCCTGTGCTTCCAAGCATCCTGTGCCTCCAAGCATCCTGTGCCTCCAAGCATCCTGTGCCTCCAAGCATCCTGAGCCTCCAGGCATCCTGAGCCTCCAAGCACCTCCGTGCCTCCAATTATCTCCGTGCCTCCAATTATCTCCGTGCCTCCAATTATCTCCGTGCCTCCAAGCACCTCCGTGCCTCCAAGCACCTCCGTGCCTCCAAGCACCTCCGTGCCTCCAGTTACCTCCAAGCACCTCGTGCCTCCAAGCGCCTCATCCCTCCAAACACCTCGGTGTCTCCAAACACCTCCGTGCCTCCAAGCACCTCCGTGCCTCCAAGCACCTCCGTGCCTCCAGTTACCTCCAAGCACCTCGTGCCTCCAAGCACCTCATCCCTCCAAACACCTCGGTGTCTCCAAACACCTCCGTGCCTCTAAGCACCTCCGTGCCTCCAAGCACCTCCGTGCCTCCAAGCACCTCCGTGCCTCCAGTTACCTCCGTGTCTCCAAGCACCTCGTGCCTCCAAGCACCTCATCCCTCCAAACACCTCGGTGTCTCCAAACACCTCCGTGCCCCCAAGCACCTCCGTGCCTCCAAGCACCTCCGTGCCTCCAAGGGCCTCCCTGCACTCCCTGTACTCCCAGCACCTCAGTGCCTCCAATACCACAGTGTCTCCAATATCTCAGTACCCCAGCCTTCAGTATTTCTACAAGTCTTGTCTTACAGGAGACCTTCAAGAATTCCTCTGGGCCTCCCGCCTGCCGTCTTAGTCCTGCATGAGGAAGACCTACATCCGGCCATCTCTACTACGACCCAGTGGCGGTTCCTCTTCCCGGTCATCGGAAGAAGCCCCGAGTCCACAACACTCCCAAACCAGGTCAGTGACACCCGGTAGTAATGCCCTTCTGTAGTTTGCCCCCTTGTAGTTTGCCCCCAGTAGTAATGTCCCCCAGTAAATGCCCCCCAGTAGTAATGACCCCAGTAGATGCCCCTCAGTAGTTTGCCCCCCCAGTAATAATGCCCCCGTAGTAATGACCTCTCAGTAGTTTGCCCCCCAGCTGCTACACAAATAAAAAAAATAAAAAAACACAGCACACACCATACTTACCAAGCCCCGCTCCGTGTCCGGCCGCTGCAGTCCTCTCGTCGCCCGCTCCTCTGCACTATGAGAGAGACGTCATGACGTCTCTCCCATAGCGCGCACTGACTGAGCCGGAAGGCGGAGCTCAGTACTGAGCTCCTGCCTCCGGCTGCCGCTGTGCGGGTAGACGGGCGCCCGCTGGTAACACACTCACAGCGGGCGCCCGTCATCTCCCTGCAGCGACGGGGGACACATCGCCGGGTTAGGTGAGCCAGAGGAGGCGGAACTGCGTTCCGTCTCCAAGTGGAACTGACGAAACGCAGTTCCGACCCGTTCCGGCTCACTTTAACCCCTGGTCTAAATTAAGCAGTTAGGAGGAGATCATAAAAATAGAGCGCATAAACAGAAGGACGTGAAAAGAAGAACAACTGCTAGTCTTCTACCATGGCCATTTTAATCTGGCAATTATCCAGAGGTGTTTGAGAAATGTAGTCTGCCTAACCAATGCTTACCCCTACATTAACAATTAATAGTCATAGCCCACAATGGAATCAGCCAGCTGGTCATGTTCATAATAGGAAGCATTCCATTGGCCAGCTGCCATTACGAGGGCAGGAGAGGAACAGTAGAATTTCCCAGGTAAATACTACCAGATGAGGTACGATGGGAGTGAGTAGGAAAAAGTGGTGGTGAGCAGCTTTATGCACAGATCGGTAAAGCATATATAAAAGCAAATGCAGCTCTCACTGTCCCTTTTGCAAGGGGAGGCAACATATCACCTACAGTAGTTAGGCATATTTTCTGCATGTACCTCCATTTAGCACATTTAGGGAATGCTGGAAGAGAGGGATTTGGAAAGGATAAGAGGTGAGTATAGAGACAGCTATGGAAGAGGTGACAGTTGGACTACAGGAGAAAGGTGTGAAAGTGTTAAAGTTTCAGTATCTAACAAATGGACTTCAACTTAGGCAAGGGGTAGTGTGTTTTCTAAAGAGGAGAGAGAGAGCGAGAGAGAGATGAAAAAATTGAAGTACATATTGTTGACTGTCTTCTATCTTCACAGATGGAGATGTCTCCTGCAGCAGTTTAGACAGAAGTTCCTGTAGTGCTTTACCTAATGAAGGGAATTAATCAAGCTTGTTGGGAGAGAGATGTAGTCATTTGGTCAACAATAACAATGTTGACATTCATAATGACGAAACCAGAATGTTGACAGTTATGATGAGAATATTGTTGGCATTCTCAGAATGTCGAAAGGTAAAATGTTGACATTAGGGTCAGGCTGCGGGGAAAGGATAATCCGTTATAAGGTACATTGTGTATTATTTGTTCCTTATCAGTTGTTGACAAACAATTTGGAAGCTGCTCAATCATACCTGGAGATAATTATATATCAGGTGCTGGAAGGGGGAGGGGTCACAGACAAACAAACAAAGAGAAAGGGGGGTGCAAATCCCCACCCCCAAATTCCCTTCCGCACACTGAAAATTACCTGTAACCATCCCTGAATCTATCTGGTAATAAAATTCAGAGAATTCGTCACAAATGTTTGCAAACACATGTTTAGCTGCTGGCCACTTCACGGCTTCTCTGATACAGCATTCCTAACTACTTGATAGCAGTGCCCACATTGGGCCATGTAATTTGTCACAGTACGCCTCATAATAAAGGCTAATACTAAAACAGTTCCAGACTGAGAGCTAACTTACCAGGGAGCCACCCCCAGGATCTCCCATTGGCACTACAAGGAACAGCATGCCTTCCAAATGCTGCTCCCATTCAATGCCTCATGCACACAAGCAGACAAACAATTTGGAAGCTGCTCAATCATACCTGGAGATAATTATATATCAGGTGCTGGAAGGGGGAGGGGTCACAGACAAACAAACAAAGAGGAAGGGGGGTGCAAATCCCCACCCCCAAATTCCCTTCCGCACACTGAAAATTACCTGTAACCATCCCTGAATCTATCTGGTAATAAAATTCAGAGAATTCGTCACAAATGTTTGCAAACACATGTTTAGCTGCTGGCCACTTCACGGCTTCTCTGATACAGCAGTCCTAACTACTTGATAGCAGTGCCCACATTGGGCCATGCAATTTGTCACAGTACGCCTCATAATAAAGGCTATTACTAAAACAGTTCCAGACTGAGAGCTAACTTACCAGGGAGCCACCCCCAGGATCTCCCATTGGCACTACAAGGAACAGCATGCCTTCCAAATGCTGCTCCCATTCAATGCCTCATGCACACAAGCAGACAAACAATTTGGAAGCTGCTCAATCATACCTGGAGATAATTATATATCAGGTGCTGGAAGGGGGAGGGGTCACAGACAAACAAACAAAGAGGAAGGGGGTGCAAATCCCTGGTAAGTTAGCTCTCAGTCTGGAACTGTTTTAGTAATAGCCTTTATTATGAGGCGTACTGTGACAAATTACATGGCCCAATGTGGGCACTGCTATCAAGTAGTTAGGACTGCTGTATCAGAGAAGCCGTGAAGTGGCCAGCAGCTAAACATGTGTTTGCAAACATTTGTGACGAATTCTCTGAATTTTATTACCAGATAGATTCAGGGATGGTTACAGGTAATTTTCAGTGTGCGGAAGGGAATTTGGGGGTGGGGATTTGCACCCCCCTTCCTCTTTGTTTGTTTGTCTGTGACCCCTCCCCCTTCCAGCACCTGATATATAATTATCTCCAGGTATGATTGAGCAGCTTCCAAATTGTTTGTCTGCTTGTGTGCATGAGGCATTGAATGGGAGCAGCATTTGGAAGGCATGCTGTTCCTTGTAGTGCCAATGGGAGATCCTGGGGGTGGCTCCCTGGTAAGTTAGCTCTCAGTCTGGAACTGTTTTAGTAATAGCCTTTATTATGAGGCGTACTGTGACAAATTACATGGCCCAATGTGGGCACTGCTATCAAGTAGTTAGGACTGCTGTATCAGAGAAGCCGTGAAGTGGCCAGCAGCTAAACATGTGTTTGCAAACATTTGTGACGAATTCTCTGAATTTTATTACCAGATAGATTCAGGGATGGTTACAGGTAATTTTCACTGTGCGGAAGGGAATTTGGGGGTGGGGATTTGCACCCCCCTTCCTCTTTGTTTGTTTGTGTGACCCCTCCCCCTTCCAGCACCTGATATATAATTATCTCCAGGTATGATTGAGCAGCTTCCAAATTGTTTGTCTGCTTGTGTGCATGAGGCATTGAATGGGAGCAGCATTTGGAAGGCATGCTGTTCCTTGTAGTGCCAATGGGAGATCCTGGGGGTGGCTCCCTGGTAAGTTAGCTCTCAGTCTGGAACTGTTTTAGTAATAGCCTTTATTATGAGGCGTACTGTGACAAATTACATGGCCCAATGTGGGCACTGCTATCAAGTAGTTAGGACTGCTGTATCAGAGAAGCCGTGAAGTGGCCAGCAGCTAAACATGTGTTTGCAAACATTTGTGACGAATTCTCTGAATTTTATTACCAGATAGATTCAGGGATGGTTACAGGTAATTTTCAGTGTGCGGAAGGGAATTTGGGGGTGGGGATTTGCACCCCCCTTCCTCTTCGTTTGTTTGTCTGTGACCCCTCCCCCTTCCAGCACCTGATATATAATTATCTCCAGGTATGATTGAGCAGCTTCCAAATTGTTTGTCTGCTTGTGTGCATAGGCATTGAGTGGGAGCAGCATTTGGAAGGCATGCTGTTCCTTGTAGTGCCAATGGGAGATCCTGGGGGTGGCTCCCTGGTAAGTTAGCTCTCAGTCTGGAACTGTTTTAGTAATAGCCTTTATTATGAGGCGTACTGTGACAAATTACATGGCCCAATGTGGGCACTGCTATCAAGTAGTTAGGACTGCTGTATCAGAGAAGCCGTGAAGTGGCCAGCAGCTAAACATGTGTTTGCAAACATTTGTGACGAATTCTCTGAATTTTATTACCAGATAGATTCAGGGATGGTTACAGGTAATTTTCAGTGTGCGGAAGGGAATTTGGGGGTGGGGATTTGCACCCCCCTTCCTCTTTGTTTGTTTGTCTGTGACCCCTCCCCCTTCCAGCACCTGATATATAATTATCTCCAGGTATGATTGAGCAGCTTCCAAATTGTTTGTCTGCTTGTGTGCATAGGCATTGAGTGGGAGCAACATTTGGAAGGCATGCTGTTCCTTGTAGTGCCAATGGGAGATCCTGGGGGTGGCTCCCTGGTAAGTTAGCTCTCAGTCTGGAACTGTTTTAGTAATAGCCTTTATTATGAGGCGTACTGTGACAAATTACATGGCCCAATGTGGGCACTGCTATCAAGTAGTTAGGACTGCTGTATCAGAGAAGCCGTGAAGTGGCCAGCAGCTAAACATGTGTTTGCAAACATTTGTGACGAATTCTCTGAATTTTATTACCAGATAGATTCAGGGATGGTTACAGGTAATTTTCAGTGTGCGGAAGGGAATTTGGGGGTGGGGATTTGCACCCCCCTTCCTCTTTGTTTGTTTGTCTGTGACCCCTCCCCCTTCCAGCACCTGATATATAATTATCTCCAGGTATGATTGAGCAGCTTCCAAATTGTTTGTCTGCTTGTGTGCATGAGGCATTGAATGGGAGCAGCATTTGGAAGGCATGCTGTTCCTTGTAGTGCCAATGGGAGATCCTGGGGGTGGCTCCCTGGTAAGTTAGCTCTCAGTCTGAAACTGTTTTAGTAATAGCCTTTATTATGAGGCGTACTGTGACAAATTACATGGCCCAATGTGGGCACTGCTATCAAGTAGTTAGGACTGCTGTATCAGAGAAGCCGTGAAGTGGCCAGCAGCTAAACATGTGTTTGCAAACATTTGTGACGAATTCTCTGAATTTTATTACCAGATAGATTCAGGGATGGTTACAGGTAATTTTCAGTGTGCGGAAGGGAATTTGGGGGTGGGGATTTACACCCCCCTTCCTCTTTGTTTGTTTGTCTGTGACCCCTCCCCCTTCCAGCACCTGATATATAATTATCTCCAGGTATGATTGAGCAGCTTCCAAATTGTTTGTCTGCTTGTGTGCATGAGGCATTGAATGGGAGCAGCATTTGGAAGGCATGCTGTTCCTTGTAGTGCCAATGGGAGATCCTGGGGGTGGCTCCCTGGTAAGTTAGCTCTCAGTCTGGAACTGTTTTAGTAATAGCCTTTATTATGAGGCGTACTGTGACAAATTACATGGCCCAATGTGGGCACTGCTATCAAGTAGTTAGGACTGCTGTATCAGAGAAACCGTGAAGTGGCCAGCAGCTAAACATGTGTTTGCAAACATTTGTGACGAATTCTCTGAATTTTATTACCAGATAGATTCAGGGATGGTTACAGGTAATTTTCAGTGTGCGGAAGGGAATTTGGGGGTGGGGATTTGCACCCCCCTTCCTCTTTATTTGTTTCCTTATCAGTTGTTCCCAAACTTTTTGGGCTACTGTCACCTTGGCTCTATCAATTTATTATCTGCACCCTGACACAACTGAGGAAGAGAATAACAAATATGTAGCTAGACACTTAGAGGACCTGTGCCAAAAAGGGAATTGGAGCCTCCCCATATTTAAAATGGGGACAGTGCGCACTAAAGGTGTGCGTCAAAAAATGTAGAGGTGTGGCATCACTGGGAAGGGGCGTGGCCACAGGACAGTATCAATTTACATTGCACCGCACAGTAGTGTCATTATTCCTATTACACAACACAGTAGTGTCAGTTATTCCTATTCCACCACACAGTAAATGTCCGTTATTCCCTTTTCCACCACAAAGTGTTGTCCGTTGTTCCCATTCCACCACACAGTAGTGTCCGTTATTCACATTCCACGCACACATTCATGTCCATTATTCCCATTACACCGCACAGTAGTATCTGTTATTCCCATTACACCGCACAGAAGTGTCTGTTAGTCACATTCCATCACACAGTTGTGTCCTTTATTCCCATTACACCGCACAGTATTGTCCGTTATTCCCATTACACCACATAGTAGTGTCCATTTATTCCCATTACACCACACAGTGGTGTCCAATATTCCCATTACACCAAATAGTATTGTCCATTTATTCTCATTATACCGCACAGTAGTGTCTATTAGTCACTGGAGGAAGGGCAAAGCACACAGGGGCAGACTCAGGGGTCGTAGCCAGAACTTTGCGGGGCCCCATAGCAACATTTTGAAGGGGCCCCTGTCCCAGTGCATCTACAGAGACACCTCTCCACAGCAGTTATTCATTTTTTGCCCCATAATAGTGACCTACCTGTAGTTCATTTTGTGAACCATAGTAGTGCCTTAGTTAATGTTATGCCGCTTAGTAGTGCCCTAGTTTCTTTTCTGAACCATAATAGTGCCCAAGTTCACATTATGTCCAATTGTAGGGCAGCCAGTACACATTAACACAGTACCCCTTATTCACATTATGACATGCAGGGCCTCTAGCTCATATTATGTCACATTACAGTGCCCCCTGTTCATATTATGCCACACTATAGTGCCTCCACTTCATACTGTGCCACATGACAGTGTCCAAGTTCAAATTATGTCACATTATAATGCCCTCCAAATCATTTTATATCACGTTACAATGAGCAGGTCTAAGGGTATAATATGCCAGAAGGCAAAACCTTATAAGGGCCCCTAAGTACCACCTAATGGTGAAAAACATATACAACATATATAACTGTGACAGGGAAGGTGGCGCCACTTAGCTCTGGACCCCATAGCAGCGGCACTCCCTGCACCTATGGTAGCTACGCCCTTGGGCAGACTCACACACTGTCCAGTGCTGCCCGCTGTAATGTATATTAGCAGTGGTGCACTGTTACTATTATACATTACAGCGGACAGAGCTACAAGTGGCGGCGGCGCATAAACAGGCGGCCTATCAGGATGGATGTGGATGGTGCCCCCACAGGGCAAATGCGCTATGTGCTAAGCACCGTCTGCACCACCCTAGTTACAGTCCTTATAATAACACACAATAATAACAACAAATTATTTACTATTATTCAAAATCAAACCCTTAGGTAAGTGGGTGTGGGATTATCTAAAGGAAGCAGATAGGATTTTGTCTATAAACAATATGGCCATATAAGGCAGTATTTTGTAACCACTGCCTTACTACATGCATACGTAACACCTCTACAAAAGGCATAATTTATGCTTGCCAAATGTATGTCACCAATATTCATATAAAGGCTAATGAAAGTAAAATAGCAAATAAAAAAGTAATAAGCCATCTCTCTTACTGCATGTCACTGGTACTGGCATGCTAGACTAATGATGAGTCCAGAGACCTGTGACATGCAGAAAGAGTGCGATGCAATAGAAACGTAGGTCTGACCAGAATGGCTCGTAAGGGGAAATTTAATTTTTGTACGATGGCTGCAATGCGTGTCAGGAACAATCAGTCAAAAACATTTTGCAACCTGTATCTTTGCAAATTTTTCCTTGCACCCATAATGGTGCACATGAAAATCAATAAGGATTGTCTTCCATAATAGAGGCTAATGTGTTTGGACTGGGTGCAAGTGCAAAAGCAGGTGCATCTTGCTATTTTCCACAGACTGCACAAACGTGAAACATGAGTCTGTGCATGCATTACATGAAATGTCTGCAGGGGAAAGAAGCTTGAGGCTTGGGGATCCCTGTTTCAGGCAGATCTTTTGCACCCAGCAAGGTCTGCTTAAAATATTAGTAAGTTAGAATTGTGTAATTATATTTACTATGGGGGTCATTCCGAGTTGTTCTCTAGCTGCATTCGTTCGCTGTGCAGCGATAAGGCAAAAAAAGTTTCTTCTGCGCATGCGTATGCGGCGCAATGCGGGCGGGCGTCATACTTTTACAATGGGCGATGTAGTTTCACACAGGGTCTAGCGAAGCTTTTCAGTCGCACTGCTGACCGAAGAGTGATTGACATGAAGTGGGCGTTTCTGGGTGTCAACTGACAGTTTTCAGGGAGTGTTCGAAAAAATACAGGCGTGCCAGGAAAAACGCAGGCGTGGCTGGGCGAACGCAGGGCGCGTTCGTGATGTCAAAACAGGAACTGAACAGTCTGAAGTCATTGCAAGCGTTGAGTAGGTATTGAGCTACTCTAAAACTACACAAAAAAATTTTTGTAGTCGCTCTGCGATCCTTTCGTTCGCACTTCTGCTAAGCTAAAATACACTCCCAGTGGGAGGCGGCATAGCGAGCGAGCGATCAACTCGGAATGACCACCAATGTACATTTTGGATGGTCTGCTCACTGGATCTCATTTTCTAGCACTGGATTATGGTGTTGAATTTCAGTAAACCAGGGGTTCACAAACTCGGTCTTCATGACTCCACACAGTTCACGTTTTCCAAGTAACCAAGCAGGTGCACAGGTGCATTTATTACTCACTGGCACATTTTAAAAGGTCCACAGGTGGATCTAATTATTTCACTTGTCACTCTGTGAGGAGACCTGCAAAGCATGCACTGTGTGGGTTTCGGAGGACCAAGTTTGAGAACCTGTGCACCAGGGGTTAAAGTGAGCCGGAACGGGGCGGAACTGCGTTCTGTCAGTTCCACTTGGAGATGGAACGCAGACTTGGATAGAGATGGAGGGCTGGCTCAGAAGGTTGCAGGGGCCAACCCACACACCACTTGCTGCCTACCTGGACTCCCAGTAGGCGGCGGAGCGCTAGGAATGGAAGGAGGCAGTGACTCTAAGAATGGGAGCAGGCACACCTGCGGCACAGCATCTAATGGGTTAGTGATGCTTTGTATACTGAGCATCACCCGCTCTGAGTGTAGCTATAGAGCCGGGAGCCGGCATTTGTGCTACACACCGTCATCCTTTGCTGCCATTGTCCACCAGCAGCACCTGCTCCCAGCCGCATCCCTATAGCGCCCACCTTACTGGGGCACTGCCTGTGTGCTGGATGCAGTGGATCACCAGTGGTGTAACCCCCACCCCAGCTCCTCTCTCCCATAAGGCTGTCTATTCTGCGTGCCAGGGGAAGGTATACTGGGCACATGCACATTGAGGGAGTGAGGTGCAGGGGTATAAGGAGGAAAGATGTAGTGAGGTGCGGGGTATGAGGAGGGAGTGAGGTGCAGGGGTATAAGGAGGAATGATGTAGTGAGGTGCAGGGTTATGAGGAGGAAGTGATGTGCAGGGGTATGGGAAGGAGGTAGTGATGTGCAGGAGTATGAGAAGGAAGGAGGTAGTGAGGTGCAGGGGTATGAGACCAAACCCACAGAACTGGTTACACACCCTGCAGCAGCATACAATAGACCCCTCATATATTTCAGCTCCATGTGGACCTTTTTTCTGGCACTGGCCGCCACACCAAAGGCATTCTTCTCACCACCGCCTCACCGAAGGCCTCCTTCTCACTGTCGCTGCCCATGGGCTCCTCCACCGCCACCGACCACAGTCCCTTCCGCACCTGCGCTACTCATCTCGTCAGGTAATGTTCCCCTGCTTCCCTCTGTCACTCTCCCTGTCCCTGCTGTCACTCTCCCTGTACCTGCTGTCACTGTTGTCACTTTCCCTGTCCCTGCTGTAACTCTCCCTGTCCCTGCTGTCACTCTCCCTGTACTTGCTGTCCCTGCTGTCTCTCTGTGTCCCTGCTGTCACTCTGTTCCTGCTGTCACTCTCTCTCCCTGTCCCTGAATTGTGGATCATACTGTGTGGCATAATGTGAATTTTTGCTCTCACTGTGTGACAAATTGTGAATTTTGTCTCATTCCGTGTGACATATAGTGAATTTTGTCTCATTCCGTGTGATATATAGTGAATTTTGACTCATTCCATGTGGCGTAATGTGAATTTTGGCTCATTCTGTGGGAATTTTGGCTCATTCAATGGGGCATAATGTGAATTTTGGCTCATACTGTGTGACGAATTGTGAATTTTGGCTCATACTGTGTGGCATATTGTGAATTTTGGCTCATTCCGTGTGACATATAGTGAATTTTGACTCATTCCGTGTGACATATAGTGAATTTTGACTCATTCTGTGTGGCGTAATGTGAATATTGGCTCATTCTGTGGGAATTTTGGCTCATTCAGTGTGGCATAATGTGAATTTTAGCTCATGCCATGTAGGAAAATGTGTAAGGGGCACCAGTACTAGATAGTATAAGGGGTCCTAATATTCTGGTGCATAATGTGTATATGGTGTGGTACACTACACTTATGGGCACGCCCCCTTTTGAGTGACCACACCCCTTTTTAAGTGGCCATGCACCTTTTTTCTGCAGCGCGCACATAGTTACAACCTTCACTTTTCCATACCCCCACTTCAAAATTTCCACTTCGCCCACTGCTTCCAGGGTTAAAACACACATTTACCAACATTTAAAAATGAATATAAAAAATTAATATAAAAAATAATTTGCTACTAAATGTGTGTTTTAACCCTATCTATTAAGATCTATCTGAAATTGTTAACTAATTTTTATCCCCCAAGAAACGCTGAGAAATGGTCGGGGGGGGGGTTGACTGAATTAGGTGAAGAACATGAATGTAACCTTATCCAAAATGATTTTAGTTAAAAAAATAAAATAAAATATTTTTTGGGAAAAAACAAACATTGGTCGGAACCATCGGAACATCAGAAACATTATGACCATCGCGACTTTCCTTTTAACAGCGGGGACAGCCACCAGGTACACAGGGGTGCTTGGGTGGGGTTTGATTTACACATCCCCAGCGACTACTATTGTCTGCAGCCTCTGGGTAGGGGGTCCTGCCATGCTGACCTATCAACAATGATCAACAACATAGCAAACACTGGGGGAGGGTGCGTGAAGGCAGAGGAACCTTTCCGTCCCTCTGAGAGCAGCAGTGGAGGGAAATTTTGCTTCCCTGCAGCTGCAAACACTGTTTATTTGGCTGGTCACATCACATCCTTTTGGGTATTGTTCTGAATGGACACAGATGTGAATGTTGCCATTATCCACAAAGTACACTTTGATCAGGGCCGAAACTAGGATTTTTGTCACCCGGGGCAAGGTAGTCATTTGACCCCCCCCCCCGGCAAAAAAAAAAAATTCTTTTACAATAAATAAATAAAAATAATAATAAAAAAAATTAAAATAAATAAATACATGAATAAAAATATTATATATATATTAGAGATGAGCGGGTTCGGTTTCTCTGAATCCGAACCCGCCAGAACTTCATGTTTTTTTTCACGGGTCCGAGCGACTCGGATCTTCCCGCCTTGCTCGGTTAACCCGAGCGCGCCCGAACGTCATCATGACGCTGTTGGATTCTCGCGAGGCTCGGATTCTATCGCGAGACTCGGATTCTATATAAGGAGCCGCGCGTCGCCGCCATTTTCACACGTGCATTGAGATTGATAGGGAGAGGACGTGGCTGGCGTCCTCTCCGTTTAGAATTAGAATAGATTAGAGAGACACTTGATTTACTAATTTTGGGGAGCATTAGGAGTACTCAGTAGTGTACAGTGCAGAGTTTTGCTGATAGTGACCAGTGACCACCACTTTTATTTATAATCCGTTCTCTGCCTGAAAAAAGCGATACACAGCACACAGTGACTCAGTCACATACCATATCTGTGTGCACTGCTCAGGCTCAGGCCAGTGTGCTGCATCATCTATATATACTATATATCTGTCTGACTGCTCAGCTCACACAGCTTATAATTGTGGGGGAGACTGGGGAGCACTACTGCAGTGCCAGTTATAGGTTATAGCAGGAGCCAGGAGTACATAATATTATATTAAAATTAAACAGTGCACACTTTTGCTGCAGGAGTGCCACTGCCAGTGTGACTAGTGACCAGTGACCTGACCACCAGTATATAATATTAGTAGTATACTATCTCTTTATCAACCAGTCTATATTAGCAGCAGACACAGTACAGTGCGGTAGTTCACGGCTGTGGCTACCTCTGTGTCGGCACTCGGCAGCCCGTCCATAATTGTATATACCAGTGACCTAACCGTGGTTTTTTTTTTTTCTTTCTTTATACATACATACTAGTTACGAGTATACTATCTCTTTATCAACCAGTCTATATATTAGCAGCAGACACAGTACAGTGCGGTAGTTCACGGCTGTGGCTACCTCTGTGTCGGCACTCGGCAGCCCGTCCATAATTGTATATACCACCTAACCGTGGTTTTTTTTTCTTTCTTTATACATACATACTAGTTACGAGTATACTATCTCTTTATCAACCAGTCTATATATTAGCAGCAGACACAGTACAGTGCGGTAGTTCACGGCTGTGGCTACCTCTGTGTCGGCACTCGGCAGCCCGTCCATAATTGTATATACCACCTAACCGTGGTTTTTTTTTCTTTCTTTATACATACATACTAGTTACGAGTATACTATCTCTTTATCAACCAGTCTATATATTAGCAGCAGACACAGTACAGTGCGGTAGTTCACGGCTGTGGCTACCTCTGTGTCGGCACTCGGCAGCCCGTCCATAATTGTATATACCACCTAACCGTGGTTTTTTTTTCTTTCTTTATACATACATACTAGTTACGAGTATACTATCTCTTTATCAACCAGTCTATATATTAGCAGCAGACACAGTACAGTGCGGTAGTTCACGGCTGTGGCTACCTCTGTGTCGGCACTCGGCAGCCCGTCCATAATTGTATATACCAGTGACCTAACCGTGGTTTTTTTTTCTTTCTTTATACATACATACTAGTTACGAGTATACTATCTCTTTATCAACCAGTCTATATATTAGCAGCAGACACAGTACAGTGCGGTAGTTCACGGCTGTGGCTACCTCTGTGTCGGCACTCGGCAGCCCGTCCATAATTGTATATACCACCTAACCGTGGTTTTTTTTTCTTTCTTTATACATACATACTAGTTACGAGTATACTATCTCTTTATCAACCAGTCTATATATTAGCAGCAGACACAGTACAGTGCGGTAGTTCACGGCTGTGGCTACCTCTGTGTCGGCACTCGGCAGCCCGTCCATAATTGTATATACCAGTGACCTAACCGTGGTTTTTTTTTCTTTCTTTATACATACATACTAGTTACGAGTATACTATCTCTTTATCAACCAGTCTATATATTAGCAGCAGACACAGTACAGTGCGGTAGTTCACGGCTGTGGCTACCTCTGTGTCGGCACTCGGCAGCCCGTCCATAATTGTATATACCACCTAACCGTGGTTTTTTTTTTCTTTCTTTATACATACATACTAGTTACGAGTATACTATCTCTTTATCAACCAGTCTATATATTAGCAGCAGACACAGTACAGTGCGGTAGTTCACGGCTGTGGCTACCTCTGTGTCGGCACTCGGCAGCCCGTCCATAATTGTATATACCACCTAACCGTGGTTTTTTTTTCTTTCTTTATACATACATACTAGTTACGAGTATACTATCTCTTTATCAACCAGTCTATATATTAGCAGCAGACACAGTACAGTGCGGTAGTTCACGGCTGTGGCTACCTCTGTGTCGGCACTCGGCAGCCCGTCCATAATTGTATACTAGTATCCAATCCATCCATCTCCATTGTTTACCTGAGGTGCCTTTTAGTTGTGCCTATTAAAATATGGAGAACAAAAATGTTGAGGTTCCAAAATTAGGGAAAGATCAAGATCCACTTCCACCTCGTGCTGAAGCTGCTGCCACTAGTCATGGCCGAGACGATGAAATGCCAGCAACGTCGTCTGCCAAGGCCGATGCCCAATGGCATAGTACAGAGCATGTCAAAACCAAAACACCAAATATCAGTAAAAAAAGGACTCCAAAACCTAAAATAAAATTGTCGGAGGAGAAGCGTAAACTTGCCAATATGCCATTTACCACACGGAGTGGCAAGGAACAGCTGAGGCCCTGGCCTATGTTCATGGCTAGTGGTTCAGCTTCACATGAGGATGGAAGCACTCAGCCTCTCGCTAGAAAACTGAAAAGACTCAAGCTGGCAAAAGCACCGCAAAGAACTGTGCGTTCTTTGAAATCCCAAATCCACAAGGAGAGTCCAATTGTGTCGGTTGCGATGCCTGACCTTCCCAACACTGGACGTGAAGAGCATGCGCCTTCCACCATTTGCACGCCCCCTGCAAGTGCTGGAAGGAGCACCCGCAGTCGAGTTCCTGATAGTCAGATTGAAGATGTCAGTGTTGAAGTACACCAGGATGAGGAGGATATGGGTGTTGCTGGCGCTGGGGAGGAAATTGACCAGGAGGATTCTGATGGTGAGGTGGTTTGTTTAAGTCAGGCACCCGGGGAGACACCTGTTGTCCGTGGGAGGAATATGGCCGTTGACATGCCAGGTGAAAATACCAAAAAAATCAGCTCTTCGGTGTGGAGGTATTTCACCAGAAATGCGGACAACAGGTGTCAAGCCGTGTGTTCCCTTTGTCAAGCTGTAATAAGTAGGGGTAAGGACGTTAACCACTTCGGAACATCCTCCCTTATACGTCACCTGCAGCGCATTCATAATAAGTCAGTGACAAGTTCAAAAACTTTGGGTGACAGCGGAAGCAGTCCACTGACCAGTAAATCCCTTCCTCTTGTAACCAAGCTCACGCAAACCACCCCACCAACTCCCTCAGTGTCAATTTCCTCCTTCCCCAGGAATGCCAATAGTCCTGCAGGCCATGTCACTGGCAAGTCTGACGAGTCCTCTCCTGCCTGGGATTCCTCCGATGCATCCTTGCGTGTAACGCCTACTGCTGCTGGCGCTGCTGTTGTTGCCGCTGGGAGTCGATGGTCATCCCAGAGGGGAAGTCGTAAGCCCACTTGTACTACTTCCAGTAAGCAATTGACTGTTCAACAGTCCTTTGCGAGGAAGATGAAATATCACAGCAGTCATCCTACTGCAAAGCGGATAACTGAGTCCTTGACAACTATGTTGGTGTTAGACGTGCGTCCGGTATCCGCCGTTAGTTCACAGGGAACTAGACAATTTATTGAGGCAGTGTGCCCCCGTTACCAAATACCATCTAGGTTCCACTTCTCTAGGCAGGCGATACCGAGAATGTACACGGACGTCAGAAAAAGACTCACCAGTCTCCTAAAAAATGCAGTTGTACCCAATGTCCACTTAACCACGGACATGTGGACAAGTGGAGCAGGGCAGGGTCAGGACTATATGACTGTGACAGCCCACTGGGTAGATGTATGGACTCCCGCCGCAAGAACAGCAGCGGCGGCACCAGTAGCAGCATCTCGCAAACGCCAACTCTTTCCTAGGCAGGCTACGCATTGTATCACCGCTTTCCAGAATACGCACACAGCTGAAAACCTCTTACGGCAACTGAGGAAGATCATCGCGGAATGGCTTACCCCAATTGGACTCTCCTGTGGATTTGTGGCATCGGACAACGCCAGCAATATTGTGTGTGCATTAAATATGGGCAAATTCCAGCACGTCCCATGTTTTGCACATACCTTGAATTTGGTGGTGCAGAATTTTTTAAAAAACGACAGGGGCGTGCAAGAGATGCTGTCGGTGGCCAGAAAAATTGCGGGACACTTTCGGCGTACAGGCACCACGTACAGAAGACTGGAGCACCACCAAAAACTACTGAACCTGCCCTGCCATCATCTGAAGCAAGAAGTGGTAACGAGGTGGAATTCAACCCTCTATATGCTTCAGAGGTTGGAGGAGCAGCAAAAGGCCATTCAAGCCTATACAATTGAGCACGATATAGGAGATGGAATGCACCTGTCTCAAGTGCAGTGGAGAATGATTTCAACGTTGTGCAAGGTTCTGATGCCCTTTGAACTTGCCACACGTGAAGTCAGTTCAGACACTGCCAGCCTGAGTCAGGTCATTCCCCTCATCAGGCTTTTGCAGAAGAAGCTGGAGGCATTGAAGAAGGAGCTAAAAGGGAGCGATTCCGCTAGGCATGTGGGACTTGTGGATGCAGCCCTTAATTCGCTTAACAAGGATTCACGGGTGGTCAATCTGTTGAAATCAGAGCACTACATTTTGGCCACCGTGCTCGATCCTAGATTTAAAGCCTACCTTGGATCTCTCTTTCCGGCAGACACAGGTCTGCTGGGGTTGAAAGACCCGCTGGTGACAAAATTGTCAAGTCAAGCGGAACGCGACCTGTCAACATCTCCTCCTTCACATTCTCCCGCAACTGGGGGTGCGAGGAAAAGGCTCAGAATTCCGAGCCCACCCGCTGGCGGTGATGCAGGGCAGTCTGGAGCGACTGCTGATGCTGACATCTGGTCCGGACTGAAGGACCTGACAACGATTACGGACATGTCGTCTACTGTCACTGCATATGATTCTCTCAACATTGATAGAATGGTGGAGGATTATATGAGTGACCGCATCCAAGTAGGCACGTCACACAGTCCGTACTTATACTGGCAGGAAAAAGAGGCAATTTGGAGGCCCTTGCACAAACTGGCTTTATTCTACCTAAGTTGCCCTCCCACAAGTGTGTACTCCGAAAGAGTGTTTAGTGCCGCCGCTCACCTTGTCAGCAATCGGCGTACGAGGTTACATCCAGAAAATGTGGAGAAGATGATGTTCATTAAAATGAATTATAATCAATTCCTCCGCGGAGACATTGACCAGCAGCAATTGCCTCCACAAAGTACACAGGGAGCTGAGATGGTGGATTCCAATGGGGACGAATTGATAATCTGTGAGGAGGGGGATGTACACGGTGATATATCGGAGGGTGAAGATGAGGTGGACATCTTGCCTCTGTAGAGCCAGTTTGTGCAAGGAGAGATTAATTGCTTCTTTTTTGGGGGGGGTCCAAACCAACCCGTCATATCAGTCACAGTCGTGTGGCAGACCCTGTCACTGAAATGATGGGTTGGTTAAAGTGTGCATGTCCTGTTTTGTTTATACAACATAAGGGTGGGTGGGAGGGCCCAAGGACAATTCCATCTTGCACCTCTTTTTTCTTTTCTTTTTCTTTGCATCATGTGCTGATTGGGGAGGGTTTTTTTGGAAGGGACATCCTGCGTGACACTGCAGTGCCACTCCTAGATGGGCCCGGTGTTTGTGACGGCCACTAGGGTCGCTAATCTTACTCACACAGTCAGCTACCTCATTGCGCCTCTTTTTTTCTTTGCGTCATGTGCTGTTTGGGGAGGGTTTTTTGGAAGGGACATCCTGCGTGACACTGCAGTGCCACTCCTAGATGGGCCCGGTGTTTGTGTCGGCCACTAGGGTCGCTAATCTTACTCACACAGCTACCTCATTGCGCCTCTTTTTTTCTTTGCGTCATGTGCTGTTTGGGGAGGGTTTTTTGGAAGGGACATCCTGCGTGACACTGCAGTGCCACTCCTAGATGGGCCCGGTGTTTGTGTCGGCCACTAGGGTCGCTTATCTTACTCACACAGCGACCTCGGTGCAAATTTTAGGACTAAAAATAATATTGTGAGGTGTGAGGTATTCAGAATAGACTGAAAATGAGTGTAAATTATGGTTTTTGAGGTTAATAATACTTTGGGATCAAAATGACCCCCAAATTCTATGATTTAAGCTGTTTTTTAGTGTTTTTGGAAAAAAACACCCGAATCCAAAACACACCCGAATCCGACAAAAAAAATTCGGTGAGGTTTTGCCAAAACGCGTTTGAACCCAAAACACGGCCGCGGAACCGAACCCAAAACCAAAACACAAAACCCGAAAAATTTCAGGCGCTCATCTCTAATATATATCTCTTTCAGAACTTTTTGACCTGAAAAATTGCCTTTTCTAACATGAATTTCATATCCAGGAAAAAGTGTCCCCATTTTACACAGTACGACAGGCAAGTGTCCCCATTCCCCATTTTACACATTGCGGCAGACAGGTGACCCCATTTTACACATTGCGGCAGACAGGTGTCCCCATTTTACACATTGCGGCAGGAAAAAGTGTCCCCATTTTACACATTGCGGCAGACAGGTGACCCCATTTTACACATTGCGGCAGACAGGTGTCCCCATTTTACACATTGCGGCAGGAAAAAGTGTCCCCATTTTACACATTGCGGCAGGCACGTGTCCCCATTTTACACAGTACGCTGGCAAGTGTCCCCATTTTACACATTGCGGCAGGAAAAAGTGTCCCCATTTGACACATTGCGGCAGGCACGTGTCCCCATTTTACACAGTACGCTGGCAAGTGTCCCCATTTTACACATTGCGGCAGGAAAGTGTCCCCATTTTACACATTGCGGCAGGAAAAAGTGTCACCATTTTACACATTGCGGCAGGAAAAAGTGTCCCCATTTGACACATTGCGGCAGGCACGTGTCCCCATTTTACACAGTACGCTGGCAAGTGTCCCCATTTTACACATTGCGGCAGGAAAGTGTCCCCATTTTACACATTGCGGCAGGAAAAAGTGTCACCATTTTACACATTGCGGCAGGAAAAAGTGTCCCCATTTTACACATTGCGGCAGGCACAGGTCCCCATTTTACACATTGCGGCAGGAAAAAGTGTCCCCATTTTACACATTGCGGCAGGCACAGGTCCCCATTTTACACATTGCGGCAGGAAAAAGTGTCCCCATTTTACACATTGCGGCAGGCACTGGTCCCCATTTTACACATTGCGGCAGGCACAGGTCCCCATTTTACACAGTACGCTGGCAAGTGTCCCCATTTTACACATTGCGGCAGGCACAGGTCCCCATTTTACACAGTACGCTGGCAAGTGTCCCCATTTTACACATTGCGGCAGGCACAGGTCCCCATTTCACACAGTACGCTGGCAAGTGTCCCCATTTTACACATTGCGGCAGGCACAGGTCCCCATTTTACACATTGCGGCAGGCACAGGTCCCCATTTTACACAGTACGCTGGCAAGTGTCCCCATTTTACACATTGAGGGAGGCACAGGTCCCCATTTTACACAGTACGCTGGCAAGTGTCCCCATTTTACACATTGTGGCAGGAAAAAGTGTCCCCATTTTACACATTGAGGCAGGCACAGGTCCCCATTTTACACATTGCGGCAGGCACAGGTCCCCATTTTACACATTGCGGCAGGACGGTGGTGGAGGGAGAGAGAGAGAGAGGAAGGGAGAGGGGCTGACTTACATTTGAAGCGGTTCTCGCCGCTCTTCAGCCGCCTCTCCCTCCTCGTCCGGTCTGCGCGGCTCCCCCTTCTCCCTCCTCCGGCGGGGTTTCGTGGAATGACGCGTTTGCGCCGTGACGTCACGACGCAATCGCGTCATTCCGCGAAACCCCGCCCCCCGAGCTGGGCACTCGGGAGAAGGGGGTTTCAACGTTATAAAAGTGCCGCGGCGGGTGTTAGGGGGTCTCGGCGCCCCCTCCAATCCGGCGCCCAGGTCGCCTGCCCCCCTAGCCCCCCCCTAGTTTCGGCCCTGCTTTGATCTGCATTAATCACTTCACATTAAAGTGAGTGCATATTATTATTTTCTAGACTAAGAACCACTCCCTTTCTTCATCCAAGGGCGCTGGGACTGACAGAATACAGGAGGTATATTTGTTAGTTATGTTTAAGTAAATGTCTCTAGGTTTTAAAATATAAATAATGCCAATAGTTGTATTCTGTTACATAATAAGATATCTCAAAAATGTTTCTGTCCAAGTGAGACTAGCAGTGTCGGACTGGGGCATGTAGGGCCCACCGGGGGAATGCAGTGGTAGTGGCTCATGTTAAGGGTGTGGCCAGTCTGCTGATGGGGGTGGCCTGCCACCTCATTGGTTTGACTAACCATTAGGGAGTGCAACGTCTGGGCCCCTTCATAAATATATACAGTAAATTCAGCTGCTGCATGCATGATAATGTGCCAGATTAATAACAGCAATGTAGAAAATACACCATAGTCCAGTATAAGGTAACGTGTATAATGTATAATTCAAGTGCACAGTCTGGAACCTGATCCTTAGAGCAGGAGGTGGGGCCCCAGGCATTGGGGCCTACCGGTGGTTTCCCCTGTACTCCTGTGGGACAGTCCAAGCCTGGAGACTAGTAAAAAATGATGCAGCTTTTTCAACAAAAAATGCATTGAAGTATATTTCTTTTCATGAAACTGAATGACATTTGCCTAATATTAATCTTAGTAAGTGTTCTCCATGTTGAGCAATTTCTTGTTTTCCATTAAAGATGAATTTGTTAAGCAGAAGGCATACACATCAGTCTTGAAGTCTGCGGTAACATGTAAGGAATACACAATGATTGGATCATTTCATAGTGCTGTGACTATGGACTGCAAATATGAAGATGAAATCTGATTTTCTGCATGCCTCCCAGTACTTTGAGTTACACCTCTTCCACTTGCTATATAGCAGCATTATGTTCTGTGCACGCCAATATTCTGTTTTATTTAATTGTATGTACTGCTGGGTACTTCATCATTTAGCATAATGTTCTACAAAAAGGCTGCTGGATTACACTGGTTTACATGTTGCATGCTAACATCTGAGGGGTTCTGGAGAATTCAACTCATCAGCATTCCCAGTGTATGAGTAAGGGAGGCAGGTATGCAGTCGTCAGAAGCACGTCTCAACGACTGAAGGCATAGGTAAAATGTGTACAAAATAAGAGAAAAGAAACCTATTGAGGAAGCAATATGTTATCTACTATGGATATAACCGGCTATGTACCAAACAGATCATGTATCCATCAATGTATTGTGGTACTGTATATCTCTTTTGCATTTCATTCAAAATTATTTTTGTGCATACTGTATGAATGTTATTGATAAGGGACCAAGAAGGTTCTATGCTGCCTAGATACAGGGTCGGTTATCAATCACATGTTAGCAGACTGGAGCATGCTATATACACACCATGGAAATGCACAAGTGTCCAAAAGGGTCTTTAGAATAGTGCAGTCCTGTATCATTATTTTATTTTATTATATGATAACAATGTCCACAATGTACAGTCATAAACATGGCAGAAATACAAATGATGCAATGTAACTGCATGCTTTTCCATGGCTTTCATTTATTGCTTCATGGGGGAGAAAAATATACAGGGGGTTATTCAGAGATGCAGCATATTTTACTCTTGCAGCAAAATTTCCGACCATATACTCATATGCTGGAGGCCGCCCAGCACAGAGCAAGACTGTCCAGCATGTGTGGCGGTGCCCCGCGATGCGATCGCAAATCAACTGCGATCACATTGAACAGAGGTTAACCCCTGCCTACCCAGCCTGGCTGCATAGGCAGGGGACCGCCGCCATGTTTCCACACTCAGGAAACACAGGCAACATCATCAACTGGTCCCGACAAGATCTCCTCTCCCCCAATGCCATGTCAATGCCCCTGGATGCCTGTCAGTCACCATGCGATTGCATCCTTCGGGATGTGATTGCATGGTGAAGGGTCATGCCCTATGGCCAGTGCACGTGTGCAGGCCCTCTAAATGCGGCGCAGCAGCTGCATTCAACTCTGAATGAGGGCCACAGTGTGGGGAAAATTTATAATAGAAATGGCAAACAAAGCAAACGAGGGGCAACAAAGGAAGGATAGGACTGTTTCACCTATTTTCTTACTAAGAATTTTAAAAAGAGCTTATTTGAATATGAGCAGGGTCGGACTGGCTCACAGGGGTACAGGGGAAACCACCGGTGGGCCCCACTGCCTGGGGCCCCACTCCTTCCTCTAGGGATCAGGTTCCAGACTGTGCACTTGTATTATACATGGTATGATATGTTGCATTACACTGCACAAGTCTGTTGTGTATTTCAAGCCTCTGTGGGGGTTGGTCACACCCCTTTTGTAGGTTGACCACACCCCTAAGTATGAACCCCTATCATTGCATTCCCCCGGTGGGCCCTTCATGCCCCAGTCCGACACTGAATATGAGTATTGGACAAGTTATAGGCCATAAAGAGCCTTAAGAATTATTTTTAAAAGTCACTTTATTCAATAAAACCGTATACAGCAGTTCTGTCCTGGCAGAGGCGGAACTACCGCCAGTGCAACCAGTGCGTTGCACTGGGGCCCGCCTCTGTTCAGGGGCCCAAAGCATGTAATGAGTCAAACTGACTCATTACATGCCGCTGTGCGCTGCTCGCAGCGCACAGCCGCCCGGAGAGAGGAGAGGAGCAGCGGTACGGGGGAGAAGGAGGAGGAGGGAGGTGGAGGAGGGAGCCGCAGCAGCGCTTTACTACTGGTGGAGGCGCTGCTGCTGCTGCCCCTCTGCTTCACTATAGGCTGTCTTCCGGGAACAGCCTATAGAGAAGCAGAGGGGCAGCAGCAGCAGCGCCTCCACCAATAACACAGCGCTGCTGCGGCTCCCTCCTCCACCTCCCTCCTCCTCCTTCTCTCCAGCCCGGGAATCGTCTGACGCTGCACCAAGGAGCCTGAGCCAGCAGAGAGGGTAAGTATAATTCTTCTTTCTTTCTGTCTCTTTCTTTCTTTTCTTCTTTGTTGGGACTGCCTGCCGCAATGTGTAAAAATGGGGGACTGCCTGCCGCAATGTGTAAAAAGGGGGAATCTGCCTGCCGCTATGTGTAAAAATTGGGAATCTGCCTGCCGCAATGTGTAAAAATGGGGGACTGCCTGCCGCAAAGTGTAAAAATGGGGAATCTGCCTGCCGCAATGTGTAAAAAGGGGGGACTGCCTGCCGCTATGTGTAAAAATGGGGAATCTGCCTGCCGCTATGTGTAAAAAGGGGGAATCTGCCTGCCGTAATGTGTAAAAAGGGGGACGCTGTCTGCCGTAATGTGTAACAAGGGCACACTGTCTGCCGTAATGTGTAAAAAGGGGACGCTGTCTGCCGTAATGTGTAAAAAGTGCACGCTGTCTGCCGTAATGTGTAAAAAGTGCACGCTGTCTGCCGTAATGTGTAAAAAGTGTACGCTGTCTGCCGCTATGTTTAACAAGGGCACGCTGTCTGCCGTCATGTGTAAAAAGTGTACGCTGTCTGCCGCTATGTGTAACAAGGGCACGCTGTCTGCCGTTATGTGTAAAAAGGGGACACTGTCTGCCGTTATGTGTAAAAAGTGCACGCTGTCTGCCGTAATGTGTAAAAAGGGGGACGCTGTCTGCCGTAATGTGTAAAATGGGGACGCTGTCTGCCGTAATGTGTAAAAAGAGGAATCTGTCCGCTGTAAGGTGTAAAAGGGTCTCTTCCTGGTGTAGTGGTGCAACTGTGCGGCGTAATTTGAAGAATGGAGACTACTGTGCACCGTTTTATGAATTGGTATTATTTTGTGGCCACACCCCTTCCCCACGAAGCCACGCCACTATGTATTTTTGCGCGTGCATACGGCGCGCACTGCCCCTGTTTTGCATGCAGGGTTCGGGCTCCGATGCCGTTTCTTGCACACAGTGCTAAAATGTCTAGTTACGGCACTGTTGCTAGGTATCCATTTCTCTGGCCCTGAGCAGGTCCCCCTCACCAGATCCTCTCCAGGGGAGAGGGGGTGGACTTGGATGGGATGTGGGGGGGGGGGGGGGGGGGCAAAGCATTTTGTCGCACCTGGGCCCACCGCTCGCTAGGTCCGCCACTGTGTCCTGGAGTTATATGGAAACCATGATTCTACAATCTGACTTTATCTCCTTTTCCATGTAGATCATAGGTAATCATTACTATTGATACTATTAAACAAATAATATTTCTAATGGCATGAAGAGGAGGTGGTAACAATGAATTCCAATATTTTGCCAACAAATATTTTGCTGCATGTAAAACAAGAAAATCTATTTTGTCGAAACCTCTGAGATAAGAGATAGGTATAAATAGGTGACTTAACCAGGGACTCAAACAGGTATATCCTGTAATCTATACTATAGCACAATTTAGATATACCCTTCTTCTACCCATGGCAGACTGGCCACCAAATAAGATATAAATCCACTCTTTGGTCTTCTTGCAACCACAAAGGGAAAGTAGATGACTTAATCTTATTTATATCTAACAGTTCCATATCCATATCACCTTGCATTTTCATTAACTGTAGTGAATATAGAAGATACTTAACCACCCTCTGTCTAATTTACAACCAAAAGTCTTTCTCTGGGCGGGCGTGGACGGTGCCCTGGTCTCTCCCTGAATCAGTCTCATACTGTATTTCATTACAGGCTACAGTTTAACACATCATTCATAATATATTATATCGAATAGATTGATTTTTTGTTTTTCAGAAGGGAGTAACAAATAATCCTCTCAATAGGGAGTATGAGGTCATAACAGCAGGTCTAGAAGCATAGAATTTGATGGCAGATAAGAACCACTTGGCCCATTTAGTCTACCCATGTACATATACACACTTACACGCTAGGGTCAATTTTGTTGGGAGCCAATTAACCTGCCAGTATATTTTTGGATTGTTGGAGAAAACCGGACAGCCAGGAGGAAATCCTCGCAAGCACAGGGAGAATATACAAACTCCACACAGTTACAGCCATGCTGGGAATCGAATCCTTGACCTCATTGCTGAGAGGCATTAATGCTAACCATTACACCATTTGTATTGCATAATTTTAAATATGCAAAGAGTTTGGGGTGAGAGATATCAGAAAATGCTGCAGAGTTCTTGTAGGGATGAGCAGAAGAGAAACCAATAAGTAAACTTGGATTATTCCAGGATGGATTCAAAAGATCCAAAATAAGAATCAAGAAAGCCATACTTGTACTATCTATTCCAGTCTATACACAGCACAAAGTCCAGATCTAGTCACATAACCTTATGGGGTTACTGCTGACCCGAGGAACCTCAACTATTCTATATCAAACCAGCAAAATTCTATATATGGGACTAATTTAGAAGTGAACGCACAGTCGTGATTGCGCAATTGGACAATGTTTTTGCTACTGTGCATGTGCAAGCATCAGAGCCACACAGTCATGTGCCACGATGCTCCTAGTGTGGATTAGGATGCAAAGTGATAAGTAGTGACAGTTTATGGGAGGTAATGGGGGTGTGGCACATTGCAACTGTTTTGGGCATATTACAGCCAGTGACTGTTTACTTATGCAGTGGTTCTGACGTCTTACCTGTTAAAGGCATTATGAGCATACAGTTGCTCAGAGATCTAATGGTGTGACCGATGATCATCTGATGGTACCTCTTTGTACGCAAGCAGCGGATCTGAGAAGCTGGCTGTGGTCGTCTCTGCACAAAAGAGTGCGACGGTGACATTTGCATATCTTCTCAGATCCACTGCATACAGAGACACAGCAGCGATGCGATTAATGTTCACATTCCCAGGATACCCGGTATAGGGTTGAAGATTTGAAAATCAAAATCTTCAGTGCCCCCCCCTCCTTTCAGGACCCACAGAACTACTCATCATCCTCTGGGAGTTCGGGCGGGTTAACTTGCTGCAGGCGCTGGGCGGCGAGGTGCTGTCCAGGCAGCGCAGCATGACCTCTGACTTCATGTCACACTGCTCTGTGCGCACAACCGGGGCAGGGGGAGCCGGGAGGACGGAGCTGGGCAGCGTATGATCCTCCTGAGGATGCGCAACGCTGCCTGGCATTGAAGGGCCTTTCTATTCCCGAAATCCACAGGATTGGAAGCTCCAATTCCAGCCAATTTTAGGCCTAAATCCCGGGATCCCGCCGATCCCAATACTGGGATTGACCACCCTATCTCTGTCCTATTCTGCCCAGCTTGTTTCTCCCATATCATCGTTAGATTGTAAACTCATTAGAGCAGGGCTCTCAACCCTTTGTATTTCCTACATACTGTAATTATAACTGCACACTGTAATTATGTATTCATGTGAAACTTGTTTGTACTCATGTAACATATTGTCAGATGTATTACTCCTGTTTGGTGCTATGGAACCCTTGTGGTGCCTCATAAATAAACAACAATAATATTAAGTCATTTCATAAAATTGCCATGAAAATAAAATAGAACTTGAATATTTTTACCCTAGGAAATAAAAATAACATAGAAAAATTTGAAAAGATTAGTTGGTTTCTTTGCCAATAATCAAAGCCAATTTTCTAGCCATCAGCTGCTAAAATGTTATAATTGTTTCTATAATAAGCTCCGGATGGCATCTGCCATAAAGTGGAAGTGCCAAGAACCTTATTAGAAGCATTAATATGCCAATTAAAAAAAATTACCAAAATAACAAAATCAAATATGACACTTTCACTAATTTTTTTTATAGTATTTGAATTAAAAATTATTGTAAAAAAAAAAAAAAATTAGGAAAATTATTGTCATGCTAATTTTATTTTGTTTCCTACAGTTAGTTAAAAATAAAACTCTCAGAAATGCCTTAAACAAACTGTTTAGAGGGAAAAAGTTTTGGCGAAGAAAAAGTAAATACAATGTATTTAGCATAAAGATGGCACTTCTATATGCAAACTTCAGCAAAGACACACGGCAAACCTAAACATGTTATTAATGGTTAACCTTTACATTTTATCTGGGGTTTACTTATTTATTTATTACCAGTTATTTATATAGCACACACATATTCCGCAGCACTTTACAGAGAATATTTGCTTATTCACATCAGTCCCTGCCCCAGTGGAGCTTACAATCTATTTTCCCTACCACATGTACACGCACACACATTCACGCTAGGGTTCATTTTGTTGGGATCCAATTAACCTACCAGTATATTTTTGAATTGTGGGAGGAAACTGGAGCACCAGGAGAAAACCTACACAAGTACAGGGAGAATATACAAACTCCACACAGTTAGAGCCATGGTGGGAATCGAACCTAAGACCTCAGTGCCATGAGTCAGTAATGCTAACCATTACACCACCCACACTCCTAATCAATAATGATCATGCAGTTGCAAATATTACATAAGGTAATCCGTTGATTCATAATAAAATGCATTATAAGAGACCTAGGGTTCAATTTGATTAGAGCGTGTAAGTGCAGTTATATGTTGCACTTACAATACCTCTGAACTCATGGCTTTTTGTTCGCAGTCTCATACTGTAGGGCTGCATACATAAAAATTTGAGTCTGGGCAATATCAGGTGGCGTTTATACGCCGCTGCAATGGCAACCTGCTCCCATTGCTGCTAACTCAATAACTCTATAGTTATCTTTCTTTGTAAAAGAGAATAGATCCTGTCCTTTGCAATTAAATATAATACAATTAATAATTAATTATGGTTGAATCTGAACGGGAGAAATATATTGGCACAAAACTACAACATTCTAGAACAGTGGTAGGCAATCCTCCCAGTGCATGCATTCCTGCAACAGTGAACTGTACCAAAAGAAATGCTCGAGTGACAAAGCAAAACAATATGTTTAAATGCTTGATCACTAGCTGATAGCCTGATAGTATCACCAATTGCACATTTGTGTCTGTCAGAACCTCCAACTGGTGAAAAAAACCATCATAAAAGCTGCTAAACACGCTCAAAGTAACATCTTAGTTGCTAAGCCAGCTTAGTATATGGTATCATATGCTATAGTTTAGCAGTTTTTACATCCGTATTGCCAGACCACAAGAATACCATGAACATGGGTATTCTTCTTCTAATATGTCACTCAAGCACACATGTAGCATTATTGCCTGGCATCCTAGACTTTCAGTCTTGAATACTGTATTAGCATACAGAACTATTAGAATCCCCATATACTGAAGCTATGTTTTTGTTTAAGTCTATTAGTATTATAAATCCTTTGCTCACTCACATATGTTCCATGCTTTTCTTCTATGCTATATTATAAACACATAACACATACATATTTCTTTAAATGATATCCATCTATAAGATGCTGATAATGTGTACAAATCTTAGGAACACATATAAAATAATTTCAAGAAGAAAATGAGTTTATTTACATATTTAACCCTATTGATTTACAATGTTTATCAGGGCCTTACAGACGTGAAAAGGTTCATTAACAAACTGCAGGCAATCATCCAACCCAATATACAACACCAGTAATCTTGGTTCTAGTACAAGATTTCTCAGTCATATTTCCACTGTCACCTTCTCTCCTACTGTATATAGCAGGGAATAAAGAGAAGCTAATTAAGCTAGCTGGTTGCATAGCTCATTACTCACCCATGGTGCCCTGAATATTCCATTTTCTTGCATTCTTTTTTCCCCATATCAGCAAGACAAGAAAGACATCTGCCGCTGATTGCAGAGACTGGACATACAAACTGTATTCATTCTATCGGTTCAGCAGTTATATTGCTGTTAGAGTTTAGCAACAGCCTTTTACCGCAGGATTAATCCCAATCTTTCTTCACTCCCTCATCCATTGTCATTCAAAGCCAGAATGCTTGGAACAGCCAATCAGCTCCTGCTTATACTGAGGGCCTGCCTTGTCAGTTAAGACTCTAGGTGGCAGATGGAAGGAAGAAGTGCTTTTGTCCTGGTGGCTGATGGCAAGGTCACAAGCAAGTCACCATCAACTCTCTATTGCAAATGTAATGAACAACACCCAATTGCTGATCAGCTGCTGCAGATAATGCACTTTCATGTCAATACAGAAAAACAATAGCCTTCCCCAAGATACGCTCTCTCGATTTTGAAAATAGGCATTTATTGTCGTGGGAATACTAAATAAAAGGCTGAATGCCAAATAAGTAAAATAAAAAATGCACATACATAATATACAATATAAATAATATACATGTATGAGATACATTTCTATTTCAAACACTGTGATTGAAAGTTTTGTATTATTTATTTATTATTTATTAGCAGTTTCTTATATAGCGCAGCATATTCCGTTGCGCTTTACAATTAGAACAACAGTTATAGAACAAAACAGGGCAAAGACAGACATAGCGGTAGGAAGGCCCTGCTCGCAAGCTTACAATCTATAGGGAAATAGGTATTGATACACAAGGATAGATGCAACCTGTTACATAATGGTTCCCCAGATTGCTAGGTTCTTAGTGGGTTGTATGATATGATCACCCAGCAATGTTGGAAGACAAAATGTGAGGTTATAGGGACTGTGCAGAGGGGATGTAACTGGATAGGGAAGCATTGAAGTTTATGTGTGTGGGTCAGGAATTTGGTAGGCTTGTCTGAAGAGATGAGTTTTCAGGGAACGTTTAAAGGTTTTGGAGTCTAGTGGAGAGTCATATTGTGCGTGGGAGGGCATTCCACAGAGGGGGTGTAGCCCGGATAAAGTCCTGTAATTTTGAGTGGGAACAGGTAATACATCTGGATGAGAGACGCAGATCTTGTGCAGAGCGGAGGGGTCTGGTAGGGAGATATTTTGAGATGAGTGAGGAGATGTATGATGGTGCAGTTTGGTTAATAGCCTTGTATGTAAGTAAAAGTATTTCTCTAACGTCCTAGTAGATGCTGGGGACTCCGTAAGGACCATGGGGAATAGACGGGCTCCGCAGGAGACATGGGCACTTTAACAAAGAATTTAGATTCTGGTGTGCTCTGGCTCCTCCCTCTATGTCCCTCCTCCAGACCTCAGTTTGAATCTGTGCCCGGACGAGCTGGGTGCTGTTCAGTGAGCTCTCCTGAGCTTGCTGTAAGAAAGTATTTTGTTAGGTTTTTTATTTTCAGGGAGCTCTGCTGGCAACAGACTCCCTGCATCGTGGGACTGAGGGGAGAGAAGCAGCCCTACTCTCTGCAGATAGGTCCTGCTTCTTAGGCTACTGGACACCATTAGCTCCAGAGGGATCGTACACAGGATCTCACCCTCGTCGTCCGATCCCAGAGCCGCGCCGCCGTCCCCCTCGCAGAGCCGGAAGACAGAAGCCGGGTGAAAGAAGCAAGAAGACTTCAAAATCTGCGGCAGAAGACTCCAGTCTTCACTGAGGTAGCGCACAGCACTGCAGCTGTGCGCCATTGCTCCCACACACACCCACATACTCCGGTCACTGTAAAAGTGCAGGGCGCAGGCGGGTGGGGGGGGGGGGGGGCGCCCTGGGCAGCAATTTAAGACCTCTTTGGCAAAAGTTTGCATATATACAGTTGGGCACTGTATATATGTATGAGCCCCCGCCAAAAAATTGTATATTAAAGCGGGTCAGAAGCCCGCCACTGAGGGGGCGGGGCTTCTTCCCCAGCACTCACCAGCGCCATTTTTTCTCCACAGCTCCGCTGAGAGGAAGCTCCCCAGGCTCTCCCCTGCAGATACACGGTAGAAGAGGGTAAAAAGAGAGAGGGGGCACATAATTTGGCGCAAAAAGCAATATAACAGCGGCTGCTGGGTTAACATTAAGTTACTGTGTTATTCCTGGGTTATATAGCGCTGGGGTGTGTGCTGGCATACTCTCTCTCTGTCTCTCCAAAGGGCCTTGTGGGGGAACTGTCTTCAAAAAGAGCAAACCCTGTGTGTGTGGTGTGTCGGTACGCTAGTGTCGACATGTTTGACGAGGAAGGCTATGTGGAAACAGAGCGGGAGCAAATGAAAGTGGTGTCTCCGCCGACGGCGCCGACACCTGATTGGATGGATATGTGGAAGGTTTTAAATGATAATGTTAATTCCTTGCATAAAAGGTTGGATAAAGCAGAAGCCTTAGGACAGTCAGGGTCTCAGCCCGTGCCTGATCCTACGTCGCAGAGGCCGTCAGGGTCTCAGAAGCGCCCACTATCCCAAATTGTTGACACTGATACCGACATGGATTCTGACTCCAGTGTCGATTATGATGATGCCTAAATTGGCTAAATCCATCCGTTATATGATTATAGCAATTAAGGATGTGTTGCGCATCACAGAGGAAACCCCAGTCCCTGACAAGAGGGTTCATATGTATGGGGAAAAAAGGCAGGAGGTGACCTTCCCCCCTTCACACGAGCTAAATGAGTTATGTGAAAAGGCTTGGGAATCTCCAGATAAAAAACTGCAGATTTCCAAACGGATGCTTATGGCGTATCCTTTCCCGCCAACGGACAGGTTACGCTGGGAATCCTCTCCTAGGGTGGACAAAGCTTTAACACGCTTATCAAAGAGGGTAGCCCTGCCGTCACAGGATACGGCCACCCTGAAAGATGCTGCGGATAGAAAGCAAGAGGGTACCCTGAAGTCCATTTATACACATTCAGGTACCTTACTAAGGCTGGCAATTGCGTCGGCCTGGGTGTGTAGTGCTGTAGCAGCATGGACGGATACCTTATCTGAGGAACTGGACACCTTAGACAAGGAAACTATATTAATGACCCTGGGGCATATAAAAGACGCTGTCCTATATATGAGAGATGCTCAAAGAGACATTAGTCTACTGGGCTCTAGAATAAATGCTATGTCGATTTCTGCCAGAAGGGTCCTGTGGACTCGGCAATGGACAGGTGATGCCGACTCAAAAAGGCACATGGAGTTTTACCTTACAAGGGTGAGGGATTGTTTGGGGAGGGTCTCTCGGACCTGGTCTCCACAGCTACTGCTGGAAAGTCAAATTTTTTCCAATATGTTTCCTCACAACCTAAGAAAGCACCGTATTACCAAATGCAGTCCTTTTGATCACAAAAAGGCAAGAAAGTCCGAGGTGCGTCCTTTCTTGCCAGAGGCAGGGGCAGAGGAAGGAAGCTGCGCAACGCAGCTAGTTCCCAGGAACAGAAGTCCTCCCCGGCTTCCACTAAATCCACCGCATGACGCTGGGGCTCCACAGGCGGAGCTAGGCCCGGTGGGGGCGCGTCTCCGAAATTTCAGCCACAAGTGGGTTCACTCCCAGTTGGATCCCTGGGCAATAGAGATTGTGTCTCAGGGATACAAGCTGGAATTCGAAGAGATGCCCCCTCACCGTTACCTCAAATCGGCCCTGCCAGCTTCCCCCTTGGTACTCCTGCGGAAGCAAGGGGTCTCAATTATCCCATACTTGGACGATCTCCTCATAAAAGCGAGGTCAAGAGAGCAGTTGCTGATCAGCGTAACATGCACTCTGGAAGTGTTACAACAACACTGCTGGATTCTGAATATTCCAAAGTCGCAGTTGATTCCTACGACTCGTCTGCCTTTCCTGGGCATGATTCTGGACACAGACCAGAAGAGGGTTTATCTCCCGATGGAGAAGGCTCAGGAACTCATGACACTGGTCAGAGACCCATTAAAACCAAAACAGGTGTCGGTGCATCACTGCACGCGAGTCCTGGGAAAGATGGTGGCATCATACAAGGCCATTCCTTCGGCAGGTTCCATGCGAGGACCTTTCAATGGGATCTACTGGACAAGTGGTCCAGATCACATCTTCAGATGCATCGGTTAATCACCCTATCCCCCAGGGCCAGGGTGTCTCTCCTGTGGTGGCTGCAGAGTGCTCACCTTCTCGAAGGTCGCAGATTCGGCATTCAGGACTGGGTCCTGGTGACCACGGATGCAAGCCTCCGAGGGTGGGGGGCAGTCACACAGGGAAGAAATTTCCAAGGTCTGTGGTCAAGTCAGGAGACTTGCCTTCACATCAACATCCTGGAACTAAGGGCCATATACAACGCCCTACGTCAAGCGGAGTCCCTACTTCGCGACCAACCGGTTCTGATTCAGTCAGACAACATCACCGCAGTGGCTCATGTGAACCGCCAAGGCGGCACAAGGAGCAAGGTGGCAATGGTAGAAGCCACCAGAATTCTTCGCTGGGCGGAGAATCACGTAAGCGCACTGTCAGCAGTGTTCATTCCGGGAGTGGACAACTGGGAAGCAGACTTCCTCAGCAGGCACGACCTCCACCCGGGAGAGTGGGGACTTCATCAAGAAGTCTTCACGCAGGTTGTAAGTCGGTGGGAACTGCCACAGGTGGACATGATGGCTTCCCGCCTCAACAAAAAGCTAAAGAGGTATTGCGCCAGGTCAAGAGACCCTCAGGCGATAGCTGTAGACGCCCTGGTGACACCGTGGGTGGTCTAGTCGGTCTATGTATTTCCTCCTCTTCCTCTCATACACAAGGTGCTGAGAATCATAAGAAAAAGAGTGAGAACAATAGTCATTGTTCCGGATTGGCCAAGAAGGACTTGGTATCCAGATCTGCAAGTAATGCTCACAGAGGACCCGTGGCCTCTACCTCTAAGACAGGACTTGTTGCAACAGGGGCCCTGTCTGTTCCAAGACTTACCGCGGCTGTGTTTGATGGCATGGCGGTTGAACGCCGGATCCTAGCAGAAAAAGGCATTCCGGATGAGGTTATTCCTACGCTGATAAAGGCTAGGAAGGACGTGACGGCTCAACATTATCACCGTATATGGCGAAAATATGTGGCTTGGTGTGAGGCCAGGAATGCCCCTACGGAGGAATTCCAGCTGGGCCGTTTCCTTCACTTCCTACAGTCGGGAGTGACTTTGGGCCTAAAATTGGGTTCCATTAAGGTCCAGATTTCAGCCCTATCCATTTTCTTTCAAAAAGAACTGGCTTCTCTGCCTGAAGTTCAGACGTTTGTAAAGGGAGTACTGCATATTCAGCCCCCTTTTGTGCCTCCAGTGGCACCTTGGGATCTTAACGTGGTGTTGAGTTTCCTGAAATCACACTGGTTTGAACCACTCAAAACGGTGGAATTGAAATATCTCACGTGGAAGGTGGTCATGCTACTAGCCTTGGCTTTGGCTAGGCGTGTGTCAGAATTGGCGGCTTTGTCACATAAAAGTTTGTCCATGCTTTTCCATGGTTTTCCATGCGGATAGAGCAGAATTGCAGACCCGACCACAATTTCTGCTGAAAGTGGTTTCATCCTTTCTTATAAACCAACCTATTGTGGTGCCTGTGGCTACTACTGACTTGGAGGATTCCGAGTTACTTGATGTGGTCAGGGCTTTGAAGGTTTATGTAGCCAGAACGGCTAGGGTCAGGAAAACAGAATCTTTGTTTATCCTGTATGCTTCCAACAAGCTTGGGGCGCCTGCTTCAAAGCAAACTATTGCTCGCTGGATCTGTAACACGATTCAGCAGGCTCATTCTGCGGCTGGGTTGCTGCTGCCTAAATCAGTTAAGGCCCATTCCACAAGGAAGGTGGGCTCTTCTTGGGCGGCTGCCCGAGGGGTCTTGGCATTACAGCTTTGCCGAGCGGCTACTTGGTCAGGTTCAAACACCTTTGCAAAGTTCTACAAGTTTGATACCCTGGCTGAGGAGGACCTTGTGTTTGCTCAATCGGTGCTGCAGAGTCATCCGCACTCTCCCGCCCGTTTGGGAGCTTTGGTATAATCCCCATGGTCCTTACGGAGTCCCCAGCATCCACTAGGACGTTAGAGAAAATAAGATTTTACTTACCGGTAAATCTATTTCTCGTAGTCCGTAGTCGATGCTGGGCGCCCGTCCCAAGTGCGGACTTCTTCTGCAATGCTTGTATATAGTTATTGCTTAAATAAGGGTTATGTTATAGTTGCATCAGGGTTGAACTGATGCTCTGTTGTTGTTCATATTGTTAACTGGGTAAGTTTATCACAAGTTATATGGTGTGATTGGTGTGGCTGGTATGAGTCTTGCCCTGGATTTCCAAAATCCTTTCCTTGTACTGTCAGCTCTTCCGGGCACAGTTTCTCTAACTGAGGTCTGGAGGAGGGACATAGAGGGAGGAGCCAGAGCACACCAGAATCTAAATTCTTTCTTAAAGTGCCCATGTCTCCTGCGGAGCCCGTCTATTCCCCATAATCCTTACGGAGTCCCCAGCATCCACTACGGACTACGAGAAATAGATTTACCGGTAAGTAAAATCTTATTTTTATATTTGACACGGTAGAATACCGGTAACCAATGGAGGGACTGACAGAGCGGATCAGCAGACGAAGAACGTCTGGCGAGGAAAATTAGCTTCGCAGCTGCATTTAAAATGGATTGAAGTGGTGAGAGCCTATGTTTGGGAAGACCAGAAAGGAGACTAAGGAGACAGTGTCTTGTGTAAGATAAGGGCGTATTTTGGATATGTTTTTAAGGTGCATGTAACATGATTTAGAGACAGATTGAATGTGTGGAACAAACGACATTTCAGAGTCAAGGATGACACCTAGGCAGCGAGCTTGTGGGGTAGGGTGGATAGTTGCATTGTCAACAGTTATGGCAATATCAGGTTGGTAACTACCCTTAGCTGGTGGGAAAATAATTAATTTTGTTTTGGAAATGTTGAGTTTGAGATGGCGAGATGACATCCAAGATGAAATGGCAGACAGACAGTTATTGAAATATATATATTTTTTTATCAGTGTCTCTCTACAGGGCTGGATCACCTGGTGATGGGCAATACTCAGTCCTACTGCAGTGTGTGGCGCTCCGAACCCTGATCTGTGGCCACCAGCTCCTTACTGCATTATTGGCACATGTTTGTTATATAAACAAATAACAAGTGGCGCTTGACGATCAGAAAGTTGAAAACATTTATTTGTGTAAAATATATCTAAAAAAGTTACAACAACCTCCCGGGGGTAAGAAACAATATTAAAATATCACAATAATATAAATATGTACTGTATTGTAGCTCCTTATTCAAATTGTAATAAAAACATCAGTAGTGAATATTCTTATTTGCATACGATTAATTATTAATTATTATTAACACCTGGAAGGTCATTAAGCGTACTGGGTTCAATATGTGCACAAAAATATAAGAAACTGATAAATAATTATTCTAAACAAGGATCACTCACGGCTGTGTGCTATTTAGAGTTGCGTATGTCACAAATTCATGGCAGTGAGCGGCTGGTGTAGAAAATTTAATTTTTATGCACAATTGCCGCTGGGCAGGAGCTTCTTCGGTCCCTGCTCCCTGGTGCCGTCTCGTTGACTGGACAGAGACACACACCAGAGCCTCAGCGGGTGCAATTGATGCCGCGCCGTGCGGGGAGTCCTGATGAGCCGTCCCCACCAATCCACACCACCTCCGGTACCTCCGTGCTTTCAAACGGAGGCTGTAAGCTGGCAATTCCGGGGTTGCTGAGAAGATAGGCTCTGATGTACCTGGCCAGCAAACTGCCCGTCTTAGGTATAACAGACACCCGGTGTGAACTTCGTGCACCGGTCTGCGCCGGGCCAGGGGGGAACGGCACCTGTGACTACTACCGCCTCAACTTGAAGTAGACGGCTGGGGCTGTAGTGGTAATGGTTGCAGTGCAAATGTTCCTGACTGCAGTGGTTGAAACCGGGCTCCCATCCCAGGTATCTGCCTTTCGAAAAAGACACTCTGCTGGTGTTGAAACGCATTAAGGATACAGGCTTTGCATCTCAAGGATCAACACCGCTGTTTGCTTTTTATTCACATACAACCGTGCATGGGAGCCCGGTTTCAACCACTGCAGTCAGGAACATTTGCACTGCAACCATTACCACTACAGCCCCAGCCGTCTACTTCAAGTTGAGGCGGTAGTAGTCACAGGTGCCGTTCCCCCCTGGCCCGGCGCAGACCGGTGCACGAAGTTCACACCGGGTGTCTGTTATACCTAAGACGGGCAGTTTGCTGGCCGGGTACATCAGAGCCTATCTTCTCAGCAACCCCGGAATTGCCAGCTTACAGCCTCCGTTTGAAAGCACGGAGGTACCGGAGGTGGTGTGGATTGGTGGGGACGGCTCATCAGGACTCCCCGCGCGGCGCGGCATCAATTGCACCCGCTGAGGCTCTGGTGTGTGTCTCTGTCCAGTCAACGAGACGGCACCAGGGAGCAGGGACCGAAGAAGCTCCTGCCCAGCGGCAATTGTGCATAAAAATTCAATTTTCTACACCAGCCGCTCACTGCCATGAATTTGTGACATACGCAACTCTAAATAGCACACAGCCGTGAGTGATCCTTGTTTAGAATAATTATTTATCAGTTTCTTATATTTTTGTGCACATATTGAACCCAGTACGCTTAATGACCTTCCAGGTGTTAATAATAATTAATAATTAATCGTATGCAAATAAGAATATTCACTACTGATGTTTTTATTACAATTTGAATACGGAGCTACAATACAGTACATATTTATATTATTGTGATATTTTAATATTGTTTCTTACCCCCGGGAGGTTGTTGTAACTTTTTTATATATATTTTACACAAATAAATGTTTTCAACTTTCTGATCGTCAAGCGCCACTTGTTATTTGTTTATATAGTTTTGTTTTAAGGGACTGGCAATTCCCTTCTTCAAGAGGCTGCTGACAATCCTAGTGCAGTGCTACTCACCTGAGCGCATAGCTTTTTCTCTTTTTTACATGTTTGTTATAGCTTGTAACACTTGGTAAAATGCCTGCTCATGTTATTACAGGCAGATGTTTCTTCAATTAATGTATTATTTTAATTTCTTACTGAGATTAATGGTAATGTGCAGAATCTTTGAGAGTTATAGGGCCCAATAGCCTGGGGAGCCTTCCAGTCTGTACTTTTGTTTATATTATTTGTTAAGAGACACATTTGTTCTGAGTGGCTGAATTTACCCCAAGACGTTGGGGTAAATTTGATAACCTGAAGTGTCTACTTTAATTGCAAAGAATCGGTTTTGATGGTCATTTTAAACCTCACTTGATGCCCATCATTTTTAACTTCTTATCTTGTATACAAACCGGTAATAATCTGCCTTAAAACCACTGCAGTTTTCAAGCACAGCACATATCCCTCAGACCTGAGCATGTTTTTCTGTAAAAACAAAACAGTGTGTTGGTCCCCCCAAATTCATATCCTCACCTGATAGTGAAAAGATTAGCATAGCATACCCCAATTCCTCACTAAACGGTAATTGGCTGAACCAGCCAGGGTTGATGACACCATAGCAGGGAGAAATGCAGCATGCGGTCACCCTGCCATAATGTCAACAAGCCCCAGATTGGTCATCTCATCTCCCACATCTAACTATCTCCCATGATTATGTCTTCTTCACCACACTCTCCCATCTGTTCCTACTTACCCTCTTCTTCTACTACTTTAGAATGCATATGAAACTACAGTAAAGGATGCTGTATATGATGTATTAATGAATTAGGGTTATGAGCTGTTTCATTGTGTAGACTAAGGGGGATATTTAATAAACATAATTATCTAAAAAAAGAGAGATAAATCTCTCTTTTCCAGTGGCAGTTGCAGAGCAGTCCAAAATTCAAATACGGAAGCCACACCAACTGCCATCCCAAGCATTGACAAAACATCACCAGCCAAGACTCACTGGCAGTTGTTGTGGCTCCCCTATTTGAATTTTGGACTGTGCTGCAACTGCTAACTAGTCGGCAGTTATCCAAGTTCCCACATCTGGGGATCACCTTGTAAAAGATATATGACTATCCCCACTAACTTTTGTTCTGAGCCCGAAGAGAAGAATCTTAAATGAAGATATAGTTTACAGTACCACTCTATAACGGAAAAACAGTTTACGAATTCCTGAAAAATGTCATTTGTAAATCCTATGTCACCTCCTCTTGGGCATCTGCTTGCTGAGTGTTTGCTGCCTGCTATGACCTTGAAATGTTTAAACTTTATTCTGCTTGTTTCCAGCCCTTGACCTAGGCATTTACTATTGGATCTGATTGATTATTACCTGCATGGGGACTTAAAAGTCTAGTACTATATGCTATCTGTACTCATTTATTATTGGTGGAGATTTTCAATATTATTATATGTAGCTAGATTTCACCAACGGTGTGTTTTCTAATATAGAGGCTTAAGGATAATATCTGAGTACTTCCACCGACATTTAAGCTCAAGTAAGAAAACTGTACCATATATGGAACATGGTCAGCAGCAGTGTTAAGGGAATGCTAGCAGGACAACCGTCCGGGGCGCTGCGGCCTGTGGGTGCGGCCACAGTCAACCTGCCGGCATCCGCCCTTGCTGCCATATTTTCTAACCTCTACAAGTACAAACATTGCCAAAAGTCGCCTCCTTAGCTGCTGCCCTTGAGAGCTGTCTAGACGCCTGTAAACAGCATGCCTCCAGCAATTACATTGGCTTTCATTACAACTGTACTGCAATACCAATGTCACTCAAAGCCATTACTTTTTTCCGCTTCTTGAATGCGCTGGCCAGCTGCAGGTAGCTGCTTTCAGCATCTGGCAACAAGCGTACCGGTTCACTGGCTCTGCCTGTGAATATACCGCACACAACCTGACAGCTGGCTTGGGAAACCAGCTGTACATACTGGAATTCGCAGGTTCTTCTGCTACACAAGAACTTCGGGCAGTGACAGAGAATAGGCAAGCTGTCGATCCACGGAGTGCAGTCTTGGTTAGTAAGTGCTGCAGCACTACTTCATACTAATATACTTTGCTCCAGTGGGTATAGGCAAATGGCACCTCCCTCCCTCTCCCCCTGTAAAATGTTTCCACCCTCCCTACGGAGGGTGCGGTAATTGCGGGGCTGCTGCAATACACAGCAGCCCCACAATTATTTTCTTAATATCTTCTTTATTTTTTTATGATGTCCCCCAATCAGGCCCCCTCCCCACGTTTCCTTTGGTGCCCTGAGTGCCACAAAGTCTAAAACCAGCCCTGGTCAGCAGCAACAAGGAGGACAGGTTACTATACTGAAGCAGGAACTATCACCATTATACTGTAGGTGAACCATGAAGCACCAGGAAAGCTATTAAAACTTGCCTGTGCCAACAGATTGAGCAAAGTCCTTCCTACCGGGAAGAGAGAGGTAGACCTGATAAGAGGGAAAACCATGACAACCAACGCTATGGCGGAACAGAAAATTATATCAGTGTGTAAAGTCCTGGAGTATATTAAGGGTCTGCTGCTATAGTGCGAGACCCAATGCTCTTTCTATCACAGTGAAATACTGACTATGTGACTCACTCATTTTTTTTTATAAAAACCTTAAGACATCACTGCATTTTTGAAGAATATGTCCGCATTTCTATTTTCTATTAATTTTGTATTGTTATGTATACATAAAGATCCTGCAACAGTTATTTTCTTTGGCCTGCTTGTAGCAAGTGGTTGCAATGCTTTCTTACTTAACATTCTCTGCTTGTAGCACTTGTCTATTCTCCTCAGCCGGCGATCAAACGGGTTGCAGTTATGTGACCGGTGGTCAGGAGACCGCCGGTCACAATACTGGACCCTACATCCTGCCCGCTCACAATCCCAATGGTCGGCATGCCATAGAGTGGGAATAGAACCTGTGGCGAGTGCAGCGAGCCACCGAGCCCACTGCGTGGCAGCCCCATTTTCTAGGTATTGCTAGGCTATGTTTCCCCGCTTAAAATATTAAAATGTTTATGATGGGTCAACTGTATGATATTATGGGGCAAATGTATGAAGCAGTGATAAGAGTGGAGAAGTGAGCCAGTGGAGAAGTTGGCTTGGCAACGAATATATAAATACTAGGTGATTCATTGCGCCCTACGGGTGCTCTTCACACAGTCGCAAGGGGCTACGCCCCCTTAACCCTTACACGCCCTTGGGGGCGTAGGCCCTTGCGATGGCGTGAACAGCGCATGCAGGGCACGATGAATCACCTAGTAGGTGCTGTGGTTGGGGGAGTGGCGGGTGCGAGGGAGACGTGGAGGGGGAGGGGGACCGGAGGTCCCATGGGTGGGGGAGGGGAGGTTGCAGGAGTGCACGCGGGGGGGGGGGGGGGCGTGTGTGGTGGTGCCGGGGGGAGGTGTTGGGGTGGTGGGGGAAGGGGGTCCTGAGCCACTGCGGGTGGGGGAGGGGCGGTTTCCTGTGAGCTGCAGATGGGGAGGGGAGGTTGTGGGGTTGCCGCGGGTGGGGGAGGGGTGGTTGTGGGGGTGCCATGGGTGGGGGAAGTGCGGTTGGCGGGGTGCCACGGGTGAGGAAGGTGGTCCGGATCCACCGTGGGTGGGGGAGGGGCAGTTGCAAGGGTGTTGCGAGTTTTGGAGGGGCGGGTGCGGTGGTGCTGCAGGTGGTGGAGGGGCGGGTGTGGGGGTTCCATATGCAGTATATAAGTATGTATATCGTGGGAGAGACTCTGTATATGCTGCGGCCTGAGGGGTGGGGGTTGGGAGGTGTTGTGCTTGGGGGATTTGTGGTTGCAGTGGACAGGGGGATAGGGAGGGTGACTAGAGGTGCCATGGGTGTGGGAGGGCCAGATCAAGTGGTTGGGTGGATGGGGGAGGGTTTTGGGAGGTGATGTGTGCACGGTAGGGGCGGTGGGGGGGTCATGGGGCAGTTATGGTGCTCTCTTGGTCGGTGTCAGGCCTCTGGTTTTGTCTGTCCTCGGAGGGGGCACTAGTGGGTCAGTGTTGGTGCGATGTACAAAGCGTGGAGGCAATATAAAAGTCCTGCGCTTATGCGCTGATGTTTATTAGCACAGAGGTCACAGAGCAAATTATATAACAGTGAATAATAACTTAGAACCGGCAATGAAGCAAATTATGATTGATAACTGAATCCAAGAAATAACTGAAAGTCTTTAGCAACAGAATATAAAGTAACTTGGTAATTGAATGCAAATTAATTGGTAAACAGAACTCCGGTAATACTTGAGAAGCACACAGTCTCTGTATGACACAATACGGAATAAGCTGGTAACTGAATGCAAATGGATTTGTAAACAGAACTTCGGTATTATTTGGAAATACACAGTCTCTGTATAACACAAGCAGGGCCGGTTCAAGGGCGCAGAGCGCCCCGGGCAGGAAAGGGGCGTGGCCTAATACAGGGGGCGTGGTGAGTCACGCCCCCTGTACATTGAAAGCGCCGCTTGAATGCTGAGCGGTGCGCGATGACGTCATCGCGCACCGCACAGCAAAAGGTCCTCTCCACGAAGAGAAACTAGACGCTATGCGTCTAGTTCCCTTCGTGGAGAGGACCTTTGCTGTGCGGTGCGCGATGATGTCATCGCGCACCGCTCAGCAGTTACTCTCCATGAAGGGAAACTAGACGCATAGCGTCTAGTTCCCTTCACAGGAGGCGCCGGGGACGGCAGCGGGCAGCGGAGGCGGACGGGGGACACAGCGGGCAGCAGTGGCGGATCTTGCCACGGTGCGGCGCCCTCCGGATGGCGCCAGCGCCCTCCGGAAGGCGGCGCCCCGGGCAAAAGTCCTGCTTGCCCGTGGCAAGAACCGCCACTGAACACAAGCCCTTATGGCCACGCAAGGCCCAAGCAGGAGACAGTCCCAATACAACAAGTTTCGTTTAACTGTTGAAATGCACAGGTTGATATATAGATAACGAAGTGCACAGGTAAAGCAATGAAGTGAACACCTGAGGAGAGTCTCTTACTGCTGATGAGCTGTGGCAGGCTTTGGCTGAAATTCGGAGTAAGCAGGAGAACTGCAGCGTGATGAATGGAACGATGAAAGTAACCACGGTGAATCGCTGGAAACAGGAACACAGGAACCAGGAGAACTAGACACACCATGGCCCCCATTCCGAGTTGTTCGCTCGCTAGCTGCTTTTAGCAGCAGTGCAAACGCTAAGCCGCCACCCTCTGGGAGTGTATCTTAGATTAGCAGAAGTGCGAACGAAAGGATCGCAGCGCTGCTACAAAAAAAATTGTGCAGTTTCAGAGTAGCTGCAGACCTACTCCTATCTTGCGATCACTTCAGACTATTTGGTTCCTGTTTTGATGTCACAAACACGCCCTGCGTTCGGCCAGCCACTCCCCCGTTTTTTCTCCAGCCACTCCTGCGTTTTTATCTGGCACGCCTGCGTTTTTACACACACTCGCCAAAAACGGTCAGTTACTTACCACCCAGAAACACCCACTTCCTGTCAATCACTCAACGATCAGCAGTGCGACTGAAAAGCGTCGCTAGACCTTGTGTAAAACTGCATCGGCTTTTGTGAAAGTACGTCACGCGTGCGCAGTGCGCACCATACGCATGCGCAGAAGTGCCGATTTTTAGCCTGATCGCTGCGCTGCGAACGAAAGCAGCTAGCGATCAACTCGGAATGAGGGCCCATATGTGACTCGTTGTCCGAGGCGATGTTACTGAGCCACGGACTGAAACTTATACCCCTTGCTCTGCGGTGATTGGTCCCTGAACTCTGTCTGGAAGCACAGCGCTGGATTGAATGCCTGGGTCAGCTGAGTGTAGGTGTCATGGCAGCGCCCATACAGGCCGGACGCCGGCACACAGCAAGACACACACGGGACCAGACTCAGGGGTACTCAGCGACACTGCAGATGACACTCGCGGTCAGCGCATCCATGCAGCCGTGACTGGGGCCATGACCTCCGGAGGCCTGCACACCAGCGCGCTGGTAAGTGAGACGCAGCTGAACGCCGATTCCTGACAGTACCCCCTCCTTTATGGGTGGGCACCGAACACCCTCGAGGCTTGGCAGGGAAGAGTCTATGGAAAGCTTGCACCAACCGTGGAGCGTGAACATCTGTGGCGTTGATCCAACTCCTCTCCTCAGGACCATATCCGGACCAGTCAATCAGATATTGCAAACGACCATAACGATGCCGAGAGTCCAGGATCTTTTCCACCTCGTATTCCACCTTTGGAGCTGTACCTTTGGAGCTGCTGGAAGAACTCTCTGGAAACGATTAAGAATGAATGGTCTGAGGACAGAAACTGGGAACTTTCAAATAAGAAGGCAGTTTCAACTTATAAGCCACCGGATTGATAACACTCTCTACTGGAAACGGCCCAATAAACCATGGAGCAAATTTCATTGAAGGAACTCTAAGACTGAGATTTCGAGTAGATAGCCAGACTTTGCCACCCAGCTTTAAACTAGGGACTGCTCGTCTTTTTCGGTCGGCAAAAACTTTATACCGTTGAGAAACCTTCTTGAGAGATAAATTAATCTTTCTCCAAATCTGAGAAAACTGTTGAAGGGCTGAGGCAGCCGCAGGCACATCTATCATGGGTAAATCTTGAAAATCCGGTACTCTAAGATGTTGACCATAAACTGCAAAAAAAGGAGTAGTATCTGTAGAGGTATGATAACGGAAACTATGAGCAAACTCCGCCCAAGGCAATAAATCTACCCAGTCATCTTGCGAGGAAGAAATATAGGGGGTAATTCCAAGTTGATCGCAGCAGGATTTTTGTTAGCAATTGGGCAAAACCATGTGCACTGCAGGGGAGGCAGATATAACATGTGCAGAGAGAGTTAGATTTGGATGGGGTGTGTTCAATCTGCAATCTAATTTGCAGTGTAAAAATAAAGCAGCCAGTATTTACCCTGCACAGAAATAAAATAACCCACCCAAATCTAACTCTTTCTGCACATGTTATATCTGCCTCCCCTGCAGTGCACATGGTTTTGCCCAATTGCTATCAAAAATCCTGCTGCGATCAACTTGGAATTACCCCCATAAAGTCTTAAGTAGGTCTCAAGCTCTTGATTTACCCTCTCTGTCTGACGATTTGTTTGAGGATGATAGGCCGTGGAGAATTTAAGTTTAACTTGCAGCGCAGAACACAGAGCCCTCCAAAACTTTGCCACAAACTGTACACCTCGATCAGATATTATTTCTGTTGGAAGTCCATGTGACCTAAAGATTTCATGAAGAAATAACTGTGCCTACTTTGGAGCAGAGGGCAACGCCATGAGTGGAACAAAGTGCGCCATTTTTGAGAATCTGTCGACCACTACGCAGATGGTATCATACCCTCTGGAGGGAGGAAGATCCGAAATAAAGTCCATCGACAGATGAGACCAGGGACGCCTTGGGATAGAATTTGGTAGCAACTGGGCCGCGGGAGCCTGACAAAGAACTTTGTGTTGAGCACATTTAGGACAAGAAGCAATAAATTCTTGGATATCTGCTTTCATGTAAGGCCACCAATAAGTTTGAGATAGGAACTTGAAAGTCTTTAAGACTCCAGGGTGACCGGTAAATTTGGACGTATGAGCCCTGGACAGAAGATTTGGACGAAGCTCCGGAGAAACAAACATATTGCCTGGAGGTGGAACTTGAGACACACCCGTAGCAGCAAATTCCACGGGATTGAGTACTGGTCGAGATGTTTGTTCTGACGAAACCTCACTTGAGCTCATAGAGCGAGATAATGCATCTGCCTTAACATTTTGTGAGCCAGGTCTAAACATTAACTTAAAGTCAAATCGAGAGAAAAATAGGGCCCACCTTGCTTGCCGAGGATTCAGACACTGCGCTGCCTTTAAGTAGAGGAGGTTCTTGTGATCCGTGCAGATGGTAATAGGGAATCTCGCACCTTCCAGCAAATACCTCAATTCTTCAAGAGCCAATTTGATTGCTAACAGCTCCTGGTCACCGATGGCATAGTTCATTTCAGCGGGCAAGAATCTGCGCGAGAAAAACCCACAAGGGTGAGTCTTTCCATCAACGCCCACCTGGGACAGGATTGCGCCCACACCAACCGTCGAGGCATCTACTTCCAGAATGAAGGCCTTGTTGACATCTGGCTGTTGTAACACAGGAGCTGAAATAAAAGCCTGTTTAATTTTATGAAAAGCAGACAGTGCTTCGTCAGACCATTGGGAAGGGTTTCCCCCTTTCCGAGTAAGGCAGGTAATAGGAGCTATTAATGTGGAAAAGCCTTTAATAAACTTTCTGTAGTAATTAGCAAAGCCAATAAAACGTTGAACTGACTTGAGTGTTGTTGGAAGAGACCAGTTCTCTATTGCTTCTAATTTAGCTGGATCCATTTGAAGGTCTGTTCCGGAAATAATATATCCCAAAAAAGATATTGAGGGAGCTTCAAACGTACATTTAGTTAATTTGCCGTACAGGTGATTCTGCCGAAGACGTCAAAGGACCTCTTTTACCTGTTGGCATTGAGAAACGAAGTCACGGGAAAATATCAAGATGTCATCAAGGTAAACTACCACACACTTATAAAGGAGATCTCTAAACACTTTGTTGACAAAGTTCTGAAACACAGCCGGGGCATTACTCAAACCGAAGGGCATCACTAGATATTCGTAGTGGCCATCACGAGTATTGAAGGCGGTTTTCCACTCGTCACCACTTTGGATCCTGATGAGATTATAGGCCCCGCAAAGATCTAATTTCGTGAAGATGCAGGCACCTCTGACTCTGTCGAACAACTCTGTAAAAAGGGGTAACGGGTAGCTGTTTTTAATCATGATGTCATTTAAACCCCGATAATTGATACAGGGGCGTAATCCTCCATCTTTCTTTTTAACGAAAAGAATCCCGCACCGGCTGGGGAAGAGGATGGACGGATAAACACCTTCTGTTGATTCTCCTTTATATATTCACTCATTGCTTGGGTCTCAGGAACTGAGAGAGAGTATGTGCGCCCTCTAGGTGGCTTGCTCCCTGGAACTAAATCGATGGGACAATCCCATTCTCGATGGGGAGGCAAGATATCAGCAGCTTTCTCAATGAAGACGTCAGTGAATTCCTGATAGGCCTCTGGAAGGCCAGACTGAGGTTTTACACTTGAAGATCTTATTGGATGTACTTGGGCTAGACATGAATGTAGACAGGAAGAACTCCATGCTGTTAGCTGTAATGTAGACCAGTCGAATTGTGGATTGTGAAATTGGAGCCAGGGCATACCCAGTACAATCTCATAGGTAGCGTTTGGTATGACCAGGAATTCGATGAGCTCGGAATGCAGGAAGCCCACTCCCAGAACTACCGGTTTGGTTTGCTGAGTGATGGAACCTTCAGCGATACAGCTTCCATCCACGGCAGTAAGGTAAAATGAATGAGACAGCTTTGACACTGGGAGATGGAATCTATCCACTGCAGCTTGTGTGATAAAGTTCCCAGCAGCACCACAATCCACTAAAGCAGACAGAGACTGGAGACCATTTTGGATTTCCAAAGTAACAGGCAATATAAGATCTTGGGATGAAGGAGCTTTATTTAAGGTCCCTAACTTGACTCCTCCTTTACAAGTTAGGACCTGGCATTTCCCGACCGAGCAGGACAGGAACCAATCAGATGACCAGCAGCAGCACAATAGAGACACAGTCTTTCCCTTAACCTTCTGGACCGCTCCTCAGGTGTTAAACGAAACTTGTTTACCTGCATTGGTTCATCAGCAGTAGTAGGCAAAGACTGTACAGGAGGCATAACTCGGTTATTGCGAAGATCACCCCAGGAGCGTTCACTGGCTCGCTCGCGTAAATGCAAGTCCAACTTGACACATAAGGAAATTAGGGCTTCCAGTTGCTCTGGGAGATCTCGAGTAGTGAACTCATCCTTTATGCGGTCGGAAAGACCATGCCAGAAGGCGGCAACCAATGCCTGGTTGTTCCACTTCACCTCTGATGCCAATGTCTGGAACTGGATAACATACTGACCCACAGTACGTGTTCCCTGGCGGATTTGAAGGAGGTCTGAAGAAGCAGAGGTCGTACGTCCAGGTTCGTCAAAGATGCGTCGGAATGCGGCAACAAACTCTGTGTAGTTACTCAGCAGTGCATCTGCTCGCTCCCATAACAGAGAGACCCAGTTCAGGGCAGAGCCAGATAAAAGAGAAACAATATATGCAACCTTTGCTCTGGGTGTTGGAAAGTTCTGTGGCAACAATTCAAAGTGGACTTCACATTGATTCAGGAATCCACGACACATCTTAGGGTTACCATCAAATTTGCTTGGTGTAGGAAGATGAATGCGAGACATTGAACCAGAAGCAACTGGAGGGCTGGAGACTGAGGAACTAGGAACTGGAACAGAAACTGAGGATGACACTGGAGGAACTGAAGTTGAAAAGGACTGTTGCAGAGTGTCCAAACGGGAAGACATTTCTTGTAAAAATTGTATAATCTTCTGCTATGCAGCCTCTTGACCATCCAGTCGTGAAACCAAACTTTGGAGTGCCCCTGACCCCACACTCTGACCACCGTCTGGGTCCATGGGCCTCGGACAAACTGTCAGGTCTCTGGTTTTGTCTGTCCCCGGAGGGGGCACTAGTGGGTCAGTGTTGGTGCGATGTACAAAGCGTAGAGGCAATATAAAAGTCCTGCGCGTATGTGCTGATGTTTATTAGCACAGAGGTCACAGAGCAAAAGATATAACTGTGAATAATAACTTAGAACCGGCAATGAAGCAAATAATGATTGATAACTGAATCCAAGAAATAACTGAAAGTCTTTAGCAACAGAATATAAAGTAACTTGGTAATTGAATGCAAATGAATTGGTAAACAGAACTCCGGTAATACTTGAGAAGCACACAGTCTCTGTATGACACAATACGGAATAAGCTGGTAACTGAATGCAAATGGATTTGTAAACAGAACTCCGGTATTATTTGGAAATACACAGTCTCTGTATAACACAAGTCCTTATGGCCACGCAAGGCCCAAGCAGGAGACAGTCCCAATACAACAAGTTTCGTTTAACTGCTGAAATGCATAGGTTGATATATAGATAACGAAGTGCACAGGTAAAGCAATGTAGTGAACACCTGAGGAGAGTCTCTTACTGCTGATGAGCTGTGGCAGGCTTTGGCTGAAATCCGGAGTAAGCAGGAGAACTGCAGAGTGATGAATGGAACGATGAAAGTAACCACGGTGAATCGTTGGAAACAGGAACACAGGAACCAGGAGAACTAGAAACAGCATATGTGACTCGTTGTCCGAGGCGATGTGACTGAGCCACGGACTGAAACTTATACCCCTTGCTCTGCGGTGATTGGTCACTGAACTCTGGCTGGAAGCACAGCGCTGGATTGGATGCCTGGGTCAGCTGAGTTGAGGTGTCATGGCAGCGCCCATACAGGCCGGACGCAGGCACACAGTAAGACACACACGGGACCAGACTCAGGGGTACTCAGCGACATTGAAGATGACGCTCGCGGTCAGCGCATCCATGCAGCCGCGACTGGGGCCATGACCTCCGGAGGCCTGCACACAAGCGCGCTGGTGAGACGCAGCTGAACGCCGATTCCTGACAGTTGGTATAGGGGCTTGTGAGGTAAATCGGGTGTTGAATGGGCAGGTGCGCTGTTGTGGCGTGTGGTGGGATAGGGGGTCCGGAGGAGCTGTGGGTGTGGCGGGATGCACTAAGCTGTTGTGCTATGGAAATACAGCGTTCTGCGTCTCTTACTGACCGGCTCTGTCCCTCGCTCCCAGTCCCTGTATTGTTCTTATCTACCATTGCGTCTCCCCCACCGCGCGGCCACTGTGATCTGTGCGTTGTCTCTTGTGCATGCTCGGGGTCTGACCTGGAAAAAACAGGTAGCAAGCCTGTTATGAAACACTGTGATTTACTATGGGGGTTATTCAGAGATGAACGCAGATAGCTGTGTACACAGCCAGATATTCGTTCATCACTGAACATGCCGAGGGCCACCCAGCACAGAGCAATGCCGCCCAGCATGAGTAAGGCCGCCTCCTGATGTGTCCACAATCTAATTGTGGATGCATCGGATCTATAGTTGACCCCTGGCCAGACGGTCAGCGGCCATTTTTTTTATTGGAGTGGTCCCTGAAAACGGTCCCAGCCCACTGCGCTGTGGGCCGCAATGACCCCCTAAGTACTGTGCATATGCCTGTGTTTGTGGTAAGGGCATTAGTTCCTGCTATTGTGAGAGAGGAACTTTATGATGTTTAGTTAGTGCCCAGATGGGTAGGATTTATTTATATGTTTAGTTTTGTACTGCACAATAAAACTAGCAACAGCTAGATTGAACAAAAACCCTGGATTGTTGTGCTGTTGTCCCAGGAGAGAGCTCCCCTATCCTGATCTCCTCACAATGCTTACAAAAAATAACATAAAATCCTTTTCAAAATTAATAAAATTAGGGATGAAAGCAACATCATCTGCTTAACTAATGCTCATAAATAAGTGATTTCCTGAATTGTTCTTTCAATATTTTATTTTACTAAACTACATCCTAGTAAAATATCTACCTTTGTACTTAAACAAACTTAAATAGAAAAATAGGAAAGACTATATATTTGTTGAGCAGAGCTCAGGTAAGCAGATGGGCAAATGAAATATACAGTACTTTTAATCTTCTGAGAGAGAGAATGGTAATATAGCAGTAATTTACAACCATCCTCCAACACTAGAGGGGAAATGATGATGCCAAATAAGGCTGATCATACAGCTAATGGTAACACTAGAAATGCTTATCTTGCAGGGAGCACTTTTCTTGCTGGCATAATCAGTTTGACCATGGAAAATAAAATAAGAATGTTCAAAAACTTCAAAAAGTTATTAAAAGACCAGCAAGAAATCTGTACCTGCACAATAAAAAAAGAACATCTACATGCTGGACAGCCATATAAATATATCAGTAAGCTCCAAACACCTACACAGAAACAAATTCTGCTATGTGCTGTCGTTAGTCCAAATAATCCAATTATAATGTCTCTATGAGATAAATGCTATGCAACCTGGGCTTGAAATCAACGTGGGAGGCTTATTGTTTATAATATTTTATTGTAATGGTCTGAAGCTTCAGAAAAAAGCCAAAGACAATCAAGCTGTTTAATGCACTGTAGGAGAAAGGGGAATTAAATGCATAACTGCAATTAATGCATCTGTATACCAGCTAAAATATTGTAAAAGTTTAGTTATACATTTAAACTATAACATGTTTACCTGTTGATATAAGTATAAGATCATTGGTTAAACTATTTTGGACTCAGATATTCTGGATTAATTTAACTAGTGATATCTGACCTTGTATTGGAATTGCAACAGATTGTGAAAGTTGAAGCGTGAAACCGTATACAATACTACTAGGCAGTGTCATGGTGGACAGCAGCTGCTCCACTGCGCATAATATAGTACCAGCAGTAGTTCAACAGAGTACAGCAATCAAGATAATAGCCAAGCAATATTGGAATAAAAATAATAATCGTCCTCAAAGGCAGAATAGACAGTAAAATATACATAATGGAAAATAGAGCTACACACATGAAGAACACAACAGCCTGTCCCTGACATGTAAGCCAGTTTGTTAATACCCAGTCACCAAAGAACATAGCATATTATATTCTGAGATTATTTTTTTTGTTTTGTATACTGTAGCATATGAATAACTCATGTCACATAGCTAAAGAATGTCTTTGCCTGTGGTTCACAAATCTGAGAACTTTAAAAAACAAAAATACTTTGTGACCAAGATGATACATTATGGTTTTGTATTTCGAGCTTGAAAAAGTCCATGGTAGTGTACAAAACTGGTCACTGCTCCTTTCCTTAACTACACACCTGAAGTAGGTACTACCTGAAGGAACACCTGACAATACCATTGTTTCAGATGGGTCCTCCACCAAGCTACATCTGGTGGGAATCAAACCCAAGACCTCAGGTCTGTGAGGCAGTAATGCTAACCAATACACAACTGCACTGCCCCAAGTTGACTACATACAGATACTGAAGTAGACTGCAGTTTAATACATCAGTAATACTGTACATGTAGAAATCAGACACTACATTTTATTTAAGGATAAAATATTAAGCAACTGGATCCATCCATGTGAAATAGCCCAATGGGAACTATTTGATATGTGACAAAAGACACAATAAAGTGGCCCCTCAAGCTAGTTGACAATTAATAATTAATACGTATGTTTATGCTATACCGTTTCCAAAGGATCAATCAAACGAGTAATCAAAGAAATCTGCAAGCAGCTCACTGTAAATAGGGGGACTTCTCTACCCCCTCAGTACAATATGCTCAAAAAAAAGAAAAAACAGACAGCGCTAATAGATTTCTTTAATAAAATGCTTTTATTCATTAATTTTATCTAGATTTTTCTTTAGCTAAAATAGCCCTTTTCCCCTACCTATAAATCTAGTTCCACATATCACTTGTATATATTTTATTAAAATTCAAGCCAATAAAACAATAATACATCAATAATATATATAATATAATACAATATCTCTGCTCTGTATACTTGATTTTTCAAAACACCACTGAGACAATTGGATACAAATGCAACAAACTGTTTCCTTCCAATGCTGTAGAGGTCTCCAGCCTCTAAATTGATATTAGATTGCTCATTCAGCTTAAGGTGGAAGCTTTTTTTTAGATTGTTGCTATATTCAAAAACAGCTGTTACAATTCCTTATTTATTGGTCAGGGTGTATAATTAAGTTCCCAGATCCACACTCTACTGACCACAACACTTAGAACTTCCAGATGAATTGGTATATGATTTTGATAGCTGCTCCTTTTTATTTAGAAAGTGTCGCTGATTTAATACACATCAGTAGTGGGTTAGTTGTTCATAAATTGATCTACAGGGAAATAAACATGCTTTCCTCAAGGCAATAGTAAGAAGTTCATGCAGCTCAGCTGATATTCAGAACTGGTTCAGTATATGGCAGCAGCCAATTAATTGCTTATAGATTGACATGCAAAGATATATGCAATTGCTTTTGCTTATAGCGATGATAAAAGTTCAGCTGATATTTTAAAACATGGCCATGTTATATATTACCACTTTCCTCCTGGGTCAAAATTCTTTACTCACTCCCGGCTCTGGTGCTCGAATACCTTTTCATGAGCCTTATCCGGAGATCCTTTAGAATTCTTCCCAGCGTGTTGAGGTAGACTCGTGGTATGCTGATCATAGGTGGGTAAAACAATGAGACGCGTTTCTCCGCCTGTAAACGCTCGGCGGCTTCCTCAGTCAGATATTTTAAACTCTGCCGCCCTGCTCCTTTTTATCTCCGGCATCTCTCTAGTGCGTCTGCGCGCACTCATTGCGCTCCAAGCCTCGCCTTCCGTATATCGGCTATTAGCAATCAATCAGAGCTAACACTATGTGTCTGATTGTGCTTCAAGCCTCATTTTCCGTGTATCGGCTGTTAATCATTTAGCAAGGCTGTCACTATGCAGTTAATTGCGCTCCAAGTTCTATTGCTGTACATACATTCATCAACTGTTGATAGAATTTATTCATCTATTTGTACTCAATTCAACCCATAGCTCTTGAGATTGGGCTTTTACTTATATCAGACTTGTGGTATTCGTAAAACTCACATCAAGTAGTGTGTGTACACCATTAACATGCCGGAATATGAGCCAGAGCAGAGTAATAAAATATGTTTAAATAAATTAAACTCAAATAAATTCGCTATCTAAACACTTATATATCTAGACTTATAACAAGGTAAAATTATTATTCCTTATGGAAACGTGCAGCACATACCATTCCAATATCATTTATCACCTCTTCAAAATATCTCAATATATATATTTTATCCATAATTATCATAATCTTAAATGTATCTTTAGGGCACTCAATGCAACATAATTAACATCTATATTTACATATTATGTTTTTCATACACTACTGTAGAACCTTATATCATAATGTATACATACATACACATACATAATATATATATATATGCATATATACATGCACATCTTGTAAGCACATCCAGAATAAAACCTATTTTCTTTTATTTATTTATCAGGGATAACCCTCATCCATACAGATCCCCACAATATGTTATACTAGAACCACTATATTGGCTTGTATATATGGGATAGCCACACGCAGATAATGTGTGTGCTATACTAAATGTTCTTTCCTCTTTACTCTTTCATCTATCCCCTCCTATTTCCAAGATAACCCCACCATGCAACTAATATTCTCCGACCCCCCATTAGTCAGAGCCTATACATATACATGGTGTAATGATCATACCCCCATGGTCTAGCTGATATGGTTCAGTTCCACCGTATCATTTAGGCCAACAGGGGCCAAGGTGGCCAATCTAAATATCCAGTAGGCCTCTCTACGACACAAGGTATTAAACCTATCTCCCCCGCGTGCAGTGCTTTTAATTTGCTCAATGCCCAATACCTTAATATTACCAGGTGTATAGAGATCACACTGTGCAATGTGGTTGGACAGAGGGTGTGTTCGCACATTTTTGTTTATATTTCTCCAATGCTCCATAAACCTAGTATGGAGCATCCTAGTTGTGCGCCCCACATATTGTTTGCCACAACCACACTGCACAGTGTAAATGACAAACTTAGACCTACAGTTCAAAAAACCTTTTATTTGAAATTTCTCCCCACTATGATTAGAGACAAACTCAGTTGTTTTTCTGTCCGTATGTAGACACGTATTGCATGTGGAACTCCCACACTTATGAAAACCTGGTGGTCTCATGGGTATCCAAGTATTCCCTACCTGTGTATGCTCAACCTTCTTTTGTTTAAAATGACTCGTAGTTAATCTATGTTTCAGATTGTCCGACTTTCTAAAAATTACTCTCCCATCAAGATTAACTGTTTTTCTAAGTACTGTATCCAGCTTCAAAAGTTCAGAATTTTTCTTTATAATTCTCTTAATGTCATAGGAATAATTATTAAACTTGGTTATAAATAGGGATGATCTATCTTCCTTATTCCCCTTATCCACATCTAATTCTTTATATATGGGTTCTTTATTAGTATTATTCTTCATATTTAGCAATGTACCTCTTTCCATATCTTCCACTTCCCTTAGAGCCCTATGTAAAATTTCCTTGGGATAACCTTGTGCCAAAAATGAATCAAACAGTTGATCTGCCTGTTTTTTAAATAATTCTAACGTTGAGCAATTCCGTCTGATTCTGATAAATTGCCCCTTCGGAATATTTACTTTCCATGTTTTTGCATGAGAGCTTTTAAAATTTAAATATCTGCTTCGGTCCACCGGCTTGATAAAGGTTTCTGTTACAATTTCTCTACCCTCTACTGAAAGTGCAATATCCAAAAAACTAATTTTGGTCTTACTTTGACTACATATAAACTTTAGACCATACTGATTTTGATTTAAACTGTGAAAAAATGTGTTTATTGATTGTGAATCCCCATCCCAAATAATAAATAAATCATCAATAAATCTGCCATATAGGACGAGGTTCGCGCCGAACCAGCCCCCCACACATGTTCCTCCTCAAACCTCCCCATGTACAGGTTGGCGTAGCTCGGCGCGAATCTCGTCCCCATCGCAGTCCCCCGTGTCTGCAGATAAACTTTAGTGTCAAACAAAAAACAATTATGCTTCAAAATAAAGTCAATAGAATCTAATACAAAGCCACACAGGGAATTAGACATCTCCAAATCTCCATCTAAATAATATTTCACCGCCTCTATTCCCTGTTCATGTGGAATATTGGAATAGAGGGCCTCTACATCACATGTTATAAATGAATAACCCTCTTTCCATTCAACACTTCTAATTAAATTCAAAAAGTGCTTAGTATCTTTAATGTAGGACTTCAACTTCCCTACGTGGCCTTGTAAATAATTATCCACAAAAAAGGATAAATTATTAGTGAGTGACCCAACACCAGAAATTATGGGACGACCCGGGGGTGAGGTAAGTGACTTATGGATTTTGGGTAAATAATAAAAAGTGGGTGTGACAGGATGTGCATTTATTTGAGTTTAATTTATTTAAACATATTTTATTACTCTGCTCTGGCTCATATTCCGGCATGTTAATGGTGTACACACACTACTTGATGTGAGTTTTACAAATACCACAAATCTGATATAAGTAAAAGCCCAATCTCAAGAGCTATGGGTTGAATTGAGTACAAATAGATGAATAAATTCTATCAAAAGTTGATGAATGTATGTACAGCAATAGAACTTGGAGCGCAATTAACTGCATAGTGACAGCCTTGCTAAATGATTAACAGCCGATACACGGAAAATGAGGCTTGAAGCACAATCAGACACATACTGTTAGCTCTGATTGATTGCTAATAGCCGATATACGGAAGGCGAGGCTTGGAGCGCAATGAGTGCGCGCAGACGCACTAGAGAGATGCCGGAGATAAAAAGGAGCAGGGCGGCAGAGTTTAAAATATCTGACTGAGGAAGCCGCCGAGCGTTTACAGGCGGAGAAACGCGTCTCATTGTTTTACCCACCTATGATCAGCATACCACGAGTCTACCTCAACACGCTGGGAAGAATTCTAAAGGATCTCCGGATAAGGCTCATGAAAAGGTATTCGAGCACCAGAGCCGGGAGTGAGTAAAGAATTTTGACCCAGGAGGAAAGTGGTAATATATAACATGGCCATGTTTTAAAATATCAGCTGAACTTTTATCATCGCTATAAGCAAAAGCAATTGCATATATCTTTGCATGTCAATCTATAAGCAATTAATTGGCTGCTGCAATATACTGAACCAGTTCTGAATATCAGCTGAGCTGCATGAACTTCTTACTATTGCCTTGAGGAAAGCATGTTTATTTCCCTGTAGATCAATTTATGAACAACTAACCCACTACTGATGTGTATTAAATCAGCGACACTTTCTAAATAAAAAGGAGCAGCTATCAAAATCATATACCAATTCATCTGGAAGTTCTAAGTGTTGTGGTCAGTAGAGTGTGGATCTGGGAACTTAATTATACACCCTGACCAATAAATAAGGAATTGTAACAGCTGTTTTTGAATATAGCAACAATCTAAAAAAAAGCTTCCACCTTAAGCTGAATGAGCAATCTAATATCAATTTAGAGGCTGGAGACCTCTACAGCATTGGAAGGAAACAGTTTGTTGCATTTGTATCCAATTGTCTCAGTGGTGTTTTGAAAAATCAAGTATACAGAGCAGAGATATTGTATTATATTATATATATTATTGATGTATTATTGTTTTATTGGCTTGAATTTTAATAAAATATATACAAGTGATATGTGGAACTAGATTTATAGGTAGGGGAAAAGGGCTATTTTAGCTAAAGAAAAATCTAGATAAAATTAATGAATAAAAGCATTTTATTAAAGAAATCTATTAGCGCGGTCTGTTTTTTCTTTTTTTTTAGCTATTTGATATGTGCATGACTGATATGTGTGAGGATGAAACCAAAACTGCCCCTGTACACAAACCCTTTTGAATACAGGTTGAGTATCCCTTATCCAATATTCAAAATCCCACATTTTTGGGTCCCCTACTGAGATAATGACATATATATTATATATTATGTGTATGTATAGATATATTATATAGATATAGATATATAATATAATGTATAAATATATGTGTCATTATCTCAGATGGGGAACAAAACATGTGGGCTTTTGAATTTTGGATAAGGGATACTCAACCTGTATATAACACAGCTGAAAAAGGAAATTTTAGTTGCCAAGGATATTTGAACAAATTTAGCATATTTAGTGGTTCTTGACTTCAAAAACGAAAGTAGTGTTTTTAAATTGGCTCTAGTTATTGAGATAATGGGGGTCGAGCTTTTAGTCATGCGGCTCAGACTCTATGGAACTCACTTCCACGCACAGTGCGAGAGGCCCCAACTATAGAATCCTTAAAAAGTAGACTCAAGACTTTCCTATTTACTCAAGCATTTCCATAATGTCCCTTTTAGTATCTTCATGCTTCTGTATTTTATGAAAATGTACTTCATTATTTTCTGTACTATATTATGCTATGTATCTGTTAAGCGCCTTGAGTCCTATTGGAGAAAGAGCACTATATAAATAATAAGATTTTAAACCTACCGGTAAATCTTTTTCTCCTACTCCGTAAAGGATGCTGGGGACTCCGTAAGGACCATGGGGTATAGATGGGCTCCGCAGGAGACATGGGCACTACAAGGAACTTTAGATGGGTGTGCACTGGCTCCTCCCTCTATGCCCCTCCTGCAGACCTCAGTTAGGGAAACTGTGCCCAGAGAAGATGGACAGTACGAGGAAAGGATTTTTGTTAATCCTTGGGCAAGATTCATAACCAGCCCACATCATCCACACCGTATAACCTGGAATATACGCAACCAGTTAACAGTATGAACAAAACAGTATCAGCCAACAACTGATCTTAACTGTAACATAACCCTTATGTAAGCCACAACTATATACAAGTCAGGCAGAAATATGTCCGCACTGGGACGGGCGCCCAGCATCCTCTACGGACTAGGAGAAATAGATTTACCGGTAGGTTTAAAATCTTATTTTCTCTTACGTCCTAGAGGATGCTGGGGACTCCGTAAGGACCATGGGGATTATACCAAAGCTCCCAACCGGGCGGGAGAGTGCGGATGACTCTGCAGCACCGACTGAGCAAACATGAGGTCCTCATCAGCCAGGGTATCAAACTTGTAGAATTTTGCAAAAGTGTTTGAACCCGACCAAGTAGCCGCTCGGCAAAGCTTTAAAGCCGAGACGCCACGGGCAGCCGCCCAAGAAGAGCCCACCTTCCTAGTGGAATGGGCCCTTACCGAATTTGGTAACGGCAATGCAGCCGTAGAATGAGCCTGCTGAATCGTGTTACAGATCCAGCGAGCAATAGTCTGCTTAGAAGCAGGAGCGCCAACCTTGTTGGTTGCATACAGGACAAACAGTGCCTCTGTTTTCCTAATACGAGCCGTCCTGGCTACGTAAATTTTTAAGGCCCTGACTACATCAAGGGACTTGGAATCCTCCAAGTCTTCCGTAGCCACAGGCACCACAATAGGTTGGTTCATATGAAACGATGACACCACCTTAGGCAAAAATTGAGGAAGAGTTCTCAACTCAGCTCTATTCACATGAAAAATGAGATAGGGGCTCTTATGAGACAAAGCCGCCAATTCGGACACCCGCCTTGCAGATGCCAAGGCCAACAACATGACCACCTTCCAAGTGAGAAATTTTAATTCAACTGTTTGAAGAGGTTCAAACCAGTGAGATTTCAGGAACTGTAACACCACGTTAAGGTCCCATGGTGCCACTGGGGGCACAAAAGGAGGCTGGATGTGTAGCACTCCCTTTACAAAGTACATACTATTTCTCCTGAGGAAGCCGCTGAGTCTTTAGGCGGAGAAACGCGTTGAGAAAGAGGTCCAAAGCACACGGACCTGGTCGTATTTGCATCTGGGACACATCTACCTAAATGGGTATGAGGTGAGGCGCAATGTAAGGGAGGAGTCGGCAGCAGAGACTTTGTTACAACAGGCAATCAGCTGGTCGGTGAGAACCCCTGATAAACAAAGCCCGCTCAGTAACCAGTGCCCAGGATAGAATATGAGAGCCTCAATCAGAGGACCGTTTATTAATATGGTTGTATGTCCATGTTAATTTTGGAGGACTGCAGTGACTTACTAATGAACATCTAACCTGATCTAAATTACGGACATTGCTGGCTCTACTAACCAATTAACCTGTTATTTGGATATTAACACATTCAGCATCCCATTGGCCTATACGGACACAATTGTGATTGAACACTGGATGTTACACGCTGCTAATCAGTTTAGGGTTGAATCCTAGTTATCAGGGGCCCCTCAGCGTAATTATATATATGTTATCAGTTGACTAACATACCAGTGATGCATCATTGATAGGCCATGTTTTAGAGAGTATGATGTGAGATTTACATTTATGGAATGATAAGTTTTATTATAAATTAATTTTATTACCGGCCGGGTCTATATATATATGTGTGTTATATGTTTGTCAATTAATTGTCTGAAAAATGTGTTATTAAAAAGCACAAAATGATTTCCGGTATGCAGCGCTTTATTTGTTAATTAGTTGTCAGTTTTGGTACTTTTTTTGGGGAGAATCAGTGATCTCCTGGATAGAGCTGCAGCATATCCGGACATCTAGTGGTTTTATTTAGGAGATTCCTTGCTAAGTCAGCGCCGAGATATATACTTTTTTCCTCCCTTTACAAAGGTCTGGACTTCTGGGAGAGAAGCCAATTCCTTCTGGAAGAATATAGATAGGGCCGAAATCTGTACCTTAATGGAGCCTAACTTTAGGCCCATATCCACTCCTGTCTGTAGAAAGTGAAGAAAACGGCCCAAGTGGAAATCTTCCATAGGAGCATTCTTAGCTTCACACCAAGATACATACTTCCTCCAGATACGGTGATAATGTTTCGCCGTCACCTCCTTCCTAGCCTTTATCAAAGTAGGGATGACCTCCTCCGGAATACCTTTCCCAGCTAGGATTCGGTGTTCAACCGCCATGCCGTCAAACGTAACCGCGGTAAGTCTTGGAACACGCAGGGCCCCTGTTGCAACAGGTCCTCTCTGAGAGGAAGAGGCCACGGATCATCTGTGAGCATTTCCTGAAGATCCAAATACCAGGCCCTTCGAGGCCAATCTGGAACAATGAGTATTGTCTGCACTCTTGTTCGTCTTATGATTCTCAATATTTTTGAGATGAGCGGAAGAGGAGGGAACACATAGACCGACTGAAACACCCACGGTGTCACCAGGGCGTCCACCGCTACTGCCTGAGGGTCCCTTGAACTGGCACAATACCTCCGAAGCTACTTGTTGAGGCGTGACACCATCATGGCCGTGTGGAGAGTGCCAGAGCTCCCTAAGGGCTCAGTACAAAAGTGCAAAATGAAAAGGGGGTGTGCTCTCTCTACAATGGCGCTGGTCTCTCTTACGGTCACCTATGTATGTGGATAATACCCAGGTGTGAAAGTGTATGTTGAAACACACTGGTATGGTAAATAAAATGGAATTTAATACAATACTAACATGCAATGTCTAAAAACAAGCAATACATAAAAAAAACAAGTGGACTGGGAACAGGCCATGGGGGGAATGTGATCCTACCGATGCAGGTGGAGGAGCCGCAGGTGTCAAATAAAGGCAGAGTACCCCGGGAAATACCCTGCAGGTGGCTCCTCTGATCGAATTCCCTTCCAGGCAATCAGGAAAACAGTCTGCCAAATGTCCAGGGGGTGGGCAGCGCCACAAGGTATCGCCAACGCGTTTTGGGAAAGCCTGGTCCCTTCTTCCCAGTCCACCAAAATTATATATCTACAGACAGTGAACACCATCAGAACTGGCTCCAAGGGATACCAAAGAGTCAATTCATCCGTATAAGAAGGAATTGCAGTGAACAAATGGAATGTGAAAACACAAATTGATCATCTGAAGAACATCTTCCTGAAGAAAGGATACCATTCCGAAAAGATTGAAAAAACGGCTCAAGAAATCAAATCCAGTGAAAGAGAACCGCTCATTCAAGACCAGAAGAAGACCAAAAAGGAATCCACATCAGAAAGTCAATGCGCCTTTCTCACAGGCTTCAACTCAGATTACAAATATTTTGAAAGAATCATTCACAAACATTGGCACATCCTCCAAGGAGACCTGATATTAAGAAACATTCTTCCCAGCAAACCTAAGTTCATATACCGTAAGGCGGCCAATCTAAAGAGCAAACTGGTACGAAGTGCCCTACCTGTGAAAAACACCAATCCGATAAGAACTGCTGTCTTTCACAGATGCGGTCTATGTGTGGGGTGCAGAAGCATCAAAACGGAGAAAACCAAATACACAGAAGTCATCATTAATGGTAATAAATTGAAGATTCATGACTTCATCACATGCAATACTTCCAGTGTCATCTACCTCATCATGTGCAAATGCGGTAAATCCTATGTGGGTAGAACTTCAAGGGCCTTGAAAATGAAAACACGCATAGGGGAACATTTGCGCAACATCCGTACAGGCTTTGCCACCCACCATCTCTCAGACCACTTCCGGAAGGAACATCAGTGTTCCACCAATTCAATTGCCTACTTTGTAGGTCTCTGGAATATCAGGTCCACATGGAAAGATAGGAATCTAGAAGCCAACCTAGCAAAAGCAGAAATGAGGATGATATTCAATTTACAAATGCTTTCCCCCAATGGTCTTAATCAAGACTTTGAAATCAAATGGTGTCTTTAACATCATACCAGCCACATCATCTATCCATCACCACTTAGTCATGCTTAATGGCTCTCCTTTTTCAGGTGTATACCTTACTTAGAATCATTTGTTACTATTATTTATTTATTGTTGTATTTCCTTTTTTTCTTGTCAATGGGGAACTACATTGTTTCTACATGAGAATGCCATTCAACGACCACTACGAAAGAACTGTGATCCATCCTTTTCACCGGACATCTATATAAGTTCACCTCTCCTTCAAGCTAATAAAGTGCATCATGGGACATATTTGAATATTAATTCCGGTTATAATTTCTGTTTATTTGTATTGGAAACAATCAAAATGCTGTCTAATGACCATCAAAAACGATTGTCCACCACTTTTCCCACTCATAGAAGTTGATATCTTCTCAGGAGAGAGCAATGGACACTGTGGAACGCATTTCTCATGTCATTTCCGGTCAAAACATACCTTGAATGGACCGCAAACGTCACTTCCGGTATGGACAGGAAGTGACCCTTTCCGCCATTTTCGTCCATTTTTCACTGGCTAAAAGACATTTAAAAGGATCTCCATCAAGCCACAAAAGTATCTTGCCTTGAAGAAGGGACCAGGCTGTCCCAAAACGCGTTGGCGATACCTTGTGGCGCTGCCCACCCCCTGGACGTTTGGCAGACTGTTTTCCTGATTGCCTGGAAGGGAATTCGATCAGAGGAGCCACCAGCAGGGTATTTCCCGGGGTACCCTGCCTTTATTTGACACCTGCGGCTCCTCCACCTGCATCGGTAGGATCACATTCCCCCCATGGCCTGTTCCCAGTCCACTTGTTTTTTAATGTATTGCTTGTTTTTAGACATTGCATGTTAGTATTGTATTAAATTCCATTTTATTTACCATACCAGTGTGTTTCAACATACACTTTCACACCTGGGTATTATCCACATACATAGGTAACCATAAGAGAGACCAGCGCCATTGTAGAGAGAGCACACCCCCTTTTTCATTGTGACACCATCATGTCTATTTGAGGAAGCCCCCACTGACTTGTTATCTCTGCAAAAACTTCTTGATGAAGTCCCCACTCTCCTGGATGGAGCTCGTGTCTGCTGAGGAAGTCTGCTTCCCAGTTGTCCACTCCCGGAATGAATACCGCCGACAGAGCGCTTACGTGATTTTCTGCCCAGCGCAGAATCCTGGTGGCTTCCGCCATTGCCACTCTGCTCCTTGTCCCGCCTTGGCGGTTTACATGAGCCATGGCTGTGACGTTGTCTGATTGAATCAGAACCGGTAGGTCGTGAAGAAGATTCTCCGCTTGTCGTAGGCCGTTGTATATGGCCCTTAATTCCAGTATGTTGATGTGTAGACAAGCCTCCTGGCTTGACCATAGTCCCTGAAAATTCCTTCCTTGTGTGACTGCTCCCCATCCTCGGAAGCTCGCGTCCGTGGTCACCAAAACCCAGTCTTGAATGCCGAACCTGCGACCCTCTAGAAGGTGAGCACTCTGGAGCCACCACAGGAGAGACACCCTGGCCCTGGGGGACAGGGTTATTTTCTGATGTATTTGAAGATGGGACCCAGACCACTTGCCCAGAAGGTCCCACTGAAAAGTCCTCGCATGAAACGTGCCGAAGGGGATGGCCTCGTAGGTCGCCACCATTTTCCCCAGTAATCGAGGGCATTAATGGACTAACACTCTTTTTGGTTTTAGCAGGTCTTTGACCATATTCTGGAGTTCCTGGGCTTTTTCCATTGGGAGAAAAACCCTCTTATGTTCCGTGTCCAGAATCATGCCTAAGAAAGATAGTCGAGTCGTTGGAATCAACTGTGACTTTGGTAGATTTAGAATCCAACCATGCTGCTGCAGCACTTTCAGGGAGAGCGACACGCTTTTCTGCAACTGTTCCTTTGATCTCGCTTTTATCAGGAGATCGTCCAAGTACGGGATAATTGTGACTTCTTGCCTGCGCAGGAGCACAATCATTTCCGCCATTACCTTGGTGAAAACCCTCGGAGCCGTGGAAGGCCCAAACGGCAACGTCTGAAGCTGGTAACGACAGTCCTGTACAGCGAATCTCAGGTATGCCTGATGAGGAGGATATATAGGGACGTGAAGATATGCATCCTTTATGTCTAGTGACACCATAAAATCCCCCCCTTCCAGGCTGGAGATAACTGCCCTGAGCAATTCCATCTTGAACCTTTTTAAGTACAGGTTTAGGGATTTTAAATTTAGAATGGGTCTGACCGAGCCATCCGGTTTCGGGACCACAAACAGGGTTGAATAATACCCTTTTCCCTGTTGTATTAGGGGAACCTTGATAATCACTTGCTGTTGACAAGCTTTTGAATTGCAGCTAAAACTATCTCCCTCTCTGGGGGAGAAGCTGGTAAAGCCGATTTGAAGAATCGGCGAGGAGGCACGTCTTCAAATTCCAGCTTGTAGCCTTGGGATACAATTTCCATCGACCAAGGATCCACGTCCGACTGAACCCAGACGTGGCTGAAGAGTCGAAGACGTGCCCCCACCGGTGCGGACTCCCTCAGTGGAGCCCCAGCGTCATGCGGTGGATTTAGTAGAAGCTGGGGAGGACTTCTGCTCCTGGGAACTAGCCGTAGCAGGCATTCTTTTCCCTCTACCCTTACTTCTGGCGAGGAAGGAAGAGCCTCGACCTCTTCTGGACTTATGCGACCGAAAGGACTGCATCTGATACTGTGGTGTTTTCTTTTGCTGTGGGGGAACATAAGGCAAAAAAGTAGATTTACCCCAGGTAGCTGTGGAAACCAAGTCCGCGAGACCTTCCCCAAATAAAACCTCACCTTTGTAAGGCAAAACTTCCATATGCCTCTTTGAGTCGGCATCACCCGAACATTGGCGGGTGCACAGTGCTCGCCTAGCAGAAATCGCCATGGCGTTGGCCCTCGAACCTAGTAGCCCAACGTCTCTCTGAGCGTCTCTCATATATGTCACACGCCATAGGAGGCGTTCACCGCGCTTACCCCTGCGTACCTGCTGGTCTGTGTTGCGGCCTCCGCCTTCGGTGGTCCACGGGCTCCAGCGCCTGGCTGGCGCGGCCCCCGGCGGTTCCCCGGGGCAGGGGCGCCGCCATGACACCCGGCATCACGTGTGTGGGGAGCAGGTGACGTCATCAGACTGTTCCGCCAATCCAACGGAGGCGGGAGATTCAAAGGCAGACGCCGGGCAGCGCCTCGGCGCCTGAGTATCGTCTTTTCCCCTGAAGTGGATGCCAGTGCTTCTGTCCTCGGCGGATCTCTCTGCAGCATACCCCAGTGTCTCCGGCATTTCCAGGTGTCAGTTGTTGCACAGCTTCCAGCGTTCCCAGCCGCTGCTGGGTTCCACTGCGCTCTAGTCACCAGTGCTTCTTGGAGTCAGCGTGGGCTGCAGGTTAAACATCGCTCTCAAGTTATACAAGTCCTCAGTGTCTTTAACCCTCGCTCTCAAGTTATACAAGTCCTCAGTGTTTTTAACCCTCGCTCTCAAGTTATACAAGTCCTCAGTGTCTTTGACCCTCGCTCTCAAGTTACACAAGTCCTCAGTGACTTTAACCACCGCTCTTAAGTTCATCAAATCATCAGTGTCTTTAACCACCGCTCTCAAGTTCTAATAATCATCAGTGTCTTTAACCACCGCTCTCAAGTTCTTCAAATCATCAGTGTCTTTAACCACCGCTCTCAAGTTCTTCAAATCATCAGTGTCTTTAATCATCACTCTCAAGTTCTTCAAATCATCAGTGTCTTTAACCACCACTCTCAAGTTCTTCAAATCATCAGTGTCTTTAACCACCGCTCTCAAGTTCTTCAAATCATCAGTGTCTTTAACCACCGCTCTCAAGTTCTTCAAATTATCAGAGTCTTAACCACCGCTCTCAAGTTCTTCAAATCATCAGTGTCTTTTAACCACCGCTCTCAAGTTCTTCAGTAACCAGTGTCTTTTGCCATCACTCACAAGTACTTCCTGGACATTTCTCCATACGCTCCTTCTCAGTTATGTGACATTGTGTTGCTCTCTTCCTACAATAAAGTCCTTTAATATTTTCACCAAGCTTTACTGTCAGAGTCCTGTATGAGGAAGACCTATATAAAGCCATCCCTGTTCCGACCCAACTGTGGTTCCTCTCCCCTACCATCGGGAGAACCCCCGAGTTCACAACACCGCCAACCTAGGTCAGTGACAATATATAAGACTGCATCTTTGATGTGACCTAAGGTCAATAAAATGGTATCCCGATCAAGGGTATCAATATCAGCTGACAAGGTATCTGTCCAAGCTGCTACCGCACTACAAACCCAAGCCGATGCTATCGCCGGTCTGAGCAAAGCACCTGTATGTGTATAAATTGATTTTAAAGTCGTTTCCTGTCTGCGATCAGCAGAATCCTCGAGGGCTGCCGTGTCTGGAGATGGTAGCGCCACCTTCTTGGATAAGCACGTTAAAGCTTTGTCCACCCTGGGCGAGGATTCCCACCGTACCCTGTCCTGTGCAGGGAAAGGGTATGCCATAAGAATTCTCTTGGGAATCTGCAGTTTCTTGTCTGGAGTTTCCCAAGCCTTTTCAAATAATGCGTTCAGCTCATGAGATGGGGGAAACGTTACCTCAGGTTTCTTTTCCTTAAACATGTGTACCCTTGTGTCAGGGACAGAGGGGTCATCTGTGATATGTAAAACATCTTTTATTGCAATAATCATATAATGAATACTTTTGGCCACCCTTGGGTGTAACCTTGCATCATCATAGTCGACACTGGAGTCAGAATCCGTGTCGGTATCAGTGTCTGCTATTTGGGATAGGGGACGTTTTTGAGACCCTGAAGGGCCCTGTGACACTGTCAAAGCCATTGATTGACTCTCTGTATTATCCCTGGACTTTGCTTTGTCCAATCTCTTATGTAATAAAGTCACATTTGCATTTAAAACATTCCACATATCCAACCAATCAGGTATCAGCGTTGCCGACGGAGACACCACAATCATCTGCTCCACCTCCTCCTTAGATGAGGCTTCCGCTTCAGACATGCCGACACACGCGTACCGACACCCCCACACACACAGGGATATATTTATATGGAGACAGTTCCCCAATAAGGCCCTTTGGAGAGACAGAGAGAGAGTATGCCAGCACACACCCAGCGCCAACTGACACTGGAAATCAAATTCCCATACAAACAGCGCTTTTATATATCAATATACACTCACTGCGCCAATTATAAGTGCCCCCCCCCTCTCTTTTTGTCCTCTGACACCGTGTTCAGCAGGGGAGAGTCCGGGGAGCCAGCTTCTCTGCAGTGTGCTGTGGAGAAAATGGCGCTGGTTAGTGCTGTGGGATCAAGCTCCGCCCCCTCAGCGGTGGGTTTCGGTCCCGGTCAAATTTTCAACACTGGCGGGGGATTGTATAATCTACTGCCTCCGCAGCCTATATAACTATATTAGGCAGTCCTAGAGGTTTATTATTGCTGCCCAGGGCGCCCCCCCTGCGCCCTGCACCAATCAGTGCCTGCAGTGTGTGTTGTGTGTGGGAGCAATGGCGCGCAGCGTTACCACTGCGCGTTACCTCAGAGAAGAACTGAAGTCTTCTGCCGCTTTTGAAGTCATCTTTCTTCTAATACTCACCCGGCTTCTATCTTCCGGCTCTGTGAGGAGGATGGCGGCACGGCTCCGGGACGAACGGCGAGGGTGAGACCTGCGTTCCGACCCTCTGGAGCTAATGGTGTCCAGTAACCTAAGAAGCAGAGCCTATCATTTAAGTAGGTCTGCTTCTCTCTCCTCAGTCCCACGATAAAGGGAGCCTGTTGCCAGCAGTGCTCTCTGAAAATAAAAAACCTAACAAAATTCTTTTTCAGAGAAACTCAGGAGAGCTCTCCTGTAATGCACCCAGTCTCCTCTGGGCACAGGATCTAACTGAGGTCTGGAGGAGGGGCATAGAGAGTGGAGCCAGTGCACACCCATCTAAAGTTCTTTGTAGTGCCCATGTCTCCTGCGGATCCCGTCTATACCCCATGGTCCTGACGGAGTCCCCAGCATCCTCTAGGACGTAAGAGAAAAAAATATTATTATTATTATTATTATATCCTCAATTTATAGGGAACTTAGCCATAATAAGTGCATATGGGAATTTACCAGAACATTCTACTGTATAAAGTGATAGAATATTCTAGGTGTTCTCTCTGTAATCATTCTAGAATATTCCCCTTCTGTATATACTGTAAGTGATTGACAACCATCAGTTGTCAATTGAGTGGTATGTGTTGACTATTGTGTTTTTCTTGTAAAACTGATGTCATATTCGGAATCAGCACCACAAAGTTACTCCAAAATCTCTGTAATAGAATTTGGAAATAAACTGAGTGTTGATCAGTGTGATCACAGATTGCTAACATCTCAGGAGAGGAACTGCTGGAGAAAATGGAGTCAGTTGCTGCCGGGCTCCAGCCCTGAAGGGGGCACCTGTACTCCGTTGTACCAGCTAGCTTCCAGCCCAGCATCATTTATCTGATGGCTGCGGCTCTTATTAGCAGCAGCCGTCCATCCGTTACTACCTCAGCAAATACCCCCCCCCCCCTTCCCCGGCTGCCAGTGTTCCTCACTTTGACTGACTCTTGTCAGCCAGCGCAGCTCCGCCTCCTCCATCTTGACTTCACACTTCCCCTCCGAGCAGGTAGAAGTTCTGCCTCCCAGATGAGGAGGGGGCATCTGATTGCAGTAAGAATGTGGGCTTACAGTACAGGGGCCTCTGTGGGCATGTGTCTCGGGCACCCCTCCTTCAAGGGGTCATCCTGACTGATATCAGAAGAGGGGAAAGGAGAAGACAGCACTGTCCCAGCAGGAACTATCTTGCTTCCGAGTGACTGGGATGAAGTTACACCATTGTAATCTCTGCCAATGTAATGATGGATGTAACTGGAACTGAGTGGGAAATGATAACCACAGAATCATATGGAACCAGTCTGGTAGAAATGCAATGGAATTTGGCTGTACACACTACCATGCTAATGGACAGGGTTGATGACCTCACGTTGGTGAGGGAAAGGACCACATGATTTTCCATCTGACAATATGAAATAAAAAGCAACTGGATATACATTTTGTAGTATGAAGTAGCTCCAAAAGGGAGTGGAGTATATGTCATTTTGAGGAGAACTTGATGTTATTGAAAGTATAAGAGCATATAGAGACTATAAATTTTGAGTATATGTTACCGTAAGCATGGAATACAGTGGCTTGAAAAGGTGTTTAACTCCTATTGCAAACAGTGTTTTACTGCAAAAGAGGCTCGACCCCGCCTCACTGACAGCGGCACATACCCGCTTCACCGACAGCGGCACATCCCCGCCTCACTGACAGCAGCACATCCCTGCCTCACTGACAGCAGCACATCCCTGCCTCACTGACAACAGCACATCCCACCTCTCTGACAGCAGTACATCCCTGCCTCACCGACAGCAGCACATCCCTGCCTCACCGACAGCAGCAAATCCCTGCCTCACTGACAGCAGCACATCCCACCTCTCTGACAGCAGCACATCCCTGCCTCACCGACAGCAGCACATCCCTGCCTCACTGACAGCAGCACATCCCTGCCTCACTGACAGCAGCACATCCCACCTCTCTGACAGCAGCACATCCCTGCCTCACCGATAGCAGCACATCCCTGCCTCACTGACAGCAGCACATCCCACCTCTCTGACAGCAGCACATCCCTGACTCACCGACAGCAGCACATCCCTGCCTCACCGACAGCAGCACATCCCTGCCTCACCGACAGCAGCACATCCCTGCCTCACCGACAGCAGCACATCCCTGCCTCGCTGACAGCAGCACATCCCACCTCTCTGACAGCAGCACATCCCAGCCTCACTGACAGCAGCACATCCCTGCCTCACTGACGGCAGCACATCCCTACCTCACTGATGGCAACACATCCCTGCCTCACTGACAGCAGCACATCCCTGCCTCACTGACGGCAACATATCCCTGCCTCACTGACAGCAGCACATACCTACCTCACTGATGGCAACACATCCCTGCCTCACTTATGGCAACATATCCCTGCCTCACTGACAGCAGCACATCCCTGCCTCACTGACAGCAGCACATCCCTACCTCACTGATGGCAACACACCCCTGCCTCACTGACGGCAACACATCCCTGCCTCACTAACGGCAGCACATCCCTGCCTTACTGACAGCAGCACATCCCTGCCTCACTGACGGCAACACATCCCTGCCTCACTAACGGCAGCACATCCCTGCCTCACTGACAGCAGCACATCCCTACCTCACTGATGGCAACACATCCCTGCCTCACTGACGGCAGCACATCCCTGCCTCACTGACGGCAGCACATCTCTGCCTCCCTGACAGCAGGACATCTGTCTCCCTGACAGCAGCACATCCCCGCCTCACTGACAGCAGCACATCCCCGCCTCACTGACAGCAGCACATCCCCGCTTCACTGACAGCAGCACATCCCTGCCTCATTGACGGCAGCACATCCCTGCCTCACTCACAGCAGCACATCCTTGCCTCACTGACAGCAGCACATCCCCACCTAACTGACAACAGCACATCCACACCTCACTGACAGCAGCCATCAGCGCATCACTGCCTCACTGACAGCACCACATCTCGGCTTTACTGACAGCAGCAAGATAGATTATCATTATCCTTTACTTATATGGCACCACAAGGGTTCCGCAGCGCCCAATTACAAAGTACATAAACATATTAAACCACTGTTGGGTGTGCGGTTGCACTCTGATATATATGCACTCCTCAGGTGGTTAAAAGCACCAAGGTATGTGTATACCACTCAACAGTGGTATATCTCAATAACATTTCCACTAATTTCCAGTATATTCTGAACACCACACACCTCACAATATTGTATTTAGGCCAAACGGTTGCACCGAGGTAGCTGGATGGCTAAGTTAAGCGACACAAGTGTGCGGCACAAACACCTGGCCCATCCAGGAGTGGCATTGCAGTGGCAGACAGGATGGCACTTTTAAAAAGCAGGCCCCAAACAGCACATCATGCAAAGAAGAAAAAGACGTGCAATGAGGTAGCTGGATGGCTAAGCTAAGCGACACAACTGTGCTGCACAAACACCTGGCCCATCTAGGAGTGGCACTGCAGTGGCAGACAGGATGGCACTTTTAAAAAGTAGGCCCCAAACAGCACATCATGTAAAGTAGAAAAAGAGGTGCAAAGATGTAGCTGGATGGCTAAGCTAAGCGACAAAATATGCAGCACAAACACCTGGCCCATCTAGGAGTGGCACTGCAGTGGCAGACAGGATGGCAGATTTAAAAAATAGGCCCCAAACAGCACATCATGCAACGAAGAAAAAGAGGTGCAATGAGGTAGCTGGATGGCTATGCTACTCGACACAAGTGTGCGGCACAAACACCTGGCCCATCTAGGAGTGGCACTGCAGTGGCAGATAGGATGGAACTTTTAAAAACTAGGCCTCAAACGCTGTAACTATAGCGGTGGGACGGAGAGAGGCAGACCAGCGGCTATGACGTTGTCGGCGTCCGGAGTCTTACCGGTACGCTGGGGCCGCGGGGCTGACTTTTCAGGCGGCATGCGGGCAGCGGCGTAGGTGGGCTGCTGCGCCAGGTCCGAGAGCAGCAGTAGCGGCAGTGAGGGGGTCCGCTCGTGGCGGCAGGACGCGGCTGCAGCAGGTTGCTCTTGCTGAGCCGTTGCTAGGAGACCAGGGGCAGTGAGCTGTGTGGCTATGCAGAAAGGTCTGCATTACTGTGTGCCGCCATGTTGGAGACCAAGTTTGAGGCATAGTTCCTGTTTCCTGCTTTTTCCAGCCAATCCAGGGGAAGTTCTCCCTATAAAAGGAGGATGGTTTAGGACAGGGACGCCAGTGCTTCAAGTTACAACCCTGTTGTAGGTGCTTTAGCCTGTGCTCCCAGGATTCTTGCAGTATTCTGGTTACTCCTGACCCTGCTTGGTCGGTTCTCTGTTGCTGCTGCAGCCCTGTCGTTCCTAGCCTGCTGATGCCTGTGGAAGCGCTCCTGGAAAACCCGGTCCAGTAAGACTCTTTGGACATGGTCGGTCCTGGGTCTTCTGCCTCGTCTTTCATGCCACACTCCACAGATCTTCATCTCCAGCCACGTCTTTAACCACCATCCACAGTTCCGTAGTTCATAATCTACAGTCTCGTCTTTCAAGCCACAGTCCACAGTCCTTTGTCTCCAGCCACGTCTTTAACCACCATCCACAGTACCGCAGTTCATAATCTACAGTCTCGTCTTTCAAATCACAGTCCACAGTTCTTTGCCTCCAGCCACGTCTATAACCACTATTCACAGTTCCGCAGTTCATTATTCACAACCTTGTCTTTCAAGCCACAACCCGCAGTTCTTTGTCTACAACTACGTCTTTAAGTCATCGTTCACCAGCCACAGTTCTCTACCTCAGACCTGTCCATAAGAACTACAATCCACTGACTCTTAGCTCCGTCTACATTCTTCATTGCCCCTTGTCCCATGAGAAGGAACTATATCGAACCCCTCGTCTCGTTCATCCACAGCCAACTACCTCCTTGGGCAAGTCTCAGCTGCCAGATCCTCAAACCTTGCTAGACGTGACAGTAAGCACTGGCCCAATGGATTCGTCGGGGGATCAGGCCTCAGGAGGTGATTCAACTGCAGATACCTGGTCTCGCTTAAGTAAGCAGGAGGCCACACAATCCTAAATCGTGCAGTTCATGCAAAATATGTCAGAACGTCTCGATTCTCTCTGTGTTGCCATGACGGCCCCTCAAGTATCTACAGCTGCTCCCACATTAGCACCTCTGGTCCCGCTTCCTCCTGTACCATTACCACTTCCAGGGTTGCATTTGCCACCTCCCAGTAAGTTTGATGGAAATCCAAAACAATGCCGCAGGTTTCTTAACCAGTGCGAAATCCAGTTCGAACTACAGTCAGCCAACTTCCCATCAGCACGAACCAAAGTAGCCTATATAATTTCTTTACTTACTGGGCAAGCGTTGGAATGGGCTTCACCTTTATGGGAGAGGACGGATCCCATCCTGTCTAACTATTCAGAATTCGTGGCCACTTTTCTGAGAATCTTCGACAAATCGGGCAGGACTTCTGCCGCCTCACTGGAGTCAGGGCACGTGTACGGTCAGTAAGTACATGATCCAGTTTCGTACTCTCTCCTCAGAACTGAACTGGAATAAGGAGGCTCTAATTGCAGCTTTCTGGAGCGGTCTCTCCAGAAAGATCAAAGATGACCTTGCAACTCAGGACGTACCTGATAAGTTGGATAAATTAATTTCCTTATGCAATAAATTAGACCTGAGGTACAGAGAACGCTGTATGGAGAGATCGCGGTCAGATCGTCCTAAGCCTAGAGTTGTTCTTCCACCAACACCATCATCACCAACTATTGAAGAACCCATGCAGATCAACCGTTCCCGCTTCTCCAACGAAGAACGTCAGAGACGGTGACAAGGGAACCTCTGCTTGTATTGTGGTGCATCCGATCACTTTGTTAAATCTTGCAATCTACGTCCGGGAAACGCCCGCTCCTAGCTTGTGCTGGAGAGGTCAAGCTAGGAGAATTCTCAGAATTACATACCAAGAAAGAGTCTGTCTTGTTAACCTACCTGGAGCTCCCTTCTTCCTCTCTTCTCATCCCTGCACTACTCGATTCCGGAGCCGCCGAAAGCTTCATTAAATCAGCTCTGGTCAAACGATCTGGAATACAAACGGTCCGTTTGGATCGTACCATTTCTATTACTGCGGTGGATGGAAGTCACATTCCTGAGGGTATTATTTCCTTTCGTACTATTCCTCTCAAGATGAAGGTCGGAGTTCTTCATTCAGAAAAAATCTTTCCTTGTAATTCCTAAAGCCTCTCATGAACTGATCCTAGGATTTCCATGGTTATTAAGACACAATCCCCACATAGACTGGCAAACTATGGATGATCTCTCTTGGGAACGAGACTGCTTCCAGAACTGTTTGCCTTCAGTAAGACCCCTCTGTTCTTCCAGCCCTTCCAGCCTTCCTGTGGAATTCCAGGCCTTTCAAGATGTTTTCAGTAAACATGGGGCGGACACCTTGCCTCCGCAGCGCACTTGGGATTGCCCCATTGATCTGGTACCAGGCAAGACTCCTCCCTGAGGTCGAATCGATCCTCTCTCACTCCCTGAGACACAGGCCATGTCGGAGTATATCCAGGGGGAACTTGGATAAGGGGTTCATCAGGTCTTCCACCTCTCCGGCCGGGGCAAGGTTTTTCTTCGTCAAAAAGAAGGATGGGGGTCTGCGGCCCTATATTGACTATAGAGGTCTCAATGACATAACAATTATGAACAGATATCCGTTACCTCTAATTCCAGAACTGTTCGACCGTGTTAAAGGAGCTACTGTATTCACTAAGCTGGACTTACGGGGGGCCTACAATCTTATACGTATTCGCCCAGGTGACGAATGGAAGACAGCATTTAATACCCGCGATGGCCATTACGAATACCTGGTAATGCCTTTTGGCCTATGTAACGCCCCAGCTGTCTTTCAAGAATTCGTTAATGAAATCTTCAGGGACCTCCTCTATGACTGCTTGGTGGTGTATTTGGATGACATCCTTATCTTTTCCAGGGATCTGAAGACCCATCAAGAACAAGTCAAAGAAGTTCTAACTCGTTTACAGAGGAATCAATTATTCTGTAAGTTAGAGAAGTGCACCTTCAAAGTACCCACGATTCCATTCCTTGGTTACATCCTCTCAGGGCAGAAGTTACAGATGGACTCTGCTAAAGTCCAGGCGATTCAGGATTGGTCACTTCCAGCTACCCTCAAGGGAGTTCAACATTTCCTGGGGTTGGCTAACTTCTACCGAAGATTTATTCAGAACTATTCTTCTGTCATAGCTCCCATAACCGCAGTAACTAGGAAAGGAGCCGATCCTGCCAAGTGGTCTCCGGAGACTTTGGAAGCCTTTTCGTCTTTAAAGGAGGCTTTCATGACCGCTCCTGTTCTTCGTCAACCCGATCTCAGCCGCCCATTCCTGGTGGAGGTTGACACCTCTACTGTAGGAGTAGGAGCAGTATTATCCCAGCTCTTCGAGGACAAGAAAGTCCATCCTTGTGCGTTCTTCTCGCGAAGATTCTCCCCCGCTGAACAAAATTACGCTATTGGGGAACAAGAATTACTGGCAATTAAGTTAGCCTTTGAGGAGTGGAGGTATTTGTTGGAGGGAGCTCAGCATCCAATCTCTGTAACCACGGATCACAAGAACCTCCTGTATCTACAGTCAGCTCGATGTCTGAACCCACGCCAAGCAAGATGGGCACTCTTCTTTACCCGTTTCAACTTTAAACTTAGTTACCGACCAGGTTCCCTCAACAAAAAGGCAGATGCATTATCCCGTTCCCTAAGTTCTGAGGAACCCTCTGACCGTTCAAAGGAACAATTCATCCTGGAATCCAACTCTTTTTCAGCAACTAATACCTCTCCACTTCCTCCTCCGGGAAAAATCTTCGTTGCACCAAATCTTCGCAAGAAACTGTTTAGATGGGCTCACTCCTCCTCCTTCATGGGCCATGCGGGTGGTCATAAAATGCTCAAATTCATTCAGCGCTCCTATTGGTGGCCTCATCTCAGGACTGACGTTGAGGAATTCTTGGCTGCCTGTCCAAAGTGTGCCCAGCATAAAAGTCCCAAAGGTCCTCCACCCGGGTTACTCCATCCGTTACCTGTGCCGCAAAGACCATGGATGCATATTTCTATGGACTTTATTACTGATTTGCCTGCGTCTGGCGGACGGAATGCCATATGGGTCATAGTTGACCGGTTATCTAAAATGGCACACTTCGTTCCTCTGGCTGGTCTTCCATCAGCATCCCAGTTGGCAAATTATTCATAGCAGAGATCTTTCGACTCCATGGTCTACCGCAAGAAATCGTGTCTGATAGACGTCCTCAGTTTGTGGCCAAGTTTTGGAGATCCCTATGTTCTGCTCTCTGTGTGAAATTGAATTTCTCCTCGGATGGTCAAACAGAGAGAGTGAACCAGGACCTGGAGACATTTCTGCGTTTATTCATGTCCTCCTCTCAGGACGACTGGCTGGACTTCCATTCGCAGAATTTGCCAATAACAATCTCTATAACTGTTATGATTCCAGTACTTCTGACCAGAGGAGATCTTATGACAAAGGCCAGAGTACTGGAAGGGAATGCTGGTTACGGGAGCAGGAAAGCCTAGTAACCCCTGGCGCCCTAACTCCGTTGTCTCGCCCGTGTTATCAGAAATCCCCTGCGAGACTATGGTTGCTTGAGCCCATGGCAGCCGCGTTTGAAGGGCGGATTATGTCTGCCCAACTCCGATGCCCCCTCAGGTCTTAATGGGAGACAAAGGGAAATCCGAGACAGGGTGATAACAAGGGGCCCTCTGACTAAACAACCAGGCCAGGGGCTACAAGCTAACTAAACTTAAACCAGAAGTATGTGCGGACAAACCGCCAGGGAAAAGGACAACCAAAATCCACTAATCCGTTACTCCTACCCAGCACCGCTGGATACCAGAGTGGATTTGTGGGAGCGGAATCCTCCGCAAAAGCTCCGAGACTCAATATAACAAATAATAAATAGTAAGCGGTCAAGCCGCAACACACGGCTACGCCGCGACTCACGAACACCACAGGATGTTAAAGGTGCTCGGTAAGGACTCCAGGAACAGATGACAACTTCCGAGTACTGGACCACTGAGGACAGGAACGACCGGATAGAGCAGGACTGGAAACACTCTCTGCAACAGATACAGCAAACAGGAAGCTATTACCGGCGTCTGTGAGAAGTCCTGAGAGTGCCTTTAAATGGAAGCCCTCCAATCAGGTGCCAGACAGGGCTCATTACAAACATGCCGTGCAGCTGCCATACTGCACGGCCAGGAAACAAGTGTGGTAATTAACTTTGGACCCAGCAACGGGGAACGCGGTCCGACAGTGGCGTCCCCGTTGCTAGGGTCTGTGCGGCTCCGTGCGCCCGGCGTCCAGCGTTGCCAGGGAGCCGGCGGCTGTCCGCATACGGCGTCCCTGGTTGCTAGGCGCCGGGCCGCACTGACGAGCGGACCCTCGGCGCCTAACAGTACCCCCCCCTTGAGGAGGGGTCAAGGAACCCCTAAAGCCAGGTTTCCGAGGAAATTCTCGAAAAAATGCCCTCTTGAGCCTCGGGGCATGGAGATCCTTATCCAGGACCCAAGACCTTTCTTCTGGACCATAACCTCTCCAGTGTACCAGAAAATAAAGCCGACCCCGGGACAACTTGGAATCAAGAACCTTCTCCACCAAGAACTCCTGATGACCCTGTACATCTACTGGTGATTTCCTCTGAGAGATCTTTCGAGGAAATCTACTGGAAGAAACGTATGGTTTCAACAAAGAGCAATGGAACGTATTTCCGATCCGGAGAGCTCTTGGTAAACGTAACCGGAAAGCAACTGGATTGATTTTTTTAATAATATGAAATGGTCCAATAAATTTGGGACCCAATCTGGCTGAGGTTTGTCGAATTTTAATGTTGCGAGTCGACAACCATACCCTATCTCCTACTTTAAAAGTGCAAGGCCGCCGGAGCCTGTCAGAAAATTTTTTCTCCCGAAATGCCGCTTTTCTGAGAGCAAGGTGCACTTTTCTCCAAATGAGTCTGAGATGAGAGGTTAAGGTTATCGAGGAGACAGAGGAATGTTGAAAAAAGGAATTAGCTCTGGGGTGAAAACCAAAAACTGTAAAGAATGGAGACACATTGGTGGAGGAATGACAGGAATTGTTGTAAGCAAACTCCGCCAAAGGAAGAAACTCGGACCAATCATTTTGGAGTTTGGCTGAGTACAAACGCAAATACTGTTTTAATGATTGATTAACTCGCTCAGTCTGCCCGTTGGATTGGGGATGGTAGCCAGACGTTAAAGACAATTTCATCTTTAATGAGGCACAAAAAGACTTCCAAAATTGTGCAATGAATTGTGGACCCCGATCAGAAACAATATCAGTAGGTAACCCATGGAGTCTGAAAACATGACGGAGGAACAAAACTGCCAATCCCTGGGCAGATGGCAGTCGGGGAAGAGCAATGAAATGGGCCATCTTGCTAAAACGGTCCACTACTACCCATATGACTCGGCATCCGGCTGACAGAGGGAGGTCTACCACAAAATCCATGGAAATATGAGACCATGGCCTGAGAGGAACATTCAAGGGCATAAGTTGCCCGATAGGCAAGGAACGGGGAACTTTATGCTGTGCACAGACCTGACAAGAAAAAACAAACTCCTTAATGTCTTTAGAAAGACCAGGCCACCATACTGAGCGGGAGACTAATTCCAAAGTCTTAGAGATCCCCGGATGCCCGGCAACTTTGCTATCATGAAACTCAGTCAAAACAGTTGCTCTCAAAAACTCAGGGACATAAAGACGACCAGCAGGAGTATTTCCAGGAGCTTGATGTTGAAGCTGCTTTAACTGGGTAAATAAATCTTGTGTGAGGCCTGCCCGAATGACTGAAGACGGAAGTATGGGAGTAACAGGACTGTTATCATGAACTGGAAGAAAACTGCGTGATAGGGCATCCGCCTTGGTATTCTTGGAACCTGGCCTGAAGGTGATAATGAACTTGAAACGAGTAAAAAATAAAGCCCAACGAGCCTGCCGGGCATTCAGCCGTTTAGCTGATTCGATGTACTGAAGATTTTTGTGATCAGTCAAAACTGAAATGGTATGTGTTGCTCCCTCAAGCCAATGCCTCCACTCCTCGAAAGCCCATTTAATAGCCAGTAATTCCCGGTTACCAACATCGTAGTTGGATTCAGCAGATGAGAATTTCCTGGACATAAAGGCACAAGGATGTCATTCTAGAGAATCCGGATCCTTCTGAGACAGGATAGCCCCTACTCCAACCTCCGAGGCATCAACCTCAACAATGAAAGGCAATTCTGGGTTGGGATGTCTGAGAACTGGGGCTGAGACGAAGGCTTGTTTCAAGGCCTGAAAAGATAACTCAGCTTCACGAGACCAGCTGGTTGGATCCGCTCCCTTCTTAGTAAGTGCCACAATGGGAGCAACCAGGTCGGAAAAAGAATGAATAAATCTTCTATAATAATTCGCAAACCCTAAAAAGCGCTGAATTGCTTTTAAGTTGGTGGGTTGCGCCCAACTAAGGATGGCTTGGAGCTTCTTTGGTTCCATACAGAATCCCCGAGGGGAAATAATGTACCCCAAAAAGGATACCTCTGTGACATGAAATTCACACTTCTCCAGCTTGGCATATAGGTGATTTTCACGTAATTTTTGAAGAACCTGACGCACCTGGGTAACATGTTGTTCAATAGAGTCAGAATAGATCAAGATATCGTCTAAGTAAACGACCACGAATCTTCCAAGAAAATCACGGAGCACGTCGTTAATGAGATCCTGGAAAACTGCAGGAGCGTTAGACAGGCTGAATGGCATAACCAGATACTCGTAGTGACCCGACTGAGTACTGAATGCCGTTTTCCACTCATCTCCTGACTTGATTCGGATGAGGTTATATGCTCCTCTCAGGTCAATCTTAGAAAAAATCAAAGCCGAACGTAGCTGATCAAAGAGGACAGAAATCAGCGGCAAAGGGTAAGTATTTTTTACTGAGATCTTATTCAAGGCTCTAAAGTCAATGCAAGGTCTGAGTGATCCATCTTTCTTCTCCACAAAGAAGAAGCCTGCACTTAACGGGGATTTAGATGGCCTGATAAATCCTTTCCCTAGGCTCTCTTTAACATACTCATTCATGGCCACAGTTTCTGGTCCGGACAATGCATATAACCTTCCCTTTGGCAAAGTGGCACCAGGAATTAGCTCAATAGCACAATCATAAGGCCGATGGGGAGGCAGAATGTCTGCATTGCCCTTGGAAAATACATCAACAAAATCCTGGTATTCCACAGGAATGGGTTCGGGAATGGCAGCAGCTATTCTGATGGGAAACGTAATACATTCCTTATTACAGATGGTACCCCATTGTGAGATCTCCCCCGACTGCCAATCAATGATGGGATTATGAAAGGCCAGCCAAGGGTGACCCAGAACCACTGGAACTGCAGGGCAATGGGTAAGGAAAAATTCAATCTTTTCGGAATGAAGAGCTCCTACCGAAAGTAGAACAGGGGGTGTACAGAGGGAAATAACCCCATTGGACAAGGGACTCCCATCTAAACCATGCATGGTGATACGCCTACCCAAGGTTAACTGAGGAATACCTAAGGCCTTGGCCCACGTTAAGTCCATAAAGTTCCCTGCAGCTCCACTGTCAACAAAAGCCGACACCGAAGAACAGAGGCTGCCAAAGGAAACTTTAGCTGGGACTAACAGGGAATTATTCGAGGAGATAAGCTGCAGACCAAAGTGAACCCCCTCACAATTCACTTGGTCGAGGCGTTTCCCGACTTGTTCGGACAATTACGGGCAAAATGTCCCTTACCCCCACAGTACAAACAAAGACCAGAATTTTGCCTTCTGGTTCTTTCTTCAGGAGACAGCTTGGAGAGACCCATCTGCATGGGCTCCTCCAAGTCCACAGGAATGGAAAAAACACAAGGAGAAGACCCGACAGGTGCTCCTTTTTCAGCCCTCCGCTCTCTGAGACGACGATCAATCTTAATAGAAAGCTCCATGAGTTTATCGAGAGTCTCAGGAGCGGGATACTGAAGGAGACTGTCTTTTATAGACTCAGATAAGCCGAGGCGAAACTGACTGCGCAGGGCTGGGTCATTCCAGCCACAGTCGTTCGACCAACGGCGAAACTCCGTACAATAAATCTCTGCGGGATTCCTACCCTGTCTGAGAGCACGCAACTGACTCTCGGCGGATGCCTCTCTATCAGGGTCATCATACAAAAGCCCTAAAGACCCCAGAAAGGCGTCTACAGACAACAATGCCGGATCCTCTGTTCTTAAACCAAAAGCCCAGGTCTGGGGATCCCCCTGAAGTAAAGAAATAATAATTCCGACCCGCTGAGATTCCGTACCTGAGGAGATTGGTCTTAAGCGAAAATAAAGTTTACAAGACTCTTTAAAATTAAAAAACTGCTTCCTATCACCAGAAAAACGGTCAGGCAAATGCATTTTCGGTTCAGGGACGACCCTCGGGGAAGTCCGTAAAAGATCTTCCTGCGACTTCACCCGAAGGGAAAGATCCTGAACCATCTGAGTAAGTTCTTGAATCTGGCTAACTAGAAGCTGGCCAGGATTTGGCCCTAAACCAGTGGGATTCATGAGGCCGACAAATCTTCCAAACTGAAATAAGGGAAAAAATCAAACCTTGTTTAATTTTAAGTTTTGGTGTGGCCGGTAATAATGTTATGATTCCAGTACTTCTGACCAGAGGAGATCTTATGACAAAGGCCAGAGTACTGGAAGGGAATGCTGGTTACGGGAGCAGGAAAGCCTAGTAACCCCTGGCGCCCTAACTCCGTTGTCTCGCCCGTGTTATCAGAAATCCCCTGCGAGACTATGGTTGCTTGAGCCCATGGCAGCCGCGTTTGAAGGGCGGATTATGTCTGCCCAACTCCGATGCCCCCTCAGGTCTTAATGGGAGACAAAGGGAAATCCGAGACAAGGTGATAACAAGGGGCCCTCTGACTAAACAACCAGGCCAGGGGCTACAAGCTAACTAAACTTAAACCAGAAGCATGTGCGGACAAACCGCCAGGGAAAAGGACAACCAAAATCCACTAATCCGTTACTCCTACCCAGCACCGCTGGATACCAGAGTGGATTTGTGGGAGCGGAATCCTCCGCAAAAGCTCCGAGACTCAATATAACAAATAATAAATAGTAAGCGGTCAAGCCGCAACACACGGCTACGCCGCGACTCACGAACACCACAGGATGTTAAAGGTGCTCGGTAAGGACTCCAGGAACAGATGACAACTTCCGAGTACTGGACCACTGAGGACAGGAACGACCGGATAGAGCAGGACTGGAAACACTCTCTGCAACAGATACAGCAAACAGGAAGCTATTACCGGCGTCTGTGAGAAGTCCTGAGAGTGCCTTTAAATGGAAGCCCTCCAATCAGGTGCCAGACAGGGCTCATTACAAACATGCCGTGCAGCTGCCATACTGCACGGCCAGGAAACAAGTGTGGTAATTAACTTTGGACCCAGCAACGGGGAACGCGGTCCGACAGTGGCGTCCCCGTTGCTAGGGTCTGTGCGGCTCCGTGCGCCCGGCGTTGCCAGGGAGCCGGCGGCTGTCCGCATACGGCGTCCCTGGTTGCTAGGCACCGGGCCGCACTGACGAGCGGACCCTCGGCGCCTAACAATAACTCTGCCACAAAATCTTCTCCATTTTTCATTAATTATGGTTATCATCCGAAAGTTCCTGACTTCCAACTTCTGCCTATGCTAGAGGTCCCTGCCGCAGAATCAGCACTCCAATAATTTACTAAAACCTGGAGACAAATTCACAAGGCCTTGCTCAAGACATCCAAGAAGTGTAAGACCTACGCAGATCTGAAGCAAAAAGCTGTACCAAGTCTTAAAGTGGGAGATCGGGTTTGGGTTTCCACACATAACCTAAGATTGATGGTTCCTACTAAAAAGTTTGCTCCCAGATTTATTGGGCCCTACCTAATCGAAAAAGTTTTAAATCCTGTGGCCTACAAAGTGAAGTTACCTCCGCATTTAAGAATCCCTAATGCTTTTCATATTTCTCTCTTAAAACCGTTGGTACTTAATTGATTCAGAGCTGCTCTGCCTAAATCACCCAAGATCCAATCAGCACAAGGAGACGAATTTGAGATTCACAAGATCCTCGACTCCCGCAGACGATATGGTCACCTCCAGTACCTTGTTGATTGGAAGGGATATGGACCAGAGGAAAGGTCTTGGGTAGAAGTAAAAGATGTCCATGCTCCAAGACTTCTTCGGACATTTCATGCCAAGTTTCCAACTAAACCATATAGGTGCCCGGAGTCCACCCGCAAAGGGGGGGGGGGTACTGTCAGCGTCCGGAGTCTTACCGGTACCCTGGGGACATGGGGTTGGCTTCTCAGGCGGCGTGCTGGCAGCGGCGGAGGTGGGCTGCTGTGCCGGGTCCGAGGGCAGCAGTAGCGGCAGTGAGGGGGTCCGCTCGTGGTGGCGGGACGCCGCTGCAGCGGGTCGCTCTTGCTGAGCCGTTGCTAGGAGACCAGGGGCAGTGAGCTGTGTGGCTATGCAGAAAAATCTGCATTACTGGGCGCCGCCATGTTGGAGACCAAGTTTGAGGCATAGTTCCTGTTTCCCGTTTCTTCCAGCCAATCCAGGGGAAGTTCTCCCTATAAAAGGGGGCTGGTTTAGTACAGGGACGCCAGTGCTTCAAGTTACAACCCTGTTGTAGGTGCTTTAGCCTGTGCTCCCAGGATTCTTGCTGTATTCTGGTTACTCCTGACCCTGCTTGGCCGATTCTCTGTTGTTGCTGCTGCAGCCCTGTCGTTCCTAGCCAGCTGCTGCCTGTGGAAGCGCTCCTGGAAAACCCGGTCCAGTAAGACTATTTGGACATGGTTGGTCCCGGGTCTTCTGCCTCGTCTTTCAAGCCACACTCCACAAATCTTCATCTCCAGCCACGTCTTTAACCACCATCCACAGTTCTGCAGTTCGTAATCTACAGACTCGTCTTTCAAGCCACAGTCCACAGTCCTTTGTCTCCAGCCACGTCTTTAACCACCATCCACAGTACCGCAGTTCATAATCTACAGTCTCGTCTTTCAAATCACAGTCGACAGTTCTTTGCCTCCAGCCACGTCTATAACCACTATTCACAGTTCCGCAGTTCATTATTCACAACCTCGTCTTTCAAGCCACAACCCGCAGTTCTTTGTCTACAACTACGTCTTTAAGTCATCGTTCACCAGCCACAGTTCTCTACCTCAGCCCTGTCCATAAGAACTACAATCCACTGACTCTTAGCTCCGTCTACGTTTTTCATTGCCCCTTGTCCCATGAGAAGGAACCATATCCAACCCCCTCGTCTCCTTCATCCACAGCCAACTACCTCCTTGGGCAAGTCTCAGCTGCCGGATCCTCAAACCTCGCTAGACGTGACAGACGTAACGTGAGGTGGAAGTGACGCGCAAGAGGGAGCGCGCAGGAGCCGGGGAACGCACCAAGGGTGCGTGCGGGAAGCCGGGGAGCGCACAGAGCATCGGAGCATGCCGGGCACCGGGGTGATCACCAGGGGGTGGTGGTGAGCAGCGGAGCAAGGTGCCAGGAGTGATATCAGCGGGGGTCTTACTGAACCTAGAGAAGGGCTGCAGGAAAGTGCCAACACAGGAGAAGAAGGTACCAGTGAGTAGGTGCTGCTGCAGGCGGTCGTGACTCCCCCCGGACACGCAAGTATAATTTTTATTATTGTATTGACTGTTTTATTGACTGTTTTCCATTGACACATTTTTATACATTTTTATCAATTCCTTTACTGTGTTGAAAATAGTTTCTTTCCACAGCTAGGCTACTGTATCGTATTGTACTGGATAGTCTGTATTGTTTGTATTGTATTGCATTGTTTTCCTGAAGGTAACAGGGAGTTACAGGTTTTTGTTTTTTTTTGTGATTCAAAATGGGTGGGGCCGTGATTGAGAATTTCACTCAGTGCATGTCGTGCAAGATGTATGCACACCTGGAGCAACCGTCCCAGTGTGAATACATCTGCGCGAGGTGTGTGCGAACGGTTGCCCTGGAAGCCCAGGTAACTGATCTAGAGCAAACTGTTACGTGACTGAGAGATATTCACAATCTCGAGCATAGCTTAGATAAAATAATGGAGGAGTTGCAGGGGGGGACACCGGTAGAAGAGGATGAGGACAATCAGGTAGCTAGCTGGGTCGCTGTTAGAAGAAAGAAGAAGAGGAGGGGGAGACAGGACATCTCCGATCTACCAAACCTCAAAAAATTCACCCGATTGGACGAAGATTCTGGGGATGGCAGTGAGGAAATGACGGAGCTGGAGGATACCTTTCCCTCTAGTAACCGTAGGAGTGGTCCCTCCAGGACAAAGGGAACAAGAGAAAGCAAGGTACCTAGTCAGATTGTGGTGGTAGGGGATTCTATCATCAGGAACACAGACGGGGGCAATCTGCTAATGGGACCGTGATTGCCGTACAGTCTGTTGTCTCCCAGGTGCTCGGGTATGGCACACAGCGGACCGGGTAGAAAGATTGTTGGGAGGGGCCGGGAATGACACGGTGGTCTTGGTGCACGTTGGCACAAACGACAAAGTTAGTGGTAGGTGGGATGTCCTTTAGAAAGATTATAGGGACCTAAGCCAAAAACTAAAGGCAAGGACATCTAAGGTAATATTCTCCAAAATATTACCTGTGCCACGCGCTAGTCCAGGGAGGCAGAGGGAGATTAGGGAGGTATATGTGTAGCTCAGAGACTGGTGTAGGAAAGAAGGGTTTGTGTTCCTGGAACACTGTGCGGACTACTCAGTCAAGCGCCATCTTTTTTTGTTGCTATGGATTGCACCTGAATGAGGAGGGGCAGCGGTGCTGGGGGGAAGGATGGTTAGAAGGTTGGAGGAGATGTTAAACTAGGTGCCTGGGGGGAGGGATTAGTAAGACCCAGAGGGACATCTAGAGAGCGAAGAAAAGAGGGATGTATAAATATATAATGGGGGTGGAGAGGGGGAAGAAGAAAATAGTCAGCGATGGTAATTTAAGGAATACTGAAGTTCCTAAGGAAACGTTATCTACAACAAAACTTGCAGATCAGGGAATTACTAAGCTTAAGTGTATGATTGATAATGCAAGCCTAACAAGTAAAATGGAGGAATTAGAAACAATTGCACTTAAAGACCAATATGATATAATAGGCATTACAGAGACATGGTGGGACGATTCTCATGACTGGGCAGCAAACACGGAAGGGTACACCCTCTTCAGGAGCGATAGGACTAATAAAAAGGGAGGAGATGTTTGTCTTTATGTTAAACCATTCTTAAAACCATAGTTAAAGGAGGGACATGTTATAAACTGCCAGATATTAGTGTTTGTGACGAATTACAACTCTTGCAGCAAATCGAAAAGCTGCAGGAATGGGGAATGTCATTATTGTGGGGGACTTTAATTATCCAGGCATAAATTGGAACACCGAAACAGTAAATATAGCTAGGGGCAACAGGTTCTTAAACATGCTAAAAGATCATTACTTGTCCCAGGTAATCAAGGAACCAACTAGGTATAGGACTATACTGGACCTAGTGCTAACTAATAATGAGGAAATAATATCAAACACTAATGTAGGGGTGACCTTAGGAAATAGCAATCATAACATAATAACATTCGATATCAGCTTCCAAAAACATCAATATAAGAGTCTAACTAAGACTTTTAACTTTAGAAAAGCTAATTTCATATTGCTGAAACAAACAATGAAGGACATAAATTGGGAAAATGTATTTCATGGTAAGAATACGGCTGAAATGTGGGATGTTTTTACAACTGCGCTCAATAAATTCACTAAATTGTATCAAGGTCAACAAAAACAGGAGTAGTAAGTTCAAACCAATGTGGCTTAATAAGAAGGTCAAGGAACAAATGGATAAAAAAAGGTGTGCTTTCAAAGCATTTAAGTCTGGCGGGACGGTGGAATCATTCCAGTTCTACAAGGAATGTAACAAAAAATGCAAAAAATAAATCAGAGCAGCTAAAATAGAAAACGAAAAACAAATCGCAAAGGAGAGTAAAACAAACCCCCAAAACTTCTTTAAGTATATACATGGTAAAAGGTTAATAAAGGAGACTATTGGGCCTTTAATGGGAGAGTTGGATGTCTTGATTAATGATGATAGGGAAAAAGTGGATTTATTGAATACATTTTTTGCATCAGTATTCACAAGAGAGGACAGGTTGACAAGAGTAGAGCACAACATAAGCTATAATAATGACCTGTTGCTAGGTACTTGGTTCAATGAGGAAGTAGTCCGGGAGAGACTAAGTAAAATTAAGATAAATAAATCTCCTGGCCCGGATGGACTTCACCCCAGGGTTCTTATGGAACTTAACGCAGAGATATCGAGACCCCTGTATCTGATTTCCAGAGAGTCAATTACATCAGGAATGATACTGAAGGACTGGCGTATAGCAGAGGTAGTCCCAATATTTAAAAAGGGTATTAAAATTCATCCCGGTAATTATAGACCGGTAAGTTTGACATCTATAGTGGGGAAAATACTGGAAGGTATATTAAGGGATACCATACTAGAGTACTTGGATACCTCCAAGGTTATTACAAGGACTCAGCATGGTTTTGTGAAGGACAGGTCATGTCAAACTAACTTAATAAGCTTCTACGAGAAAGTGAGCTATAATATTGATCAGGGTAAAGCAGTGGATGTGGTCTTTCTGGACTTCGCTAAGGCCTTTGACAAAGTCCCACATACAGTAAGAGACTAATTTTCAAATTAAGAGAGCTTGCGGTAGGAAACATTACTTGTACAGGTTGAGTATCCCATATCCAAATTGCTTGGGACCAGAAGTATTTTGGATATCGGATTTTTCCATATTTTGGAATAATTGCATACCATAATGAGATATCATGGGGAGGGGACCCAAGTCTAAGCACAGAATGCATTTATGTTTTATATGCACCTTATACACACAGCCTGAAAGTAATTTTAGCCAATATTTTTTATAATTTTGTGCATTAAACAAAGTTTGTGCACATGCACACAATTCATTTATGGTTCTTATACACCTTATACACACAGCCTGATGGTCATTTAATACAATATTTTTAATAACTGTGTGTATTAAACAAAGTTTGTGTATATTGAGCCATCAGAAAACATAGGTTTCACTATTTCAGTCTCACTCAAAGAAGTCCGTATTTCGGAATATTCCATATTTCGGAATATTTGGATATGGGATACTCAACCTGTACTTGGGTGAGTAATTGGCTGTACAACAGGGAACAGCGAGTGGGGATTAATGGGATGTTCTCTGAATGGGCCCCAGTACTCAGTGGAATACCGCAGGGATCAGTACTTGGGCCATTGCTGTTTAACATATTCATTAATGACCTAGGAGAGGGACTAGAAAGCACAGTGTCAATTTTCGCAGACGATACTTAACTATGTAGAGTAATTAATTCAGACAAGGATGTTGAATCTCTACAGAATTGCTTATCTAGACTTGAGGTCTGGGCGGATAAATGGAGAATGAGGTTCAATATAGACAAATGTAAAGTTATGCACTTTGGGACTAAAAACAATCAGGCAACATATAAACTAAATGGGGAAAATGTAGGGATAACGGTAGTTGAAAAAGATTTGGGGCTGCTCATCGATAATAAACTTAGTAGCAGTACGCAATGTCAAGATGCAGCAACAAAAGCAAATAAGGTGTTAGCATGCATAAAACGGGGAATGGAGACAAGGGATGAGAGTGTAATCCTGCCACTGTATAAATCATTGGTGCAGCCACACCTGGAATATTGTGTACAGTTCTGGGCACCACACTATAAAAAAGATATCTTTGAACTCAAAAAGGTTCAGAGGCGAGCCACCAAACTGGTTAAGGGGTTAGAGGCACTGAATTATGAGGAAAGACTTAAAAGGTTAGATATGTTTACACTGGAAAAGAGGCGATTGAGAGGGGACATTATCAATATTATTTATAAATACATAAAGGAACAATACAAGGATTTATCAAACGATTTGTTTATCAAAAAATCGCTACATAGGACACGAGGACACCACCTGAGGTTAGAAGAAAAAAATTTCATACACAACGGAGAAAAGGATTCTTCACAGTAAAAGCAGTAAGGATTTGGAATTCTCTGCCAGAGAAGGTAGTATTGGTGGATTCAATCAATAAGTTTAAAAATGGATTAGATAGATTCCAGGCTGAAAAATATATCCAAGGACACAGCATTTAATTATTATAAAATTATAATACAGGTTGAACTCGATGGACATTTGTCTTTTTTCAACCTCAACAACTATGTTATTATGTTACTATGACACAAGTGTGTGGCACAAACACCTGGCCCATCTAAGAGTGGCACTGCAGTGGCAGACAGGATCACAGATTTAAAAAATTTGCCCCAAACAGCACATCATGCAGAGAAAAAAAAAGAGGTGCAATGAGGTAGCTGTATGACTAAGCTAAGAGACAAGTGTGCGCCACAAACACCTGGCCCATCTAGGAGTGGCACACAGTGGCTGAATGTTGAAAGTGGCCCGTAATTTTTCGGCCCACCGACAGCATCTCCTGCATGTCCCTGTCATTTCTCAAAAAATTCTGCACCACCAAATTAATTGTATGTGCAAAACATGGGATGTGCTGTAATTTGCCCAGATGTAATACACGTACAATATTGGTGGCACAAGAGAGCATACCCCTAAACCACACACACGGCAAAGCCTGTAAAAATAATTTGGATAATAATAACAACCCTTTTATTTGGAGTTATTATAATAATATGCACCACAGGCGAGCATACCCCTACACCACACAGGGCAAAGCCTGTAAAAATAATTTGGATAATAATAGCCCTATTATTTGGAGTTATTATAATAATATGCAGCACCGGTGAGCGTACCCCTACACCACACAGGGAAAACCCTGTAAAAATTATGTGGATAATAATATAACTATATAACCCTTTTATTTGGAGTAAATAATATATAGCTCTGCTTCACTGACAACGGGTTAATATTCAAAACATTGGATTAATAAAATCATTTTAACTTATGCACAAGTCACAGCAGAATCTGCACAGTAGCTCCCTCGGCGGCCATGTTTCCCTAGTCTTTATGGAGCTTCTGCGCGTGCACGGAAGCTCTCAGTTAACGCACCCGGATCAGAGCTGAGCTCCGATTGTGGGAGCAGCCGCCTGGTGGTGGGTGATGAGTGGCCGCTGAGGGGACAACGGGACCGGCCAACCAGGATTTGGTTCGGTGTCCCGGCAGACCAATCCGCCCCTGCTTATTTGTATGGCTTTGCTTCCAACTCAGAGTCAGCCCCATAGTGTTTGGAATAGATGCCAAAGAGCTCCATTTCTGTCTCATCTGACCACAAAATCTGATGCCACGTTTTAGCTTGGTCACAAAACTCCAGATGTGCTCTGACGTGATCAGGGTCGGACTGGCCCACAGGGGAACAGGGAAAACCACCGGTGGGCCCCACTGCCTGTGGGCCCTCCTCCTCCTCTAGGGATCAGGTTCCAGACTCTATCCTAGTGCACTTAAATTATGCATTATACTTATGTTACATTTTACTTCACAAGAATATGGTTTATTATATATTTACCATGGGGAACAGAACATATACTCTGTAATAGTTAGCCAAACCTCTGTGGTGGCTGGTTATGACCCACTGGAGCCTGGCCACATCCGTAAACATGGGTCCCTACAACAGCATCCCCCCGATGGGCCCTTCATGCTCCAGTCCGACACTGGATGTGATTCTTCTTCAGTAATGGCTTCTTTTTAACCACCCTCCCATACAGGTCAGTTGTACTAAGCAGAGCTCTTGATATAAGTGACTGGTGCACTGTCACACTACTCTGAGCCACTGAACTCTGTAGCTCGTTCAAAGTAATAGTTGGTCTCCCTGTGACTTCCCTAACAAGTGTCTTTGCTCTTATGCTGAGTTTTGAGGGAAGGCGTTGTCTAGGCAATGCCTGGGTGGTAAAGTGCAGTTTCCATTCCCTGACAATTAATCCAACAGCTCTCACTGGGATATCCAAGTACACTGATAGTGTTCCTGCTAGGCTTCTTTTGCAGGGTGCCGCACACAGCCCGATTTATAATGGTAAAAGGCACCTTGCCCTCAATTGCGGTGCCACTGAAGTCGGCTGAACTCACTGTGCTCCTGCTGCTGCACTGACCTCTGGGTGATCCCCCTCTCCATGCTCCTGTCATCAGCTACCGCAGCTGAATTCTTCCCACTCTCTGCAGCGCACTGACGTGCTGAGCTCTGCAGAAAGGAAGAGGTGACCTCCGGAATCCAGAGACAGTTGTGATTGGATTAGGCTTTCTTTCTTTTTCTTTTTTGGTGCCTCCTACTCTACTATTCGGTGAGAGAAAGGTGACTGAGTTTGCCCCTTCCCACAGATAGCAAAGGATGCAGCAGTGCAGCAGGGTCAGCAGAGTCCCTGTTGGCTGATTGGAAGGCATATCCTCTTAATCAGTTACACCAATACCTCTAGAAGAACATTACCTGAAGGGCAATGAAGGGGAATGTGAAGTAGTTTGGTGGGCATCGCAGGTACATGTGGGGTGGTCTGATTTCAGGTGGGGAGCTCTGAGGGGCATTGACAAAGTCTGTGGGGGCTTTATAGGAAAGATAAATATTACACATCAGTGCCCACAAATCATCAAACAGCTGTAGTGACACATTATGATCATTTGCCCATCAAAAAGAAAATGTGCCCTCCTCTGTGGTTAGCACCCTTCCTGAAAATTTACTAGAGTGAACACTACTGGATATTATTTTGTAGCCTTTTTCATTTATTACATGTCTATAGCTTGATCTTTAATTTTGTAAGAATGCTCTTTGGTCTTCATTTTCTCAGCCTTCCTTTAGATTACTGTACGTATGACTAATGTTAATACAATTAGGGGCATTTTATCCATGAAAGCTGATGTTTTTAAATAATTCAAAAGTAGAAGCTCCACAAGACAAGATCTGAATATTTATGAAAGTAGCATTTTCATTTGTTTTTAAATCTGTAGACTAATATAAAGGAATCAGTTTAAAACTTACTTTAATATTCTATGGGTTTGCAATAAAAATGCAACCTGTGTGTAATTTGTAATTCTGACAAAGTTGTTGACTTTTGGGGGTTGAATACTTTTACAAGACACTGTGCAATACTGGTACAATTGTTATATAATCTGGGACAGCAGTCATATTGTACTAGCTGCAAACTGTATTGGCCCAAGGATTAAGGATGTATTGCTAAAAAGGAGTCTTTACGATACTGTCTAAAAGGAATCTTATTGCAATAATATTGCTGCAATAAATAGTAATACTGAGTTCACGCTGCTAATGCAGGAACTGTAATGGAGTACGCATTACACACATAAACAAGGGAAGTACACATTAATAAAACAGATAAAAAGTTCATAGAAAAGGAAACCTCACACTGTATTATACCATGTATGCTAAACTGTTTTATAATATGTGTAAAACTTATTGATGATTGTAAGGGGGAAGCGGCTAAAATACCACTAGTCGGGCTTACTGGCAGTCACAATGGCGATGCCAGAATCCCGACTAGCGGTGAAATGCCGCAGCCAGAATACCGGCGCCACAGGCTATTCTCCCTCTGTGGGTGTCCACGATACCCATAGAAGGAGAATATAACCCGTGGTGAGCGCAGGGAACCACTGTACCAGCATTGTGGCGAGAGCAGCGACCCCGCAAGGGGCTTTCTAGTGCTCGCCTCGTGGCCAGCATACTGGTGGCCGGGATGCCGCTGTCTGTATACTGAACCCTTGTAAGGTGCTGATGTACTGTATAATGATCCACATTTTCCCCCCAATATGTATAATTTATTATTGCCACATATCCTCACAATAAGAAACTATTTATTGGTGTTATTTATTAATAATGTCTTGCAGGTGCACAAGAAGTGATAAGAGCCCATGCCTTCGTAGAGTTACCACTATCACTTTACTTCTGGGTTCAGACCCAGCTTTCTCAATGCGCATTCAGTTACCGCTACATTAATAAAATTGCAAAAATTGATCATATAGGCAATGATGGTTAATGCTGGCCATGGGTGGCAATAGGTATTGGCGGCAAAACAAAACAAAACAAAGCTTTTCAGAATTAGACAATTTTGCATTCCCATAGTATCCTATGGGGACTGAATTTGCAATCATAAAAAGCGGGACATTGAGGGGATACTATAATTTATGCGGACATCCTCAGAAAATGGTTATTTGTGGTGGATTTTATGAAAAAAGTTTAATACATATGCCCCTTGAAGTTTAGCATAGTTAAATAGTTACACTTTTAAATTATGCTAGACATCTGCATGCATTCTCTCCTGATGTAAGTATCATTGTCCCTGTGATGTGTTATATGTATATAAACATATAAGAAAGTATATATAAAAGTTTTGAATAGAGGATTGTCATTCGTTCCGACAAATCAATTTGAAGGATTTGAAGGGAAGATAGACCAGGCACACCTCAATAGACAACTGAAACTCTGCGATTTCTTTAAAGATACACCTAAAGAATTAGCTATGAGAGATCTGGAAAAACAGAAATTTAAAAACAAATCTAAATTTGAACCTCCGTCTCATAACACTTCGATCTCCAGCTTTATAAAAACTTTGGACTCAAGAGTCATTGCACAAGTGGAGAAGGAAGTAAAAACCTTCCCGAATTTAACACAAGAGGAATTCAGGGCTTTGAAGTCTTTGAGGAATGATGACAACATCATGATTTTACCAGCTGATAGAGATGGAGGCATTGTTTTTTGGGGCATTGATGATTACAAAAATGAAATGTATTCACAACTTTCTAATGAAGCAGTGTACAGAAAATTAACTATGGATCCAAAGCCTATCTACAAAAGGGAACTGGAAACCATCATCAAAAAGGCTGTTGAGGACTGCATCTTCTCTCAGGATGTGGCAGATTATCTTCTTATTCAACATCCTAGAGTACCACTCTTATATTGTCTTCCCAAAATTCATAAGGATTTGAAAAAACCTCTGGGTATGCCGATAATCCCGGCGCACTATTCATTATACAGCAACATTTCATAATTTTTACAATATTATCTTTAACCATGTGTTAAAGCTGAATCTACATATCTACAAGATACAACGTCATTGCTCAACAAATTGGATGATCTGGGTACTATTCCATCTAACACATGGTTATGCTCGATGGACATCAAAAGTTTATACACCAGTATCCCACATTTGGATGGGTAACAAGCAACTGGAGATTTAATAGAAGATAATGTAAGATATTCAAGCCCTACAATTGAACTGTTTATGAAATTGCTGTAGCTCACATTGTCAAGAAATGTACTTTTATTTAATGGACAGTTCTATCTTCAACTTACCGGATGTGCCATGGGGTCCCACGTGGTCCCGGCATTTGCCAATTCATATATGTTTGCTATTGAGAAAAGAATGTTCTTTATGTCACCTATGGCCTCTAAGATAATATTTTACACCAGGTTCATAGATGATGTACTTTTACTATGGACTGGCAATCAAGAAGAATTCTCCACATTCGTGAATGCCATCAATTTACAGGACTGTCCCATCAAATTTACATACTCAATGCACCAAACATCTGTACATTACCTGGATGTACTTATATCAATGGAAAACAATAAATTACAAACCGCTATATATTCAAAACCCACATATCGGAACACACTGCTAGAAGAACAGAGTCACCATCCGCCAGCATTGAAACGAGGATGACCGTTTTCCCAATTTCTCAGAGTAAAGAGGATAACGAGTGATCCTGAGGAATTGAGGCTTAAGATGAACCAAATTGAGAATAAATTTAGAGCAAGGGGCTACTCCTCATCCGTTCTGACACAGGCAAGGAATCGTGTGGATAATATTCCAAAGAAGCAACCCTCAGAAATAATTTTTTGGTCCAGAAAAAAAGAGGAAGATAGCCTACATTGGGTTCACAGATTTAATACAGCGGATCATGTAATTAAGCAAACCACCCATTCATTATGGCCTATTATCCAGCAGGATAAAAAATTAAGAAACTTGAAACATACTAATATAATGTCCTGCTGTAATAGTGGACGGAATATACGCGATTGGGTGGTGCGCACTGATATTTCAAAAAGGACATCCAGGTATACACAGAAGAGAACTAATGGCTGTTATAACTGCGTGGGCTGCACGACGTGCAGTTTTATGATAGTTGCCAAATATATCTTACACCCACATTCTGGTCAAAAGTTTCAAATACGACATCCACTGACATGCTTGAGCACGTACGTAATTTATGCCATCAAATGTCCCTGTGGCCTATATTATATAGGCAAGACTATTAGGACTTTCAGGGAAAGGATCACTCAGCACCACTCGGCTATTAGAGCTGCCCTAGCTGGGAAAGACAATGATCAGCCAGTAGTGAGGCACTTCGCTCAAGAGAAACACAATCTTTCTACGTTGAGATATGTGATTATCGATCATGTTCCCGATGATCTTCGAGGGGTAGATAGAGGGAAGAGACTCCTACGTTTAGAAGCACAGTGGATCTTTAGACTGGACACTGTAAGGCCAGAAGGCCTTAATGAACAATTGACATATAGTACATTCGTCTAGTTCCTTTTGAATAGTGATCATTAGGTTGATATCCTTTAGCTATCACCGATTACTATCACCGCTGCTTCCTGTTGGGCCGGTTGCCATGCCAACGCCACGAGTGCATTGCTGATCGGAGGCGCAGGCGGCTCCAGCCCTGGATGTGTGATGTGGAAAGTATATTCTTAACTTTGACACAGCGTCCTGGATACTGGTTGCTATGCCAACGCCCCGGAAATGATGACACGGAGGGACGTCATTGGAAACAGGAAATGTCACTGACCTGAAGTGCGGGTGGCACCAGCTCCGGGAACGGCGGCATATGAGAGGGAGGATTCACTTCATGGGGGTATTTAGGTAAGCACTGACGCTATCTCTGTTTGTATGTATATTGCCTGACAAAGGAGTAAAATCCGAAATGTTGCATTCATCTGCAAACTGCAGTTTTTGTGTCAAATCCGTTGGAGTGCCACTTATCTGTTAATATATATATATATATATATATATATATATCAAGAAATACCCTATTTAGTTGCGCTCGGATAAATAAGGCTGCAACCTAAAAGAGATCACCTGCTAGTGGAGATCAAGCAATAACAATCACAATAAATTCCTTAGGTGCGCCAATATACTCAGGATATATTTTAAAATTATCCTCTATGGACCTAATGTCCCTTTTCTTACAACACCAATGTCGATATATTTTATATTTTTAAAATTTATTCAAATGTACATATAAAACATTTACATAAACCCCAAACAGCATAATACAATGAATAATATCAACAAGACCTGTCTATTAATACAGAGGCTGGATGTTCATGCACTTTGCCCTTACGGGAGTGTGCTCACAAAAAAAGAGATCCACTGTATATTTTCAGGTCGTTTAAATCACCCAACACGTTTCATCCTTTAGGTTGGACTTCTTCAGGGGTATATTTTAAGATATAGAAGACAGAAAATTAGACACACTGAGAAAGATCATTGCAGTTTGGACAATGGTTCTGATTCATATTTCTTTGCAAACCCAATGTTACATGTACAAATATGATGTTTGGGGTGGGGCATGCCATCGCTGTTTTGAAGACGTGACAGGTCCAGGATCTGTGTCTTCAGACTCAGACTTCCTGGACCTCGGTGTCCGGATTCTATGGTCAGCCTGAGTAAGCTTCAGCTTAAGCATGCTGGCCGATACCTGTAACTATCGCGAATCGCAACCGATGGTTGCAACGGTGATATGAGTCTGTGTCTTGGATCCTCGCAAATGCTAAAAGAATCTCCTACAGGTGACTCCTGTTACATTGGAATTTGAAATAGATGGAATTGCACAGCCACGTCCTTGCGGCTGTGCAATGCCATGCAAACATGAATCGTGCCCTATATGCTGAATTTTTATAGCTATAACTAATCAATTCTTACTTGAGTTCCTGTTCCAAAACCCAGTACATGCTACCCTCATCCAGTGTTCCCAAGGATTTGTTTGGCTTTATTTACCGACTTGCATCAATGCTTTTGACTTTTATCTTTGACTTTTTAACTGCTATTCATTAATGATGATTGTCAACAGTCAAGTTATTTTGGGATGTGTCCCACTGTGATGCATTAAATCCTGTTCCAGATATTCAACTGAGTCCAATGTAAAGCATGACACAGTGGTAATTAACCTAGCAGGATCTGCATTTGGCATTAAGATCTGTTAGAATGAGAGATTATATGAAAAGCGTTAGCATCAAATTGCACTTTGGGAAGAAATCAACATAATGTAGACAAACTGCAGCTTTTGCAAAATGCAAACTTGTTAAAACAGATATTGGTATGCAACAGCCTCAAAAAATATATATCAGTATATATATCAATGATGGAGAGATACTAATACAGTGGCAGAATGGTAGCTATCATTAAATGTAACAAATATTCCATACTTTCAGTGTGTGCGTATTATAAACAGCAGGCCAAGACCTATTCCTATTGTTTCTCATTCTTATGCAACAGCTTGAAACCTGTTTTGGTTCTGGAACAGATGTAATTTATGCTGCAGTGCCTCCTGTGTCTCAAAAATCATTGGCACACTTGCAGTTGCACCTGTATATAAAAAGGCTGCACTGAAATGATTAGCTTGTACAAGCTGATATAAGATGTTCGCAGATCTTGGGATACATTTTATTTATATCTAGCTTGCTAGCCTTTGGTATTTAAGCTCTTCATTTATTTTAATAACAATGGGGTTGTCCAAGGCTCAAAAATCTGCAATTCTTATCATAGAAACATAGAATTTGACATCAGATAAGAACCACTTGCCCCATATAGTCTGCCCTTTTTTTAAATTCTTTAGGCAATCTCAAACCCCTTTAAACCTTAGTTATTTGTAAGGATATTCATATACCTATCCCAAGCAAGTTTAAATTGCTGTACTGACTTAGTCTCTACCACCTCTGATGGAAGGCTATTGCACTTATCCAATACCCTTTCTGTGAATTAATTTTTCCTTAAATTTCCCGAGCCTGCCTCCCTCCATATTCTATGTATGTCCTCAAGTTCTAATACTTCTCTTCCTATGAAGAAAGTTTCCCTCCTGTACTTTGCTAAAACCCTTCATATATTTGAAAGTTTCTATCATGTCCCCCCTTGATGTAGGCTATACACCATTTTAGTTGTCCTTCCTTGTAAGCTCTCTCATGTATTTATGTCCTTCTGGAGATATGGTCTCCAGAACTGGACACAATATTCCAGATGGGCCATACCAATGACCTATACAGTGGCATTATTACTTCTTTGTTTCTGCAGCTGATTCCTCTCCCAATGCAGCCAAGCATCTGACTTGCCTTCCTCATTGCTTTGTTACATTGCTTACCTGCCTTTAAGTCACCTGAAATAGTGACTCCTAGATCTCTTTCCTCCTCAGTAGTTTCCAGTAGAGTGCCATTGTTACTAAATTTAGCCTTTGGGTTTTTGAGACCCAAGTGCATGATTTTGCATTTTTTAGCATTAAATTGTAGTTGCCATGTTCTTGAGCATTTCTCAAGTCTACCTACATTATCAATCATTTGTTTTTCCCCTCCCAGTGTGTCTACCCTGTTGCATATCTTTGTGTCATCTGCAAACAGAAATTCAATACCATTTGTAATGTCACCAACAAAGATATTAAAGAGCGCTGGTCCAAGTTCAGATCCCTGCGGTACTCCACTGGTAACATTTCCCTCCATAGAATACACTCCATTTTACTACAACTGTCGGTTTCCTATCCTGAAACCAGGTTCTTATCCATTTAACTGTTTTATAATCCAGTCCCACGCTTTTGAGTTTATTTAGCAAAATTTTCTCATTCATTCACTTGAGTTCAATTACTACCTGTTTACAAAAACATCTTTTATATTTTTCTATACCAAACTCCACAGGATCACATATTTCTGATGGTGCAGTTTGTAGGTTCCACCTGTATTTCTAGAGTTTCCTTGTGGTTCTCTGGATTCCTCCCTCCGCCATTACAGTCCAGGGCTTAAGGATATCAATGCTTGAGTCCTTGCTCAAGCATGAATATCCTTAAATCCAGGACTCTGCCCTTGTCTAAAGTAGGTTAAATGGCTACCTGGTATATTTAGATATTGTAGGCCTTTTTAGAGCAGCTGTCCCAGCACTCGAATGATACTGAATTTATTTTGCACATTGTTATGTAAGTGTTCTGCTCCAAAGAGATTTCTGCTGTTATTCAAAGGGTATATAATGAATCTTGCTACTTCTTACCCTGCTTTTGCTAATCAATGAGTTAAAGCCAAACAGATTACTTCTACAAAATAATGATCAGGGTGATAGAAAGTCAAGAGGAAGGAGACCTTGCAAGGACACCCCCCACCCCCATCCCCACCCCCTCTTAGGGTGATGTCTCATGGGCCCTTTTCATGCTAGCACTTTTATCAGCTTTAAGTACTAATGCAAAACATATTTTGTTGCAGCTGAGGAAATGGAACACTTAAATCTCACTATTTATAAACAATTATACATTTACACTTAAAACGCTCTGTGGGGGTCATTCGGTTGCTGCTGTTCTTTCTACTCCTGTTGCAATGATCTGTCGTATGCAATTGCGATTGTATGCTAAAATGGGCAGAGGCTCACCTGTGCAAAAGGACACCCACTGCGATCGCATCTTTTGCGTACGGTGCAACATGATTGCAAAATCTTGCTAACAAAGTCACACAATGGGTCACCACGCTGAGCCTGAGTGCCTCTGAAGATGAGCAGGCTGAGATGCTCTCCCAGGATGTACAAGCCTCTCCAGTAGCAAGTGTGATCGCAGATGTTAATATATGCACGCCCACAAAACACCGTCTGAACGGCCCTGTCACGCCTGCGTTCGTATGACCCATTACCCCAATTGCCCCATTACCACCCCCAAATGTTGACTTCTTGTCACTCACTTTACAATTAAAATCTTGCTGCGACCGCACTCATGAATCATACTCTGTACGTGCACACTGCGGCTCATATGCATGCAAAGTGTGAAACATAGATCGATATGCATACAATAGCCGCTGTCACAAAACTGAGGTTTACAGCGCTTCCCATTCGCACTCGACCTACCTGCGGCGCAGTCCAAAGCGCTGTCCGCCATTCGCTGGTCCATCCGGCGTCCCGCGCTGTCAGTTACAGCATCGATTTCAGGATAGTTAGGCTTCTGCTCCTTCCCGGCCTGCTAGGCCTCAGTCCACTCTGAAGCCTAGTCTGGAGTACTGCATGTTACTTCCTGATCAGGTAGTGTTTCCCTGACATGTGATGCCTTTAGCCTATCACCAGAGAGCAAGGGGTATATATTCCAGGTCCAAGCACTGGGAAGCTGACAGTGCTTTGTTGTCCTCAAACCTGCAGAGAGCTCCTGCAATCTCCTGCTTAAAGAGACAGTGGATTACTAACTTCAGCACTTGCTGACTCCTATCTCCAGGATATCTGTAACCCTGCACCACTGGTGATCCTATCTCCAGGATATCTGCAACCTTGCACTGCTGGTTATATCATCTCCAGTATATCTGCAAACCTGCACCGCTGGTTATCTCATCTTCAGGATATCTGCAAACCTGCACCGCTGGTTATCCTATCTCCGGTATACCTGTAAACGTGCATCACTGGTCAATACAATCTCCAGTATATCTACAAGCCTGCATAACTGAGTATCCTATCCAGCTATCCTGAACTGCTGGTTCAATCCCAGCATCCAGCTATCCTGTACTGCTGGTTCAATCCCAGCTTCCAGCTATCCTGTACTGCTGATTCAGTCCCAGTTACCAGCTATCCTGTACTGCTGGTTCAATCCCAGCATCCAGCTATCCTGTACTGCTGGTTCAATCCCAGCTTCCAGCTATCCTGTACTGCTGGTTCAGTCCCAGTTACCAGCTATCCTGTACTGCTGGTTCAATCCCAGCTACCAGCTATCCAGTACTGCTGGTTCAATCCCAGCTACCAGCATCCAGCTATCCTGTACTGCTGATTCAATCCCAGCTACCAGCTATCTAGCTATCCTGTACTGCTGGCTAAATCCCAGCTTCCAGCTATCCAGAAGTGCTGGTTCAATCCCAGCTTCCAGCTATCTTGTACTGCTGCTCCAATCCCAGCTTCCAGCTATCCAGCTACCCTGTACTGCTGGCTCAATCCCAGCTTCCAGCTATCCAGCTTCCAGTTCACCGCTGCGCAAGGTAGTGCACCATAGTGTCCGGAAAACCTGCCACTGCTGACTATAACATTGCAGTACTCATTGTGCAAAACCAACGCATCACCGCTACTGAGAAACCAGCAGTGCCGACACTGCACTGCACAGCATTTGGAATCCCCATTGCGCTACCTCAGCTGCCCAGCATCTGGAAACCCATGTTGTTGACATCCTCAGCTTCAGTTACAAGTATTGCCGACATCCTCTGCTTCATCTACAATTATTGCTGATATCCTCAGCTTCGTCTACAAGCATTGCTGACGCCCTCAGCTTCGTCTACAAGTATTGTCGACCATCTCAGCCCCGTCTACAAGTATTGCTGATGACCTCAACTTCCTCTACGGTAATTGCTGATGTCCTCAGGTACATCTACAGTCATTGTTGTTCTCAGCCTCATCGACAGCTATCACACTGGTTCCAGACAGTGATCTGTGATTCTCCTGCATTGCTGATCCCCCCAGCATTCCGTCAACTCACCAGTCCTCACGTAACTCTCCAGTAGGTGACAACAGTGTTCCAGTACCCATAGCTGGTCACTTTTCCTCTTAGCAAATACTGCCTGACTGCCACGTCTGGATGAGCAGATCATTCATTAAGTCAGCCCGATTCTGTCCACTGCACTCAAGACCGAACCCAGTGTCCAGTACTAGTCCAGGTTCACAAACAATCTCAGCAGTGACAGCCGCTTTGCAGGCACTCATATGTCATCCTCGTCGCTTTCCTCATAGAAATTAATATGTTCAAATTAACGAATAGACTTTTCACTTTAAATGTTGCACCTCCCAAACAATGAAAATGTATTCATAAATATATTTGTGTGTCAGTGAATTTACTAACATATATTTAAGGGTCTTACCTCTGGACCTTCTCATCTACTTGTCTTCAGCTAGTTACTCACCACTGCTCTGTAGCCACTGTGGTGTTATGAATGGCCTAACTCCTCATCCCTTGGACAGTTTGGCCAACTGTTACTGTGCCACTATGCTGCTATCCTCAAAGCAAGAAGAGAGAGAGAAGGAGGGAGTGGACACATGTATGATGAACAGAGTCAATGGAGGCATTAATGTGGTGATCTTATCAGGCTTAGAAAATGGAAGGCATGCCAGCCCCACCCTGTGTACCTTGTCGGCCTTGTGATCACACCTTCAATTAAGATTTGGTTTGCCCCGTATACTTAATTCAAGCCAAGTTGGGGGGTAAGTCAGACCTGATCGAAGCAGCAAATTTGTTAGCAGTTGGGCAAAACCATGGTGGTCATTCCGAGTTGTTCGCTCGGTAATTTTCTTCGCATCGCAGCGATTTTCCGCTTAATGCGCATGCGCAATGTTCGCACTGCGACTGCGCCAAGTAAATTTGCTATGCAGTTAGGAATATTACTAACGGTTTTTTCATCGTTCTGTTGATCGTAATGTGATTGACAGGAAGTGGGTGTTTCTGGGCGGAAACAGGCCGTTTTAGGGGCGTGTGGGAAAAAACGCTACCGTTTCTGGGAAAAACGCGGGAGTGGCTGGAGAAACGGAGGAGTGTCTGGGCGAACGCTGGGTGTGTTTGTGACGTCAAACCAGGAACAACGAGCACTATACACTGTAACAATATTACCTTCCTGGATATTGCTCTGAATATTGAGAATGGTAAAATCCTGACCTCTACTTATAAGAGGTAGATTGTAATAGCTATCTAAATTTTCAAAGCTGCCATTACAAACCTTGGCTAGATAACATTCCTAAGAGCCAATATTTGAGACTCCTAAGAAATTGTTCAGAATTTGAGAAGTGTACACAACAAGCTGAAGAGCTCATGTGTGCTTTTTCCGAGCAGAGTTATCCGGAGCACATCTGGATGAGGTTGGCTCAAAAGACAGAAAAACCATTCTTAGTAAAATAACCTCAAGCATAGAAGTATATGAGTATACAGTATATGAACATAATCTGACTTTTATTTCTAAATACAATTCTTATTCTAAAGACATCAAAAGGGTCATCAAAAAGAATTTTGCTATTTTAAAATCAGATAAGATACTATCTACGTGTTTGGCTGATGGACCCAAAGTAGTTTTCAAAAAGAATAGAAATCATCAGAGCTATCTGGCTCCTAGCCACTTTAAAGTGGAATCTACAGAAAGTTTCTGAAGTCCCTCCTGGTTAAATAAACTTTTGAATGTTAAAGGCTGCTTTAAATGTGGCAGATTTAGCTGCATTATTTGCAAATTCCTACTGAATAAAAGTACACAAGTTTGTTCCACCGCCGTGAGCTTAATGTTTGAGATTACTAGCCACATCAATTGTAACTCTACCTTTGTCATTTATCTCATCTCATGTAACTGTGGGATGCAATATGTTGGGAGGACCACCCATCCCATGATCGTCAGGTTCTTGGAACATAGACGTAACATACTTAGAGGATCCACTCTACACAGTCTGTCTCGACATATAAAATCAAGACACAGAGGTGATACACAGTGGCGTAAGTTTGTCCCAGTTGCCCGGGGGCAAGAAAATTATTGGTGACCCCCCATATATATATACTATCTATCTATCTATCTATCTATCTATCTATCTATCTATCTATCTATCTATCTGTCTATCTATCTTTATTTGCACCTGCATAGCAAGCCTGCAGATTCTAACTATATGAAGATACTACAAAACCGTTGCAACTAGGCAGATCTATGTAGGGGTCCAACCACACACTACATGGATCTGCTCAGTCACTCACAATGCTGATTATTTCTCTGACAATTAATTTGCAAGTGTCATATCCAAGATTAGAACCCACAACCTATTACACTGGAAGCATGCACCTTACTGATGGAGATATTTGCTCTTGCATAGGAAGTATGAGAATTCTAACTATATGAAGTTATTTGTAATTGTCAGAGAAATAACTTCATATAGTTAGAATTCTCATGTTTCCTTTATAGGAGCAAATAGATTCATCAGTAAGGTGTCTGCTTCCAGTGTATCTATAATAAAGAGGGTGTGATTTGTAAGGTGCAGGGACTAGTGGGGAAATCGGCTGCGGAAGAGATACCGGCTGCTGTCAATTAACTTAATTGATTAATGTCGCTGAACACACAGAACCGGAGGTGAAGTGCCCCCCTTCAAAGCAGGAGCCCGGCGGCAGTTGACTCCGTTGCCTCCCAGAGTTCTGCCTCTAGTGATACAGATGTTCTCAAACTACAAGGTATTGAGAAGATTAAGGTCACCCCAAGAGGAGGTGGCCGATTTAGTCTTCTCTGCAGAAGGGAAGCCTATTGGATTATTTCCAGGGGGGAGTGGGGGGGGGGGCTCAATGAGTCCATCAATCTCAATAACATTTTATTAGTATTTACTCTAATGCCCGCTTCACCCTTCATGTATTCTCCTCTCCTTCCGTTTCTCTTGCTTATTCCCCCTTTACCCTATATTTCCCCTACCTATCCTTCCCTCGCCCTCCCCTCCCCTCCCCCTTATTTTTCTGCTTGGAGTACATTTCTTGTTGTTCATCTGTCAATCTCATTATGACAGATGACATTATGACATATATTCACCCATCAGTATATGTATGGATGATTGTTGTCCTCTTATTCTGGCCCTTTCTATTTATTATTGATGTAAATTGTTCCTGCTACCTTCACTCTATTTAATGTGTCAATCTATAGATATATCTATACGTATAAGATAAATTCCGGTATATCTATTATATCAATTTGATGAAATCTATTAGTCATGTTTTTGGTGCTACCATTTATAAAGATGTGGCTCATACCAGTGCTCCATATTGCCTGAGGTATATATAATAGCCTCTATATATTTTTTCTTTATATTCTGTAGTACTAGTTTTCTTGTCCGCTTTGCGAATACAAGTATAAATATTTATATAATTATTTCTCTCTATACTAGTACTATGAAGTAAGTAAGAACAATATTTTAAATTATTATTAAACAATAAAGAAATAAATAAATAGAAATCATCTAGGTGACACTAGGATTGTACCCAGGTCCCTCTATACCACAGATCTCTGCATTAGTCTGTTGACTAATTTCAAATATTTATACTTGGTAATACAAAGGCAAATTTGTGAAATTATGCCACTCCTACAGCATGCTTGTTTGTTACTAAGCACTCGATTTTATCTTAATCTATTTAAGCGATGTTTTATGTATTCTCTGTTCACTATGTATAAATAATATGTGTCCTTAATACGATTTATAACTGTTAAAACAACTTGTGTTTTGCTTGCTTGGGATTTACGATAGCACCTGTATCAATTGATGCTTTACACCTGCAATCACTAATTACCAGTCCATGTGGATACCTTCTGATGAAACCGCTAGCCTAACATAGCGGAGAAACGCCTTAAGGGGCTTCAACTGCATACCTGAACGGACCTATCCTGGTGCTGCTTATGCTACACTGTTAGTGCAACCCAGGGACGTGCAGTCAGGGGAGGCAGGGGAGGCAGTGCCTCCCCTGTGATTAATTATTAAAATCATACAAAGAAGATACTTTTGACACATAGTCTGTGTCATAAGTATCTTCTTTATTTAATTCTAATAATTTGATGCATTTAAATGAGTTTGGGAGGCACTGATAGCAGTGCCTCCCGTGGATAATGGGAATGGGGCAGAGCGGGGGGCGGGGCCAAACACTGGGCTGTAAAAGCCCATTGAAACAAAGCAGGAAAGCGGCACTGAAACAAGTGCCTCGCTGACAGGGACACCACCCCCATGTCAGCGAGGCACCTGTGATTGGGCAGCGGATCCAGTGCTGGATCCGCTGTCCAATCACCAACACGACGCTGGAGGGGGAAGAGGCGGCGGGACCCGGCGGCTGTGACTGGCGTTGGAGCGACGAGCCTGAAGCAGGAGTGAGGGGTGAGTTCTATGGGGGTCATTCCGAGTTGTTCGCTCGTTATTTTTTTCTCGCAACGGAGCGAATAGTCGCTAATGCGCATGCGCAATGTCCGCAGTGCGACTGCGCCAAGTAAATTTGCTATGCAGTTAGGAATTTTACTCACGGCATTACGAGTTTTTTTCTTCGTTCTGGTGATCGTAATGTGATTGACAGGAAGTGGGTGTTTCTGGGCGGAAACTGGCCGTTTTATGGGAGTGTGTGAAAAAACGCTACCGTTTCTGGGAAAAACGCTGGAGTGGCTGGAGAAACGGAGGAGTGTCTGGGCGAACGCTGGGTGTGTTTGTGACGTCAAACCAGGAACGACAAGCACTGAACTGATCGCAGATGCCGAGTAAGTCTGGAGCTACTCAGAAACTGCTAAGAAGTGTCTATTCGCAATTCTGCTAATCTTTCGTTCGCAATTTTGATAAGCTAAGATTCACTCCCAGTAGGCGGCGGCTTAGCGTGTGCAATGCTGCTAAAAGCAGCTTGCGAGCGAACAACTCGGAATGACCCCCTATGTTTGTATGTTTGTGTTGTCTTGTCCCCGTAGTGCTCACCTCTCCTCCTGGCCCTCCGCCTCCAGCCGCTGCCGCCTCCTTCCTGCCTGCGGCACTGTGACTTGTGTTGCCAGGCGCGTCCCGTTGCTAAGCAACGGGCCGTGAGCTGTCTGTGAGTGAGAGTGAGCCCGGGACACTCTCTCTCTCTCTCTCTTGTAAGTATTTATTTCTATTCTTGTTCCAGGTGCCTGGTTCCAATATGGATTCTACTGGACAAGTGGACGTGACCGGCGTGGGATGTAGGTAAGTAATCTCTCTCTTATTTTTACAGGAACCACCTATTGGATTCTACTGGACAAGTGGACGTGACCGGCGTGGGATGTAGGTAAGTATGTGTGAGTGTGTAAGTGTGTTTTTAATAAACTTTTACTGTCACGGTGTGCGAGTTGTGTTTTTATTTGGGTATTTTTGTTGTTGTAGAACTACAGGTACCAGCGGGCCCGTTATTTCCCCGCATGCTGGTACTTGAGGTTCTCCAAGTACCAGCAAGCGGGGGAGGCTTGCTGGGCCTTGCAGTTCCACAACAAAAAACAATACTCTTTTTTTTACACACTTATGGCACCCACCGCCTAGGGGTGCTGGGGACAGCCTCCGGCTTTACCCCTGGCCCTTGGGTGCCTGGAGGGGGGGACCCCTTCATTTAAGGGGTCCCCACACCTCCAGGGAACCCCGGCCAGGGGTGACTAGTTGGGGGGGTAATGCCACGGCCGCAGGGACCTACGTAAATGTGTCCCCCGGCTGTGGCATTATGTCCCTGGCTAGTGGAGCCCGGTGCTGGTTTCAAAAATACGGGGACCCCTACGTCTTCTGTCCCCCGTATTTTTTGGAACCAGGACCGGACTAAGAGCCCGGTGCTGGTTGTCTAAATACGGGGAACCCCTGTTCAATTTTTCCCCAGTATTTAAACAACCAGGACCGGCTCAAAGAGCCCGAGGCTGGTTACACTTAGGAAGGGGGACCTCACGCATTTTTTTTTTAACCCATACAGACCCTTTTCCATTAAGTTAATGGAAGCCCTGGACAACAAAATTGCATTCATGTCCTCCTCCCACTCCCTTCCCAGTCCCAAACACTATTTTTTTTTCTATAAAAATTTACAATATATCACAAGTATGATGAGCAGGCAGGCAGCGGGCATTGGCGGCATCGGACTGAGATGCAAATTAGTGGCGGAGGGCTGGGTCAGTTGATGGTGGGTGAGTTTGTAAGCCATTGGCGGTGGCACAGGGCATCGACTCAGGGTCAGTAGCGGGCATTTACTCGGCGGCGGTAGGGGTCATCGGCAGATTCGGTGGACATTATGGCTGTAGTGCCTCACCAGCCACTGACCTCACCGCACGCCACTGTACTGAACCCCTACCAGCGGTGAGCATTATCCTCTAACCAGGGAAGGATATCAATTTATATTGACTTACGATTTTAGTTCCATCAAATTGCCCTAGCAGCTGTGGGTTAATTACAGAGGAATGTCCATCAATGCACTTTAATATATATCTATAAATCCACCAGATATATCATGGACTGTTTCATATGGTCTCTACAGGAGCTTACTAAAGCAATTCACTATTTGCTGTTATGTTTTTTTCATGACATATTTTATCATGTATTTTTGTTGTTTATAGTAATAAATTCTTTTAAACTGCTAAACTTGATTATCTTTGCTTCTCTTTTGTCCTTAAATCTAGCCAGTGGTCAGAAATGCATTGGGGAATGCACTGCTCTGGACCGATGGCCAACAGCCGGGCCACCTCAGTGGATGCATGGCTCTCTGCAAAGGTGGAACACAATTCAGCAGCTGAGTGCTGGGTCTGAGGAGGTAAGACAGTATTGGACCAGGAGCAGTATAGGTGGTGCATGGAGCTATAGTGCCCGGACAAGTGCATGCTATGGTGCTCCCTCCACTTCCATTTTTAGTAATTACCCTTGGTGGCTCTGTGTATATATATATAATATATATATATATATATATATAATGACCCTATTTTTATACCCACTTTAATTCCCCTCACTCACCATTACACTTTGACCCAGTATCTCACCCAATGTAATTCCCTTCACTCACTATAACTCCCCTAAGCACACTAATAAGCCTCCTGCACATCAACATGATCCCCCTGCATAACACCCTACTTTTCCTGCAAGCCAACATTTTCCTCCTGCACACCAAAATGCGACTCGTCACACCAACATGCTTCCCCCGGCACACCAAACTGATTTCCAGCACACCAATATTCTCCCTGCAGCACCTCAACATACTCCATCCTGTGCACCGGCATACTCCGTCTGGAGACAAACATGATCCCCTGCACACCATCATACTGCCCACGCACACCATCATCATCCCCCCCACACAAACATGACCCCCTGCACACCAGCATACTCCATCTCGACACCAACATAATCCATTGCACACCAACATGACCCCCTGCACACCAACATACTCCTCCTTTACACCAACATGCTCCCTTGCACAGCAACATTCTCCCCCAGTGCACCAACAAACTCCTTCCAGACACCAGCATACTCTGCCCGGAAACTAACATTTCCCCCTGCTTACCAGCATGCTCCGCTAAACACCAGATTGGTACCCATATTGCACCTTTTACTTACCTTGTTTACTACAGTGCTATGAGCTACCCAGAGCCTGGAACCGCAGCAGCCCTCCAGGCAGTGTTTTTATTCTCCTCTCCAGGAGAAGCCCAGAGAGAAGATGCAAGTGACCATTCTGCGGGTGGGTGCAGGTTCTTCAATCATTCTCATTGAATCTTATCATATTTGCCCCACCCGGTGGCCCTACGGACCTGTGGTTTCCTATATTATTCTACCCATTCTGCCCAATTCTCTAGGAAGTGGGTGGCACTCACTATTCATGGGGTCTGGGGGACTACCCAAAAAAATCAGGAGACTCCAAGACCATCCAGTAAAGTAGTTAAGTATGTAGTCATGTCTCAGCAGTAGCAGGGACTAGCCCGTACTAGCACCTGGAGAGGAGGAAGAAGGGGTGAGAGAAAAAGCTAAAAACAAAGGCAGCACTGGGGCCAAATGCTAGTATAATTATAAGCAAAATAGTTAAAATATAATTCTGATTATGAATCAAACGGTATCTCAGTATGAAAGAATAAACATTAAACTTCACGCATGATGTGACTGTGACAGCATTATCTACTGTGGCTTATCAATAATTGGTGCAAGGTGTGAGGAACACATGGGTCTATGGGTCAACAGAACAGATACTGTGCTACGGCAAGCAGCAGCCCCACTATTGCCTTCTGCTAGCGGCGCCATCTATCTAGCCATGTATATGCCATAGATTTTGCTATCTTTTTCTCATGAGCCATCTTTCCAAATACATTGCTGCAAGACGGCATTATCGTCAGAAGATATGGGGGTTCAATGGAGGGAAGAAAGAATTGGTCACTGACACAGGCCAAATTCCTCTTCAAACGCCTATTTAGGCAATTCACAGATATAATTTTATTTTATTCTGTCATGGATATATATATATATATATATATATATATAATTATATCACTCTGGATGACATTACTATGTTCTATACATCAAGTCAGGTAAACTATCATCAGCAAAATATATTTTTCAAATGTGTCTTGGAATATGTTGAAACCGTTACGTTACCTCATATACAGATTTTGTGTACTGTGTATTTACGTTCACACATTGCGTACATACTTTGGTGGTTGCAACTTATTCATAAACACTTCAAAACATGCTAAAAATTAAATGAGAACTTTGTCAGGTTGTTTGAAACAAGGATTTGGTTTATATTTAAAGTCGGTAGTGAAACTACTAACCATTGAATCTGTCTGTTTGAAACAAGGGATTAATTTAGAATGTTAGTTCACAATTTGTCAATATTTGTGAAATAACATGATAAATTCATCACACATGTCAAACAGGAATAACAGAAAAATGGCAAAGAAAGATAAGAAATGACCCAGACATTGCTGGGCACTTCAGCTAGTTACATAGATAAGAAATATACAGGGTTTAGTTCAGGCTTGCCTACCCTCCCGCATTCAGCGGGAGGCTCCCGATTTTTAAAGGAGCCTCCCGCTGCCCCGCAAACCTTGCCAGCCCTCCCGGATTCTAGCATTACCTCCATGAAAATGCTGGGGGCGGGGCCTGCACAGGAGACGTGGTAGCCGTTCTGCTGTGCGGTGGAGCCGGGTAGTCTGAGCGGAGGTAGTGCCGGGGGAATACCCAGCGGTGCAGCCCGTACAGTGAAGCACAATGAGCCGGCATACAGGGCTCTGCTTCACTGTGGCTGGCCCCGCCCACCACACTCTGAGTGCACAGCATGTAACGGCCCAGCCCCAGCCTCCCTCTTCCTGATCCTAGATGGATGTGGCTGCCCTGACCTGCCTTCCCACACTGTCCCTGGGCAACAAAGCTACAGTAAGTGGGGGTGTGTGTGTACTGGGGTTAAAACAGGGGAGGGGGGCTTTGTATTAAGTACTTTAATGTGGTGATGTGTATCAAATGGCAGGGGGGGTTATAATCAATATGTGTGTGTGTAATATGGTGCAGTGTGTACTAGGTATAATATGAGGGGAAGAGTGGTAGTGTATAATACAACATATATTGTTGTGTGTACTGGATATATTATGGGGGAGGGGGGGCATGTGTTATGTAATATGGTGCTGGGTGCACTGGGTATAATATAAGAGGGGGTTGTGTATAATACAGTATATATGGTGCTATGTGTACTGCGTCTGTTATGGGGGAGGGGGGCTGTATGTGGTAGTGTGCACTGGGTAGAATGTACTCTACAAGGCTAATGCTGCATACTGCCGTCCGCTACCCGGGACCATACACCGTGCCGCCAGCTGTGGATAACACGTTGGGGCGTGGACTGCCAGACGCTCTATTCTCCATTTGAATTGTTCATTCCAAAAGGCCCCGTGGCGCGGTGTCCTGACGGGTCACGGCTGTTATCCACAGCCGGCGGCGCGGTGTATGGTCCCGGACGGCGGTATGCAGCATTAGCCTTGTGGAGTACATACTACCATGTAGTAACCAGCCCACAGTGTGGATGATCAGGGTACGAGTCTTAATATCATTGTCTGACCTGTCCTGTGATATTGTTTTACTTAATAAAAATTGATCTGCACTATGAGCGCAATTTCTCTTCATCCTTGTTTTTAGAAATATAAATATATATATATATATATATATATATATATATAATATAAATTTACAGAGTCCTGCACTAGTGTACAGTACAGTGTCCGTCTCTTCTCACAAATGTTTTTTTCTTCCACGTATAGTACTATAGTTTTCACCTGCCATTGCAGGACACACCCCTGAGCAGAGGTGAAAGTATGGCGGTACGGGCCGTTAAGAGATTGGCAGCTGGTATGCCATACCGCCCGTCCCGCAGCTGCTGTGAAAGCTTTTGTATTAAAGTACCCATGTCATAACAGGACGCTGGTTGGCTGAGAATGGCTGTCTCTCAGCCAACCAGCGGCCTGTTACCATGGTAACGGCCGCTAACGTGGTTGGCTGAGAATGGCTGTCTCTCAGCCAACCAGCGGCCTGTTACCATGGTAACGGCCGCTAACGAGGTGAGGAAGCAGTGCTGTTCCTAGCTTTGTCTGTCCTACACGCTCGGCGTGCTCTCTCCTTCCCTTGCTGCATGTGCTATGGTTCCCGGCTCTCTGTGGTGATGGCACGGCTCGGTCTACTAGCTCCCCTGGTGTGAGCCTTCCGGCTCCGGAGCTCTGGGGATTTGTCTGCGGGGATGGTGCTGCTGCTGCTGCTTCCCACGGTGCACGCCCAGTGTTGAAGGTGAGTGCCTGCACCTGGTCCCACGCTCCCCTCTGTGGCCCCACTCTCCCCTTGTGGACTCACTCTCCCCACTGTGTCCCCCACTCTTCCCCCTGTGGCCTTCCTCCCCACTGTGTCCCCTACTCTCCCCACTGTGGCTTCACTTTCCCTACTGTGTCCCCTACTCTTCTCGCTGTTTCCCCCACACTCCCCCTTGTGGCCTCACTCTTCCCCCCTGTGCCCCCCACTCTGCTCCCTGTGTCCCCCACTCCCCCCTGCTTCCCACGGTGCACGCCCAGTGTTGAAGGTGAGTGCCTGCACATGGTCCCACGCTCCCCTCTGTGGCCCCACTCTCCCCTTGTGGACTCACACTCCCCACTGTGTCCCCTACTCTTCCCCCTGTGGCCCCACTCTCCCTACTATGTCCCTTACTCTACCGTCTGTGGTCCCACTCTGCTCCCTGTGTCCACTACTCTTCCCCCTGTGTCCCCTACTCTACCCCCTGTGACTCTACTCTCCCCACTGTGGCCTCACTCTCCCCCCTCATGTTCACACACTCCAGTTTTCCGTAGTCACGCCCCTTGCGCGCACACTATACCACCAAGAGTTGTTTTCTGCTTGCACCACTGCCTGATGGCAATAAATACGCTCAAAGGTGGCGCTAGACACGCTCTTTGGGCAGAGCGTGGCACACCCTCAACAGCGCACCGCGCAAAGCATTCTGGTACCACCTGAAATCTCCCTGAAACAAGTTTTCAAAAGTAGGCAAGTATGGTTTAGTTACATGAATAGATCTCCTACATTTGACCCTAAACACAGGCATCATTTTAAAACTGTGTTCTAATTAAGGGTGTCAGGAAAAGGAGGTGGCATACGGTCTCTGCTGCTGGCAGAACATACGTGGGTGTAGCCTGCTCATTCTTAGCAGTACACTTACAGATGAAATGTTACATGAACTGTACACTGGATTCTGGATGAAAACAAAACAGGATACTATTATCTAGAACTTTTAGTGATTGCAAACGCAGTGGTTCCCATACTGGGTGCCATGGCACCCTGGGGTGCCTCAGGTCACATGCAGGGTTGCCTTGGGTAGGTGGTCCAGAACCAATTCAAATTATTTATGATCAATGTAATAACCAGTGCTGGTGACTGTCAATCATAAAATTTGTGGACAAACAGAAGCAAATCCTGTCCCTCACAATACAGTATAACTAAAATAATAACACAATTTACTTAGTTTTATATTTTTTCTGAATTTCTTAATCAGAAACTTTTGGCCAAACGGTGCTGTGAAGAAAATTCTCATAATGTAGCGTGTCGTGATTACAAAACATTTTGGAACCTCTAGCATAACCTAAGCAAAATTATAAGGGAACAATGACTGATCAAATCATAAGCAACTACATATTACATGTAAAAGCCTGAATGCGAGTTGAGTACATACCAGTATATGAAGGGAAAGCTGGAAACATGTTCTTATGACACCAATGCACATTGCCTTTACTGTAATAGATATAGCACTTCCTGAAATCCAAACATACAGAATACTTACCTACTCTCCCAGAACATCCGGGAGATTCCCGAATTTGCAGGGAGTCCATCTGATCCCTGGAAGAGTACATGGGGAGTAATTCAGACCTGATCGCTCGCTAGCATTTTTTGCAGCGCTGCGATCAGGCCAGAATTGCGCATGTTTATGCACTGTAATGCGCAGGTGCATCGCACAAGTACAAAGCGGATCGCCGCTCAGTGATGGGTTTGCGAATCTTTTCGCACGTGCGATCGCAAGGAGATTGACAGGAAGAAGCTATTTGTGGGTGGTAACTGACCGTTTTCTGGGAGTGGTTGGAAAAACGCAGGTGTGTCCATGCGTTTGCAGGGAGGATTCCTGACGTCAATTCCGGTCCCGGACAGGCTGAAGTGTTCGCAGCGGCTAAGTAAGTCCTGGGCTACTCAGAAACTGCACAAGATCTGTTCGTACAGCTCTGCTACACATGCGTTCGCACACTTGCAAAGCGAAAATACACTCCCCTATGGGCGGTGACTATGCGAACACAGGACTGCAAAAAACCCCTAGTGAGCGAACAGGTCTGAATTAGGCCCATGGTTCTCTTGCATTCTGCTCACTCCATAGAGTGATCCATGGGTAAGGGCCTACAGTATATGACTCGTAAAGACACATAGCGCATTATTCCCCTTTGGGCTTCTCTTAGAAAGGAAAAATTAAAAGTACGTAAATATGAAATAAAGCCATTTTAGGACCAACCACCATGAAGATGCAATGCATCCAGAAAGTCTTCACAGCGCTACACTTTTTCCACATTTTTTTGTTATGTTACAGCTTTATTCCAAAATGTAATACATTAATTTTTCCCTCAAAATTCTACATACAATACCCCATAATGACAACGTGAAAAATGTTTTTTGAGATTTTTGCAAATTTATTAAAAATAAAAAACTAAGAAATCACATGTACATAAGTATTCACAGCCTTTGCTCAATACTTTGTTGATGCACCTTTGGCAGCAATTACAGCCTCAAGTCTTTTTGAATATGATGCCACAAGCTTGGCACACCTATCTTTGGACATTTTCGACCATTCCTCTTTGCAGCAGCTCTCAAGCTCCATCAGGTTGGATGGGAAGTGTCGGTGCACAGCCATTTTCAGATCTCTCCAGAGATGTTCAATCATATTCAAGTCTGGGCTCTGGCTGGGCCACTCAAGGACATTTACAGAGTTGTCCTGAAGCCACTCCACTCTTGTCCTGCTTATAGATGAACCGTCACCCCAGGCTGATATCTTGGCTGTGTGCTTAGGGTCGTTGTCCTGCTGAAAGATGAACCGTCACCCCAGTCTGAGGTCAAGAGCGCTTTGGAGCAGGTTTTCATCCAGGATGTCTCTGTACATTGCTGCATTCATCTTTCCCTCTATCCTGACTAATCTCCCAGTTCCTGCTGCTGAAAAATATCTCTACAGCATGATGCTGCCACCACCATGTTTCACTGAAGGGATGGTATTGGCCTGGTGATGAGCGGTGCCTGGTTTCCTCCAAAGATGATACCTGGCATTCACGCCAAAGAGTTCAATCTTTGTCTCATCAGACCAGAGAATTTTGTTTCTCATGGTATGAGAGTTCTTTAGGTGCATTTTGGCAAACTCCAGACGGGCTGCCATGTGCTTTTTACTAAGGAATGGCTTCCATCTCGCCACTCTACCATACAGGCCTGATTGATGGATTGCTGCAGAAATGGTTGTCCTTCTGGAAGGTTCTCTTCTCTCCACAGAGGAAAACTGTAGCATTGACAGAGTGACCATTGGATTCTTGGTCACCTCCCTGACTAGGGCCCTTCTCCCCCAATCCCTCACTTTAGATGGCCAGCGAGCTCTAGGAAGAGTCCTGGTGGTTCCGAACTTTTTCCATTTATGGATGATGGAGGCCACTGTGTTCATTGGGACCTCCAAAGCAGCAGATATTTTTCTGTACCCTTCCCCAGATTTGTGCCTCAAAACAATCCTGTCTTGGAGATCTACAGACAATTCCTTTGACTTCATGCTTGGTTTGTGCTCAGACATGCACTGTCAAGTGTGGGACCTTATATAGACAGGTGTGTGCCTTTTCAAATCATGTCCAATCAACTGAATTTACAATAAGTGGACTCCAATTAAGCTGTAGGAACATTTCAAGTATGTTTAGTGGAAACAAGTTTGCACCTGAGCTCAATATGGAGCTTCACGGCAAAGGCTGTGAATACTTATGTACATGTGATTTCTTCGTTTTTTATTTTTAATAAATTTGCAAAAATCTCAAAAAAACTTTTTTTCACATTGTCATTATGGGGGGGTGGTCTTCTGTTTGCCGGCGGTCGGGCTCCCGGCGCTCAGTATACCGGCGCCGGGAGCCCGACAGCCGGCATACCGACACTTATTTTCCCTTGTGGGGGTCCACGACCCCCATAGAGGGAGAATAAAATAGTGTGGCGCGCGTAGCGTGCCACCGTGCCCGTAGCGTGGCGAGCGCAGCGAGCCCGCAAGGGGCTCATTTGCGCTCGCCAAGCTGTCGGTAAGCCGGCGGTCGGGCTCCCGGCGCCGGGATGCTGGTCGCCGGGAGCCCGACCGCCGGCCAGCCGTAGTGAACCCATTATGAGGTATTGTGTGTAGAATTCGGAGGGGGAAAAAATAGTTTATTCCATTTTGGAATAAGGCTGTAACATATCAAAATGTAGAAAAAGTGAAGCGCTGTGAATACTTTCCGGATGCACTGTAGTGATAGGCGGATACATAATTTCCTGACTGTAACAAAACCACAAAAGTAAATGTGGATTAAAAACCTACAGGTGTTGCTTCACAAGCTATTTGCTTAAAATGTTCCCCTCTGGGAGAGTGTATGCAGCATTATGCTGCAAGAGATCATAAAGCCTAATGTTAAAAAGAGACTAGTCCCACACTGTCATTGCTTGTTGTCACAAATTACAGATCTGTGAAGATTCTGAGTGGCCAAGAGAACATGATTCTAAGAGAATCGTATCATCATGACCACTGTTCTGCACATTTTACTAGGAAGTCAGCAAGATGCAAGTGGGAGTTATTCTGGCAGTCCACAGGGCTCTTCAGAATTATGCCTATTACATACTTGCCTACTTTTGAAAACTTGTTTCAGGGAGATTATAGTTGGCAATAAAATGTGGAGCGTGAATCCAGCTCCACCTATGGGCATATTTATTGTCACTCAGGGGTGTGTCCTACAGTGACAGGTAAAAAACTCAAATACTAAGTTAAGCATGTTGCCACATACAGGCAAATTTAATAAACGTGTTTGGTAAATAAGATCTACACCACTCCACTACTAGGGGTTCTCAGCCACATGCAGATTAAGTGTAGTCCACGGCCCCTTCAAATGAAATATGGGTAATAGGAGTTCTCTAGAGCACAGAAAGACAGGAATGGAAGACAAATCCCACATGGTCAATACCAAATAATTTTTCTGGCAATATAAATTTTATGTACTGTACAATCAATTATATAAATATTGTGTTAATAAATGAAAACTTTGAAAACTACTTAACTCTGGACCATATGTGACATTAGCATTCTTAAATAAGAGGACATTTTGTGTTTATCATCCCGGTCTTTCCGTGCCCCAGAGAACTCCTATTACCCAGACAAATAGGCTCATGTATCCAGGAGTGATACATTTCACTGTGAGTGATAAATTGCACCAGCCAATCAGCTCCTAACTGTCATTTGTCAAACACAGCCTGTGACATGGAAGTTAGGAGCTGATTGGCTGGTACTTTATCACCGTGAAATTTATCACTCTTTGATAAATGAGCCTATTAAACTCTTAACTCTAGCCACAAAACTATATATAGAGCATCCCAGTCACCCCCATACAGTTCAAAGAGCATCAACATCACCACCATACAAGCCTGAGTACAGCAGACCCATAGGGGAGGCCGCAAGGGTAGAAAGTCTTTGGTCTGGGACAATTATTATTAATATATTTTATTTATATAACTTCTTGATAGTTCTGCATGAACATTCATAGGATTTAGACGTAAATAGTAGAGATGAGTGCCTGAAATTTTTCGGGTTTTGGTTTTGGGTTCGGTTCAGCGGCCGTGTTTTGGGTTCGACCGCGTTTTGGCAAAACCTCACCGAATTTTTTTTGTCGGATTCGGGTGTGTTTTGGATTCGGGTGTTTTTTTCAAAAAACCCTAAAAAACAGCTTAAATCATAGAATTTGGGGGTCATTTTGATCCCAAAGTATTATTAACCTCAAAAACCATAATTTCCACTCATTTTCAGTCTATTCTGAATACCTCACACCTCACAATATTATTTTTAGTCCTAAAATTTGCACCGAGGTCGCTGTGTGAGTAAGATAAGCGACCCTAGTGGCCGACACAAACACCGGGCCCATCTAGGAGTGGCACTGCAGTGTCACGCAGGATGTCCCTTCCAAAAAACCCTCCCCAAACAGCACATGACGCAAAGAAAAAAAGAGGCGCAATGAGGTAGCTGTGTGAGTAAGATTAGCGACCCTAGTGGCCGACACAAACACCGGGCCCATCTAGGAGTGGCACTGCAGTGTCACGCAGGATGTCCCTTCCAAAAAACCCTCCCCAAACAGCACATGACGCAAAGAAAAAAAGAGGCGCAATGAGGTAGCTGACTGTGTGAGTAAGATAAGCGACCCTAGTGGCCGACACAAACACCGGGCCCATCTAGGAGTGGCACTGCAGTGTCACGCAGGATGGCCCTTCCAAAAAACCCTCCCCAAACAGCACATGACGCAAAGAAAAAAAGAGGCGCAATGAGGTAGCTGACTGTGTGAGTAAGATAAGCGACCCTAGTGGCCGACACAAACACCGAGCCCATCTAGGAGTGGCACTGCAGTGTCACGCAGGATGGCCCTTCCAAAAAACCCTCCCCAAACAGCACATGACGCAAAGAAAAATAAAAGAAAAAAGAGGTGCAAGATGGAATTGTCCTTGGGCCCTCCCACCCACCCTTATGTTGTATAAACAGGACATGCACACTTTAACCAACCCATCATTTCAGTGACAGGGTCTGCCACACGACTGTGACTGATATGACAGGTTGGTTTGGACCCCCCCAAAAAAAGAAGCAATTAATCTCTCCTTGCACAAACTGGCTCTACAGAGGCAAGATGTCCACCTCATCATCATCCTCCGATATATCACCGTGTACATCCCCCTCCTCACAGATTATCAATTCGTCCCCACTGGAATCCACCATCTCAGCTCCCTGTGTACTTTGTGGAGGCAATTGCTGCTGGTCAATGTCTCCGCGGAGGAATTGATTATAATTCATTTTAATGAACATCATCTTCTCCACATTTTCTGGATGTAACCTCGTACGCCGATTGCTGACAAGGTGAGCGGCGGCACTAAACACTCTTTCGGAGTACACACTTGTGGGAGGGCAACTTAGGTAGAATAAAGCCAGTTTGTGCAAGGGCCTCCAAATTGCCTCTTTTTCCTGCCAGTATAAGTACGGACTGTGTGACGTGCCTACTTGGATGCGGTCACTCATATAATCCTCCACCATTCTTTCAATGTTGAGAGAATCATATGCAGTGACAGTAGACGACATGTCCGTAATCGTTGTCAGGTCCTTCAGTCCGGACCAGATGTCAGCATCAGCAGTCGCTCCAGACTGCCCTGCATCACCGCCAGCGGGTGGGCTCGGAATTCTGAGCCTTTTCCTCGCACCCCCAGTTGCGGGAGAATGTGAAGGAGGAGATGTTGACAGGTCGCGTTCCGCTTGACTTGACAATTTTCTCACCAGCAGGTCTTTCAACCCCAGCAGACTTGTGTCTGCCGGAAAGAGAGATCCAAGGTAGGCTTTAAATCTAGGATCGAGCACGGTGGCCAAAATGTAGTGCTCTGATTTCAACAGATTGACCACCCGTGAATCCTTGTTAAGCGAATTAAGGGCTCCATCCACAAGTCCCACATGCCTAGCGGAATCGCTCCGTGTTAGCTCCTCCTTCAATGTCTCCAGCTTCTTCTGCAAAAGCCTGATGAGGGGAATGACCTGACTCAGGCTGGCAGTGTCTGAACTGACTTCACGTGTGGCAAGTTCAAAGGGCATCAGAACCTTGCACAACGTTGAAATCATTCTCCACTGCGCTTGAGACAGGTGCATTCCACCTCCTATATCGTGCTCAATTGTATAGGCTTGAATGGCCTTTTGCTGCTCCTCCAACCTCTGAAGCATATAGAGGGTTGAATTCCACCTCGTTACCACTTCTTGCTTCAGATGATGGCAGGGCAGGTTCAGTAGTTTTTGGTGGTGCTCCAGTCTTCTGTACGTGGTGCCTGTACTCCGAAAGTGTCCCGCAATTCTTCTGGCCACCGACAGCATCTCTTGCACGCCCCTGTCGTTTTTTAAAAAATTCTGCACCACCAAATTCAAGGTATGTGCAAAACATGGGACGTGCTGGAATTTGCCCATATTTAATGCACACACAATATTGCTGGCGTTGTCCGATGCCACAAATCCACAGGAGAGTCCAATTGGGGTAAGCCATTCCGCGATGATCTTCCTCAGTTGCCGTAAGAGGTTTTCAGCTGTGTGCGTATTCTGGAAAGCGGTGATACAAAGCGTAGCCTGCCTAGGAAAGAGTTGGCGTTTGCGAGATGCTGCTACTGGTGCCGCCGCTGCTGTTCTTGCGGCGGGAGTCCATACATCTACCCAGTGGGCTGTCACAGTCATATAGTCCTGACCCTGCCCTGCTCCACTTGTCCACATGTCCGTGGTTAAGTGGACATTGGGTCCAGCTGCATTTTTTAGGACACTGGTGAGTCTTTTTCTGAGGTCCGTGTACATTTTCGGTATCGCCTGCCTAGAGAAGTGGAACCTAGATGGTATTTGGTAACGGGGGCACACTGCCTCAATAAATTGTCTAGTTCCCTGTGAACTAACGGCGGATACCGGACGCACGTCTAACACCAACATAGTTGTCAAGGCCTCAGTTATCCGCTTTGCAGCAGGATGACTGCTGTGATATTTCATCTTCCTCGCAAAGGACTGTTGAACAGTCAATTGCTTACTGGAAGTAGTACAAGTGGGCTTACGACTTCCCCTCTGGGATGACCATCGACTCCCAGCAGCAACAACAGCAGCGCCAGCAGCAGTAGGCGTTACACGCAAGGATGCATCGGAGGAATCCCAGGCAGGAGAGGACTCGTCAGAATTGCCAGTGACATGGCCTGCAGGACTATTGGCATTCCTGGGTAAGGAGGAAATTGACACTGAGGGAGTTGGTGGGGTGGTTTGCGTGAGCTTGGTTACAAGAGGAAGGGATTTACTGGTCAGTGGACTGCTTCCGCTGTCACCCAAAGTTTTTGAACTTGTCACTGACTTATTATGAATGCGCTGCAGGTGACGTATAAGGGAGGATGTTCCGAGGTGGTTAACGTCCTTACCCCTACTTATTACAGCTTGACAAAGGGAACACACGGCTTGACACCTGTTGTCCGCATTTCTGTTGAAATAGTTCCACACCGAAGAGTTGATTTTTTTGGTATTTTCACCAGGCATGTCAACGGCCATATTCCTCCCACGGACAACAGGTGTCTCCCCGGGTGCCTGACTTAAACAAACCACCTCACCATCAGAATCCTCCTGGTCAATTTCCTCCCCAGCGCCAGCAACACCCATATCCTCCTCATCCTGGTGTACTTCAACACTGACATCTTCAATCTGACTATCAGGAACTGGACTGCGGGTGCTCCTTCCAGCACTTGCAGGGGGCGTGCAAATGGTGGAAGGCGCATGCTCTTCACGTCCAGTGTTGGGAAGGTCAGGCATCGCAACCGACACAATTGGACTCTCCTTGTGGATTTGGGATTTCGAAGAACGCACAGTTCTTTGCGGTGCTACTGCTTTTGCCAGCTTGAGTCTTTTCATTTTTCTAGCGAGAGGCTGAGTGCCTCCATCCTCATGTGAAGCTGAACCACTAGCCATGAACATAGGCCAGGGCCTCAGCCGTTCCTTGCCACTCCGTGTGGTAAATGGCATATTGGCAAGTTTACGCTTCTCCTCCGACAATTTTATTTTAGGTTTTGGAGTCCTTTTTTTACTGATATTTGGTGTTTTGGATTTGACATGCTCTGTACTATGACATTGGGCATCGGCCTTGGCAGACGACGTTGCTGGCATTTCATCGTCTCGGCCATGACTAGTGGCAGCAGCTTCAGCACGAGGTGGAAGTGGATCTTGATCTTTCCCTAATTTTGGAACCTCAACATTTTTGTTCTCCATATTTTAATAGGCACAACTAAAAGGCACCTCAGGTAAACAATGGAGATGGATGGATACTAGTATACAATTATGAATGGACTGCCGAGTGCCGACACAGAGGTAGCTACAGCCGTGGACTACCGTACTGTACTGTGTCTGCTGCTAATATAGACTGGATGATAATGAGATGTAGTATGTATGTATAAAGAAGAAAGAAAAAAAAACCACGGGTAGGTGGTATACAATTATGGACGGACTGCCGAGTGCCGACACAGAGGTAGCTACAGCCGTGGACTACCGTACTGTACTGTGTCTGCTGCTAATATAGACTGGTTGATAATGAGATGTAGTATGTATAAAGAAGAAAGAAAAAACCATGGGTAGGTGGTATACAATTATGGATGGACTGCCGAGTGCCGACACAGAGGTAGCTACAGCCGTGGACTACCGTACTGTACTGTGTCTGCTGCTAATATAGACTGGATGATAATGAGATGTAGTATGTATAAAGAAGAAAGAAAAAAAAACCACGGGTAGGTGGTATACAATTATGGATGGACTGCCGAGTGCCGACACAGAGGTAGCTACAGCCGTGGACTACCGTACTGTACTGTGTCTGCTGCTAATATAGACTGGATGATAATGAGATGTAGTATGTATGTATAAAGAAGAAAGAAAAAAAAACCACGGGTAGGTGGTATACAATTATGGATGGACTGCCGAGTGCCGACACAGAGGTAGCTACAGCCGTGGACTACCATACTGTACTGTGTCTGCTGCTAATATAGACTGGTTGATAATGAGATGTAGTATGTATGTATAAAGAAGAAAGAAAAAAAAACCACGGGTAGGTGGTATACAATTATGGACGGACTGCCGAGTGCCGACACAGAGGTAGCTACAGCCGTGGACTACCGTACTGTACTGTGTCTGCTGCTAATATAGACTGGATGATAATGAGATGTAGTATGTATAAAGAAGAAAGAAAAAAAAAACCACGGGTAGGTGGTATACAATTATGGATGGACTGCCGAGTGCCGACACAGAGGTAGCTACAGCCGTGGACTACCGTACTGTACTGTGTCTGCTGCTAATATAGACTGGATGATAATGAGATGTAGTATGTATAAAGAAGAAAGAAGAAAAAAAACCACGGGTAGGTGGTATACAATTATGGATGGACTGCCGAGTGCCGACACAGAGGTAGCTACAGCCGTGGACTACCGTACTGTACTGTGTCTGCTGCTAATATAGACTGGATGATAATGAGATGTAGTATGTATGTATAAAGAAGAAAGAAAAAAAAACACGGGTAGGTGGTATACAATTATGGATGGACTGCCGAGTGCCGACACAGAGGTAGCTACAGCCGTGGACTACCGTACTGTACTGTGTCTGCTGCTAATATAGACTGGTTGATAATGAGATGTAGTATGTATGTATAAAGAAGAAAGAAAAAAAAACCACGGGTAGGTGGTATACAATTATGGACGGACTGCCGAGTGCCGACACAGAGGTAGCTACAGCCGTGGACTACCGTACTGTACTGTGTCTACTGCTAATATAGACTGGATGATAATGAGATGTAGTATGTATAAAGAAGAAAGAAAAAAAAAACCACGGGTAGGTGGTATACAATTATGGATGGACTGCCGAGTGCCGACACAGAGGTAGCTACAGCCGTGGACTACCGTACTGTACTGTGTCTGCTGCTAATATAGACTGGATGATAATGAGATGTAGTATGTATAAAGAAGAAAAAAAAAACCACGGGTAGGTGGTATACAATTATGGATGGACTGCCGAGTGCCGACACAGAGGTAGCTACAGCCGTGAACTACCGTACTGTGTCTGCTGCGACTGGATGATAAATAATGATATAAAAAATATATATATATCACTACTGCAGCCGGACAGGTATATATTATATAATGACGGACCTGCTGGACACTGTCTGTCAGCAGAATGAGTTTTTTATAGAATAAAAAAAAAAACACCACACAAGTCACACGACGAGTGTTTAACTTTTTCAGGCAATCACAATATAGTATACTATACTGGTGGTCAGTGTGGTCAGGTCACTGGTCAGTCACACTGGCAGTGGCACTCCTGCCTGCAGCAAAAGTGTGCACTGTTTAATTTTAATAATATGTATGTACTCCTGGCTCCTGCTATAACCTATAACTGCTCCCCAGTCTCCCCCACAATTAAGCTGTGTGAGCACAGTCAGATATTATACATAGATGATGCAGCACACTGGGCTGAGCACAGATATGGTATGTGACTGAGTCACTGTGTATCGTTTTTTTCAGGCAGAGAACGGATTATATTAAATAAAACTGCACTGGTGGTCACTGGTCAGTGGTCAGTCACTAGTAAACTCTGCACTCTCTAGTACTCCTAAGCTCCAGTAAATCAAGTGTCTCTGTCTCAATCTCACTCTCTCTCTTCTAATCTAAATGGAGAGGACGCCAGCCACGTCCTCTCCCTATCAATCTCAATGCACGTGTGAAAATGGCGGCGACGCGCGGCTCCTTATATAGAATCAGAGTCTCGCGATAGAATCCGAGCCTCGCGAGAATCCGACAGCGTCATGATCACGTTCGGGCGCGCTCGGGTTAACCGAGCAAGGCGGGAAGATCCGAGTCGCTCGGACCCGTGTAAAAAAACATGAAGTTCGGGCGGGTTCGGATTCCGAGGAACCGAACCCGCTCATCTCTAGTAAATAGATGGTGATGAAGGAGAGAAGCATAAAAGATGGCATTAATCCTCGAACTGAACAATGGATAGCACATAGTTGGACAAATACCACTGTCCATTGATACTTGATCAGACCAGTTAAATGGCGTAATGACCAGAATGCGGAGATCAGCTTACGGATGACTTGTATACAATGCAAGCATTTACTTATATATGTGTGCTCAAGCTGGTATACTGTACATTGAGGATACTGGTAGATACATATATACTTGTGTTGTTATACTCTGGAGATTGGCATGTGAGGCACTGTAACAGGTATACTGTGAAGGCAAGTGGTTCATATTGTAGCTAATGGCACAGGGTGGTACGTACAGTCACTGGATTTAGAAATCTTAAGGGGCATTGGTTGCCATATGAGGTGGCTGGGGCAATGGTATACGGTGGGGGAAAGACAAGTTTACTGTGTAGACCAGGCATGTCCAAACTGTGGCCCTCCAGCTGTTGAGAAACTACACATCCCAGCATGCCCTGACACAGCTTTAGCATTCTCTGACAGCAAAACTGTGTCAGGGCATGCTGGGATATGTAGTTTCACAACAGCTGGAGGGCCACAGTTTGGACATGCCTGGTGTAGACCCTAGCTAGCATGTTGTGATACTTGCACTGCTATTCTCACATAGAACAAAGGGGCCATGTGACTGTATTTGTAATTTCTTGTGTAAAACCGATGGCTATATTCACCCTCCCCAGAGATAGAAGAGCTTTTTTTCCACTTCTGTACATTGAATAGTATAACACTGGGGCATTTCTCATCAGGGATATAAGAGGAGTTGGCATTATTCATCTACCTCCTTTCAACAATAGAGTACTGTTCATTTGTACCACTAATAGCTCAGAGCAGTGGTTCCCAGACTGTCTGCCTAGGCACCTTGGGGTGTCGTAAAGCTCTTGCAGGGGTGCCTCGGGTTGGTGGTCCAGGAACAAATAAAATTATTTATGGTCAAAGTGATAGGCAAATCCAGTGCTAGTGGCTGCCAACATGGCTGCCATCAGAAATGATGGTGCCCAGGACTGACAAACTTGTAAGGCCCCCCCCCCGACCTGTAGCTCCCCCAAAGCTTACCAGAGGGGTCCCGGGTGGCAGCAATGAGGATCGCGGGGACAAGCCAGCTGCCTGCGCAGTGCGTACCGGCAGGGCAGGCAGCCACGGAGGCACAGAGGGCAGCAGTGTGTATTCTTTCTATTGAGCCGGCGGCAAGCCAATCGGAGCTCACGTACCGGCAACCAATCAGGAGCTGCCAGCTACTGATTGGCTGCCGGTCTGTGAGCTCCGATTGGCTCACGGCCGGCTGAATAGAAAGAAACACACTGCTGCTCTGTATGCCTCCGTGGCTACCTGTCCTGCCGGTGCGCACTGCGCAGGCAGCTGGCCTGTCCCCACGATCCTCATTGCTGCCACCCGGGCCCCCTCTCAGCCAGGGCCCGGGACTGGAGTCCCCACCGTTCCCCCTTGATGGCGGGCCTGGCTGCCAATCATAACACATGTGAACAATCAGAATCAATGTAGCACGGCTGTACAACACCACAGAACTGACCCTAAGGATGACAGGTAGGCACAGTTTGCTTACTTTAATATTTTTTCCAAATTAATCAATAAAAAACGTTTTTCCTAGGAGTGTCCTAAAAAATGCTGATAATCTAGGGCGCCGTGATTCAAGAAAGTTTGGGAACCTTTGGCTCAGAGTATTGAGGCTATTCCCACGTATCTGAATCCTTGCTTGATGTGTCACCAGAAAAAGCAGGCTCGTCAACAAGGAAGCCCACAACAGCCTACAACGGGATATTGCTACAGGTCTCACATCCCATAGCAGGAATTACAGAGCCGGCAGCAGAATATAACATGGAGCCCCTTTTCTTGCAGTGAAGGTCCATCTAACACCCCAATGCTTGCTACACAGCACTGCCCCTGGGTCACTCTGACAGTGTCTCTGCTTCCTTCTTCCATATACAGCGACGTTGTGGCTGCCTTGTATCGGGAGTTATCAAACTTAGATATGGGGGCAGAGCCAAATGTCAAAATCTTCCTGTGAAGAGCCCTGGCCAATCTGCACCTGGACATCAGTTTATCTGTGTCCCACCACCGTAACTGTTGCACTGGGACAGTAAGGAATCTTGAACGACTGGGTAACGTTCGCAACTCATCCCCATCACATTTGGAGAAGCACAGGTGCTGTCTGGATTTGTGATAGGGCAGTGAGGAATCCAGGAGTTTTGTGTAGCTCAGAGGTCCCCAAACGCAGTCCTCAAGGCACCTCAATAGTCCAGGTTTTAGGTATATCCATGGCTCAGCACAGATGGTTAAATAAAATTGACTGAGGTGCTAAATAAGTCATCTGTGGCCAAGCATGGATACATTTAAAAACAGGACCATTGGGGTGCCTTAAGGACCGCGTTTGGCAACCTCTGGTGTAGCTTTTTGGAGCAGTGGGAGACTTTGCAGAGGGGTAGGACACTAGGGTCACATGTTATGCTTCATGTTGAGAAAATAATAGAAATATCACAAAGAATGAACAATAATACTGAGTGACTAACTTACGTAAGATATATAGATAGATAGATAGATAGATGATAGATAGATAGATAGATAGATAGATAGATAGATAGATAGATAGATAGATAGATAGATAGATAGATAGAAAAAATATATATATAAAAAAGTACAGAAAAGAAAAAAGTAGCAGTGGCACTCCGGTACACGTAAAAAGCAACTTTAGTAATGGTGCAAAAAAGTGGTCACATATGGCCAACGTTTTGGGGCCCATAGCCCCTTTGTCAAGGCTTGAACCTTGTTTACATACATATACAGTGAATTGGTCTCTACATGGGAAGAGGTTATTGAGTGAACAGGTTTAACCCAATGGCTGCCACAGGACTCTGCATTTTCCATTTGCAGGTCTCATTCATGCAGGGAGCAAGGGGCAGTCTGCAAAGTTCTTGACATTATACAGGTATATTCAACAGTGTTTGAGCACACTTGTTGAAAGTAGTTTGTAGACTGGCTCTATATAACAGGGTGACATCTGCAAATGTAGAAATCAGATTACTAACTAAACTGAAATAAGGAGCCAGAGGTCAGTGATCATCCACCCAAGCAGCTGGCCAGCGGAGGCTGCTGATAAGTTTACAGCACTGTCAGTGTCATGACCTATTGTAACAGCCAAACCAGTTTACTTCATCCTGTGTGTAATAGGCTGCTATAATACTGCATCCTCACAGCAGCACCAGCTGCTCCCAGTCCCAGTGCTGCTGCTGTGTAATCACTCCGCTCCCCTTATGGCAGGCTCTTGTGTTATAGGAAGGCAGGGCGTGCTGTAAGTAGTCTGAAAGTAAGGAGGCGGAGCTGCTGTTCTGCTCTGCCTCCGAGCACGCTGGAGATTTACTGTAAGGTAAATAAGAAAAAAAAAACACACCAAGTCCTCCCATATTTTCAGACCGAATAATGAAAAGCCGGGTAGACCCAGAAGATATGCGGGGCAGCGGGAGGCTTAATTAAAAATCGGGAGCCTCCCACTGAATGCGGGAGGGTAGGCAACTCTGGCCTATTATAACAAATATGACCTATGCACGTGTTCTGCCCGTTTCCTTCACCATTGGTTTAAAATTTTGCTTATGGCAATTAACGGTTGTACGAGATCAAAAACTGGAATTTTAATTTATATTCAAATTGATATGCTGAGTACAGTAAGATAAGTTCATATCAAGAAATGCTATTTGTTTACTGATATACATGTTAACTTCTTAGACAATGAGGGTGGGATGTAGTAATGGGAAAATGCAGTAAAACATTTTTTTTTTTCAGTTTTACCCCATTTCCCGTATGTACTAAGCCACGGACGCAAGGGTAATGTTTATAGACGCCTATGGGCTTCTTTAGACATCACTGCTGTCAGAGAATCCAATCGGATCCTTCCCAGCATCCCTCTGCGCATGCGCAAATGGACTCTCATGTAATAAACCCAGAACTACAAGGACCTCTGCCCATAGCAAAGGGCATCTCTTATCAGGAGAGCTGCCCTTTGTGATACTAATCACATATGTTAATACCTATGCGATTAGTATTGGTGCAGTAAGTGCTGAGATGTACCATGCAAGGTTGGTACATTCCACCATGAAACGTGAAATTGACAGTTTAGATCAGTGGTTCCCAAACTCGGACTAAAGAAGCACTTATGCTGGGTACACACTAGGACGAGGCACTGTATGTTCGGTTAATCCGTCAACCTATCATATCTGATGATGGGTAAGTGCGTACACACTTACCAATGGTTGGCCCGATGTTCTGTGCCTGAATCACAACTGTGTGGGCATTTTGTGGGACTGTGTGGGCAGTTATGATGTCAATCACTGGCGGCCTCTGCAGCAAGTGTATGGCCGGTTGGCTGACCCCCGTACACACAGCACCATGTGCCAATATATCTGCAGATATAGTGTCCAGTGGCTGTGCTGCACAGCCGATGCGATATGTCTGTGAACGACGTCGTTCACAGACATATTATTGGTACACACCCACCAACGCAGCTGATACATCGGCCAGGGGGTGGAATTCAATTGTTTGAAAAGTCGGTTGGGTGTCTGTTTTTACCTGTCTATTAGATAGGAAACAACAGACTCCCAACTGACTTTTCAAACAATTGAATACCCCCCAGTGTGTACCCAGCTTAACAGTTCCTGTTTTTTAGGTCACCTGTGGGGTGACCTTGAAAACATGGATTCTTAGGGTGGAATTCAATTGTTTGAAAAGTCGGTTGGGTGTCTGTTTTTTCCTATCTAATAGACAGGAAAGAACAGACACCCAACTGACTTTTCAAACAATTGAATATCCCCCTTAGTGCTCCTTGAGGCCTGAGTTTGGGAACCACTGATTTAGATGTACTGTCTTTTTCAAAATCCATGCCATAGAGGTTTTCCTAGTGTTCTACTATGTCATCAATGACATGAAGAACTTCATCCACTCACAGCCTAGGTCCATGAAGATAAGATGTGAAAACTGTAAACTGAACAACCAGCAGAATTATGTAAATCTGCTACAGAACAACATGTAACATTTTGAGAAATAAACAATTGGCATGAATGATGTTTTATTTGTAGGATATTGTAGGATTGAAGGATATTGTAGAGTAATTAATAATAATAATAATAATAATAATAATAATAACAATAATAATAAATGGACAGAAAGAAGCAACAACAAAATCTGCCATTATGTTTTGTTGTACTTGAAACTGAGCATGTAGTGAAGTATAATGGTGCATTAACGAACAGTGTATTCCAATCCCCTCACTCTTGTATCTCCAATAAGATCAGACAGCGCCTCATAATCTGCATAACAGCACTTTTGGCAATACTGGAAATTAATTTGCAGGTGACTGCACAAATGAACAAGAAAGGTCCCTAAAGAGTATAATAAACAGTTGGAATACATACTCTTCTCCCCAATTCAACATCCAGTTGCTTACTCTTTCTCTGAGAATGGAAGCTCTTTTTCCTCATGTCTAACCCTTAGCACTACCCATGCCACCGGTGCTCCTTGTTTCTTGTCTCGTATAATAGATCTAGCGCATTCCGCCATGCGGTCCGACCGGGACCCCGACCTCCCTAAAGTCTGGCCACGTTCCAACTGGACTACCTTGCATTGGTTTCATCCCAACTGGTGCTGGAGTGTCCGAATGCATTACCAGACACTCAAACAGACCAATGAATTTTATATATAAAATGTGACATTAATGGAAATATGACTGCATGGCTGATATGACAGGATCACTATCTGTGCATTGTGCTCTTCCATCAGTAGGCAAACCAGTCCATGTGTCACTAAACATGTAATCATGCCGTGAAATCAAGCATGCCTTAGCAGGAGTGCTACTGTGATCGGGCTTAGCACTACTGTGATGGGGTTTTATACAATGGTTGTGGCAATTCATTTATAGTGTGGCAAATAACTGGCTTGCAGTCGGTGCTAAGTTCTATAGCAGGAGCAGTCACAAAGATTGTTACTATGTAACATTTAGGGAAATATGATGGTATAGGTGACATGAGAGGATCAGTATTGGTGATTGTGCAGTGCTTTCCCTTAGAAGGCAACCTGTGGCAGTCCAGCCCCTGTGGAACTATACATTCCAGCATGCCCTACCACAGGAGCATGAGTACCAAAGGTTGCTTACCCCTGTTCAACACATATCTTGATACGGCAATTAGGCCCATAAGACAATATTGGTGATATCACAGGATCAGTGTTGTGCATGTCCAGAGCTTACTTTTTTGAACATTTGACATTTTCCACATGGTCCAAATGTCAACATTCAAAACCATGCACATAAAGCACTTTAATCAGGTGTGATACAGAAAGCCGGTGGTCGGGATTCCAACCGTCAAATGACCAACACTGGCATCCCAACAATTAGAATGCCAAAAGGGGATGGGGTATTATTTTAAGATAGCAGGTGTGGCGGCTATGGCTAAGTCACAGGGGGTGATGGTTAGCCAGGGCCAAGACTAGGGGGGGCAGCTGCTGCTATGACTAACACCCCATCTAGTGCCTCCTCCTCCCCCATACTTACCTTCGAGATGTCGGCGGTCGGTGTTATGGCGCCAAAATTCCGTGTGGTGCCGGAATTCCGGTATCGGTACGTCGGGATGCTGTCCACTCTCGTTTAGTCTGCAGTCAAAATACAGGCATGTTGACATTTTGATTGTCAACATTTTGATCATATCAAAATGGAGACATAGTCAAGATGTTCATATTGAAAATATAGATCTGCCTATATACTGGCTTTTGGACAAAATGTCATCATTCAAAATATATGCAGGTCTATATTTTGATGGTTGACATTCTGGGTGGTATTCAATTCTTTTCACCCCCTTCCCACCCATTCTGTTTCTGCTGACATGTGTGATATAATAATTTCAGCTCGCTACCCCAAGAGTAGCAAAGGCACCCAACCCTTTACGCAGCTAAACCTGATTACTATGGGCGCTATATGAGCGATAACGGGGACTTTAGATAGGAGATTGGGTGTGATATTCATTTAAATACCGCCCTTTGAGTTCAATATGTCAACAATCAAAATGTTGATATTTAAATTACACTATAAGTAACTGCACATATTTAGTTTAACCTGCAGTGAAACTATGGGCAGGTTAACATATTTTGCTAGTCATTTATTTTTCTCAACTATAGTTGTGTCCTTGTGCATCCAGCCTCAATACGCCATGCAGCGCGATGATGCCTGGCATGAGTGAGCTGTTACCAAATAGAGCAAAACCATGTTTCACTGCAGGTGGGGCAGATGTAACTTGTGCAGAGGGATTTAGATTTGGGTGGGTTATATTGTTTCTATGCAGGGTAAATACTGTCTGCTTAATTTCTACACTGCAATTTAGATTTCAGTTTGAACACACTCCACCCAAATGTAATCTATCTGCACATATTACATTTGCCCCACCTGCAGTGCAACATAGTTTTGCCCCAATGCTAACTTTTTTGGTTTGCTAACAACTCTGAATTACCCGCTGAGTCTGCATACCGAGCAGAACAGATCTTGTATTGGAAAAAAACTGTGGCTGCTAAACCTTGGAGAGCAATAAAGTGGAGAGAGTTAAAGTACCAGCCAATCAGCTCCTATCTGCCATGTTACAGGCTGTGTTTGAAAATTACAGTTAGGAGCCGGCTGGTTGCTACATTATCTTTAACCACTCTATCTCTCTCCAACGCTTAGTACACAGGCCCCTATGTCATCAAGAACTACAATACATCTCTCATGGCCCAAGTCTATAGCCTAGTACACACGGGGAGATTTGATCAGAGATGTGTGCTGAGTGATCTAGCACAGACCGCTCAGCAAACATCTTTCCCCCGCGCCCAGCACACGGAGCGATGTGTTCTTGATTTATAAGCAATCTAGTCAGATTGCTTAGAAATTAAGTGGACATCGCTCCGTGTGTACTCCCCTTATGATGTGGAGAGATACTGTATGGGATTTCAGATCTGCTATTATGTGGAGACTGTACATAAGCATTGTAAACTGTGTGGTAAGGCATTCAGTGGAAAATAGGAGTAATTGCAAAAATGTTTAGGTGTACGTGATATTTTTTCAAAATGTAATCATTAAGAGAAATAACTTTACATCATCTTTACATCATGAAAAATAGCATTTTGTTTTTAATTCTGCAGTAATGTATTAATTAACGGACAGATATTAAGCAGTGGGCCATTATTCTGCAGTGGCTTCTGATCCTCAAAATTCAGTTGGGACAAACTAGTTTGAAAAGTAGCCTTACCTTCTTCTGTAAATGATCTCCGAAATGTATTTGTTACTTGTTGGAGCTTTACAAATGAAAGATAACAAACAATACCAGGAAGGAATATTAAGTTATCCATTGTCATGGTCTGAATAAAATAGGTCACACATCCTGCAATAGTCACCTATACCTGCCTTTCATTATGACGGCAAGTAGATGCATCGTCTAGCCCTGGTATAGAAATCCCTGCTCTGGTTTGTTTTCCCACTTACTACAGTTACATGTATTAATTTATCTAATTGCTGCATAAATGTGTTTAACATAAATTCATTCAGAGGATACTGAAAATGGACAATACATGGGAATAACATGAGCAGACAACTGTGTAGAGTGTAAAATGGGTTATGCTGGAAAACACTTTTTTCTTTTCTTCAGATACGAAGCAAATAGTCCCATAAAGAGCATTATTCCCCGGAGAGATGAGGAAACAAGATTATGCCAGCACCTGCTACAGAGACTAAGCTGCCTGTTTATCCTACTAATGATCTCTGTCCTCAGCCAACATGCTTTGTGACACAGAAAATCTATGGTGCCAATAAATATGATTTCTCGCCATCTCTGTCATGTACAAAGAAGATGATGGGAGGGAAAAGAAGATGATGGGAGGGAAAAATAGCCAGTACGACTAAAATGTGCTGAAGAAAAGTCAGAATGAAACATGGGGCCAAATATATCAGCCTCTTAGGCAAAGCCAAGTTACTTTTGCTATTATAAATGATTGCCACTTTATTCTGTAAACTGTACAGTATATGCTGCTTTAGTCGGAACATCAGCAATTTTTGCAAACATTTTGCCCATGGTCTGTGGAGTAGACAGGAAAGCAAGTAAACACCCAATACATGGATAGAGTGAGACACAGCCAGCAGTGTATAGGGAACAGGCTTGTACTGGCCCACAGGGGACAGGGTACAGGGGAAACCACCAGTGTGCCCCACTGCCTGGGGGCCCACCTTCTGCTCTAAGGATCAGGTTCCAGACTGTGCACTTGAATTATACATTATACATATGTTACCTTATACTGGACTATGGTGTATTTTCTACAGTACATTGCTGTTATTAATCTGGGCCCTCATTCCGAGTTGATCGCTCGCAAGGCGAATTTAGCAGAGTTGCTCACGCTAAGCCTACGCCTCCTGGGAGTGTATCTTAGCTTCTTAAAATTGCGACCGATGTATTCGCAATATTGCGATTACAAACTACTTAGCAGTTTCAGAGTAGCTTCAGACTTACTCGGCATCTGCGTTCAGTTCAGTGCTTGTCGTTCCTGGTTTGACGTCATAAACACACCCAGCGTTCGCCCAGACACTCCCCCGTTTCTCCGGCCACTCCTGCGTTTTTTCCGGAAACGGTAGCGTTTTTATCCACACGCCCCGAAAACGCCGTGTTTCCGCCCAGTAACACCCATTTCCTGTCAATCACACTACGTTCGCCAGAGCGAAGAAAAAGCCGTGAGTAAAAATACTATCTTCATTGTAAAATTACTTGGCGCAGTCGCAGTGCGAATATTGCGCATGCGTACTAAGCGGAATTTCACTGCGATGCGAAGAAAATTACAGAGCGAACGACTCGGAATGAGGGCCCTGGTACATTATCATGCATGCAGCAGCTGAATTTACTGTATAAATTTATGAAGGGCCCAGACGCTGCACTCTCTAATGGTTAGTCAAACCAATTAGGTGGCAGGCCACACCCCTCTGCAGACTGGTCACACCCCAAACATGGGCCCCTACCACTGCATTTCCCTGGTGGGCCCTACATGCCCCAGTCCGACATTGATAGGGAAACACTGGTGATGAGTGTGGTAGAAATGATCTGAAGCAGAAAGGCAAAAAGGAGAAACTGAACAAAGCAACAAATGTCATGTGAACATGGCCAATGAGAAGAAATCCCAGATAAAATGCTAGTACTGACATTGACATTCCCCTGAAATGTTGATGTAGTAAATATTCATTCCAGAGTAACATTAGTAATGCAGGTATGTTTCATCAGGTTTTTATCATACTCCTTTCAGACATACAGAGAAACCCGTGACTTTGCACAGCAAAACTACCCAGGTCAAACGTATGTCTAAAAGGGTCCAACCCGGGTTGACAGTGTCCATGCCTCTTCAATCGACCAGGGTTATTCCAGGAACTAATCAATTCCAAAACACCAGTGTGCTCCCTCCTACTTCTCTAGTTCTGCTAGAAGCTCCTGTCTCACTACTAATCAGCCAGCTGCATTCTTTCCCCTGGGACAAGCATTCCTTCTGTGGACATCCTGATATCCTACATGCAGTTAATCCTTGATATTCCTGCAAGCAAGTTGAAACGCGTTGGTGTTGACTGCTGCCCAGGACCTGGTGAAGGTACAGCTTAATAGGGGGAGCTTTATAATTACCCCTATATGTGTGCAACTGTGCCTTCCTCTGAAGGTCACCTTGGGTACGCGTGCTAATCTTGTAAAAATAAAATTTGTGTACGTCTGCACTATGTTTCTCCATCATTTGTCTTCCATGTGAATGATTTGAGGACACTGCCAGAGAACTGATAAAAAGTGAGACGACTGGTTACAAGTTTATCATCATTGGCCACCTGCACTGTTTGGAAGATTTTTATGACTTTTATGAAACCAGTGATATTTTATTTATATACTTGACTGCTACCCCAATTGATTCCATTGGGATCGTTTCATCTTTCTGATTGAGATACATCAGTATTTGGGTTCTAAATATCTAGAGACACCTAGAGTGTCAGATACCCTTTCTGTTCAGTGTGTAGGAACTATTTCCTTGTTTGTATTTGTCATCTAGTGATTGGTGAGTCACTTTTTAGTTCCAGCAGCCGGTCTACAAGCAAGGCGCGCAGGTGGTTGAATTATTTTTGTTCTTCTACTGTATGTGCCGGCTTTCTATTTATTTTTGTGTTACAAAAAAACACATTGCAAACTTTTCTTAGGGCAGATTCAGAAAGCGACCTAAAGGAAGCATATATTGTGAAAGCGCATAAAAGCATCAGATTTTCTGCTGAATCTGCCTTAATATAGTACATAGATCCCTGAGCCATAGTGCACAAAATAATTAAGAGTATATGAACTGGACTAAATCCATAATTACCTACTTTGAAAAACTCTTCTCCGGGAGATGACCAGTGAGGAGAAGGAGGTGGGCGGCGATGGGAGCAGGGCGGGGCTAATTGTGCCATTAGGTACTGCCCATCACAGGGGAAATCACCGCGATTGGTTCATATTTCCATACAGGGTGGGGCCAATGATGCAATTGCACGAAACCAAGTTATTAAGCCCTGCCCTCTCCTCAGAATACCATTCTGCCAACTTCTCTAGGAAGTGGGTGGAATGTGAGAGAAGAGCCAACTTTTCCAGGGCTCAGAGGACCACCCAAAAAAATCAAGTGTCTTCCTAAGGAATCTGGACAGTAAGCAATTATGACTGTATCTTTTTGGTGGCTAACAAATTCTGAAAAAAAAAATGGTTATCTGATGGGGGTGGGCACTTAACTGTGTTAGGCCACACACCCTAAACACCAGCGAATAATGGCACCACACTGCTCTGCTGCGGGAAGTCAGTCAGTCTGCACCAGTGTTTGCTGCAGTGTGGGGTGGGGGAAGCTGTTACATCCTGCAGCCATGGAGGGGGGGGGGGAGAGGCACAGGGCATGCTATAAGTGGTGCCCAGGGATGAAGGGGGAGCTGTGGGCTTTGGAGGCAGCCCGTAGCTGGGTGCAGGGGGAGCTGCGGGCACTGGAAATAGCACAGGCCCTATAGCGGCTTCACCCCCTTGCACCTATGGTAGTTACGCCACTGCATAAAAGGTAAAATAGCATATCTTGGTATAGGGAGATAGAGGGTGGATATTTCTGAAGACAATACTGTACTGAAAATGACTGCATTCTGTGCATAGTACTCTACATGACACCTTGGGGTTCTGAAATCACTAGAAAAAAAAATCACAGCAGTTTCTAGGCCGCTATGATGAAAATATCTCATTGATTTTTCACATCACAGTGATGGAATAACACAAGACTCTGGTACATTCTTACACATAAAAGAAACAGGACTGCACGGATACAAACCACATACAGTAGCTAGGGCTCAGTTGTCAGTTGAGGCCATTAGACTTGACAGTAATTACTGTATGTGTGCAGAGGGAAATAACAGCACAGTGTGACTGATTAGACATTATTACTCTCTGATTGTCAAGTGGTCTTTGTATCCGAATGGAAGTAAAAAAAGATTATCTTGCTTCTAGTTTATACTTTATAGGTTGATGTCACATGATATTTTATCTCTACACCACAGAAAGGGATCTGCATTACTGTATCCTGCTAGGCAAGGTTCACACGGAAAGAGAAGAGTCATTTAACTAGCAAGCCAGGACGGTGACAGGACCTCTGTGCAGCTGTCTCGGCCACCTAAGGCTGGATTGCTATTATAAAATGGATGTAATGAGTCACTGAGAATTCACAATAGGTGTGATACAGGATCCTGGCGGTCAGGATGCCGACTGTCACATGACCAACACCGGCATCCCAACAATTAGAATGCTGATAAGGGACAGGGTAATTATTTTACCCCTCCCCTGTCCCCTACCCTTACCCACCTGGGGTGGCGACTAGGGCTAAGACACCGGGGATGGCGGCTAGGGCTAAGACTCGCGGGTATGACTACAGCTAACCCCCTCTAGTGCCTAACCTTAACCCAGACTACAAGTGGTGTCGGGATTCCGGCGTCGGTCTGCCAGGATGCTAACCGTAACCCTTCACAATGTATATGTTTTTTTGTTGCAGTTGCAAGCTGATGTACACCGCTATAAATAGAAAAATTAGTTTAGGCAAGTACAACAATAAATAATAATGTTACTACAATCAACATGGACTGTTGAAGTAACCTGTGAATATGGTGTTATGACACTGATACAGTAGCAATGTTAAACACTTATTTATAAGCCAAATTGCTTTCACTGCTACAAGAAAATGTATTTAATGTGCACCAGCTTTTCCTCAGCACCAGAGATGATAAAGCTCATGACACTTGTGAGACTAAGTTATGTTCACACTAGAAGAAAAAGTAATCCCATTACAGCACAAATATAGCTGAAAGTTAGATAATTAAAACAGTAGGGACCTATTTATCATTGGCAGCAGTTATAGCCAGGTATTTCAAATCTGGTATTGCTGCTATTTGCAGCGATAACACTTGAATTAACAAAGAGATTTAACAATATAGGAATGCTGGGACATTGCTGCCCCAACGATGACTGTGCACCATTAAGAGTTCCTTTGCTTCTTGCTCATTGCGTTGTTGAAGGAATGAAAGTCTTGGTTCAGACCTGCTGACTTTATTTCGCATATGTTACCACTGAATTGTGCTTGTGAACAGTTCTGTCTGCCTGCGAGTTCTCCAAAGATTCATGTCTGGTGATACTGTAGTCTAAACTTCTGGTATCGCCAGTGTTCAACTATTGGTAAAAACTCTTAACAACAGGAATGAATAGAAGGACAGCTAAATACACTGACTATCAAATGCATGCTTAAGTGGTACTTAAATTGATATTTAAATTAATTAAAATCACAGGATTTGTCCCATCTATTAGATGAGTGGCACCTGTTTAATGGTGTAAATAGAGTGGAGTGTCTAATTTGCATTACTCTAGAATGGTCAGGGAAAGGAGACAGCAAAGCCTAAAGTGTCACATGTTTAATGATGGAAATGCTCTTGTCATACAGTGACATAAGGCATAATTAGTAACGTCTGCAGAAGGATATGGAGCACTAGCTGGCATCTTATGCTCTGCCATTTGACCTCTGTGTGGCTTATATCACCATCATTTTTGCTAGAAGCAATATACTGTTATTTAACTATATGAATATCCTGATGATGAGAATTTATTCAGTATGACTAATTAGACTGATATTAAACAAGACATATCTCATTAGAATACCTTTCTAGGTAACACATGCCAAACTCGAGTAGATTACTAATCACACGAGCTCCAATACCCTTTCACATTCGCTGAACCGAGTCGCACACGGGAATGTGTACACGGGTGCTTCCCGTGTGCGTCCTGGCTTGAGACCCCCTTCAGACTTGCGGCCTGACCCGGCATACTTCCGGGTTGTGATGTCACTGCCAACGCTACCAGAGGCGGCGCTTGGAGATGATCATCTCCAAGCGCCGCCTCCTCCTATGCAGAGAACGGCTGCTGCATTGCCTTCACCTGGCTCACCTGTTCACAATGCACCAAATCCCGGGTCGATTCCGACTTCAATCCAGGTCGACACATAGGATGAAATGCCGGGATGCTCGATCCGGGATATTCTTTCAGGACCCTTTCAGACTAAGCAAAATCCCGGGGTTGATGCGCATTCACGTGCAATAACCCGGGAAATATATGCTAGTCTGAAAGGGGTATTTGCTAACCGGGGACTGGACAAGTATGAGACTGTTGGAGAACTATAGAATCTGTCAAAATTCCTGTTTGGACACTTTACTGAAGAATCATATATATACTGTAAAAAAAACATATACCGCTAAATTTTCGATAAGAAGTCCCAATCCTATTGATAAACATCCCTCTGTATCTTCCGGGATGTAGTTGGCATCTCAACGGTGGCTATGATGATGGTCTCAATCTCGTAATTGGAATCCCGACAGAACTCACTATACCACCTGCGGAATCCTGACGTTCACAATCCTGACGGTAAGTATTAGGATTAGGCAGTAGGGGAGTGTTAGGGTTAGGCTGCTGGGTGGGAGTTAGGGCTAGTATGTGGGAGAGCAGAGTTAGGGTTAGGCGGAGGGTAAGGGTTAGAGTACTTACCAAGATGTGTCGGAATCCTGTACCCAACCCGTATTTTCAAACAAGAGCATTTTCTTTAAATGTCAAAAATGCAGCACATTGAACCCTGTAATTTAGGGCACTGCTTTTTTCATCTATTTCCAGATAGATCATTTTGAACAAAGCAAAATATTAATGGCAATACTGAGTTTTGTATTTCTATTCTTAAATGCCCATATGGTCATTTTCTTTTGTCAAATCCAAACAGGCATTTACGATTTCATTCAACTTAAAATGACTATTTCCTGTGCTGCTATACTCGTGGTAAGAGCAATGTTATGATTCGAGTCCAATTATGTTACATTTTCTTGACAACCTGCCCTTTATGGGATTTCTGGACTTACTGGAAACCGTTTACTGCCTCAACGTGAAACTTTTAGCATTTCACTATCCATCTCTGCAACCTGAGGGCATAAATAGCAAATTCTTAGTCAGAAACTTCTTGGACGAATGTTAACTATATCCTCATGCATAATACATTTTCTGTCAATCCACTTTTCTGACTGCATGCTCTTTGGTATAGTTCAGTGAAAATGTTTTACTGCATAGAACATTCTGTTTATCACATTTAATAATATCTAGTAGAATACTGTCTGTTATTATTTGTGAATGTTAGCAATGTTGGTATTCTATCTCATGTCTGTAGATAGTTACAACATATTGATTTAGCACAGTATCTAGAATAACAGTTGGTCACTATTCCATCAGTTTGTTGACAGTAGGTGTGTCCTCAAAGTGGGTGACCTAAGTATTTTGGTTCAGCATTATGCAGTATAGTATTTTTGGTACAGTGTATACTATTATGCATTTCAAGTTTTCAATTCGTGCTTAAAATGTCTTTCAGGTCAGTGACAATGACTTATCCTGAGCCAGCGTATGTCTGTCAAACTCGGTGGGAAAGTAAGAATTGTAGCCACTGGTTCCACATTGGTTTTATATGTGATTACTATACATTGCCCTACATTTATTTATTTTTTATTTATTTATTATTATTCTTTATTTATAGGGAAACATAAAGGGCCAGTAACATATTACACAGTATACACAAAAGTACAGTATAAACATAACAGGACAAAGTGCATAAAAAGTGCAGAGAAAACATAGCGGGAAAAGAAAACAATATGTACTTGGTAGGCAGGCAGTAACCACATAACTGAGCCTGCACCCCAACTGATGAGTGCTCCAATCTATGAAGGTGTGAGACAATTCACCAAAGTGAAGTAATCCACATTTATGACAGTAAAGCACTGGATGTCAATTAATGCAAACTAGCCGTACATAACTACAGTATGTGCATGATTCAGAGATGGACGTAAAACACCCAGCAGCTGCTGTGAAAATTCTGCAGGAGGCATTGTGTATTAATAGATACCTCCCGCAAGTGTCTGTGATCCACCGCTGCTTCCTGATCACTCTGTGAAAACATTGGCCATCTAAGTAACCCACAGGATATGCAGGATTGCCTGTGTTCTCACTCTGCTTGAGACAGGAAATCTGCAGTGGAAGCTGCAGATCCTGGCATGCCTATAAAATGGGGGCAACACCCCACTCCCCCATTTTGTAGAATTATCCTCGTTGCTGCACCTGCTCTCCCGCCAAATAGACACAGCATGTCAATCAGCTTGGAAGCACTATGAGCGACAATGCAGGGACTGTTCTGCTCATGTGCAGTGGCGTACTACTCTGCACCAGCCCCCATTGTTGGATGATCTAGCGTTGTGTGTGCAACTTTTCCTACTTCTGCCATGAAACACCTGTTTTTGCCAGTGTACATAATAAGCATGTATTACCTATACTTACTCAAGTAACACTGTTATCAGTCTTTTATTATTGTTTCAGAACATTGTAGCAAATAAAAAGTTTAAAGAAGATTTCCACTCAAACCTAAAAATGTAACTCTGGGTGGCTTACACTAATGTAAGACAAAATAAAAAGTTTGCTTACCTTCTGTGTGGTGTAACCACAAAGTTCTGGACCCCCCGATCAATGAGCAAAATATTTGTAACTGTTTCTACTGTACATATTGTTCTCATTCTGCATTTGGCTGCAAAATTAGTTTCACCAGCAGAACCTAGGGGTCTATGTAATAAGATTTGGAGAGAGATAAAGTAGACAGAGATAAAGTACCAGCCAACCAGCTCCTGTCATTTTTCAAACACAGCCTGTAACATGGCAATTAGGAGCTGATTGGCTGGTACTTTATCTCCATACACTTTATCTCTCTCCAAGCCTTAGTACATAGGTCCCTTGGTCTTACTTTTATGCAGTATTTGCCATATCATTTTTGTTCCACATACTGTGTAATTCCCCTTATCACGAAACACTGCTGTTAGGTTGAAACTACAGTAGAGGATCACCGTACTTGACCATCATATGATTGGGCTAAAACACCCCACCAAATATAAGCAAATTTATATTTTTTTTCTACCGAGCACCTTCACCCAACAACTGCTCTTTAAACTTTGGGTGGATATAGATTTCCTTTTTGGCAGGGTGATTTTCATTATAAAAATGGCGTAATCACAAAAGCCCATTTCCCCACTTCAACCCCCAGGAAAACAGAGGACTCTCGATTTAGAAAAGTGAATACAACGTCATTTGTGATATTGACAGCCAATCTGGATTTTGCACAAACAACAGGCAAAGTGAACATCTGAGAACTACTGTACTGTAATGCCTTTGACACTCAGAAATCACAGTGTCATATACTGTAAGTAAAAGAGTCCAGCAAATATACATATTATATAAATATCAATATATAACAGGAAAAGATTACCACGCCTCTACAGTTTTTAAACTAGAGTCTATATAAGAGTTACTGGTATTTAATAATCATAAAATGAAGAGGCAAGTGGATGAAGGAGATATGTTCTGCTTAGAAAAAACTGAGATATTTAGGGGTATATTAACTAAAGGTCGATTTTAATTGATTTTTAAATCAATGAGACTCACTCTAAATTGAAGTTGTATTTCAGGGGCCAAGACACACATTTACTAACATCTACTGTAAAACTCAGTATAACAAAATGTCTGTTAGTAAATGTGTGTTACAGCCCCTGAAACACAAGATCAATTTAGAATCGATTAAAATCGACATTTAGTAAATATACCTCTAAGAGATAAAGATAAATTACTTGAATTTAAGAATTGGACATAGCACTTTTACCCACAAAATATATAAGTAACTAGACTACCAACATGTAATACAGGTTGAGTATCCCTTATCCAAAATGCTTGGAACCAGAGGTATTTTGGATATTGGATTTTTCCGTATTTTGGAAAAATTGCATACCATAATGAGATATCATGGTGATGGGACCTAAATCTAAGCACAGAATGCATCTATGTTTCATATACATCTAATTCATACAGCCTGAAGGTCATTTTAGCCAATATTTTTTATAACTTTGTACATTAAACAAAGTGTGTGTACATTCACACAATTCATTTATGTTTCATATACACCTTATACACACAGCCTGAAGGTCATTTAATACATTATTTTTTATAACTTTGTGTATTAAACAAAGTTTGTGTACATTGAGTCATCAAAAAACAAAGGTTTCACTATCTCACTCTCACTCAAAAAAGTCCGTATTTCGGAATATTCCGTATTTTGGAATATTTGGATATGGGATACTCAACCTGTATAACATTGTTACTATGATACCTATGTCATAAAAACTTTCATCCATACTGTAGCATCTTCATTCACTTTATCCTCTTCAATTGTTACACCTTGTACTCAACCGAGTCTGGATGACATGTGAATGTGTGAGGTTTAATCAAAACCAAACCACTTGTCCTGTCTAAAATTATTAAAATCTCCCCACACTTCTTCTTGCCATCACTAAGACAATGTTCCCAAAACCTAAAATTTGGCTGGACGGCCTTCAGATTGCCCACACTTTTCTCTACTTACATAATCAGATCTATTCTTCCTAACAATATCTGCCTTAAAATAAGAGTTACCAAAATAACCAAGCAATCTAAATTATTTAAAAACACAACAATCACTCAAAAATACAGATGTATTAGGAAGGAAAACACTCAAGAAAAAAAAGTTTCACTTACCCGTTCTTTTAAATTTCATAATTTTACTGATGGAAATTCCTTCAAAATGTTATTCTGAACCTGGTTTACTGTCAGCTTCTCAACTAGAACAAAAAACAATGTTTTCATTTTCTTATTATTTATTTGAAGAAAATTATAAAATATAAACCTTAGGGTGCTACTATGTTGCCAGCATCAAGAAATTCCCAAATTACTTTTTGGTCACTCTGATTCTTGAAGAACTTTTACAACTTCCACTGGAGGAAAGGGACTACAGTGGTGCAATCACACAATGCATTAAGATACAGGCTTCACTTATTTTGCAAATGTAAGTGTTCTACTGAGAGCAAGAGATTACATTCAGCTAAGAGTCAAAGGGACATACTATTTTAAAAAGCTGTTATGATATTGGAAATGCTAGCTAACTATTAGTGATTGTCGCAAGTTAACTTTGCTATTGTTTACTGCCTACATTTTATAGCTAACACATCCATATGTGTGTTTGTGAATCATGGCCCTCATTCCGAGTTGATCGCTCGCAAGGCGATTTTAGCAGAGTTACACACGCTAAGCCGCCGCCTACTGGGAGTGAATCTTAGCTTCTTAAAATTGCGAACGATGTAATCGCAATATTGCGATTACAAACTACTTAGCAGTTTCAGAGTAGCTTCAGACTTACTCGGCATCTGCGATCAGTTCAGTGCTTGTCGTTCCTGGTTTGACGTCACAAACACACCCAGCGTTCGCCCAGACACTCCCCCGTTTCTCCGGCCACTCCTGCGTTTTTTCCGGAAACGGTAGCGTTTTTATCCACACGCCCATAAAACGCCGTGTTTCCGCCCAGTAACACCCATTTCCAGTCAATCACACTACGATCGCCGGAGCGAAGAAAAAGCCGTGAGTAAAAATACTATCTTCATTGTTAAATTACTCGGCGCAGTCGCAGTGCGAATATTGCGCATGCGTACTAAGCGGAATTTCACTGCGATGCGATGAAAATTACCGAGCGAACGACTCGGAATGAGGGCCCATGTGCATATTTCTGGACACTTCATAGCAAAGTAATACAGGGGATGACAAGTAATGTGATGTATCGTGGGAATGTATCTGTCTACTCTACCATCTTACAGACAAAACCAGTCAAAGATTCATATACTCAAAGTACCATTACTTACCAGTTATTATAGAAATCATATTTTGAAAGCGTAATAAGTGGGTTATAAATAATATGGCTTTGACACACAAAGTTAAACTTGCCAAACAGTGCTACCAGTGCAGTCTTTTAAGAATGTATGCATCAGTCATTTCCCCTATAAATTGCATGGAATAAATTATCTTTGGTCAATTTCTGTAATTTACCTAGAAGAGCAATGTTTATTCCTGATTACGAATGGAGGTGTTATGCTAAAAATAAATGCAAATTGGAACAAGCAGAACAGTGAAGCCAGCACAGGCTGTCCTGGTCTCAAAAGACAGCTCTTTTCTCCATGTTCACAACACAATTGTGTCAAGGAAAAGACCGCATTCAATGCAGTTTATCATCTTGATTCAGAGCACATATTTCCTCTTCTTAAATGACTCCGAACCTGACAGATTTGCTGTGAGAAATATAAGTCTGCCTAGTGCATTGCAGCCCATGCAGAGTGGTACTATTTAGGTTGCTTAGCAACCATGGGAAGGCATGTCAGAGAGCACAGAGAGATGGTGAAATAAGAACGCATTACACAGTGTTCTACAGCCCACTGCATGTGTCCCAATAACCCACTCCAGCAGTCAGGATCAGGACTGCCTTGCGGGAATAGTTGGTATATAGGATGCCTAAAAGCGGGTTCACTACGATATGCCGGCGGTCGGGCTCCCGGCGACCAGCATACCGGCGCCGGGAGCCCGACCGCCGGCTTACCGACAGTGTGGCGAGCGCAAATGAGCCCCTTGCGGGCTCGCTGCGCTCGCCACGCTACGGGCACGGTGGTGCGCTACGCATGCCACACTATTTTATTCTCCCTCCAGGGGGGTCGTGGACCCCCACGAGGGAGAATAAGTGTCGGCATGCCGGCTGTCAGGCTCCCGGCGCCGGTATGCTGGTCGCCGGGAGCCCGACCGCCGGCATACTGAAGACCACCCCTAAAAGCTTCACATAAAGTTAATATATGATTTACCTGAAATGTATTTTACCTATGATTTTTTTTTTTGTCTACGTAAGTAACACTAATGTATTCAATGTGGTTAGTATCTGACTGGTATATATTATTATTCCAGACCAGGGGTTTCCAACCACGGTCTTCAAGGCACACTAACAGTTCAGGTTTTAAGGATAGCTATACTTGAGCACAGGTGACAATTAGTACCTCAGTTATTTTGATATAACCAAAGGCGCTCAAGCATGTATATCCCTAAAACCTGGACGGTTAATGTGCCTTGAGAACCGAGGTTGGGAAACATTGTTCTAGAGAATATGCAGTGATGTCACAAAATAACAAATATAAACAATATAACCACTGAGGTATCACAAGAATGTGTATAGATATTCACAGTGTGTGGACAGTTCCCTTTTTGTTGAACCCAAAATATATGTTTATTTTCCCATTTTTCTAAATATTAAATCAGGAGGAAAGATTGGAGGCTGGCATTACATAATCCCCGATAAGCAGTGCCTTGTGCCAACTTTTCGGGGACAATAGGATAGCCTGGGGCAAATCCATTAGCAGGGTTAATAACCATGGCTAAGTCTATTAAAATAATAAACATAGTATACAGTAAATCAATAGGTTTATGACTAAACCAATGACCATATTTTTGGTATTGAAGAGAAAGATATAGTTGAAGAATGAAACAAAATCAATATTATGTTATTCTCTCCCACACTGAAGCAAAATATTTTATTTTATTTTATTAGCTAATATATTCAGCCTTATCCTACCATAGCACAACATGACTCATTCATTAGCAGGTCTGTACTATAGCAAGTCCTTTAAGTTATAGTTCCACCTCACAGAATATAAAACATAGACAATGATGGCAGATAAGAACTATTTAACCTATCTAGTCAGCCCATGAAACTCTTAGTAGGGTACTCTATCAACTGTACCTCATTATTTAATTCATCATACAGATAGTATAATGGGTTATTTTCCATTTTCCATTGTAAAATACATTTTGCTAGCTATTTAGGCATAGCTCTAAAATTGCCTAAAGAGGTGATTTGCCACATGTTAAAATTTCATTCTAATGATATTTTAACATCCGACAAACCACCTCTTTGGTCAGTGGTGGATTTTACCCAAAGCTGCAGCCCCCCTTGTAATATCTGACATCCCAGTAACAGGCTCCCTGGCAGTAACTTCCCATTGGAAGCACTTCCTACTAACCACAGCCGGAGAGGTAGTCCCAAGGGGAGGTCAGTTCTCCCTCTGGGACTGCCAGTCCAGACTGCAATTAGCAGTGATAGTGCTTCCAATGTGAAGTCACTCCCCTGCTATAATAAAACCCTATCTGGCTCCTATGTGCTTCAAGCCAATACAGACCCTAGAAGCCTGGGCTACTTGTTTATCTGTGCGCAAGTATGGGTTTGTGATCCTGCACAAACTGCACATTTCAGACTGGCAGAGTAAACCCCCAGGGAACGAAAGGTATGATTACATTATTATTAAAGTTATAGGTTTGCGCACCATACTGTTAAGGCATCTGTGCAACAAGATCTTTAGCATTATCTCTGCAGCATTACTGCAACACTTCATGAATATGTTTTGGGCTTTTGCAATTTTGCTCAAGAGTGGTGACATCATAAGAGGCTGTCGTAGAAGTAGGCAAAAAAGTTGGCCAACATTTAAAAAATGCCTGAAATTAGACAAATCACTTTACAGACTATTTTTTTTTTAAATAAAAATGTAAAGTTGAACACAAACTTCTCTATAGTCAGTTTCCATCATCTTTTCCTATTTAGTAAATAGGACTTAAAATAGTAAATACCACTTAAAATGTCACAATTCATTCCACTTTGGGTTGACTTTTGTTTTGCTTGTTATAATTTATGCAGCTCTAATGCCAGATTACTGCAATATGTGCAGATTTTTTAGCATTTCACTTCTGTTATTAACTACACAACCAAATAATTAGCAGTGACAGTCACAAAGGCATTTTTTCTTTTCTATATAAATAAAACCTTATTAGTATACAGACAACTTAAAAAGACTGTTTTATATATATGGTAAATAAGTGTCTGACATCTAGTAAGTGCTCTCTAACCTAATGATAAAATATTAAGCCAGTGACCTTTATAAGTCTAAACAAACTATACTTTAGTTTAGATGCTGCAAAGTGTGCACTGATCAACAGTGCCCTTGTGTATTACTTAAGTTACTACCCCACCACTTTTTTTTTACCCAAAAAAGAGGAATCAATATCTATAATGATTTATGGGTTTAGAATCCTACAACTACACTCAGCAACGGGAATTCAGCGCCTTACAGAGAGAAACAAAACATGTTTAAGGATTTTACCATTTTGAAATGAAAAACTGATAACCACAGAATATGAAGTTTGTGCATGTCATCAAATCTAACCCACCATTTAGTGGATATTAAATAATGTATAGGTGTTAAAAGGACCTATTTTTGTTTTCATTTGTGTCCCTGGGAAATATGAATTAGAGAAAGATCTGCATTGTAACCTAAAGATTTTGGAGCTGATGTAGAGTAGAATGTACAGTAAGCCTGTTTATGGAGCATACAGTATTTAAATACACATGCTCCAGAACCAAACATATGCAGTTACGGGTTATGTACTCTCATACACATCGCAGTTGTAGTTGTGGAAAGACATACTAATTGCATCATATGTTCACTAATATACATTCCTTTCCTTTCTCAATTCATTCTTCTGTGACCATATAAAAATGAGGCATACGAGTCATACCACACAGGACCTAAATAAATTACACACAAAAATATATAATATATAATATAAATACATTGCAAATTGTAATTTCAAATTAAGGAGGAGGTTTATCAAAACTTGGAGAGAGAGACAGGGGAGATAGATAAAGTACTAACCAATCACCTTCTGTCATTTTACAGGCTGTGTTTGGAAAATGACAGTTAAGACCTGATTAGTTAGTACTTTATGCCTCCCAAGCTTTGATAGATCTCCCCCCAAATTACAATTGTTCTTTTCTGGAATGAGGAAATAATTATTTTGTTAATAAAAAATAAGATTTTACTCACCGGTAAATCTATTTCTCGTAGTCCGTAGTGGATGCTGGGAACTCCGTAAGGACCATGGGGAATAGATGGGCTCCGCAGGAGACTGGGCACTCTAAAAGAAAGATTAGGTACTATCTGGTGTGCACTGGCTCCTCCCACTATGACCCTCCTCCAGACCTCAGTTAGGATACTGTGCCCGGAAGAGCTGACACAATAAGGAAGGATTTTGAATCCCGGGTAAGACTCATACCAGCCACACCAATCACACCGTATAACCCGTGATACTACACCCAGTTAACAGTATGAAATATAACTGAGCCTCTCAACAGATGGCTCAACAATAACCCTTAGTTAGGCAATAACTACATACAAGTATTGCAGACAATCCGCACTTGGGATGGGCGCCCAGCATCCACTACGGACTACGAGAAATAGATTTACCGGTGAGTAAAATCTTATTTTCTCTGACGTCCTAGTGGATGCTGGGAACTCCGTAAGGACCATGGGGATTATACCAAAGCTCCCAAACGGGCGGGAGAGTGCGGATGACTCTGCAGCACCGAATGAGAGAACTCAAGGTCCTCCTCAGCCAGGGTATCAATTTTGTAGAATTTAGCAAACGTGTTTTCCCCTGACCAAGTTGCAGCTCGGCAAAATTGTAAAGCCGAGACCCCTCGGGCAGCCGCCCAAGATGAGCCCACTTTCCTCGTGGAATGGGCTTTTACTGATTTAGGACGCGGCAATCCAGCCGCAGAATGCTCCAGCTGAATTGTGCTACAAATCCAGCGAGCAATAGTCTGCTTAGAAGCAGGAGCACCTATTTTGTTGGGTGCCTACAGGATAAAAAGCGAGTCAGTTTTCCTGACTCCAGCCGTCCTGGAAATATAAATTTTTAAGGCCCTGACTACGTCCAGTAACTTGGAATCTTCCAAGTCCCTAGTAGCCGCAGGCACTACAATAGGTTGGTTCAAGTGAAAAGCTGATACCACCTTAGGGAGAAACTGGGGACGAGTCCTCAATTCTGCCCTATCCATATGGAAAATCAGATAAGGGCTTTTACATGACAAAGCCGCCAATTCTGACACACGCCTTGCCGAAGCCAAGGCCAATAACATGACCACTTTCCACTTGAGATATTTCAAATCCACAGTTTTAAGTGTCTCAAACCAATGTGATTTTAAGAAACGCAACACCACGTTGAGATCCCAAGGTGCCACAGGAGGCACAAAAGGGGGCTGAATATGTAGCACTCCCTTTACAAATGTCTGAACTCCAGGCAGTGAAGCCAGTTCTTTCTGGAAGAAAATCGATAGAGCCGAAATCTGGACCTTAATGGAACCCAATTTTAGGCCCATAGTCACCCCTGACTGTAGGAAGTGCAGAAAACGACCCAGCTGAAATTCCTCTATTGGGGCCTTCCTGGCCTCACACCACGCAACATATTTTCGCCAAATACGGTGATAATGGTTTGCGGTTACATCTTTCCTGGCTTTTATCAGCGTAGGAATGACTTCTTCCGGAATGCCCTTTTCCTTTAGGATCCGGAATTCAACCGCCATGCCGTCAAACGCAGCCACGGTAAGTCTTGGAACAGACAGGGCCCCTGCTGTAGCAGATCCTGTCTGAGCGGTAGAGGCCATGTGTCCTCTGATATCATTTCTTGAAGTTCTGGGTACCAAGCTCTTCTTGGCCCATCCGGAACCACGAGTATCGTTCTTACTCCTCGTTTTCTTATTATTCTCAGTACCTTTGGTATGAGAGGCAGAGGAGGGAATACATAAACCGACTGGTACACCCACGGTGTCACTAGAGCGTCCACAGCTATTGCCTGAGGGTCCCTTGATCTGGCGCAATATCTAGTTTTTTGTTTAGGCGGGACGCCATCATGTCCACCTGTGGCCTTTCCCAACGGTTTACCAACAGTTGGAAGACTTCTGGATGAAGTCCCCACTCTCCCGGGTGTAGGTCGTGTCTGCTGAGGAAGTCTGCTTCCCAGTTGTCCACTCCCGGAATGAACACTGCTGACAGTGCTAAGACGTGATTTTCCGCCATCGGAGAATCCTTGTGGCTTCTGCCATCGCCATCCTGCTTCTTGTGCCGCCCTGTCGGTTTACATGGGCGACTGCCGTGATGTTGTCTGATTGGATCAGTACCGGCTGGTTTTGAAGCAGAGGCCTTGCCAGACTTAGGGCATTGTAAATGTCCCTCAGTTCCAGAATATTTATGTGTAGGGACAACTCCTGACTTGACCAAAGTCCTTGGAAATTTCTTCCCTGTGTGACTGCCCCCCAGCCTCGAAGGCTGGCATCCGTGGTTACCAGGACCCAGTCCTATATGCCGAATCTGCGGCCCTCTTGAAGATGAGCACTCTGCAGCCACCACAGTAGAGATACCCTGGTCCTTGGAGACAGGGTTATCAGCCGATGCATCTGAAGATGCGATCCCGACCACTTGTCCAAGAGGTCCCACTGAAAAGTTCTTGCATGGAACCTGCCGAATGGAATTTTGCTTCGTAAGAAGCTACCATTTTTCCCAGGACTCATGTGCAGTGATGCACCGATACCTGTTTTGGTTTCAGGAGGTCTCTGACTAGAGATGACAGCTCCTTGGCTTTCTCCTGCGGGAGAAACACTTTTTTCTGTTCTGTGTCCAGAACCATCCCCAGGAACAGTAGGCGTGTGGTAGGAACCAGCTGTGACTTTGGAATGTATAGAATCCATCCGTGCTGTTGTAGCACTTCCCGAGATAGTTCTACTCCGACCAACAACTGCTCCTTGGACCTCGCCTTTATAAGGAGATCGTCCAAGTACGGGATAATTAAAACTCCCTTTTTTCGAAGGAGTATCATCATTTCTGCCATTACCTTGGTAAAGACCCTCGGTGCCGTGGACAGTCCAAACGGCAGTGTTTGGAATTGGTAATGGCAATCCTGTACCACAAATCTGAGGTACTCCTGGTGAGGATGGTAAATGGGGACATGTAGGTAAGCATCCTTGATGTCCAGGGATACCATGTAATCCCCCTCCTCCAGGCTTGCAATAACCGCCCTGAGCGATTCCATCTTGAACTTGAATTTTTTTATGTATGTGTTCAAAGATTTCAAATTTAAAATGGGTCTCACCGAACCGTCTGGTTTCGGTACCACAAACAGTGTGGAATAGTAACCCCGTCCTTGTTGAAGTAGGGGCACCTTGACTATCACCTGCTGGGAATACAGCTTGTGAATTGCCTCTAGCACAGCCTCCCTGCCTGAGGGAGTTGTCGGCAAGGCAGATTTGAGGAAACGGCGGGGGGGAGACGCCTCGAATTCCAGCTTGTACCCCTGAGATACTACTTGAAGGATCCAGGGATCCACCTGTGAGCGAGCCCACTGATCGCTGAAATTTTTGAGGCGGCCCCCCATCGTACCTGGCTACGCCTGTGGAGCCCCCGCGTCATGCGGTGGACTCAGAGGAAGCGGGGGAAGAATTTTGATTCTGGGAACTGGCTGACTGGTGCAGCTTTTTCCCTCTTCCCTCGTCTCTGTGCAGAAAGGAAGCGCCTTTGACCCGCTTGCTTTTCTGAAGCCGAAAGGACTGTACCTGATAATACAGTGCTTTCTTAGGCTGTGAGGAAACCTGAGGTAAAAAATTTCTTCCCAGCTGTTGCTGTGGATACGAGGTCCCAGAGACCATCCCCAAACAATTCCTCACCCTTATAAGGCTCTATGTGCCTTTTAAAGTCAGCATCACCTGTCCAGTGTCGGGTCTCTAATACCCTCCTGACAGAATGGACATTGCATTAATTCTGGATGCCAGCCGGCAAAATATCCCTCTGTGCATCCCTCATATATAAGACGACGTCTTATGTTCGCAAAATAGTATCCCTGTTTGACAGGGTTACAGACCACGCTGCAGCAGCACTATCTGCAGGTCTCAGTCTAGTACCTGAGTGTGTAAATACAGACTTCAGGATAGCCTCCTGCTTTTTATCAGCAGGTACCTTCAAAGTGGCCGTATCCTAAGACGGCAGTGCCACCTTTTTTGACAAACGTGTGAGCGCCTTATCCACCCTAGGTGATATCTCCCAGCGTAACTTATCCTCTGGCGGGAAAGGGTACGCCATCAGTAACTTTTTAGAAATTACCAGTTTCTTATCGGGGGAACCCACGCTTTTTCACACTTCATTCACTCATTTGATGGGGGAACAAAACACTGCCTGCTTTTTCTCCCCAAACATAAAACCCTTTTTTAGTGGTACTTGGGTTAATGTCAGAAATGTGTAACACATTTTTTATTGCCGGGATCATGTAACGGATGTTCCTAGTGGATTGTGTATATGTCTCAACCTCGTCGACACTGGAGTCAGACTCCGTGTCGACATCTGTGTCTGCCATCTGAGGGAGCGGGCGTTTTTGAGCCCCTGATGGCCTTTGAGACGCCTGGGCAGGCGCGGGCTGAGAAGCCGGCTGTCCCATAGCTGTTACGTCATCCAGCCTTTTATGTAAGGAGTTGACACTGTCGGTTTATACCTTCCACCTATCCATCCACTCTGGTGTCGGCCCCACAGGGGGCGACATGACATTTATCGGCATCTGCTCTGCCATCACATAAGCCTCCTCATCAAACGTGTCGACACAGCCGTACCGACACACCGCACACACACACACACAGGGAATGCTCTGACTGAGGACAGGACCCCACACAGCCCTTTGGGGAGACAGAGAGAGAGTATGCCAGCACACACCAGAGCGCTATATAATTTTGGGATTAACACTATATTGAGTGAATTTTTCCCAATAGCTGCTTGCATATACAATATTGCGCCTAAATTTAGTGCCCCCCCTCTCTTTTTAACCCTTTGAGCCTGAAAACTACAGGGGAGAGCCTGGGGAGCTGTCTTCCAGCTGCACTGTGAAGAGAAAATGGCGCCAGTGTGTCTGAGGGAGAAGCCCCGCCCCTTTTTCAACTGACTTTCTCCCGCTTTTTCTGGAATACTGGCAGGGGTAATTTTACATCTATATAGCCTCTAGGACTATATATGATGTAGATTTGCCAGCCAAGGTGTCATATATTGCCCTCAGGGCGCCCCCCCCCAGCGCCCTGCACCCTCAGTGACCGGAGTGTGAAGTGTGCATGAGGAGCAATGGCGCACAGCTGCAGTGCTGTGCGCTACCTTGGTGAAGACCGAAGTCTTCTGCCGCCGATTTTCCGGACCTCTTCTTGCTTCTGGCTCTGTAAGGGGGACGGCGGCGCGGCTCCGGGAACGAACACCAAGGCCAGTTCCATGCGGTCGATCCCTCTGGAGCTAATGGTGTCCAGTAGCCTAAGAAGCCCAAGCTAGCTGCAAGCAGGTAGGTTCGCTTCTTCTCCCCTTAGTCCCTCGATGCAGTGAGCCTGTTGCCAGCAGTGTAAAATAAAAAACCTAAAATAAACTTTCTTTCTAGGAGCTCAGGAGAGCCCCTAGTGTGCATCCAGCTCGGCCGGGCACAGAAATCTAACTGAGGTCTGGAGGAGGGTCATAGTGGGAGGAGCCAGTGCACACCAGATAGTACCTAATCTTTCTTTTAGAGTGCCCAGTCTCCTGCGGAGCCCGTCTATTCCCCATGGTCCTTACGGAGTTCCCAGCATCCACTAGGACGTCAGAGAAATAAAAACAGATGTCTGAACTTGGCCCTACGTACAGTTACTTATAGTAATGGCACAACACAAAATCAGGTGAATCCATATTATAAATATTTAAAGGAAATACAGAATTCACTACTGTAGAATTCTATCTGCAGTGTCTGATTTGAGCTGCAGCTTCCGAAGCCAGTTATGACTTCATGTCCAGTGGTACTGTATACAGTAGTTATTTTTTGTGTACTCCGATTTTGGATGCTGATGACTGCAATGTAAGTATGAGCAGTATTATACTTTAGCAGACAAAGGATTACGTTGGATAAATAATGAGCTATATTATATACTGGCAGCAGACAATAACCTGTATCAAATCTTAACTCTGCAGCAACTTTTTGAACATGTAGCCAGATATCCTTAGACGAAGGCAAACGCATAGCAAAACATTGTATTTATAATGAGAAATAAATATGTTGTTATGGTAACCAGAGTAATACCATGGTGTACAAATCTGTTTTCCGTTTCTACGGACTGCAATCAGTAACCGACATACTGTACCTGTTTCATTAATGTGTGCACTGCACACTGAGATGAGATCACAATAAACTAGATAGGCTGTGTACAGCCTGCAATGTAGCATCTATCTCAAGGTGTCCTCTAGCTGGCTGCAGGGAAGACCTCATATCAAGCAAACCCACCCTGTTAGGTCTATTCTAGCTCACCAGTAATGCAGATAAATAATACAAATACAATAATGTATACTGCTTTCCTCACCTACACAAGCAGTGACAGCAGTTCCTGAGGGGATCCAGGATGGAGAGAACAGTACTCCGGTGGCTTAGACTCTCATGGTGCTGAAAGGACAGCTCTAAGATAACGTATAGGGAACAACTGAGCATGCTCACAACTGCAGAATAGACTGTCCCACTAGGGAGGCTCCAGCCCTGACTGAACAAAGGGTAGACAACAATAAATCAGTATCGACAGGCAGCTGGAGATGTACATCTGGGAATTGAGATCCAACACATGACTTAAAGGAAATGTGAGGACAAGTATACATGATTGCCAAGCATTGTAGCGTTAGTAGAATGTCTCATTTGTAAGATCCCTCATGTAAGTCATAAAATGTATCTTCCCATTCATGTGTGGTAAAATATTTTCATACTGAAAAAGGTTAAAAAAAACTGCAGAAACATGGAAGCATTTTTAACTTACTACTTACATAAATTATTAATTATTATTATTATTATCTTTTATTTATATGGGGCCACAAGAGATCTGCAGCGCCCAATTACAGAGTACATAAACAAATAATCAAAACAGGAAAACAGCAACACAGCAACTTACAGTTGAAGACAATATAGGACAAGTACAGGTTAAATAAATATAGCTACATCATGTCCTTCTAGTACGTCTTTAAATAGCTGGATTATAGGGATTGCAAAAATAGCTGAGTTCTAACTTAATTAAAATATTAAACATTTTCTTTTCAGTGTTTATTATTTTTATACATTACCTAATCTGCTGGTGCAATTAGATCGACATTTATAATGTAGAATAACCATCTGCTCCTTCTGGGTGGTCTTCAGTATGCCGAATGTCGGGATCCCGGCGCACAGTATACCGGCGCCGGAATCCCGATACCCGGCATACCGACAGCTATTCTCCCTCGTGGAGGGAGAATAAAATAGTGTGGCGCGCATAGTGCACCACCGTGCCTGCAGCGTGGCGAGCACAGCGAGCCCGCAAGGGGCTCCTTTGCGCTCGCCCCGCTGTCGGTATGCGGGCGGGCTCCCGGCGCCGGTATGCTGGTCGCTGGGAGCCCGAGCGCCGGCATACCGTACTACACCCGCTCCTTCTGTCTACCAGTCTCTACCGCTCCCTAGGCATTTCTTCTTGTATATCTTATGTATTATTCACAAAATGGTTACTGTACTGGACTTGTGTAAAATATATGATAGTATTATATTCTGTACTGCATTGCAGGCTGGCCTTAGTGTCAGCTTGTGTGCTGGGATTTTGCTACACATGGAAAACTTTGGTAACAGATCCCCAGTTATAGTGCTTAGGGAGTTATTCAGAGATGAACACAGGTGGCTGCAGCCAGAACTGCGTTTATCTCTGCACATGCATGTGTGGGTCTGCCTCCCGATGCGTCCGCAATTTAATTGCCAATACATCGGATCTAGGGTTTGTCACGGTCCATGCAGTTTCTCCTCCATGCCTGGGGTGGCGCTCTCTGCTCTGGTGCTCAGCACTCTCTGCTCTGTATCTGCAGCTTGGTAATTAGCTGTTACCACAGCTGTGAGCAGCACCTGAACTCACTATATAGGCCAGCCACACAGGCTGCCAGTTCATCGTGTCAAGGTTGTCTCAGTTCCTGGTCCTGGTTATGCTGGTCTCTACTGCTAAATCATCCATAGAACTGCCAGGTTCTACCACAGTGCTATCCTCTGATCCAGCTACAGTGCAATCCTGTCATCCTGCTACGTTGCATACTCTACCACAGTGCTATCCTGTGATCCTGCTACAGTACAATCCTGTTATCCTGGTATGTTGCACACTCTACCACAGTGCTATCCTGTGATCCAGCTACAGTGCAATCCTGTTATTCTGCTACGTTGCATACTCTATGTCAAAGTCGAAAAATATCGTAATGCATATGCATTGTACAAACCCCATGCACATGCCCGCTGCTCGTGCACTCAGTCCTCCGTTCGTGCACATATCCGCAATTTGTGTAGGATCGCTCCGGCGATCATGCGCGTGATATGGGTATTTACGGCGGAGTTTGTGAGCGCGTAGAGGGTTATTAGAACATTACATATTTAACCCAAATAGTGCACATTGTACACATAGCCCCCTGCATCACATCAGAAAGAAATAGCTGTTTAAAATGATAACAGAACAAAGGGATTCACCTTTACAGGATAGGAGGGGACAGAACAAGGTTACAAGGTGGTGTTTGGTATCCAGCTGTAGGGTATTTTAAGGGAAACATTCTGGTGTTGGTTTGAGGAAAATCGCATGTTCCTGAGGATAGTTAGATGCAGAAGCAGAATATAGGTTTAAACTTTATTTACTGTATATTATGTATGCGGGGGGAATCCAGAGGAGACCACCCACAAGAGCAGTTGAGAAAGACATAGCCCACCTGTTCAAATCAACCTATGACCTCTCCCGTAATGAAAAGTTACATCTCTGTGTCCAATAGACAAAGGGATTACAGTGACCATTGTATTGTTTTGGATGAAGTGAATAAAGAGAGCTTGCAGCAGGCTTGGACACACAAGACTCTGAACGCTATCTGTATGACCAGCGGAGGACCGGCTCGGGTTGCGCTTGCGAAACATTCTCACGTATGTACATTCTCTGTAGCCATTATTCTGTTTAGATTTACTTGTTAGCCTGTAGTGTATGATTTGTATTGCTTTACCTTTTTTGGAATCAATCCACTGTGGCCTTAGAACCCTGTGGTTTCAACTACAAATCGGTGTGGTGTCTTCACTTTCCTGCAAGGGGGTTTAAATTAGATTTATCTGTATAAGGTGTATTGGTATTGATAAGGTGTACGCACTGCGGATACTTTGTACCGTCAGCGCTACTTAAGGTTAAAGGTATTACATCATTACAGCACTTCGCTGTTAAAGGGTTTAAAGTGTAAGCATATCATTACATTGTATCATAAATAAGGTTTAAAGGTTATCAATTGTGTGTGCGCACGCTGTGTGTACTCCGTACACTCAGCGCGGTGTGTGTACGCCAAGTGCGTACCACGTGCAGGACTCTGTACGCAAATAGCGTACAAAGTGCGTAGCACGTGCATTTAGTCTAGCAGCCATAGCGGCTCCACGGTAATAGTGTATTTAGAGGTATAGCTTTGCGGTCTAAGATAATATCGACATTATCATCTACCACAGTGCTATCCTGTGATCCTGCTACAGTGCAATCCTGTTATCCTGCTACGTTGCATACTCTACCACAGTGCTATCCTCTGATCCTGCTACAGTGCAATCCTGTTATCCTGCTACGTTGCATACTCTACCACAGTGCTATCCTGTGATCCTGCTACAGTACAATCCTGTTATCCTGGTATGTTGCACACTCTACCACAGTGCTATCCTGTGATCCAGCTACAGTGCAACCCTGTTATTCTGCTACATTGCATACTCTACCACAGTGCTATCCTGTGATCCTGCTACAGTGCAATCCTGTTATCCTGCTATGTTGCATACTCTACCACAGTGCTATCCTGTGATCCTGCTACAGTGCAATCCTGTTATCCTGCTATGTTGCATACTCTACCACAGTGCTATCCTGTGATCCTGCTACAGTGCAATCCTGTTATCCTGCTACGTTGCATGCTCTACCACAGTGCTATCCTGCGATCCTGCTACAGTGCAATCCTGTTATCCTGCTACGTTGCATACTCTACCACAGTGCTATCCTGTGATCCTGCTACAGTGCCTTCACAGTCCACAGTGTCTTAAGTGTTTCCACAGTCTACACCGTTTTCATGTACTCACAGTCTCCTGGCATCCCGTGTATTCACAGTCTCCTGGCATCTCCCTCAGTTCTCCCTTTCATTTTGTGTTCTCTAATTATTCCTGGTTTATACTTATTGTTTACAGTTGTACACTGCTTTAATAAACTTGCTATTGTACCGTGAACATCAGTCCCTGCGAATATGTTCTCACAAAGGGAAATCCAAACGGATTCTGACAGGGTTGACCCCTGGCAGCGCGTCAGCGGCCATTGTTCTTCCAGAGAGGGTGCATGTGACTTCACGCAGTCCCCCCGAAAATGGTCCCCAAAACACCTCCGTTGGGTATGCCCCCCCAATGCCGTGACAAGGCCCCTCCGATGGCTGCCTCTCTCAATCACACTGCGGCCACATCCCTCTTTGATGCGGCCGCAATGTGTAAGGTTGTGCATGCACACTGCAGCCAGTGTGCATGCGCAGATGAGAAGGATGTGGACGCAGCAAGCGAGTGCGTGGCTGCGTCTATCTCTCACTAACCCCCATAGTGTTTAAAAGCAAATAAATAGCTCAATAAATAAAATTCCATTGCGCTTATAAAAAAAATTATATTTTTTAAAGCAACAAAGAAGGTCCAGAAATAGAGAAGGGACAGGGTAAAGGGATATACAAAACCCACAGAAGATCAAAGCATACATGAGTAACATACAAACATAGAATTTAGCGGCAGATAAGAACCACTTGGCCCATCTGGTCTTCTTTTAACATTTTGGTAACTCAACTCTATTTGATCCTTAGTTCTTTGTAAGGATATTCTTAGAACAAATTTCAGTTGGCCCTCCCATCTGCCCATAAAAGTGGGTAAATCTCCAAGAGCGCCAATAGCTGTCCCAGGGCCAGTTAATGGGAGGGGGCATGGACAATGCAGATAGAAATATAAAAAAAAAGGTATTGGCAGCCGCTTCGCACTGAAGGGGGCACCGGCATGGAGGCAGGTGGGCATGAATCGGACGGGTAAGCGATCACCCTCTATCCCCACCCCACACATCACGCAGTGATACAGGGAGAGAGGAGTGTGTGTGCTGGGGAAATAGGCTGCTGCTGCAGCAGTCACTCCGCTCTCTCCCCACTCCAAGTGCCGGCGCGGTCTTCAACAAGGAAGGAGGGGCAGCGGGAACCAGGCTCTTAGCATTGTATAGCAGGGAGCATGACCACAATGATGCGATACAGCCTCCTATGACTTGCCATGGCACCACCCACTATGATGTCACGCCCCCCACTGCTCCTTGCTTTGCTGACCTGGCTGTCGTCTTCCAGAGTGGGCAGCCAGAATGTCGGCAACTGTGGCTTATAACAGGGCTTGACAAATCCCAGGGCCAGGCCGCCATGGCCCCTAGATTTTGCTACCTGGCTGCAGGGGAAGGGGAGAGGGAGCAGGCCTTGTCAACCCAAACGGAGACTCTTGACCAAGCCTGTATTACTCGACCAATTCAGGCATAGGAGTGCATGTGCTTAGTGCCTGTCCATCCCAGCTTGCGCTGCCATTCCTGTTTGCCCCAGCCTGCGATGACTGCCTTGCCTGTCCATCCCAGCCTGCGCTGACTGCCATGCCAGTCCATCCAAGCCTGCGCTGACAGCCGTGCCTGTCCATCCCAGCCTGCCCGGATTACTGTCTCCTAACTACTGCATACAGCTCTCCAGTAAGAGGGTCTATGCGTGGCCGGCGATTGTGGCTTTGGAGGGGGAAGTGATGTGGGGGAGTTGCTGTTTGCCCGGGGGCAGCTGCACATGAATGTAGCCACGGAGGGCTGGTTGCCACTGGGTACCCCCTTAGTTGTGTGGGGGTTGGTTTGTCCGGGGAGTGGGGGGAAACTGCTCGGTAACGTGGCTTCGGGCATGGGAGGGGGGCGGGCAATGGTCTGGCCCCTACACTATCATCCTTGCTCCCAGATTTTAGAAAAATTTGTCAAGCCCTGCCTTATAATATGTATAAGCTACCACATAACAGAGAACTTCATAGCCTGTAACCAGTGGCGGACCTACATTTTTGGGGCCCTGAAAGTTGAACTGTTATGAGGGCCCCTTCACAACCAGCAACAATAGGGCAACATCCAACAAAGTTCAAAGGGCCTTGCAAGGACCTCAAGGTCCAAATGGTAGAGAATGGGGTGGAGTCCTTGAAAATGGGACACACAGTGAGCCCCTTCCCACCAGTCTGTGTCTGTGGGGAAAAGCCAGGTATTTGGTACGGTGAGAGAGCATTAGATGGCAAATGTGGTGGGTGAAGGGATGAGAGAATCTGTGGGGCAGATGTGGTGGTTGACAGGTTGACAGTCTGTGAGGCAGGTCTGGTTACAGCACTCCCGGACCCTTTAATGCAGGGGTGTCCAAACTTTTTACAAATAGGGCCAGATTTGGTGTGGTGAAAAAGGGTGGGGGCCGGCCATTCAGCCTGACATTATTTGAACCATTAATCACCTCAGAAGACTAAACAAATAACTTGCCTTACCTTGCTCTAATGTGACGGATGATACTGAGATCTCGACTGCAATAAATAGGCCAGGTCTGGCTCAAAGACAGTGGTTTTGAAGCGCAAGATGTCACGCAGGTGAGAGTCAATTAGGCTTGTCCTCATGAGGTTTTTGTTATGGTTCATAACCGAGAACGTCTTCTCGCAGAAGTATGTCGAGCCAAACAAGCTCAGTATTTTCTTTGCAAATGTTCGAGTCTCTTGGAACCTGCCTTTTTTCAGCTGGTAGAAAAAGTTGACAAGATGGAGCTGTTGGTTCCGACTGCTGTTAGTACCGAAAGTAGAGCTGTGAAGCCACTGGGTGGCAGTAATGTATCAGAAGAAGACAACAGTTTACTGCAGCAATGGGCTTCCAGGCTCAGATAATGGCAAAAAGAGTCATATATAACACATGCAACCCTGAGCAGAGTGACAAGACAGGGAAAAACACTAGCCCGCAGGATGTCATCCGGTGCCCGGTTATTATAGTCAGAGTGCCAGGATGGCACAGCTGTGCTGCGGATCCCGAGCTAAGGTGGAGGGGAAGGCCGCAGCCCGCAGGTGTTTATACACTCCTCAGCTCCGCTGCTCAGTCCCCTCCGGTCTCAATATCGGGTGAGTGGGTTTAGCGTGGAGAAGATGTCTGTTTTAGCTGTTTATGGGTATCCCTTGTAGCTCCCTCCCATTGCTCAGCAGAGACACAACTCTGTAGCCTTCAGATGCCAGGCAACGCCCCTAAAATAGCTTTCACAGAGGCTGCGGGCCGGTGAAAATTTGAGCACGGGCCGCAAATGGCCCCTGGGCCAGACTTTGGACATGCCTGCTTTAATGTATACCTCTCACAGCACTCCCCTAATCAATAATCACTTAACAGCACTCTCCTTCCGTAATCACCTCACAGGTAACCCCCTTTTAATAATCACCTCACAGAACTCCCACTTCATTAATCACCTCACAGCACTACACCCTCCCCTACCACTTCCCCAAGAAACACCTGACAGCACACACCGCTCAGTGGTTTTGGAGCCTTTGTGGCAAATCCATGCTGATCCATTTAAACAATGGAGAGGAGGCAGAGGCAAAGTAAGGACACCCAACTGTCTCCATCTCAAAGCTTCTGTGAATTTTTGATTTGACCACAGAAACTATAGTTGTAAACATTGTCCCATAACTGTAATAAATTGGCTTTCAACAACTATGGTTAAGCACCTACTGTATCTGGAATGGCTGAAATGTGTGCTATATCACTTACGTATCCAGTTATGCCAACAGAACTTGGATTGTGATGCCAAATTTTAAGTTGCTTATATTGTGTTAAGCACATTCTGTGGATAAGCTTGACAAACATCTCTGAGTAGTTAATGCACATGGAAATTCAAATATTCTGCACCAATCACATTCCTCCAGGGTCAGATGGAGATTATTTTACCAATTTATTTGTGCTAGGAGTTTACCATGTTCCCAAAGATTAGCTCGTACTACCTCATGATACCGCATTTTTGATGGAAGGAGGTAAGCTTAGTCAAGATGAGGGGAATAGAGACAAACTCCTGGGTGAAACTTGAGGGAGTGAAGAGACCCAATGCCAGATTTGCAGAAATGTATGGAAATCACTAAATGGAAGATGGTGCCATTTTTGGATTGTGAGAATGACATACAGTACTGTAAATTAATTTCTCAGGAATATATCCCAATGGTGGTCAAGCCACTAAAGTTTGTTAAAATGCTGCGGCTTGTTTGTGACACCACTAACAAAATCTGATTCTGGCAGGTTGCCTAGCAAGCAACTGGGATGCTCTGAAATTAGCTACACCTGTACTCTTGTGTGTTCACCCTCTCATTGGATCAGGTTGGGATTAAGAGGCTATGGCTGACTCAGCTTCAGTTGTACTTCCCTGCTCCATGATGATCATATTATTCAGATGTATTTCTGACCACTAATAGTTTTTTTTAGGTAACTGTATTTAGCTTTATGGGAAAGGTGGCTGTTCTTGGTAAAATCAAAGGTTCTGACACTGATAATTTCCAGTGATTGTATGAGTTATAAGATTATCACCAGCCTGAAAACCCATATTAAGATAACAAAATGTTGCCATGTCACCTTCTCAAGTTTTGGCCAATCAGATACAGGTCCTTTTTCAAGCAGTGCAGGCTTTATCTCAGAGAGCAACTACTAAACTGAAAATGCCAACATTAATATTTAATCCTGTTACTGAACCCAAATGTTTATATAGCGTTCTTTCTCCAACAGGACTCAAGGCACTTTACAGATATCAAAAACAATACTAAAGAAGATTTAGTTAATACAGCAATAGACAAACCACACAGACATAAAAAAGAAAACCTTGAGCACACAGTAAGCATAATGCAGGATTGGTGTAGGCATTTTGGGTAATAACTTCAAAGGGTTGTTTAATTCACCCTCACAAGGTACCAGGTGAGGCAGACATTTTAAACGCACTGAGTAGGATTACCCTGGGTAGAATAGTCTACCCCTACAATACTGTAGATGACACAAAATGGGAATATTGTGTCATCTATCATTCAGAGTAGGGTCCCAACAAATCCAACAGGTCCATGTATTTTTCATTCCATCCACAAGCGTACCATATGAGGCAGCCATGTTGGGCGCACAACGAAGGTTACACTGTGGGAGGTGAGCCATACAAGGGTCCAGTGCATATATGGGAAAACTAAAACTTGTGTAGTAGTAGTATGATCCACATGAAGAACATCCTGCCCGCAGAGGAACCATCCAAGGACACCAACTGGGGTGCACTGCATAGGTCACACTGGCAGGGTGTGCAATAAGTGGAGGCGCACATTACAGAATAGCACACAGTGGGGAGGAAGAGAAAAAAATAAACACATATGGTCAGAAAACATTTTGGGTAACCAATAACATTATTTTGAATATCAATGTACTGGTCTCATGAGAGCAGTACGGGTGGGTATGAGAATGTTGGGAGGACACTCAAGTCCAATGGAATTGTCCCTGCTGAACCTGGTCCTGGTGCTCCCCCTACCCAGCTCCCTGCTCACCTTGAGGGTTAGGCCTGGTTGCAGACATGATGTTCTTTGCCAGAGGGGTGGTAAGCCTGGTCCTGAAGTTCTTATGGCAGATTTGTAGAGGCCACATAATGAGGTTTGTGAATTGTAAAGGAATCCTTCTGTAGTGTTGTTGGTTTGTTGTTTGTTTGACTTCTGCTTTCCTTTGATTCAATGCAGGTATAACGCTGCTATTGATTTTAAGCTGGCACTTTATAATGGGCACTTCATATACTAGGCACTCTGGCAGCCTAAAGGACAGGTGTCTTGACCTATACTGTATACTATGGGGTATATGCAATTGCGGTTGAATTGCCGCAAATGTCGAAAAACGGGGCATTTTCGACACAAAAAAATGATTCGACAATGCAATACAGTACTTTTCGACAAAAAAACGGACTTTTGAGATTTGACTTTTTGAAAATCGACAGGTGACAAATTCGACATGTCTGCAATGAGTGCTTTTCGACAAAAGTATATTCAATTGAAAAATGTCGATTCGACAACAGTGCTTTTCGACAGTAAATTAGTCTATTTCATTCCGCCTCACTTTGCTGGCGGAATCTAATAAAAAAAAATGAAAACATGTTTTTTTGTGTGTGTTTTTTTTATTGCTAATAGCATATCTATTTATATTAGAAGGGATTAGGTACTTGGTTTGTCTATTAGGAGACACAACTATTATTTATATATTTTTTTAAATAATATTTTTTTTTTTAACTGACTAAAATTGAGAGAGCATGGTTTTCAGTGGGAAGGGGCGGGAATGGGTTAAAATTCTGAAGAAAAAAAATGCGTGGGGTCCCCCCTCCTAAGCATAACCAGCCTCGGGCTCTTTGAGCCGGTCCTGGATGTAATACTATGGGGGAAAATTGACTGGGGATCCCCTGTATTTTTAGAACCAGCACTGGGCTCTGCGTCCGGTCCTGGTGCAAAAAATATGGGGGACAAAAAGCGTAGGGGTCCCCCGTATTTTTTAAACCAGCACTGGGCTCCACTTGCTGGGGAGATAATGCCACAGCCGGGGGACACTTTTATACCGGTCCCTGCGGCCGTGGTATTAAATACCCAACTAGTCACCCCTGGCCGGGGTACCCTGGAGGAGTGGGGACCCCTTAAATCAAGGGGTCCCCCCCTCCAGCCACCCAAGGGCCAGGGGTGAAGCCCAAGGCTGTCCCTCCCATCCAAGGGCTGCGGATGGGGGGCTGATAGCCATGTGTAAAAATAAAAGAATATTGTTTTTTGCAGAAGAACTACAAGTCCCAGCAAGCCTCCCCCGCAAGCTGGTACTTGGAAAACAACAAGTACCAGAATGCGGGGGGGGGGAACGGGCCCGCTGGTATCTGTAGTTCTTCTGCAAAAAAAATACCCAAATAAAAACAGGACACGCACACCTTGAAAGTAAAACTTTATTGCATACATGCCGACACACACACATACTTACCTATGTTGACACGCCGACTCTGGCCACGTCTCCGTCTGTCGACGTCTCCAAGTAGAATCCGGGGTACCTGAAAATAAAATTATACTCACCTGAATCCAGTGTCCTGTTATTATTTGTAATCCACGTACTTGGCAAAAAAAACAAACCGCATACCCGGACCACGGACTGAAAGGGGTCCCATGTTTACACATGGGACCCCTTTCCCCGAATTTTATTTTCAGGTACCCCGGATTCCGAGACGTCGACAGATGGAGACGTGGACACAATTTTTTTCTGTGTTTTTTAACCATTTTTGCGCCGTCGGAAAAGTCAAATTCAGGACGCACTTATCCGTCAATTGGTCCGTTTTTCGACAGCGGGACTGTCGAATACGTTTTTTATTGAATATGTCGAATTCCGGCAACCGCCGGCCGGAATTCGACGGTCGAATTGTGTCGAATTAAAAAACGGACGAAAAAAAGCCGCAATTCGCCCGGAATTGCATATACCCCTATAAGTTCTTAACATAGGGGGTCATTCCGAGTTGTTCGCTCGCTAGCAGATTTTAGCAGCATTGCACACACTAGGCCGCCGCCCTCTGGGAGTGTATCTTAGCATAGCAGAATTGCAAACAAAAGATTAGCAGAATTGCGAATAGAAAATTCTTAGCAGTTTCTGAGTAGCTCGAGACTTACTCCTACACTGCGATCAGCTCAGCCCGTTTCGTTCCTGGTTTGACGTCACAAACACGCCCTGCGTTCGGCCAGCCACTCCCCCGTTTCTCCAGACACTCCCGCGTTTTATCCTGGCACGCCTGCGTTTTTCCGCACACTCCCTGAAAAAGGTCAGTTTCCGCCCAGAAACACCCACTTCCTGTCAATCACACTCCGATCACTTCAACGATGGAAATTCTTAGTTCGGACGTGAGTAAATCTACCAAGTTTTGAGCTAAAATACTTAGCGCATGCGCACTGCGTACCATGCGCATGCGCATTTTCGCCTTAATCGCTCTGTTGCGAAAATCGGCAACGAACGAACAACTCGGAATGACCCCCATAGTACAGTTATATATCCACATATAACAGCTTTCTAGATTTTTAACTGTGCAATGTAATTACTGCTATGTTATAAAAACACAGATCACTAAAATTCAATGAAAGTACTAGTTGATCAGCTACCTAGTAATTAGGGAGGCCAATCCCGGGATCGGGATCGGCGGGATCACGGGATTTAGGCCCAAAAACGTCCGGGATTCAATCCCGGGATTGGAAGCTCCAATCCCGGGGATTGAGGGATCAGCGTTGAGCGTCCTCAGGACGCTCAGACGCTGCCCGGCTCCCTCCTCCTGTCTCCCCCTGTGCAGCGTGATCTGTGACTGTGAGGTCACGCTGCGCTTTCTGCAGCCGCCGAGCCGGAAAGTACGGTGGTCTTCACCCGCCGCCTCCTCCCGGCTCACCCTGCACTCACCCGTTGCCTCCTCCCGGCTCCCCTACACTCACCCGCCGGCTCCTCCTCACCCGCTACCTGGCTGTGCAGGTGTGTACGGGTTTTCTTATGTCTGCAGGGCGGGAAGGGCGGGGGGGGGGGGGGCGGCCGGACACAGTCTAAAGCCATTCCCGGGTATCCCGGGAATCCCGGGATTGACCACTTTTCAATCCCAATACCCGGGATTGAAAAAATGGCCCGGGATTGGCTTCCCTACTAGTAATACTTCATTAAAGGCAGTTGAAATACTCTGAAATGTGATCTGACTAGGTTTACCTAGTAATACTTCAGAAAAGGCCGTTGAAATACTCTGCAATGATGATCTGAATAGGGTTACGTAGTAATACTTCAGTAAAAGCAGTTGAAATACTCTACAATAGTGACCTGAATAGATTTACCTGTTGATGAGAAGGAGAGAGGAGTCAATTCACAATCAATATCAGATGAAAATGTAACTGACATACAGGTATAACGCTGCTATTGATTTTAAGATGGCACTTTATAATAGGAACTTCATATACTAGGCACTCTGACGTCCTAACCTATGTTCTATAATCATATAATTGTGGGTCTTTGGTTTAGATTTAACATCTATAGTTCTAAAAAAATTGAATGATTTCTTCACTACCATGGCAGTGTTGTTTGATGGCACTTCTACGGAGGCCTTGGCTGAGGCACATTTAAGAGCATTACAACAATTTCCGGAAACTGTGGGGGAATATTGTACCAGATTTTGTAGACGGACAACTGACACTGAGTGGTAGGACCCCCTGCTCTAAAACATTAGTTTAGAATTGTATTATCACCACAGATTAAAGACACTCATTAATATCCTGCTCTGGGTACATTAAAAGGTCTCATGCAACCAACCATTAGGATAGATAAACAAATTAAGAGATCTGAGGCAACAAAAAGGAACAGCAGTGACTCCAAGAATTACTAAAGGAATGAATGAATCAATGTATGGATTGCTGATTTGGATTTCCAAATTATACTTAGAAACATTGCTGTTTCTTTGTTGATGGGTCGTCTTAATTTCAAACTCAAGCCATTTTATGGGATAATTTATCTTGATCATTCAGTGATTTTGGGATAACCATAGTTGTAAAAATATGGCACTGTCTCAAAAACACTAAAAATAGGATTTAATTACCTACCAGTAAATCCTTTTCTCGTAGTCCGTAGGGGATACACGGAATCAATTTAGTATCATGGGGTATAGATGGGTCCACTAGGAGCCATGGGCACTATAGAAGTTGATTAGGTGTGCTGGCTCTATGCACCTCCTACCAGACTCAGTCTAGGAAACTGTGCCCGAGGAGATGGACAAACTTTAAGAGAAGGATATAGAAAAGGAAAGTGGTGAAATCTCGAACCAGTACAACCATAACAAGAGGAAAGCCACGCTAACCAAAACTTGTTAACAGGAATAGCAGCAGCTGAACCAAACAACATTACTTAACCAAGTAACACTGCAGGAATAACGAAGCACCGGGCGGGCGCCCAGTATCCCCAATGGACTATGAGATGGTAGGTAATTAAAATCCTATTTTCTCTTACGTCCTAGGGGATACTAGGGGATACTGGGAATCCATTTAGTACCATGGGGAAGTACCAAAGCTCCCAAACCAGGTGGGAGAGTGCTGAGGTGCCTGCAGAACTGATTGACCAAACTGAAGGTCCTCAGAGGCCAAAGTATCGAACTTGTAAAACTTAGCAAACGTGTTCAAACCTGACCAAGTAGCTGCTCGGCAGAGCTGTAAAGCTGAGACACTCCGGGCAGCCGCCCAAAAGAACCCACCGACCTAGTAGAGTGGGCCTGTACAGATTTTGGAACCGGCATGCCTGCCGTGGAATAAGCATTCTGGATAGTGAGCCTGATACAGCATGCAGTTGACTGCTTTTAAGCAGGACACCCAATCTTATTGGCATCATATAAAATGAACAGCGAGTCCGATTTCTTGCGACGAGCTGTTCTCTTTACATACACCTTCAAAGCCCTCACAACATCCAAAGACTTTGAAGTAGCAGAGGTGTCCGTAACTACCGGAACCACAATAGGTTGGTTGATGTGAAACGCCGACACCACCTTAGGAAGAAATTGCTGACAAGTCCTGAGATCAGCTCTGTCCTCATGGAAAATTAGATAGGGGCTCATGTAAGACAAAGACCCCAACTACGACACACGTCTTGCTGAAGCTAAGGCCAACAGTGTGACAGTCTTCCATGTAAGGTACTTTATGTCTACCGCCTGTAACGGTTCAAACCAGTCCGATTGGAGGAACTGCAACACCAAATTGAGATCCCAAGGTGTCGTCGGACGCATGAAAGGAGATTGGATGTGCAGAACACCTTTCAAGAATGTCTGGACCTCAGGGAGAGAAGCCAATTGTTTCTGAATAAAAATAGACAAGGACGAAATCTGGACTTTAATGGAGCCTAGACGTAGGCCCACATCCACTCCCAACTGCAGAAAAAGCAGGAAACATCCCAGATGAAATTCCACCGCAGAATATTGTCTGCTCTCACACCAAGAGACATATTTCTTCCATATACGGTGGTAATGTTTAGACGTTACCCCCTTTCTGGCTTGGATCATAGTCAGGATGACCTTGTCAGGAATCCCACTCCTGGCTAGAATCAGTGCGGTTAAACGTAGCCGCGGTAAGTCTTGATAAACTAATGGGCCCTGTTGCAGAAGATCCTCATGAAGAGGCAGAGGCCCCGGATCTCGAGAAGATCCGCGTACTAGGCCCTTCATGGCCAGTCTGGAGCAATGAGGATTGATTGAACCTTTTTCATTTTTACTCTTTTTAGAATTCTTGGGATCAGAGGAAGAGGAGGAAACACGTACACCAGCTGGTAGACCCACAGAGTTGTCAGAGTGTCTACCGCCACTGCCTGTGGGTCTCTCGACCGGCAACAATACCGTTTGAGCTTCTTGTTGAGTCGAGAGGCCATTATGTCGATGTGTGGATATCCCCACTGACGTGTCAACCACTGGAACACCTCCAGGTGAAAACCCCACTGCCCTGGGTGGAGGTCGTGTCTGCTGAGGAAGTCTGCTTCCCAGTTGTCTATTCCTGGAATGAAGACCGCTGACAACGTCACGGCATGTCTTTCCACCCAGAGGAGAATTATTGACACCTCTGACATTGCGGTTCTGCTTTTCGTTCCACCCTGTCGGTTTATGTACGTTACCGCCGTCACATTGTCCAACTGGACTTGAATGGTCTGAAGCAGAGATGAGGCCTGCAGAAGGGCATTGTAGATAGCCCTGAGTTCCAGGATGTTTATTGGAAGGATGATTTCCTGACTTGACCATCTTCCCTGAAACTGCACCACCTGGGTGACTGTGCCCCAACCTCTGAGGCTTGCGTCCATGGTTAGCAAAATCCAATTCTGAATCCTGAACCTCTGACCCTTGACTAGGTGAGAAGTCTGTAGCCACCACAGAAGGGAGATGCTGGCTTTTGGTGACAGACGAATCCTCTGGTGCATGTGAAGATGCGATCCGGACCATTTGTCCAACAGATCCAGCTGGAAGGGCCTCACATGAAACCTTCCGTACTGAATTGATTTGTAAGAAGCCACCATATTCCCCAGAAGGCGAATGTAGAGATGAAACGAGATCCTGGTCGGCTTCAGGACAGCCCGAACCATCAAGTGGATTACCATTGCCTTTTCCAAGGGAAGGAACACTTTCTGAGACTCTGTGTCCAGAATCATTCCCAGGGAAAGGAAGCCTCTGTGTTGGATTTAGGTGAGATTTTGGTAGGTTCAGAATCCACTGTGAGCCAGGAATAGTCTGGTTGAGAGGTCAATGCTGTCCAACAACCGCTCCCTGGACAGTGACTTTATCAGAAGATCATCCAGGTATGGAATTATGTTCACTCCTTGTTTGCGGAGTAGAAACATCATCTCTGCCATCACTTTGGTGAACACCCTCTGTGCTGTGGAGAGACCAAATGGCAGGGCCTGAAACTAGTAGTGGCAGTCCTGCAGTGCCAATCGCAGGTAAGCCTGATGAGGCGGCCAGATCGGAATATGAGGGTACGCATCCTTGATATCCAGAGACACTAGGAATTCCCCCTCTTCCAGACCTGAGATCACCGCACTCATCAAGACTCCATCTTGAAATTAAACACTCGTAAGTACGGGTTCAAAATCGTTCTTACCGAACCGTCCAGTTTCGGTACTACAAATAAGCTGGAATAGTACCCCTAGTTTTGTTGATGAGGTGGAACTGGAAAAATTACCTGGGTCTGTACCTTTTTTTGAATGGTGTCCTGTAAAGTTATACTTGCCTCTTGTGAAACTGGTAAGCCTGATTTTAATAATCTGTGAGGTGGGAGCTCCTGGAACTCCAATCTTTAGTTCTGGGATATAAGATCTGATACCAGATGTGACTGAAGACTTTTAGCCGGGCTCCCACCTGCCAGTCTTCCAGGCATCGCTGTCCACCGTCATGCGAAAGGCTTCGAGGAAGCAGATCCTGAGCCCTGTTCCTGTGAACCAGCAGTTGCTGGTTTGAGTGGTTTACCTCTAGCACCCCTGGTGGCGGTAGAAGAACCTCTGGCCTTGCCCCTAAACTTGGCAGTCCGAAAGGACTGTAAATTTAGCCCTGAGTAGGCCTTCCTAGTTGGGGAAGCTGCAGAAGGAAGGTATGTGGACTTTCCCGCAGTAGCTTTGGAGATCCATTTGTCTAGTTCATCTCCAAATAAGGCCTCAACTGTGAAAGGTAGGCCTTCCACGTATTTCCTGGAGTCCACATCCGCAGTCCACTGGCGTAGCCATAGACCCCTGCATGCAGACACTGCCATAGCTGTAATGCGTGCATTAAGAAAGCTTATTTCTTTTATGGCTTCCACCATAAAGTTCGCAGAATCCTGTATATGTTGCAGGAGCAAAACAATATCCCCTTGAGGTAAGGTATCTAACCCCTCAATTAGGTTACCCGACCATTTAGCAATGGTTCGCGTAATCCACCCACATATGAGTGGGTCTCTGGGCCACTGCCGCAGCTGTATACAAAGATTTTAGCGTGGTCTCAATTTTGTGAACTGACGCGTTTTTTAGGGAGGCTGCACCCGGGACAGGCAATACAATTTTCCGTGAGGGCCTGGAAACTGATGCGTCCACTACTGGTGGATTTTTCCATTTTTTCCTATCCTCAGGAGGAAAAGGAAAAGATGATAACAACCGTTTAGGGATTTGAAATGTCTTATCTGGATTAACCCACTGTTCTTCAAACAGGGCATTCAGTTCCTTTGACAAAGGAAAGGTGGCTGATGATTTCTTTTTTATATTAAAATAAAAGATTCCTCACTCTCTGTCACCTTATCAGGGATATTCAGAACTTCTCTGATGGCTTCTATGAGAACCTAGATCCGCTGCGACAGAGTACCCTCCCCCACTTCTGAGTCCACCTCACCCTCTTCCATTTCTGACCCCTCATCATCAGAGTTAGACTGCAGGATATGGACCAAAGTACGTCTTTGCGGAAGAATGGCAGGGGACTGAGACGCTGGTTTGGGTACTGAGTCCTTTTTCAAAAACTCAGCCATAGACTTAAGTATTGCGTCTCTTTCTCATTCCGAGATAACTTAGTAGAAATGGTGGAAATCATTCCCCTAATGGAGTCCAGCCATACTGGTTCTGCCCTGCTAGCCTGGGAAGGGATACTACACCGAGTACACACTAGTGGACCCTTGGAGAAGAGGAACACTGTGCCTTAAATGAAACACACTCTTTGTCTGACATACTGTAACAGTGACAGCACACACACAGGAAAAGGTTAAATGCACAATCAACCCACAAAGAGCCCTTCCAGGGAGACACAGAGACGGTATGGAAACAGCACATGGCGCCCTTATCTCTAATGCCAAGCTTTGCCGGGTCGCAGACTAAGTACCTAGATGAGAGACTTAGGTGGTCATTTCCGAGTTGTTCGCTCGTTGCCGTTTTTCACAACGCAGTGATTAGGTGGAAAATGTGCATGCGCATGGTACACAGCGCGCATTCGCTAAGTAATTTAACACAAAACTTTGGAGATTTACACAAGCTCGAGCGACGTTTTTTCAACGCTCGAGTGTTCGTAGTGTGATTGACAGGAAGTGGGTGTTTCTGGGCGGCAACTCAGAGTTTTCAGGGAGTGTGCTAAAAAACGCAGGCGTGCCAGGTAAAAATGCAGTGGCTGGAGAAACGGGGAAGTGGCTGGCCGAACGCAGGGCGTGTTTGTGATGTCAAACCAGGAACTAAACGGACTGAGGTGATCCAATCTAGGAGTAGGTCTGGAGCTACTCAGAAACTGCAAGGAATTATTTAGTAGCAGTTCTGCTAATCTTTCGTTCGCTATTCTGCTAAGCTAAGATACACTCCCAGAGGGCGGCAGCCTAGCGTTTGCAATGCTACTAAAAGCAGCTAGCGAGCGAACAACTCGGAATGAGGGCCTTAGTACACTGATAATCGTTCCCCCCCTGGTACCGCTGAGGTAATTTGGAGTCTCTCCGGAGGAGCTGCGCGTCCCTTTTGGTCAGCGTCTGTGTCAGCTGCAGTAGGGAAATGGCGCCTGTGAGCTGCTGGATCCGCTCATAGTGAAGCCCCGCCCCTTCAATGGCGCACAGTCTTCCCACTCTTTTTTATACTGGCTGTATGTGTCTTTATGCATAAAATGGAGACAGACTCCTTTTATGGCTTTGTTGCCAGTTTGGGTACTGTGTCTGCTGTTCAGCGTCTGTATCCGTACACAGTCGGGAAATGCAGCCCACCCCGTTTAGAAGTGTGCATCTCCGTACCCTCATGCCACCATAATGGCCGGCGACACGCTAGCTGGGACGCTGGCTTAGTACTCAGCACTCTTCATTCTTCTGGCTCTGTTAGGGGTGGCAGTGTGCCGTGGGAATGTACGCTCACTGTGCTGGGGCTTGCGAATAGGTCCCTCAGGAGCTAGCGTCCTGTCAGCGGGGAACAGGACCATTAACCCTGAGGGAGGTTGGGTCGTTACTCCCCCAAAGTCCCACAAAGCAGGCAGGCTGGTGCCATCCAGTCCTGCCTGAAAATAACAAACTTTAGAAAATAAACTCAGAAAACTCTTCAGTAGCTTCCAGAAACGTGACCGGCTCATTTTCTAAAATGAGTCTGGTAGGAGGGGCATAAAGGGAGGAGCCAGCACACCTAATCAAACTTCTATAGTGCCCATGGCTCCTAGTGGACCCGTCTATTCCCCATGGTACTAATTGGATTCCCAGTATCCCCTAGGACGTAAGAGAAATATCAAGATCATTTGATTTTAAGTCAAAATCAAAGTATTTATCATCTTTTTCTTCTTAAAATACTTTATCCTTTGTGCAAATCACTTTAGGTGTTTTACTGACCAGATACCATTGAAATCAAGCGAAGTACAAATCTAGATGGTCATTTCAGGGGCGGTTTAGGAGAGGTGCGGGCCACTTCCTCTCTGTGGTATACTAGACTCTGACATTGTGCCAGACTCTACTGCGCTTGTTCACGAAGCCTTCTCTACTGCACATGCCCAAATCTCAGGGAAAATGTCCGCTGCACCATTTTCCTAGTGTGCTGAGATAAGTATTATAACGTGGGTGGAGGTTGTGCATTTGTCCCCCCACCTCGCATCCACTGACCACCCGGGACTCAGCATTAGGCTTCACATATCCTCTCTCTATAAACCCAACCTCAGACCCCCATTGGCAAGTTTAACAGGAATCTGGGGCGGGCTAATAGAAGGAAAGGTGAAACTGAATACTGAATCCCAAATGCAGTGGCGGCTGTGATCTACAGCACTGCAGATCCCCGAGATAAGTCAGCCAGCACATATATTACATGCAGTGTGTGGTTGGAGCTGCAGTCCAATGGATCATTTTAATTAGAAGTAAATTGCAAGTAATGCCATCGCATTGGAACACTGTCAACGGCATGCTAAATTGCACTAATTTCACCCCAAGTTGTGCATTTTTGTTCACAGATGAAAGATCCTGTGTGACCGAAACCCGCTGACTTGAGCCAGTGTCTGCAGCAAATACTCTTACCAAAACATGACGATTACAGACAGATGTTCAGGAAACAAAGTGCTGGCTATCATGCTCATAATTCATAATAATGAATTATGGCCCTCATTCCGAGTTGATCGGTCGCAAGGCGAATTTAGCAGAGTTACACACGCTAAGCCGCCGCCTACTGGGAGTGAATCTTAGCTTCTTAAAATTGCGACCGATGTATTCGCAATAATGCGATTACTAACTACTTAGCAGTTTCAGAGTAGCTCCAGACTTACTCTGCCTGTGCGATCATTTCAGTGCTTGTCGTTCCTGGTTGACGTCACAAACACACCCAGCGTTCGCCCAGGCACTCCCACCGTTTCTCCGGCCACTCCTGCGTTTTTTCCGGAAACGGTAGCGTTTTCAGCCACACGCCCCTGAAACGCCGTGTTTCCGCCCAGTAACACCCATTTCCTGTCAATCACATTACGATCGCCGGAGCGAAGAAAAAGCCGTGAGTAAAAATACTTTCTTCATAGTAAAGTTACTTGGCGCAGTCGCAGTGCGAACATTGCGCATGCGTACTAAGCGGATTTTCACTGCGATGCGATGAAAAATACCGAGCGAACAACTCGGAATGAGGGCCTATGTTCATGTTTAGATTTTTTGGGAACTTTCATTATAAAATTATATGAAAAGGAAAATTTGATGAAAAGAAGAGAAGCCTAGGATGACAAAGTCACAAGCAGTGAAGACTTCCAAGCCAAGTTCGTTTTTAACCACTTGCCTGGCAGTGCTTTATCTGACCCGGTCGCACAGGATGCGACTAGTCAGATAGTGTATTAGCTGCGGCAGGGAAGATAAACTTCCCTCCGCTGCTGCTGTCAGAGGGACCAGAAGGACCCTCTGCCTCCCTGCACTCTCCCCCTGTGTCTGCCGTGCTGCTGATCGGTCAGCACGGCAGGACACCCCCCCCCCCCCCCCTCCATCTGCAGACAATGGCAGCCGCTGGGGAGTGTAAAGTAACCCTCCCAAGCCACCCCCTGACCCCCCCCCCCCCCCCCTGCATACCTGCAGGCTGTCCCGGCTTTCAAATTGAAAGCCGCAATAGTCGTGATGTTCCCGATGGTCACAATATTCCCGATCGATGTTTCGATGTTTGGGGGGAAATTAACAATAAAAAAAAATATTTTTCCCTTTTTTTTTTAACTAAAATCATTTGGGATGGGGCTAAAGTCATGTTCTTCACTTAATTCACTCATAAAAAAACCTGACAATTTTGGAGTGGTTTTCGGCGAAATAAATCGTCAGTAAAGTGGTTAACCAGGGCAGGACTGGGACTAAAAATAGGCCCTGGCATTTTTGAAGCACACAGGCCCACCTCGGTGTCAGCATTTGATTCCTCCCCTTATTATTCCTGACTCCTCCTACTTCTTAGTCTATACTCTTACAAATATAATTAATATTATAATAAAATACAAGTGTACATCATTCTCTATTAAAATACACACAACCAGTGGTTGAAGTGGAAATGTTGAAGTGGGGGTATGGAAAAGTAAAGGCTGTAACTAAGTGCGCGCCGAAGGCGCCCCCCCCCCCCCCCTGGGAAAGGGGCGTGGCCACTCAAAAGGGGGCAGGTCCTTTAGTGTAGTTTACCACACCATATACCCCTTATACACATTATGCACCACAATAGTAGGACCCCTTATACTATCTAGTACTGATGCCCCTTTCACATTATAGCACACGGAATGAGCCGAAATTCACATTATAGCACACGGAATGAGCCGAAATTCACATTATAGTACACGGAATGAGCCAAAATTCACATTATAGCACACGGTATGAGCCAAAATTCACATTATAGCACACGGTATGAGCCGAAATTCACATTATAGCACACGGAGACTGAGGGCAGCACCGATACAGAGGAAGAGGAGGCAGACGGCGGCAGCGGTGCAACGGAGGAGGATGTGGTCGGCGGCACTGCAGTGCGGCCCCTATGACTGCGGTGCTACTATTTCAAATCTGCCACAGACCAGCAGCCAATCAGGAGCGGCCGCGCAGACAAGAGAGAGAGAGGGGTGAAGACGAGAGAGAGAGAGAAGGGATGAGGACAAAAAGAGAGAGAGAGAAAAGGATGAGGACAAAAAGAGAGAGAGGGGATGAGGAGAGAGAGAGAGAGAGAGAGAGAGAGAGAGAGAGAGAGTGAGAGTGTGAGAGTCAACCAGGGCATGTATACAACCACACTCACCCTGGCCAGGGGGGCAGCCACAGCACTCTCCTTGCTGATGCTGCAGCTGTCTGTTTGCTGTACTGCTGCAGGGGCCGGGATCCAGGGACAGGGGCTCAGGCAGGCGGGCGGGCTCGAGCGGCCGTATGTAGGTGGGTAGCCGCGTGCCACCATGATGGGGCTGCTGCTGCTTGTTCTTGTCCTCGCTCCTTCTTGCTCCTCACTACCGCGGCCGCTCCCAGAATGGTGTGCGGGCGACCGCGATGACGTCGCGCTCACACTTGCATTCTGGGAAGGTGAGAGGGAAGAGGAGAGCAGCGGCCAGACGTAGGCGCCGGGAGTTTTGAAAGGGGTGCGGGGCTACTCGTTCAGGCAAGCAGTCAGACCGGCCCACCTGGTCATCGGCCCTTCTGGCATTTGCCAGAAGTGCCAGATGGCCAGTCCGGCCCTGTGGTTAACTAAGGGGTAAATTTATCAAAGCTTGGAGATAAAGTAGAGAGAAATAAAGTACTAACCAATCAACATTTGTTATGTTACAGGAGCTAATTGATTGATACTTAATCCCTCTGCAAGCTTTGATAAATCTCCCTCTAAGTTTGTAAAACACTTGATCTCACCATTATCCGGTGAGTATAAGAACTAAAGGAACTTTTATCAATGATATATATACTGTATATATATATATATATATATATATATATATATATTTAAGTATAAAAAGGGTACAATACTTTTAACTTTGCCTTGAGATTATTACATGGTATTGTTGATTTTTTTTTTTTTTTTGTTATATGTGACAGTGCCATTTTTCACTGTCAGTTTTTCTCTTGTACAGTAAATATTTATTTGGGGGATTTGGAATACCTTTACTTTTATAAAAGGCAGTAATTAAGTCTTGCTGGGTCTAATTCCCACTGCTAATGACCAACTAACCCCTAAGCCCCTGCAAATCATATCCTGGAATGTAGGTGGCTTAAATGCACCTATAAACCGAAAGAGAGTACTGACTCAAGTGGTTTAATCCAGATGTGGTGTTTCTTCAGGAGACCCATTGGATCTCTACTTACAAAAACTCATGGAGTCCACATAGATTTGCTCCTGTATTTCTGTTCCCTATTGCAGGAAAGCTAGAGGGGTAGCTAAACTTTTCCACAAAGACCTACAGTACCAGTGTCTGTATTCTTCAAGAATATTGATCCCGGCAGACGATATATTATTCTAGATGTTGAGTTATATTATACCAAATATACATTGGTTAATTTATATGCCCCCAATATTAATACTCATCTTTACATCCAATATCTAGGTCATATTCTTCAGGGCAGAGTCAACCATCCCCTCATTTGAGGAGGTGATTTTAATATGGTGGAAGATCCTTTAATTGATAAATCACAACCTGACCTGCGGTCTTTCAATCACCAAGATCAATTTTTACATATATAATGAGAGCAAGATTAAATAGTAGTTGGGGGTTAATCTGAAGAGACTGAGTATAATCTATATTTTTAGATAATAAGCATGCATGCGGCTTGGTTAAAAAATAACAACAAATCATTTGATCAGTAAATAAATAAGATTTTACTCACCGGTAAATCTATTTCTCATAGTCCGTAGTGGATGCTGGGACTCCGTAAGGACCATGGGGAATAGCGGCTCCGCAGGAGACTGGGCACAACTAAAGAAAGCTTTAGGACTACCTGGTGTGCACTGGCTCCTCCCTCTATGACCCTCCTCCAGACCTCAGTTAGGATACTGTGCCCGGAAGAGCTGACACAATAAGGAAGGATTTTGAATCCCGGGTAAGACTCATACCAGCCACACCAATCACACCGTACAACTCGTGATACTATACCCAGTTAACAGTATGAATAACAACTGAGCCTCTTCAACAGATGGCTCAACAATAACCCTTTTGTTAAACAATAACTATATACAAGTATTGCAGACAATCCGCACTTGGGATGGGCGCCCAGCATCCACTACGGACTACGAGAAATAGATTTACCGGTGAGTAAAATCTTATTTTCTCTGACGTCCTAGTGGATGCTGGGACTCCGTAAGGACCATGGGGATTAAACCAAAGCTCCCAAACGGGCGGGAGAGTGCGGATGACTCTGCAGCACCGACTGAGCAAACTCAAGGTCCTCCTCAGCCAGGGTATCAAATTTGTAAAATTTAGCAAAAGTGTTAGACCCTGACCAAGTAGCAGCTCGGCAAAGTTGTAAGACCCCTCGGGCAGCCGCCCAAGAAGAGCCCACCTTCCTCGTGGAATGGGCTTTTACAGATTTAGGATGCGGCAGTCCAGCCGCAGAATGCGCAAGCTGAATTGTGCTACAGATCCAGCGAGCAATAGTCTGCTTCGAAGCAGGAGCACCCATCTTGTTGGGTGCATACAGGATAAATAGCGAGTCAGTTTTCCTGACTCCAGTCGTCCTGGAAACATATATTTTCAAGGCCCTGACTACGTCCAGTAACTTGGAATCCTCCAAGTCCCTAGTAGCCGTAGGCACCACAATAGGTTGGTTCAAATGAAAAGCTGATACCACCTTAGGGAGAAACTGGGGACGAGTCCTCAATTCTGCCCTATCCATATGGAAAATCAGATAAGGGCTTTTACATGACAAAGCCGCCAATTCTGACACACACCTGGCCGAAGCCAAGGCCAACAGCATGACCACCTTCCACGTGAGATATTTCAAATCCACGGTTTTAAGTGGCTCAAACCAATGTGACTTTAGGAAACCCAACACCACGTTGAGATCCCAAGGTGCCACTGGAGGCACAAAAGGGGGCTGAATATGCAGCACTCCCTTAACAAATGTCTGAACTTCAGGCAGTGAAGCCAGTTCTTTCTGGAAGAAAATCGACAGAACCGAAATCTGGACCTTAATGAAACCCAATTTTAGGCCCATAGTCACTCCTGACTGTAGGAAGTGCAGAAATCAACCCAGCTGAAATTCCTCCATTGGGGCCTTCCTGGCCTCACACCACGCAACATATTTCCGCCATATGCGGTGATAATGATTTGCGGTTACATCTTTCCTGGCTTTAATCAGCGTAGGAATGACTTCCTCCGGAATGCCCTTTTCTTTTAGGATCCGGTGTTCAACCGCCATGCCGTCAAACGCAGCCGCGGAAAGTCTTGGAACAGACAGGGCCCCTGCTGCAGCAGGTCCTGTCTGAGCGGCAGAGGCCATGGGTCCTCTGAGACCATTTCTTGAAGTTCTGGGTACCAAGCTCTTCTTGGCCAATCCGGAACCACGAGTATAGTTCTTACTCCTCTCCTTCGTATTATTCTCAGTACCTTGGGTATGAGAGGCAGAGGAGGGAACACATAAACCGACTGGTACACCCACGGTGTCACTAGAGCGTCCACAGCTATCGCCTGAGGGTCCCTTGACCTGGCGCAATATCTTTTTAGCTTTTTGTTGAGGCGGGACGCCATCATGTCCACCTGTGGCCTTTCCCAACGGTTTACAATCATTTGGAAGACTTCTGGATGAAGTCCCCACTCTCCCGGGTGGAGGTCGTGCCTGCTGAGGAAGTCTGCTTCCCAGTTGTCCACTCCCGGAATGAACACTGCTGACAGTGCTAACACGTGATTTTCCGCCCATCGGAGAATCCTTGTGGCTTCTGCCATCGCCATCCTGCTTCTTGTGCCGCCCTGTCGGTTTACATGGGCGACCGCCGTGATGTTGTCTGACTGAATCAGTACCGGCTGGTTTTGAAGCAGGGGTCTTGCTTGACTTAGGGCATTGTAAATGGCCCTCAGTTCCAGAATATTTATGTGTAGGGAAATCTCCTGGTTTGACCATAGTCCCTGGAAGTTTCTTCCCTGTGTGACTGCCCCCCAACCTCGAAGGCTGGCATCCGTGGTTACCAGGACCCAGTCCTGTATGCCGAATCTGCGGCCCTCTTGAAGATGAGCACTCTGCAGCCACCACAGCAGAGACACCCTGGTCCTTGGAGACAGGGTTATCAGCCGATGCATCTGAAGATGCGATCCGGACCACTTGTCCAACAGGTCCCACTGAAAGGTTCTTGCATGGAACCTGCCGAATGGAATTGCTTCGTAGGAAGCTACCATCTTTCCCAGGACTCGCGTGCAGTGATGCACCGACACCTGTTTTGGTTTCAGGAGGCCTCTGACTAGAGATGACAGCTCCTTGGCTTTCTCCTCCTGGAGAAACACTTTTTTCTGGACTGTGTCCAGAACCATCCCCAGGAACAGTAGACGTGTTGTAGGGACCAGCTGTGAGTTTGGAATATTTAGAATCCAACAGTGCTGTTGTAGCACCTCCTGAGATAGTGCTACCCCGACCAACAACTGCTCCCTGGACCTCGCCTTTATCAGGAGATCGTCCAAGTACGGGATAATTAAAACTCCCTTTTTTCGAAGGAGTATCATCATTTCGGCCATTACCTTGGTAAATACCCTTGATGCCGTGGACAAGCCGAACGGCAACGTCTGGAATTGGTAATGACAATCCTGTACCACAAATCTGAGGTACTCCTGGTGAGGATGGGAAATGGGGACATGCAGGTAAGCATCCTTGATGTCCAGTGATACCATGTAATCCCCCTCGTCCAGGCTTGCAATAACCGCCCTGAGCGATTCCATCTTGAACTTAAATTTTTTTATATATGTGTTCAAGGATTTCAAATTTAAAATGGGTCTCACCGAACCGTCCGGTTTCGGTACCACAAATATTGTGGAATAGTAACCCCATCCTTGTTGAAGGAGGGGTACCTTGACTATCACCTGCTGGGAATACAGCTTGTGTATTGCCTCTAACACTGCCTCCCTGCCTGAGGGAGTTGTAGGCAAGGCAGATTTGAGGAAACGGCGGGGGGGGGGAGACGTCTCGAATTCCAGCTTGTACCCCTGAGATACTACTTGAAGGATCCAGGGATCCACCCGTGAGCGAGCCCACTGATTGCTGATGTTTTTGAGACGGGCCCCCACCGTACCTGGCTCCGCCTGTGGAGCCCCAGCGTCATGCGGCGGACTTGGAGGAAGCGGGGGAGGACTTTTGCTCCTGGGAACTGGCTGTATGCTGCAGCTTTTGCCCTCTACCTCTGCCTCTGGGCAGAAAGGACGCGCCTTTAACCCGCTTGCCCTTATGGGGCCGAAAGGACTGTACCTGATAATACGGTGCTTTCTTTGGCTGTGAGGGAACATGGGGTAAAAATGCTGACTTCCCAGCTGTTGCTGTGGAAACGAGGTCCGAGAGACCATCCCCGAACAACTCCTCACCCTTATAAGGCAAAACTTCCATGTGCCTTTTAGAATCTGCATCACCTGTCCACTGCCGAGTCCATAACCCTCTCCTGGCAGAAATGGACATTGCACTTATTTTAGATGCCAGCCGGCAAATATCCCTCTGTGCATCTCTCATGTATAAGACTGCGTCTTTAATATGCTCTACGGTTAGCAATATAGTGTCCCTGTCTAGGGTATCAATATTTCCCGACAGGGAATCTGACCACGCAGCTGCAGCACTGCACATCCATGCTGAAGCAATAGCTGGTCTCAGTATAATACCTGTGTGTGTATATACAGACTTCAGGATAGCCTCCTGCTTCCTATCAGCAGGCTCCTTTAGGTCTCAGTATAATACCTGTGTGTGTATATACAGACTTCAGGATAGCCTCCTGCTTCCTATCAGCAGGCTCCTTTAGGGCGGCCGTATCCGGAGACGGTAGTGCCACCTTCTTTGACAAGCGTGTGAGCGCTTTATCCACCCTAGGGGATGTTTCCTAACGTGACCTATCCTCTGGCGGGAAAGGGTACGTCATTAGTAACCTTTTAGAAATTACCAGTTTCTTATCGGGGGAAGCCCACGCTTCTTCACACACTTCATTTAATTCCTCAGATGGGGGAAAAACTACTGGTAGTTTTTTCTCCCCAAACATAATACCCTTTTTTGTGGTTCCTGGGGTAACATCAGAAATGTGCAATACATTTTTCATTGCCTCAATCATGTTACGTGTGGCCCTATTGGAAGATACATTAGTCTCATCGTCGTCGACACTGGAGTCAGTATCCGTTAGAGATGAGCGGGTTCGGTTTCTCTGAATCCGAACCCGCCAGAACTTCATGTTTTTTTTCACGGGTCCGAGCGACTCGGATCTTCCCGCCTTGCTCGGTTAACCCGAGCGCGCCCGAACGTCATCATGACGCTGTCGGATTCTCGCGAGACTCGGATTCTATATAAGGAGCCGCGCGTCGCCGCCATTTTCACACGTGCATTGAGATTGATAGGGAGAGGACGTGGCTGGCGTCCTCTCCGTTTAGAATAGATTAGAGAGACACTTGATTTACTAATTTTGGGGAGCATTAGGAGTACTCAGTACAGTGCAGAGTTTTGCTGATAGTGACCAGTGACCACCAGTTTTATTTATAATCCGTTCTCTGCCTGAAAAAAGCGATACACAGCACACAGTGACTCAGTCACATACCATATCTGTGTGCACTGCTCAGGCTCAGGCCAGTGTGCTGCATCATCTATTATCTATATATAATATTATATATATCTGTCTGACTGCTCAGCTCACACAGCTTATAATTGTGGGGGAGACTGGGGAGCACTACTGCAGTGCCAGTTATAGGTTATAGCAGGAGCCAGGAGTACATAATATATTATATAGTGAGTGACCACCAGACACACAGTGCAGTTTATTTAATATATCCGTTCTCTGCCTGAAAAAAGCGATACACACAGTGACTCAGTCAGTCACATACCATATCTGTGTGCACTGCTCAGGCTCAGGCCAGTGTGCTGCATCATCTATATATATTATATATCTGTCTGACTGCTCAGCTCACACAGCTTATAATTGTGGGGGAGACTGGGGAGCACTACTGCAGTGCCAGTTATAGGTTATAGCAGGAGCCAGGAGTACATAATATATTATATAGTGAGTGACCACCAGACACACAGTGCAGTTTATTTAATATATCCGTTCTCTGCCTGAAAAAAGCGATACACACAGTGACTCAGTCAGTCACATACCATATCTGTGTGCACTGCTCAGGCTCAGGCCAGTGTGCTGCATCATCTATATATATTATATATCTGTCTGACTGCTCAGCTCACACAGCTTATAATTGTGGGGGAGACTGGGGAGCACTACTGCAGTGCCAGTTATAGGTTATAGCAGGAGCCAGGAGTACATAATATTATATTAAAATTAAACAGTGCACACTTTTGCTGCAGGAGTGCCACTGCCAGTGTGACTAGTGACCAGTGACCTGACCACCAGTATATATAATATTAGTAGTATACTATCTCTTTATCAACCAGTCTATATTAGCAGCAGACACAGTACAGTGCGGTAGTTCACGGCTGTGGCTACCTCTGTGTCGGCACTCGGCAGCCCGTCCATAATTGTATATACCACCTAACCGTGGTTTTTTTTTTCTTTCTTTATACATACATACTAGTTACGAGTATACTATCTCTTTATCAACCAGTCTATATATTAGCAGCAGACACAGTACAGTGCGGTAGTTCACGGCTGTGGCTACCTCTGTGTCGGCACTCGGCAGCCCGTCCATAATTGTATATACCACCTAACCGTGGTTTTTTTTTCTTTCTTTATACATACATACTAGTTACGAGTATACTATCTCTTTATCAACCAGTCTATATATTAGCAGCAGACACAGTACAGTGCGGTAGTTCACGGCTGTGGCTACCTCTGTGTCGGCACTCGGCAGCCCGTCCATAATTGTATATACCACCTAACCGTGGTTTTTTTTTCTTTCTTTATACATACATACTAGTTACGAGTATACTATCTCTTTATCAACCAGTCTATATATTAGCAGCAGACACAGTACAGTGCGGTAGTTCACGGCTGTGGCTACCTCTGTGTCGGCACTCGGCAGCCCGTCCATAATTGTATATACCACCTAACCGTGGTTTTTTTTTTCTTTCTTTATACATACATACTAGTTACGAGTATACTATCTCTTTATCAACCAGTCTATATATTAGCAGCAGACACAGTACAGTGCGGTAGTTCACGGCTGTGGCTACCTCTGTGTCGGCACTCGGCAGCCCGTCCATAATTGTATATACCACCTAACCGTGGTTTTTTTTTCTTTCTTTATACATACATACTAGTTACGAGTATACTATCTCTTTATCAACCAGTCTATATTAGCAGCAGACACAGTACAGTGCGGTAGTTCACGGCTGTGGCTACCTCTGTGTCGGCACTCGGCAGCCCGTCCATAATTGTATATACCACCTAGCCGTGGTTTTTTTTTCTTTCTTTATACATACATACTAGTTACGAGTATACTATCTCTTTATCAACCAGTCTATATATTAGCAGCAGACACAGTACAGTGCGGTAGTTCACGGCTGTGGCTACCTCTGTGTCGGCACTCGGCAGCCCGTCCATAATTGTATATACCACCTAACCGTGGTTTTTTTTTCTTTCTTTATACATACATACTAGTTACGAGTATACTATCTCTTTATCAACCAGTCTATATATTAGCAGCAGACACAGTACAGTGCGGTAGTTCACGGCTGTGGCTGTGTCGGCACTCGGCAGCCCGTCCATAATTGTATATACCACCTAACCGTGTTTTTTTTTTCTTTCTTTATACATACATACTAGTTACGAGTATACTATCTCTTTATCAACCAGTCTATATTAGCAGCAGACACAGTACAGTGCGGTAGTTCACGGCTGTGGCTACCTCTGTGTCGGCACTCGGCAGCCCGTCCATAATTGTATATACCACCTAACCGTGGTTTTTTTTTCTTTCTTTATACATACATACTAGTTACGAGTATACTATCTCTTTATCAACCAGTCTATATATTAGCAGCAGACACAGTACAGTGCGGTAGTTCACGGCTGTGGCTACCTCTGTGTCGGCACTCGGCAGCCCGTCCATAATTGTATATACCACCTAACCGTGGTTTTTTTTTCTTTCTTTATACATACATACTAGTTACGAGTATACTATCTCTTTATCAACCAGTCTATATATTAGCAGCAGACACAGTACAGTGCGGTAGTTCACGGCTGTGGCTACCTCTGTGTCGGCACTCGGCAGCCCGTCCATAATTGTATACTAGTATCCAATCCATCCATCTCCATTGTTTACCTGAGGTGCCTTTTAGTTGTGCCTATTAAAATATGGAGAACAAAAATGTTGAGGTTCCAAAATTAGGGAAAGATCAAGATCCACTTCCACCTCGTGCTGAAGCTGCTGCCACTAGTCATGGCCGAGACGATGAAATGCCAGCAACGTCGTCTGCCAAGGCCGATGCCCAATGTCATAGTACAGAGCATGTCAAATCCAAAACACCAAATATCAGTAAAAAAAGGACTCCAAAACCTAAAATAAAATTGTCGGAGGAGAAGCGTAAACTTGCCAATATGCCATTTACCACACGGAGTGGCAAGGAACGGCTGAGGCCCTGGCCTATGTTCATGGCTAGTGGTTCAGCTTCACATGAGGATGGAAGCACTCAGCCTCTCGCTAGAAAAATGAAAAGACTCAAGCTGGCAAAAGCAGCACAGCAAAGAACTGTGCATTCTTCGAAATCCCAAATCCACAAGGAGAGTCCAATTGTGTCGGTTGCGATGCCTGACCTTCCCAACACTGGACGTGAAGAGCATGCGCCTTCCACCATTTGCACGCCCCCTGCAAGTGCTGGAAGGAGCACCCGCAGTCCAGTTCCTGATAGTCAGATTGAAGATGTCAGTGTTGAAGTACACCAGGATGAGGAGGATATGGGTGTTGCTGGCGCTGGGGAGGAAATTGACCAGGAGGATTCTGATGGTGAGGTGGTTTGTTTAAGTCAGGCACCCGGGGAGACACCTGTTGTCCGTGGGAGGAATATGGCCGTTGACATGCCAGGTGAAAATACCAAAAAAATCAGCTCTTCGGTGTGGAGGTATTTCACCAGAAATGCGGACAACAGGTGTCAAGCCGTGTGTTCCCTTTGTCAAGCTGTAATAAGTAGGGGTAAGGACGTTAACCACCTCGGAACATCCTCCCTTATACGTCACCTGCAGCGCATTCATAATAAGTCAGTGACAAGTTCAAAAACTTTGGGTGACAGCGGAAGCAGTCCACTGACCAGTAAATCCCTTCCTCTTGTAACCAAGCTCACGCAAACCACCCCACCAACTCCCTCAGTGTCAATTTCCTCCTTCCCCAGGAATGCCAATAGTCCTGCAGGCCATGTCACTGGCAATTCTGACGAGTCCTCTCCTGCCTGGGATTCCTCCGATGCATCCTTGCGTGTAACGCCTACTGCTGCTGGCGCTGCTGTTGTTGCCGCTGGGAGTCGATGGTCATCCCAGAGGGGAAGTCGTAAGCCCACTTGTACTACTTCCAATAAGCAATTGACTGTTCAACAGTCCTTTGCGAGGAAGATGAAATATCACAGCAGTCATCCTACTGCAAAGCGGATAACTGAGTCCTTGACAACTATGTTGGTGTTAGACGTGCGTCCGGTATCCGCCGTTAGTTCACAGGGAACTAGACAATTTATTGAGGCAGTGTGCCCCCGTTACCAAATACCATCTAGGTTCCACTTCTCTAGGCAGGCGATACCGAGAATGTACACGGACGTCAGAAAAAGACTCACCAGTGTCCTAAAAAATGCAGTTGTACCCAATGTCCACTTAACCACGGACATGTGGACAAGTGGAGCAGGGCAGGGTCAGGACTATATGACTGTGACAGCCCACTGGGTAGATGTATGGACTCCCGCCGCAAGAACAGCAGCGGCGGCACCAGTAGCAGCATCTCGCAAACGCCAACTCTTTCCTAGGCAGGCTACGCTTTGTATCACCGCTTTCCAGAATACGCACACAGCTGAAAACCTCTTACGGCAACTGAGGAAGATCATCGCGGAATGGCTTACCCCAATTGGACTCTCCTGTGGATTTGTGGCATCGGACAACGCCAGCAATATTGTGTGTGCATTAAATATGGGCAAATTCCAGCACGTCCCATGTTTTGCACATACCTTGAATTTGGTGGTGCAGAATTTTTTAAAAAACGACAGGGGCGTGCAAGAGATGCTGTCGGTGGCCAGAAAAATTGCGGGACACTTTCGGCGTACAGGCACCACGTACAGAAGACTGGAGCACCACCAAAAACTACTGAACCTGCCCTGCCATCATCTGAAGCAAGAAGTGGTAACGAGGTGGAATTCAACCCTCTATATGCTTCAGAGGTTGGAGGAGCAGCAAAAGGCCATTCAAGCCTATACAATTGAGCACGATATAGTAGGTGGAATGCACCTGTCTCAAGTGCAGTGGAGAATGATTTCAACGTTGTGCAAGGTTCTGATGCCCTTTGAACTTGCCACACGTGAAGTCAGTTCAGACACTGCCAGCCTGAGTCAGGTCATTCCCCTCATCAGGCTTTTGCAGAAGAAGCTGGAGGCATTGAAGAAGGAGCTAAAAGGGAGCGATTCCGCTAGGCATGTGGGACTTGTGGATGCAGCCCTTAATTCGCTTAACAAGGATTCACGGGTGGTCAATCTGTTGAAATCAGAGCACTACATTTTGGCCACCGTGCTCGATCCTAGATTTAAAGCCTACCTTGGATCTCTCTTTCCGGCAGACACAGGTCTGCTGGGGTTGAAAGACCTGCTGGTGACAAAATTGTCAAGTCAAGCGGAACGCGACCTGTCAACATCTCCTCCTTCACATTCTCCCGCAACTGGGGGTGCGAGGAAAAGGCTCAGAATTCCGAGCCCACCCGCTGGCGGTGATGCAGGGCAGTCTGGAGCGACTGCTGATGCTGACATCTGGTCCGGACTGAAGGACCTGACAACGATTACGGACATGTCGTCTACTGTCACTGCATATGATTCTCTCAACATTGATAGAATGGTGGAGGATTATATGAGTGACCGCATCCAAGTAGGCACGTCACACAGTCCGTACTTATACTGGCAGCAAAAAGAGGCAATTTGGAGGCCCTTGCACAAACTGGCTTTATTCTACCTAAGTTGCCCTCCCACAAGTGTGTACTCCGAAAGAGTGTTTAGTGCCGCCGCTCACCTTGTCAGCAATCGGCGTACGAGGTTACATCCAGAAAATGTGGAGAAGATGATGTTCATTAAAATGAATTATAATCAATTCCTCCGCGGAGACATTGACCAGCAGCAATTGCCTCCACAAAGTACACAGGGAGCTGAGATGGTGGATTCCAGTGGGGACGAATTGATAATCTGTGAGGAGGGGGATGTACACGGTGATATATCGGAGGGTGAAGATGAGGTGGACATCTTGCCTCTGTAGAGCCAGTTTGTGCAAGGAGAGATTAATTGCTTCTTTTTTGGGGGGGGTCCAAACCAACCCGTCATATCAGTCACAGTCGTGTGGCAGACCCTGTCACTGAAATGATGGGTTGGTTAAAGTGTGCATGTCCTGTTTTGTTTATACAACATAAGGGTGGGTGGGAGGGCCCAAGGACAATTCCATCTTGCACCTCTTTTTTCTTTTCTTTTTCTTTGCATCATGTGCTGATTGGGGAGGGTTTTTTGGAAGGGACATCCTGCGTGACACTGCAGTGCCACTCCTAGATGGGCCCGGTGTTTGTGTCGGCCACTAGGGTCGCTAATCTTACTCACACAGTCAGCTACCTCATTGCGCCTCTTTTTTTCTTTGCGTCATGTGCTGTTTGGGGAGGGTTTTTTGGAAGGGACATCCTGCGTGACACTGCAGTGCCACTCCTAGATGGGCCCGGTGTTTGTGTCGGCCACTAGGGTCGCTAATCTTACTCACACAGCTACCTCATTGCGCCTCTTTTTTTCTTTGCGTCATGTGCTGTTTGGGGAGGGTTTTTTGGAAGGGACATCCTGCGTGACACTGCAGTGCCACTCCTAGATGGGCCCGGTGTTTGTGTCGGCCACTAGGGTCGCTAATCTTACTCACACAGCTACCTCATTGCGCCTCTTTTTTTCTTTGCGTCATGTGCTGTTTGGGGAGGGTTTTTTGGAAGGGCCATCCTGCGTGACACTGCAGTGCCACTCCTAGATGGGCCCGGTGTTTGTGTCGGCCACTAGGGTCGCTAATCTTACTCACACAGCTACCTCATTGCGCCTCTTTTTTTCTTTGCGTCATGTGCTGTTTGGGGAGGGTTTTTTGGAAGGGACATCCTGCGTGACACTGCAGTGCCACTCCTAGATGGGCCCGGTGTTTGTGTCGGCCACTAGGGTCGCTTATCTTACTCACACAGCGACCTCGGTGCAAATTTTAGGACTAAAAAAAATATTGTGAGGTGTGAGGTATTCAGAATAGACTGAAAATGAGTGTAAATTATGGTTTTTGAGGTTAATAATACTTTGGGATCAAAATGACCCCCAAATTCTATGATTTAAGCTGTTTTTTAGTGTTTTTTGAAAAAAACACCCGAATCCAAAACACACCCGAATCCGACAAAAAAAATTCGGTGAGGTTTTGCCAAAACGCGTTCGAACCCAAAACACGGCCGCGGAACCGAACCCAAAACCAAAACCCGAAAAATTTCAGGCGCTCATCTCTAGTATCCGTGTCGACATCTGTGTCTGCCATCTGAGGTACCGGGCATTTTAGAGCCCCTGATGGCTTTTGAGACGCCTGGGCAGGCACAGGCTGAGAAGCCGGCTGTCCCATATTTGGTATGTCGTCAAACCTTTTATGTAAGGAGTTGACACTTTCACGTAATTCCTTCCACAAGTCCATCCACTCAGGTGTCGGCCCCGCAGGGGGTGACATCACATTTATCGGCATCTGCTCCGCCTCCACATAAGCCTCCTCATCAAACATGTCGACACAGCCGTACCGACACACCGCACACACACAGGGAATGCTCTGACAGAGGACAGGACCCCACAAAGCCCTTTGGGGAGACAGAGAGAGAGTATGCCAGCACACACCAGAGCGCTATATAACACAGGGATGAACACTATAACAGAGTGATTTTCCCTTATAGCTGCTTATATATATACTGCTGCGCCTAAATTTAGTGCCCCCCCCTCTCTTTTTTACCCTTTGTAGTCTTGAAACTGCAGGGGAGAGTCTGGGAGCGATCCTTCCAGCGGAGCTGTGAGGGAAAAATGGCGCCAGTGTGCTGAGGGAGATAGCCCCGCCCCTTTTTCGGCGGACTTCTCCCGCTTTTTTATGGATCTCTGGCAGGGGTATTTTTCACATATATAGCCTCTAGGACTATATATTGTGATTTTTTTGCCAGCCAAGGTGTTAAAATTGCTGCTCAGGCCCCCCCCCCCCCCCCCAGCGCCCTGCACCCATCAGTGACCGGAGTGTGAGGTGTGCATGAGGAGCAATGGCGCACAGCTGCAGTGCTGTGCGCTACCTTGTTGAAGACCGAAGTCTTCTGCCGCCGATTTTCAGGACCATCTTCTTGCTTCTGGCTCTGTAAGGGGGACGGCGGCGCGGCTCCGGGACCGGACGATCGAGGTCGGGCCCTGTGTTCGATCCCTCTGGAGCTAATGGTGTCCAGTAGCCTAAGAAGCCCAAGCTAGCTGCAAGCAGGTAGGTTCGCTTCTTCTCCCCTTAGTCCCTCGTAGCAGTGAGTCTGTTGCCAGCAGATCTCACTGAAAATAAAAAACCTAAAATTATACTTTCTTTTCTAGGAGCTCAGGAGAGCCCCTAGTGTGCATCCAGCTCAGCCGGGCACAAGATTCCAACTGAGGTCTGGAGGAGGGTCATAGAGGGAGGAGCCAGTGCACACCAGGTAGTCCTAAAGCTTTCTTTAGTTGTGCCCAGTCTCCTGCGGAGCCGCTATTCCCCATGGTCCTTACGGAGTCCCAGCATCCACTTAGGACGTCAGAGAAATATTAGTACAGATTAAAATACAAGAAAAGACACAATTTATATAGTTAACAATTAGCGCTAAGTGTCCATAGACTGGTATATTAAAAAATAAGATTTTACTCACCGGTAAATCTATTTCTCGCAGTCCGTAGTGGATGCTGGGGACTCCGTAAGGACCATGGGGAATAGACGGGCTCCGCAGGAGACTGGGCACTCTAAGAAAGATTTAGTACTACTGGTGTGCACTGGCTCCTCCCTCTATGCCCCTCCTCCAGACCTCAGTTAAGGAAACTGTGCCCGGAAGAGCTGACATTACAAGGAAAGGATTTTGGAATCCAGGGTAAGACTCATACCAGCCACACCAATCACACCGTATAACTTGTGATAAACTTACCCAGTCAACAGTATGAACAACAACAGAGCATCAACAATGGATGCCAACATAACGTAACCCTTTATTAAGCAATAACTATATACACGTATTGCAGAAAGTCCGCACTTGGGACGGGCGCCCAGCATCCACTACGGACTACGAGAAATAGATTTACCGGTGAGTAAAATTTTATTTTCTCTAACGTCCTAGTGGATGCTGGGGACTCCGTAAGGACCATGGGGATTATACCAAAGCTCCCAAACGGGCGGGAGAGTGCGGATGACTCTGCAGCACCGAATGGGCAAACACAAGGTCCTCCTCAGCCAGGGTATCAAACTTGTAGAACTTAGCAAATGTTTTTGAACCCGACCAAGTAGCTGCTCGGCAAAGCTGTTATGCCGAGACCCCTCGGGCAGCCGCCCAAGAAGAGCCCACTTTCCTTGTGGAATGGGCTTTCACTGATTTTGGATGCGGCAATCCAGCCGCAGAATGAGCCTGCTGAATCGTGCTACAGATCCAGCGAGCAATAGTTTGCTTTGAAGCAGGAGCACCCAGCTTGTTGGATGCATACAGGATAAACAGCGAGTCAGTCTTCCTGACTCCAGCCGTCCTGGCTACATAGATCTTCAAAGCCCTGACGACATCAAGCAACTTGGAATCCTCCAAGTCACGAGTAGCCGCAGGCACCACAATAGGTTGGTTCAAATGAAAAGATGACACCACCTTCGGCAGAAATTGCGGACGAGTCCGTAATTCTGCCCTGTTCATATGGAAAACCAGATAGGGGCTTTTACATGACAAAGCCGCCAATTCTGACACACGCCTAGCCGAAGCTAAGGCCAATAGCATGACGTCCTTCCACGTGAGATACTTTAGCTCAACGGTCTTAAGTGGCTCAAACCAGTGGGATTTCAGGAAACCTAACACCACGTTGAGATCCCAAGGTGCCACTGGTGGCACAAAAGGGGGCTGAACATGCAGCACTCCCTTAACAAACGTCTGAACTTCAGGAAGAGAAGCCAGTTCCTTTTGAAAGAAAATGGATAGGGCCGAAATCTGGACCTTTATGGACCCCAACTTCAGGCTCATAGTCACTCCAGACTGTAGGAAGTGCAGGAACCGGCCCAGCTGGAATTCCTCTGTAGGGGCCTTCCTGGCCTCACACCAGGCAACATATTTTCGCCATATACGGTGATAGTGTTTTGCTGTCACGTCCTTCCTAGCCTTTATCAGCGTAGGAATAACTTCATCCGGAATGCCTTTTTCCGCTAGGATCCTGCGTTCAACCGCCATGCCGTCAAACGCAGCCGCGGTAAGTCTTGGAACAGACAGGGCCCCTGTTGCAACAGGTCCTGTCTGAGAGGCAGAGGCCATGGGTCCTCTGTGAGCATTTCTTGCAGTTCCGGGTACCAAGTCCTTCTTGGCCAATCCGGAACAATGAGTATTGTTCTCAGTCCTCTTTTCCTTATGATTCTCAGCACCTTGGGTAAGAGAGGAACAGGAGGAAACACATAAACCGACTGGAACATCCACGGTGTCACCAGTGCATCTACAGCTATCGCCTGAGAGTCTCTTGACCTGGCGCAATACCTCTGTAGCTTTTTGTTGAGGCGGTATGCCATCATGTCCACCTGTGGCAGTTCCCACCGACCTACAATCTGCGCGAAGACTTCTTGATGAAGTCCCCACTCTCCCGGGTGGAAGTCGTGCCTGTTGAGGAAGTCTGCTTCCCAGTTGTCCACTCCCGGAATGAACACTGCTGACAGTGCTCTTACGTGATTCTCCGCCCAGCGAAGAATTCTGGTGGCTTCTACCCTCGCCACCCTGCTCCTTGTGCCGCCTTGGCGGTTTACATGAGCCACTGCTGTGATATTGTCTGACTGAATCAGAAACGGTTGGTCGCGAAGCAGGGTCTCCGCTTGACTTAGGGCGTTGTATATGGCCCTCAGTTCCAGGATAATGATGTGAAGGCAAGTCTCCTGCCTTGACCACAGCCCTTGGAAATTTCTTCCCTGTGTGACTGCCCCCCACCCTCGGAGGCTTGCATCCGTGGTCACCAGGACCCAGTCCTGAATGCCGGATCTGCGACCTTCGAGAAGGTGAGCACTCTGCAGCCACCACAGGAGAGACACCCTGGCTCTGGGGGATAGGGTGATTAACCGATGCATCTGAAGATGTGATCCGGACCACTTGTCCTGTAAGTCCCATTGGAAGGTCCTCGTATGGAACCTGCCGAAGGGAATGGCCTCGTATGATGCCACCCTCCTTCCCAGGACTCGAGTGCAGTGATGCACTGACCTCTGTTTTGGTTTTAATAGATTCCTGACCAGTGTCACGAGCTCCTGAGCTCTCTCTATCGGGAGATAAACCCTTTTCTGGTCTGTGTCTAGGATCATGCCTAGGAGAGGCAGATGAGCTGTAAGAAACAACTGCGACTTAGGAATATATAGAATCCAGCCGTGTTGCCGTTACACTTCCAGAGAAAGTGATACGCTGTTCAGCAACTGCTTTCTTGATCTCGCTTTTATGAGGAGATCGTCCAAGTACGTGATAATAGTGACACCGTGCTTCCGCAGGAGCACCATCATTTCCGCCATTACCTTGGTGAATATTCTCAAGGCCGTGGAGAGACCAAACGGCAACGTCTGAAATTGGTAATGACAATCCCGTACCGCAATTCTGAGGTACGCCTGATGAGGTGGATAAATGGGGACACGAAGGTATGCATCCTTCATGTCCCGAGTCACCATAAAATTTCCCCCTTTCAGGCTTGCAATGACCGCTCTAAGCGATTCCATCTTGAACTTGAACCTTTTCAGGTAAATGTTCAGGGATCTTAAATTCAATATGGGTCCGACCGAACCGTCTGGTTTCGGGACTACAACATGGGCGAATAATAACCCCCTCCTTGTTGAAGGAGGGGAACCTTGACCACCACCTTTTGAAGATACAATTTGTGAATTGCAGTTAACACTGTTTCCCTCTCGTGGGGGGAAGCCGGCAGGGCCGTCGGTGAGGGGGCATCTGTCACAACTGAGGGTTTAAGCTGACGGGAGGAAGCCTCAGTTGTAGGGGCTGGAATGAAGTTAAACTTAGATGGTTTAATCAGACCCCTGGACATGTAAGTGTGGAAGGAAACCCGAAGGTGTGACCATGACAAGCAGGTTAAAAGTCAAATGAAAGTTTATTAAACAGACTCCGTATAATCACAACAGTGTTCACAGTCAGTATTAGCAGTGGCAGATAATACAGTTCCTGGATCACTAAACCATAGAAGGTATAACAGGGCACTGGTAGGTTGCAGAACAGATGTTATAGTCCTTGGGTAGAATAACCTTACCAGGCCAGGCTGTAGTAGTGGAGACAACCGAGGAACACGCCAGTAGGTGTATAAGATGATGCTGGTAACTGGAATGCACTGAAGGAGTCACTGGACGGAACCAGCCAGATGGTGGAGATACGGAGTTAAAACTGAAAGATGCTAGGTTGCGTGGAAACAGATGAAATGAAGAGTGGTTACCGGTGGTAGTGGATACTGCTGGTAAGTAGAAATCCGCTGGGAGAACACCGGCTCTTTAAGGAGGTTGAATTCTGTTGGAAGCAGGTTGCTGGAAACAGATGGGTTAATAGCTGAAAGCTTGGAAGCTGGAAGCAAACGAAGTAATAGCTGAAAGCTGGAGCAGTCACAGAGGATTGCAGAGTCAGGCTGCACCGCAGGATGGAAAGCAGGAGCGGGTCTCTTTGTGGATGCTGGAGACAGGAGCTGGAACCTGGAGAAACAAACCACAGGAGAGAGAGACTGGAACAAGGTATGACATTCAAAGCACTGACATCTATCTGGCCCAGACCCAGGATACTTATACCTGCTGCTATGCAGGCATTGGCTGGGCAATTATGCAGATTCCAGAGATGGTGGATTGGAGGAATTGGAGCATGTGATCAAATCCAACATGGCTGCGCCCATGCTGGAACCTGGAGGGAAAACCTGGTTTGGAATGAAATGTGCAAACACAGTGACAATGGCGGCGCCGGCCGCGGAGGACAGGAGACGCCAGACGACAGCCACCCGCTGAGACACCTGGAGGGCAGCAGAGACCGCGGCAGGCATGATACATGATTCTGAGAACCTGCAGCAATAACACAGTAACGGCGGCGGAGGACGGGAGACGCCATGTTGGATTCAAACATGGCGCCGCTGTGGTAGTGTCTCAGAATGACAGGAGGGATGTGCAGAGTGTTGACACAGATGAGATCCGGATTTGGAACGCTGGGCCAGTCTCAGAAAACACCTAAACGGCAGGTAATGGCGTCCAGATACCCGGATCGTGACAACACCCCCCCCTTTAGGAGTGGCCCCAGGACACTTCTTAGGCTTTAAAGGAAACTTTGAGTGGAAATTTCGGACCAAGGCAGGAGCATGGACGTCTGAGGCATTGGTCCAAGAGCGTTCTTCAGGACCATAGCCCTTCCAGTCAATGAGATACTGTAACTGACCGTAACGGAAACGTGAGTCCAAAATCTTGGCCACCTCGTACTCGACTCCCCGTTGAGTCTGAACTTTGGGAGCTGGAGGAAGTGCGGAATGAAACCGATTTAGGATCAGCGGTTTCAACAAGGAAACATGAAATGTCCTGGGTATTTTCAAGAAGGGTGGTAACTGTAATCTGTAGGCAACAGGATTGATGACTTGTTCAATCTTGAAGGGACCGATGTAGCGAGGTGCAAATTTCATGCTGGGAACTCTCAACCTCAAATTCTTCGTGGACAACCACACACGATCACCCACCTTGAGAGCAGGAACCGCTCTACGCTTCCTATCGGCAAACTTCTTATACCTGGATGAGGCTTTAAACAGGGCTGCGCGGACGTTCCTCCAGTTATTTGAAAACTGACGCAAGGTGACATCCACTGCTGGAACAGAAGTTGCGGGAAGCGGTTGGAATTCTGGGACTTTAGGGTGGAATCCATAATTAATGAAGAATGGTGTAGAAGAAGATGAGGAATGGTATTGATTGTTGTGGCTGAACTCGGCCCAAGGAAGGAGTTGAACCCAGTCATCTTGAGAGGAAGACACATATATACGGAGGAAGGCCTCCAAGTCCTGATTCACCCTCTCGGTTTGACCATTGGTCTGAGGATGGTAAGCCGTGGAAAACTTTAACTTGACTTGGAGGGCTTGACACAAACTTCGCCAAAATTTGGCTACAAATTGTACTCCACGATCCGAGATGATCTCTTCAGGAAGACCGTGAAGTCGGAAGATCTCTTGTATAAATACTTGAGCCAACTTGGAAGCTGACGGAAGACCGGTGAGAGGGATGAAATGTGCCATCTTGGTGAACCGATCAACTACCACCCAGATGGTATTAAACTTGTTGCAGATAGGTAGATCGGAAACAAAGTCCATCGACAAATGGGTCCATGGTCGACGGGGAACAGATAATGGAACCAGTTGCCCCGCAGGCGACTGGCGGGAGACTTTGTGTTGGGCACACTTTGGGCAGGAGGCAATAAATTCCATAACGTCCTTCTTCAGAGTTGGCCACCAGTAGGACCTAGAAATAAATTCAAGGGTTTTCTGAATGCCTGTATGTCCAGCAAAACGGAAAGCATGGGCCCAATGCATGAGCTTCTTCCTTAGAACTGGCTTAACAAAACTTTTCCCTGGTGGAGGCGTAGAGTCCATCCCTACCGTGGAGAATGCCAACGGATTAATAATAGGATGCTTGTCTGCAGACTCGGACTCATTTTCTTGCTCCCATGAGCGGGAAAGGGCATCGGCCTTACGATTCTGAGAACCCGGACAGAACTGGAGTTTAAAGTCAAACCTAGAGAAGAAAAGTGCCCATCTGGCCTGACGAGGATTCAGACATTGTGCGCCTTTGAGATATAAAAGATTTTTGTGGTCGGTAAGTATGGTGATTGAGTGGGAAGCTCCCTCCAACAGGTATCTCCACTCCTCCAGAGCGAGCTTGATGGCCAGCAACTCCTGATCGCCAATGGCATAGTTGCGCTCAGCTGGGGAGAACTTCCGGGAGAAGAAACTGCAAGGATGTAGATGTCCATCTTTGGCCCTCTGGGACAACACTGCTCCTACTCCAACAGAGGAGGCATCTACCTCTAAGATAAAAGGAGAGTCGGTGTCGGGCTGTTTCAGAACTGGTGCAGAGATGAACCGTTGCTTCAGAAGGTGAAAGGCCTGCGTAGCTTCCTCGGACCACTTGGACGGATTAGCACCTTTCTTGGTTAATGCAGTGATAGGCGCCACAATGGTGGAAAAGTCTCGTATAAATTTTCTATAATAATTGGCGAACCCTAAGAACCTCTGGACCCCTTTGAGGGTTAAGGGTATAGGCCAATTCTGGATTGCTTGGAGTTTCTCAGGATCCATCTCTAGTCCGGAACCGGACACAATGTAACCTAGAAACGGAATGGTTTTAACTTCAAACACACACTTCTCCAATTTACAATAGAGGTGATTGACACGGAGACGGGAAAGAACCTATTTTACCCAGAAACGATGATCTTCGAGATTATTAGCAAAGATGAGGATGTCATCTAGATAAACCACGACATGGCGGTACAAGATGTCCCTGAAGATCTCATTCACGAAGTGCTGGAAGACTGCTGGAGCGTTGCTCAATCCGAAGGGCATGACGAGGTACTCATAATGTCCGTCACGGGTGTTAAAGGCGGTCTTCCACTCGTCACCCTCACGGATTCGGATGATATTGTAGGCACCCCTCAAGTCCAGCTTTGTGAAAATGGTTGCACCACTAACTCTATCAAAGAGCTCGGTTTTCAGGGGTAAAGGGTATCGGTTCTTGACGGTAATGTCGTTCAGACCTCTGTAGTCGATGCACGGACGCAGACCACCGTCTTTCTTCTTAACGAAGAAGAAGCCTGCGCCGGCTGGAGAAGAAGATGGTCGGATGAAACCCTTCGCCAGGTTCTCTTTGATGTACTCTTCCATGGAGTGTGTCTCAGGCAGAGACAACGGATAAGTTCGGCCTCGCGGTGGAACTTTCCCTGGAATGAGGTCGATTGGGCAGTCCCATTCTCTATGAGGAGGAAGGATATCAGCAGAGGCTTTACTGAAGACGTCCGTGAAGTCTTGATATGGAGGAGGCGGAACATCAGATGACCTGGGGAAGGAAGAACAAACAGGAAGAACTTTGGCTAAACAAGTCTCAGCACAGGAGGGACCCCATGCCAGTATTTGCGTAGTCGTCCAGTCAATCGATGGATTGTGGAGACGGAGCCATGGAAGGCCTAAAACCACTGGATGTGTGGCTCTTGGAATCACTAGAAAAGAAATATACTCAGAATGAAGAACTCCCACTCTCAGACGAACTGGAAGAGTCCTCAAGGAAATGACTGCGTCAGAAATCTTGCTGCCATCCACGGCAGTCAAAGAGATGGACGAGGACAGTCTGTCGGTGGGTAGGGACCACCGTTTAACATAAGCTTCGGTTATAAAATTCCCAGCTGCTCCGGAATCAAGGAGGGCAATGACGTTCCTGTAACGTTGAGCAATTTGGAGCGACACTGGGAGGTTACAATCATGAGGAGATGGAGAGGAGATCATTACTCCTAGCCGGCCCTCTCCTTGGCGAGCTAGGATCTGGAGTCCCGAACGTTTGGGACAGGCGTTGATAGTGTGCGACGGAGCTGCACAGTAGAGACATAGAGACTTGGAGAGGCGTCTCCGGCGCTCAGCGGGAGATAGACGGGAACGACCAATTTGCATAGGCTCATCTTTGGATGGAGATGGTTGACGAGGAGGAGAAGCAGAAGATTTAGGAACGGATGATCTTCCTCGCTCGGTTGCTCTCTCTCTGAACCGTAGATCAACCTTCGTGCATAGTGAAATTAGCTCATCCAACTTAGAAGGCAAGTCTCTGGTAGCTAACTCATCTTTAATGCGTTCTGACAAGCCATGCCAGAATGCAGCATACAGGGCCTCGTCGTTCCAGGCCAGTTCAGATGCCAGGATTTTGAACTGTATAAGATACTGTCCCACAGTACGTGTTCCCTGGCGTAGACGGAGAATCTCAGATGAAGCAGAGGAATCCCGGCCCGGCTCGTCGAAGATGCGCCTGAATGATGCTACAAAGTCAGAATAGGAGGACAGCAGGGGATCAGACTTCTCCCATAACGGTGATGCCCAATCAAGGGCTGAGCCACTGAGGAGAGAAATAATATAAGCAACTTTGGTACGGTCACTGGGGAAGTTGCCAGATTGAAGCTCAAAATGGATTTCGCATTGGTTGAGAAATCCCCTGCAGAACCTTGGAGATCCGTCAAATTTTGCTGGCGTTGGAAGATGAAGACGTGGTATGGAAATGGGCAAGGTGGGTGGGGTTATAGCTGGAGTCACTGTGGTGGACGCACCAGACGTGCCAGGTCCACGGAGGGTCGTCTGAATCCCATCCAGCCAAGTAGAGAGATCCTGGAGACAGCGGATGATGTGACCTTGTGCAGCCTCCTGATGTTCGAGTCTGGCTGCCAGTTCTTGCATAGGTCTAGCCGCTTGATCCTGGTCTCCGGCTGGATTCATATGGTCAGTGCTTACTGTCACAACTGAGGGTTTAAGCTGACGGGAGGAACCCTTAGTTGTAGGGGCTGGAATGAAGTTAAACTTAGATGGTTTAATCAGACCCCTGGACATGTAAGTGTGGAAGGAAACCCGAAGGTGTGACCATGACAAGCAGGTTAAAAGTCAAATGAAAGTTTATTAAACAGACTCCGTATAATCACAACAGTGTTCACAGTCAGTATTAGCAGTGGCAGATAATACAGTTCCTGGATCACTAAACCATAGAAGGTATAACAGGGCACTGGTAGGTTGCAGAACAGATGTTATAGTCCTTGGGTAGAATAACCTTACCAGGCTAGGCTGTAGTAGTGGAGACAACCGAGGAACACGCCAGTAGGTGTATAAGATGATGCTGGTAACTGGAATGCACTGAAGGAGTCACTGGACGGAACCAGCCAGATGGTGGAGATACGGAGTTAAAACTGAAAGATGCTAGGGTGCGTGGAAACAGATGAAATGAAGAGTGGTTACCGGTGGTAGTGGATACTGCTGGTAAGTAGAAATCCGCTGGGAGAACACCGGCTCTTTAAGGAGGTTGAATTCTGTTGGAAGCAGGTTGCTGGAAACAGATGGGTTAATAGCTGAAAGCTTGGAAGCTGGAAGCAAACGAAGTAATAGCTGAAAGCTGGAGCAGTCACAGAGGATTGCAGAGTCAGGCTGCACCGCAGGATGGAAAGCAGGTGCGGGTCTCTTTGTGGATGCTGGAGACAGGAGCTGGAACCTGGAGAAACAAACCACAGGAGAGAGAGACTGGAACAAGGTATGACATTCAAAGCACTGACATCTATCTGGCCCAGACCCAGGATACTTATACCTGCTGCTATGCAGGCATTGGCTGGGCAATTATGCAGATTCCAGAGATGGTGGATTGGAGGAATTAGAGCATGTGATCAAATCCAACATGGCTGCGCCCATGCTGGAACCTGGAGGGAAAACCTGGTTTGGAATGAAATGTGCAAACACAGTGACAATGGCGGCGCCGGCCGCGGAGGACAGGAGACGCCAGACGACAGCCACCCGCTGAGACACCTGGAGGGCAGCAGAGACCGCGGCAGGCATGATACATGATTCTGAGAACCTGCAGCAATAACACAGTAACGGCGGCGGAGGCCGCGGAGGACGGGAGACGCCATGTTGGATTCAAACATGGCGCCGCTGTGGTAGTGTCTCAGAATGACAGGAGGGATGTGCAGAGTGTTGACACAGATGAGATCCGGATTTGGAACGCTGGGCCAGTCTCAGAAGACACCTAAACGGCAGGTAATGGCGTCCAGATACCCGGATCGTGACAGCATCTTCTCAAAGTCCAGCTTGTATCCCTGAGACACAATATCTATTGCCCAGGGATCTAACAGGGAGTGAACCCACTTGTGGCTGAACTTACAAAGGCGTGCCCCCACCGGGCCCAGCTCCGCCTGTGGAGCCCCAGCGACATGCGGTGGATTTTTGTAGAGGCCGGGGAGGACTTCTGTTCCTGGGAACTAGCTGTGTTGTACAGCTTCTTTCCTCTGTCCCCGCCTCTGGCAAGAAAGGACGCACCTCGGACTTTCTTGTTTCTTTATTCGAAAGGCTGCATTTGATAATGTCGTGCTTTCCTAGGCTGTGCAGGAATATAAGGCAAAATATCAGAATTACCAGCTATAGCCAGGTCCGAGAACCCTTCTCCACACAATCCTCAGCCTTCCACATGCCTCTTAAATCGGCATCATCTGTCCATTGCATATTCTACAGGACACGTCATGCAGAAATCGACATAGCTTTGACTCTAGGACCCAGTATACTCATGTCTCTTTGGGCATGTTTTATATATACATATCTCTTAAGACAGCATCTTTTTAATATATATATATATATATCTCTATATATACATATATATATCTATATGCATACTAGGGTCTCAATCTCTGCTGATAAGGTACCTGTCCACGCTGCCACAGCGCTATAAACCCATGCCGACACAATCGCCGGTCTGAGTAGTGTACCAGAATGTGCACGCTATCTGCAGGATCCCTGAGAATAGCTAGTGCTACCTTCTGTGCAAACGTGACACCCTAGGGGAAGATTCCCATCACATCCTGGCCCTAGTGGGGAAAGGATACTGCCTGAGAATTCTTTGTGGGAAACTGCAGTCTCTTGTCTGGAGATTCCAGCTCTTTTTCCTCATGAGAGGAGGGAAATTTACCTCAGCTTTCTTCCCCTTAACATGTGTACCCTTGTGTCAGGGACAAATGAGTCATCAGTGATATGCAAATCATCTTTTATTACAATAATCATATATTGAATACCTTTCTGCCATTTTGGCTGTAACTTTGCATTATCGTAGTCGACACTGGAGTCAAACTCCGTGTCGATATCAGTGTTTATTATTTTGGATAGTGAGCATTGTGAGACTCTGAAGGTCTCTGTGACATAGGGACAGACATAGGTAGATTTCCTGTCTGTACTCTAATCTTTTGTGCAATAAATTCACCTTAGCACTTACACATATCCAAACAGGTGTCGGCGTTGTCGATGGAGACACCCTCTCACACACATATTTGCTCTATCCCCTCCTTAGGGGAGCCTTTTACCTCAGACATGTCGACACACACGTACCGACACACCACACACACAGGGGATGCTCTATTTGAAGACAGTTCCCCCACAAGGCCCTTTGGAGAGACAGAGAGAGAGTATGCCAGCACACACCCCAGCGCTATATGACCCAGGAATCACACAGTAACTTAGTGCCAAATTTATGTGCCCCCCCTCTCTTTTTCACCCTCTCTATCGTCTGCAGGGGAGAGCCTGGGGAGCTTCCTCTAAGCGGAGCTGTGGAGAGAAAATGGCGCTGGTGAGTGCTGAGGAAGAAGGCCCCGCCCCCTCAGCGGCGGGCTTCTGTCCCGCGATTTTGTGTAAAAATAATGGCGGGGGCTCATGCATATAACAGTGTCCAACTGTATATATGCTGCTTTTGCCAGGAGGTACTTAATTGCTGCCCAGGGCGCCCCCCCCTGCGCCCTGCACCCTACAGTGACCGGAGTGTGTGGGTTAGTGTGGGCGCAATGGCGCACAGCTGCAGTGCTGTGCGCTACCTCATATGAAGACAGGAGTCATCTGCCGCCGATTTTGACGTCTTCTTGCTTCAACCCGCCGGCTTCTGTCTTCTGGCTCTGCGAGGGGTACAGCGGCGCGGCTCCGGGAACGGACGACCAAGGTTAGGTTCCTGTGTTCGATCCCTCTGGAGCTAATGGTGTCCAGTAGCCTAAGAAGCGCAACCTAGCCGCAGTTAGTAGGTTTGCTTCTCTCCCCTCAGTCCCACGTAGCAGAGAGTCTGTTGCCAGCAGAAGCGCTCTGAAAATAAAAAACCTAACTAAAATACTTTCCTATTAGCAAGCTCAGGAGAGCTCACTAAAATGCACCCAGCTCTGTCCGGGCACAGATTCTAACTGAGGTCTGGAGGAGGGGCATAGAGGGAGGAGCCAGTGCACACCAGTAGTACTAAATCTTTCTTAGAGTGCCCAGTCTCCTGCGGAGCCCGTCTATTCCCCATGGTCCTTACGGAGTCCCCAGCATCCACTAGGACGTTAGAGAAAGCACACCAAGAAGATGTTGGCAGTTTAATAGCGCACTAGAGATAGAGATCACATATCTCCTTTAATAGAATCTTGGGCCACAGGGCCCTATTAAGCACGGGTTGGAGATGTGCTGCAATCGCATACTCCCGATCTGTGCTGTACAATGCGCATGCTGTCATATTGCGAGTAGATTGACAGCTGAGGACATTGGGTGGGTGGGGTCTAGACATTGGGGAGGAGTATTCTGTGAAAAATGTTGGCGTGCTTGGAGTGTTATCGGGGCGGCTGTCACACACAGCCACCCTAATAAAAAAAATTCCGGCGCTGCACCTGTCTTTGCAGCCTGGCTGCGGAGGTAGTGGTGGGACTTCCACAAATCCACAATGCAATCACAATTGCATTGTGATCGCATTGCTGACGGGTATTTGCATGCTGCATGGCCCCCAGCATGCGATCGCAGCCAGCTGAAGCTGAATAAGGTCCACAGTCACTACATGGAGCAAAAGTATGTCCAACAATCCGGTATATTGCCCAGAAAAATAGAGTGTATGGTGTTATATTACCCAATCTATGTATGCCGTATTTTGCCTGCTGGATGGTGGGTTTAGCTTCTACTATGCAGGTACAGTGGTGGATCTGGGATGATGAAGTGATCCTTTCTATAATGAAGCTGGTCCGGATGGAAATGTCCATTTGATATGTGTTTAAAAGAAAGCTCAACGCGTTTTAATTGGAAGTGCTCACATTTTCCTCAGGAGTAGATGATTTAGGTTGGATCCTTTAGACTTACATTGGGTTTGATAGAATGCACACACATCTTTCTATGGTCCATGGGTCCCTCTGCACATTGATAATATTCTATTATACTGATGAGTTGATGACCAACACCTGTCAGATGGACATAAATGAGGAAAAGAAATGTACATTAATAGTAGCGCTCTCCAGTAACCATGTTAGATATCACCCATGTGAAAATGATATATAAAAGGTTGATTCACCATAAAAAGAAACTGAGATGTCCTTTATGCTCCTTATAGGATGCAATCACAAATGGTCACACAAGGATTCTTCCTTCTCAGGGAAAATCAGCAGTGATCATTTGTGCCATGGCCAACCCAGAATCTAAAAGAATGAATATAAGTGCCTCCTAATCCTCTTGCAAGGACAATAGCTGGAGACACTTATAAGAAAACACAAATATAGTGTAGCAAGCCTTTAAAATGAGACACATTTAATTTTTACAGGTTGCACGTACAGAAAAACAATTTAAAAACAGCATATCATGATCTCCATATGACACATCACCATCGCTGAGATCTTTCTTGGGGATGAGCTCCGGATGCCCACCGCCACACCATTAGACAGTTCACCCTTACAGCAGGTAGATGAGTGCAGGAGTCCAGGTAAATAACACAGCCACGCTTAACACGTTTCGGACGGGATTCATCCTTCGTCAGAAGCATGGCTGTGGGGTCTAAAGCATGACTATTTAAACCCTTTTAACGAGGGGTAGCAGCTGAAAACACTTGCGGCAAAGATCTGCTCCCGCCCCGGGGAGCGTCGCCGCCGGAAGCGGAAGTTCGTCATGCGGTTCATCAATTTCCGGAAGTTTCTGTATTTGCGTTCCAGATGCGGCTAAAGGGCAGCCGGAAGTCACTGTATTTGCGTTCCAGCAACGGACTTCACCGAAAATATCTTAATTGGGAGTATTACCATCAATAATACCAGTAGAAGGGTCCATGAAACAAATAGCAGCATTGTCCCAGAGTTTTTAGTCCACATAGTGTCCATCATTATGACCATAAAAGATATAATAAAAACAAAATTACCATATGAAAATATTTATAATTCCGTGGATCACAAATACCCTTTCCACATAAAAAATCAAAACAATAAATACAAGAGATAGTGAAAAAGAAGTAAATGAGAGGAATTTATGTCAGGAAACATTTTAATTCAAATTCACCGTTTAAACTCCTCGGTGTAAGGGTATTCAAGCGGTGAATCCATCTGTTTTCTACTTGTGACAACCTTTTCTGCACATCTCTAGTTCGCCATTTTGGGAGAATCATCTGAATTCCACAGAATGATTTCAAAAATCATTCTTTTGACTCGTCTACTTTTTTAAAGTGAGATGAAACTGACTGGGTATCCAAACCCTTGTGAATATTATAGATGTGCTCGGCCCATCTAACCCTAACACATCTCCTCGTTTTCCCAACATAAAAAAGTCCACATGCACACTCCAAAATGTATACAAGGGGCGTGGCCACTCAAAAGGGGGCGGGTCCTTTAGTGTCGTTTACCACACCATATACACATTATGCACCACAATAGTAGGACCCCTTATACTATCTAGTACTGGTGCCCCTTTCACATTATAGCACACGGAATGAGCCGAAATTCACATTATAGCACACGGAATGAGCCAAAATTCACATTATAGTACACGGAATGAGACAAAATTCACATTATAGCACACGATATGAGCCAAAATTCACATTATAGCACACGGTATGAGCCAAAATTCACATTATAGCACACGATATGAGCCGAAATTCGCATTATAGCACACGGTATGAGCCGAAATTCACATTATAGCACACGGAGACTGAGGGCAGCACCGATACAGAGGAAGAGGAGGCAGACAGCGGCAGCGGTGCAACGGAGGAGGATGTGGTCAGCGGCACTGCAGTGCGGCCCCTATGACCGCGGTGCTACTATTTCAAATCTGCCACAGACCAGCAGCCAATCAGGAGCGGCCGCGCAAACAAGAGAGACGTCGCGCTCACACTTGCATTCTGGGAAGGTGAGAGGGAAGAGGAGAGCAGCGGCCAGACGTAGGCGCCGGGAGTTTTGAAAGGGGTGCGGGGCTACTCGTTCAGGCAAGCAGTCAGACCGGCCCACCTGGTCATCGGCCCTTCTGGCATTTGCCAGAAGTGCCAGATGGCGAGTCCGGCCCTGTGGTTAAGTAAGGGGTAAATTTATCAAAGCTTGGAGATAAAGTAGAGAGAAATAAAGTACTAACCAATCAACATTTGTTATGTTACAGGAGCTAATTGATTGATACTTAATCCCTCTGCAAGCTTTGATAAATCTCCCTCTAAGTTTGTAAAACACTTGATCTCACCATTATCCGGTGAGTATAAGAACTAAAGGAACTTTTATCAATGATATATATATTTCTCTATCGTCCTAGTGGATGCTGGGGTTCCTGAAAGGACCATGGGGAATAGCGGCTCCGCAGGAGACAGGGCACAAAAAGTAAAGCTTTAGGATCAGGTGGTGTGCCCTGGCTCCTCCCCCTATGACCCTCCTCCAAGCCTCAGTTAGGTTTTTGTGCCCGGCCGAGAAGGGTGCAGTCTAGGTGGCTCTCCTAAAGAGCTGCTTAGAAAAGTTTAGCTTAGGTTTTTTATTTTACAGTGAGTCCTGCTGGCAACAGGATCACTGCATCGAGGGACTTAGGGGAGAAGAAGTGAACTCACCTGCGTGCAGGATGGATTGGCTTCTTTGGCTACTGGACATTAGCTCCAGAGGGACGATCACAGGTACAGCCTGGATGGTCACCGGAGCCTCGCCGCCGGCCCCCTTGCAGATGCTGAAAAGAGAAGAAGGTCCAGAATCGGCGGCAGAAGACTCCTCAGTCTTCTTAAGGTAGCGCACAGCACTGCAGCTGTGCGCCATTGCTCTCAGCACACTTCACACGGCAGTCACTGAGGGTGCAGGGCGCTGGGGGGGGGCGCCTTGGGCAGCAATGAAAATCCTTTTTTTGGCAAAAAATACCTCACATATAGCCTCCGGGGCTATATGGAGATATTTAACCCCTGCCAGAATCCATTTTTAAGCGGGAGACGAGCCCGCCGAAAAGGGGGCGGGGCCTATCTCCTCAGCACACAGCGCCATTTCCTCACACAGTTCCGCTGGTCAGGAAGGCTCCCAGGCTCTCCCCTGCACTGCACTACAGAAACAGGGTTAAATCAAGAGAGGGGGGGCAAAATTTGGCGAAATTGTGATTTTATAAAAGCAGCTATAAGGGAGCACTTATTATAAGGCTATCCCTGTAAAATATAGCGCTTTGGTGTGTGCTGGCAAACTCTCCCTCTGTCTCCCCAAGGGGCTAGTGGGGTCCTGTCCTCTATCAGAGCATTCCCTGTGTGTGTGTGCTATATGTCGGTACGTGTGTGTCGACATGTATGAGGACGATGTTGGTGAGGAGGCGGAGCAAATTGCCTGTAATGGTGATGTCACTCTCTAGGGAGTCGACACCGGAATGGATGGCTTATTTATGGAATTACGTGATAATGTCAACACGCGGCAAGGTCGGTTGGCGACATGAGACGGCTGGCAAACAAATTAGTACCTGTCCAGGCGTCTCAAACACCGTCAGGGGCGTTAAAACGTCCTTTTACCTCAGTCGGTCGACAGACACAGACACGGACACTGATTTCACTGTCGACGGTGAAGAAACAAACGTATTTCCCTTTAGGGCCACACGTTACATGTTAAGGGCAATGAAGGAGGTGTTACATATTTCTGATACTACAAGTACCACAAAAGAGGGTATTATGTGGGATGTGAAAAAACTACCTGTAGTTTTTCCTGAATCAGATAAATTAAAGGAAGTGTGTGATGATGCGTGGGTTCCCCCCGATAGAAAATTATTGGCGGTATACCCTTTCCCGCCAGAAGTTAGGGCGCGTTGGGAAACACCCCTTAGGGTGGATAAGGCGCTCACACGCTTATCAAAACAAGTGGCGGTACCGTCTATAGATAGGGCCGTCCTCAAGGAGCCAGCTGACAGGAGGCTGGAAAATATCATAAAAAGTATATACACACATACTGGTGTTATACTGCGACCAGCGATCGCCTCAGCCTGGATGTGCAGAGCTGGGGTGGCTTGGTCGGATTCCCTGACTAAAAATATTGATACCCTTGACAGGGACAGTATTTTATTGACTATAGAGCATTTAAAGGATGCATTTCTATATATACGAGATGCACAGAGGGATATTTGCACTCTGGCATCAAGAGTAAGTGCGATGTCCATATCTGCCACAAGATGTTTATGGACACGACAGTGGTCAGGTGATGCAGATTCCAAACGGCACAAAGGTGTATTGCCGTATAAAGGAAGAGGAGTTATTTGGGGTCGGTCCATCGGACCTGGTGGCCACGGCAACTGCTGGAAAATCCACCGTTTTTACCCTAAGTCACATCTCTGCAGAAAAAGACACCGTCTTTTCAGCCTCAGTCCTTTCGTCCCTATAAGAGTCATATCTGCCCAGGGATAGAGGAAAGGGAAGAAGACTGCAGCAGGCAGCCCATTCCCAGGAACAGAAGCGTTCCACCGCTTCTGACAAGCTCTCAGCATGACGCTGAGACCGTACAGGACCCCTGGATCCTACAAGTAGTATCCCAGGGGTACAGATTGGAATGTCGAGACGTTTCCCCCTCGCAGGCTCCTGAAGTCTGCTTTACCAAGGTCTCCCTCCGACAAGGAGGCAGTATGGGAAACAATTCACAAGCTGTATTCCCAGCAGGTGATAATCAAATTACCCCTCCTACAACAAGGAAAGGGATATTATTCCACACTATATTGTGGTACTGAAGCCAGAAGGCTAGGTGAGACCTATTCTAAATCTAAAAAAATTTGAACACTTACAAACTTACAATATTTCTATTATATGTAGGTTTTCAAGTCATGTTACCCATATAGTTTGGTGTGCTGGGGGACACCAGGGGTTAATCCCCATCCTGTCTCTTGCTTAGAATTACCCCTCCCTTTCAAGCACCTGAAGTATATTGTCAAATTGATATGAGCAACTTGCATTCTGTTTTGCTAGTATGAGAGGCATAGATGGGACCAGTGTTTGGAGGGCATGCTGGTTCCTACAGTGCCATATGGAGATCCCAGGGGTGGCTCCAGGTAAGTTAGCTCTCAATTTGGGTATATCTGTTAGGTGCCATTATCATGTGGCACTATATTTAGTATGACCCAGAAGGGCTATTATTATTATTATTATTATTATTAGTACTGGAAATGGGTCTGGGGTGCGGTTCCCCCTGATTGGAGTGGCTGGGCTGCTGTGGGGTAGCACACTATTATATTTATTTAGCACCCCCCTTAACACTGTTATTAATCCTTTAGGTCTTTTAATTACACCGTCACTTGTGTATCACTTTTTGTATACAGATTTTGCGTTCCCTTTAATTAACACATACTAACACTTTACCTTCTCACATGTGTGCTGCCCTGGGGTGGCTGGCCTATGCCGGTTTGTGGGGTTCTGCACCCCAGGCCCAGATATAGTATTAGGTTTAGGACCACCAGCATCAGAGGAGCCTTGTCGAGGCCTGGTGGCTTTGCCATATTTCTGCAGATATATGTAACGAAGACCTCTGGATTTCTATTATATGTAGGTTTTCAAGTCATGTTACCCATATAGTTTGGTGTGCTGGGGGACACCAGGGGTTAATCCCCATCCTGTCTCTTGCTTAGAATTACCCCTCCCTTTCAAGCACCTGAAGTATATTGTCAAATTGATATGAGCAACTTGCATTCTGTTTTGCTAGTATGAGAGGCATAGATGGGACCAGTGTTTGGAGGGCATGCTGGTTCCTACAGTGCCATATGGAGATCCCAGGGGTGGCTCCAGGTAAGTTAGCTCTCAATTTGGGTATATCTGTTAGGTGCCATTATCATGTGGCACTATATTTAGTATGACCCAGAAGGGCTATTATTATTATTATTATTATTATTATTATTAGTACTGGAAATGGGTCTGGGGTGCGGTTCCCCCTGATTGGAGTGGCTGGGCTGCTGTGGGGTAGCACACTATTATATTTATTTAGCACCCCCCTTAACACTGTTATTAATCCTTTAGGTCTTTTAATTACACCGTCACTTGTGTATCACTTTTTGTATACAGATTTTGCGTTCCCTTTAATTAACACATACTAACACTTTACCTTCTCACATGTGTGCTGCCCTGGGGTGGCTGGCCTATGCCGGTTTGTGGGGTTCTGCACCCCAGGCCCAGATATAGTATTAGGTTTAGGACCACCAGCATCAGAGGAGCCTTGTCGAGGCCTGGTGGCTTTGCCATATTTCTGCAGATATATGTAACGAAGACCTCTGGATTTCTATTATATGTAGGTTTTCAAGTCATGTTACCCATATAGTTTGGTGTGCTGGGGGACACCAGGGGTTAATCCCCATCCTGTCTCTTGCTTAGAATTACCCCTCCCTTTCAAGCACCTGAAGTATATTGTCAAATTGATATGAGCAACTTGCATTCTGTTTTGCTAGTATGAGAGGCATAGATGGGACCAGTGTTTGGAGGGCATGCTGGTTCCTACAGTGCCATATGGAGATCCCAGGGGTGGCTCCAGGTAAGTTAGCTCTCAATTTGGGTATATCTGTTAGGTGCCATTATCATGTGGCACTATATTTAGTATGACCCAGAAGGGCTATTATTATTATTATTATTATTATTATTATTATTATTAGTACTGGAAATGGGTCTGGGGTGCGGTTCCCCCTGATTGGAGTGGCTGGGCTGCTGTGGGGTAGCACACTATTATATTTATTTAGCACCCCCCTTAACACTGTTATTAATCCTTTAGGTCTTTTAATTACACCGTCACTTGTGTATCACTTTTTGTATACAGATTTTGCGTTCCCTTTAATTAACACATACTAACACTTTACCTTCTCACATGTGTGCTGCCCTGGGGTGGCTGGCCTATGCCGGTTTGTGGGGTTCTGCACCCCAGGCCCAGATATAGTATTAGGTTTAGGACCACCAGCATCAGAGGAGCCTTGTCGAGGCCTGGTGGCTTTGCCATATTTCTGCAGATATATGTAACGAAGACCTCTGGATTTCTATTATATGTAGGTTTTCAAGTCATGTTACCCATATAGTTTGGTGTGCTGGGGGACACCAGGGGTTAATCCCCATCCTGTCTCTTGCTTAGAATTACCCCTCCCTTTCAAGCACCTGAAGTATATTGTCAAATTGATATGAGCAACTTGCATTCTGTTTTGCTAGTATGAGAGGCATAGATGGGACCAGTGTTTGGAGGGCATGCTGGTTCCTACAGTGCCATATGGAGATCCCAGGGGTGGCTCCAGGTAAGTTAGCTCTCAATTTGGGTATATCTGTTAGGTGCCATTATCATGTGGCACTATATTTAGTATGACCCAGAAGGGCTATTATTATTATTATTATTATTATTATTATTAGTACTGGAAATGGGTCTGGGGTGCGGTTCCCCCTGATTGGAGTGGCTGGGCTGCTGTGGGGTAGCACACTATTATATTTATTTAGCACCCCCCTTAACACTGTTATTAATCCTTTAGGTCTTTTAATTACACCGTCACTTGTGTATCACTTTTTGTATACAGATTTTGCGTTCCCTTTAATTAACACATACTAACACTTTACCTTCTCACATGTGTGCTGCCCTGGGGTGGCTGGCCTATGCCGGTTTGTGGGGTTCTGCACCCCAGGCCCAGATATAGTATTAGGTTTAGGACCACCAGCATCAGAGGAGCCTTGTCGAGGCCTGGTGGCTTTGCCATATTTCTGCAGATATATGTAACGAAGACCTCTGGATTTCTATTATATGTAGGTTTTCAAGTCATGTTACCCATATAGTTTGGTGTGCTGGGGGACACCAGGGGTTAATCCCCATCCTGTCTCTTGCTTAGAATTACCCCTCCCTTTCAAGCACCTGAAGTATATTGTCAAATTGATATGAGCAACTTGCATTCTGTTTTGCTAGTATGAGAGGCATAGATGGGACCAGTGTTTGGAGGGCATGCTGGTTCCTACAGTGCCATATGGAGATCCCAGGGGTGGCTCCAGGTAAGTTAGCTCTCAATTTGGGTATATCTGTTAGGTGCCATTATCATGTGGCACTATATTTAGTATGACCCAGAAGGGCTATTATTATTATTATTATTATTATTATTATTATTATTATTAGTACTGGAAATGGGTCTGGGGTGCGGTTCCCCCTGATTGGAGTGGCTGGGCTGCTGTGGGGTAGCACACTATTATATTTATTTAGCACCCCCCTTAACACTGTTATTAATCCTTTAGGTCTTTTAATTACACCGTCACTTGTGTATCACTTTTTGTATACAGATTTTGCGTTCCCTTTAATTAACACATACTAACACTTTACCTTCTCACATGTGTGCTGCCCTGGGGTGGCTGGCCTATGCCGGTTTGTGGGGTTCTGCACCCCAGGCCCAGATATAGTATTAGGTTTAGGACCACCAGCATCAGAGGAGCCTTGTCGAGGCCTGGTGGCTTTGCCATATTTCTGCAGATATATGTAACGAAGACCTCTGGATTTCTATTATATGTAGGTTTTCAAGTCATGTTACCCATATAGTTTGGTGTGCTGGGGGACACCAGGGGTTAATCCCCATCCTGTCTCTTGCTTAGAATTACCCCTCCCTTTCAAGCACCTGAAGTATATTGTCAAATTGATATGAGCAACTTGCATTCTGTTTTACACTTACAAAGGTTCAAATCAAGATGGAGTCACTCAGAGCAGTGATAACGAACCAGGAAGAAGGGGACTATATAGTGTCCCGGGACATCAGGGATGCTTACCTCCATGTCCCAAATTTGCCCTTCTCACTAAGGGTACTTCAGGTTCGTGGTACAGAACTGTCACTATCAGTTTCAGACGCTGCCGTTTGGATTGTCCACGGCACCCCGGGTCTTTACCAAGGTAATGGCCGAAATGATGATTCTTCTTCAAAGAAAAGGCGTCTTAATTATCCCTTACTTGGACGATCTCCTGATAAGGGCAAAGTCCAGGGAACAGTTGGAGGTCGGAGTAGCACTATCTCGGATACTGCTACAACAGCACGGGTGGATTCTAAATATTCCAAAATCGCAGCTGTTCCCGACGACACGTCTGCTGTGCCTAGGGATGATTCTGGACACAGTCCAGAAAAAGGTGTTTCTCCCGGAAGAGAAAGCCAGGGAGTTATCCGAGCTAGTCAGGAACCTCCTAAAACCAGGAAAAGAGGCTTCCTACGAAGCAATTCCATTCGGCAGATTTCACGCAAGAACTTTTCAGTGGGATCTGCTGGACAAATGGTCCGGATCGCATCTTCAGATGCATCAGCGGATAACCCTATATCCAAGGACAAGGGTGTCTCTCCTGTGGTGGTTACAGAGTGCTCATCTTCTAGAGGGCCGCAGATTCGGCATTCAGGATTGGATGCTGGTGACCACGGAGGCCAGCCCGAGAGGCTGGGGAGCAGTCACACAAGGAAAAAATTTCCAGGGAGTGTGATCAAGTCTGGAGATTTTTCTCCACATAAATATACTGGAGCTAAGGGTAATTTTATAATGCTCTAAGCTTAGCAAGACCTCTGCTTCAAGGTCAGCCGGTATTGATCCAGTGGGAAAAACATCACGGCAGTCGCCCACGTAAACAGACAGGGTGGCACAAGAAGCAGGAGGGCAATGGCAAAAACTGCAAGGACTTTTCGCTGGGCGGAAAATCATGTGATAGCACTGTCAGCAGTGTTTCATTCCGGGAATGGAAACTGGGAAGCAGACTTCCTCAGCAGGCACGACCTCCACCCGGGAGAGTGGAAACTTCATCGGGAAGTTTTTCCACATGATTGTGAACCGTTGGGAAATACCAAAGGTGGACATGATGGCGTCCCGTCTGAACAAAAAACGGGACAGGTATTGCGCCAGGTCAAGAGACCCTCAGGCAATAGCTGTGGACGTTCTGGTAACACCGTGGGTGTACCAGTCGGTGTATGTGTTCCCTCCTCTGCTTCTCATACCTAAGGTACTGAGAATTATAAGACGTAGAGGAGTAAGAACTATACTCATGGCTCCGGATTGGCCAAGAAGGACTTGGTACCCGGAACTTCAAGAGATGCTCACAGAGGACTTATGGCCTCTGCCGCTAAGAAGGGACTTGCTTCAGCAAGTACCATGTCTGTTCCAAGACTTACCGCAGCTGCGTTTGACGGCATGGCGGTGGAACGCCGGATCCTAAGGGAAAAAGGCATTCCGGAAGAGGTCATTCCTACCCTGGTCAAAGCCAGGAAGGAGGTGACCGCACAACATTATCACCACATGGGGCGAAAATATGTTGCGTGGTGTGAGGCCAGGAAGGCCCCACGAAGAAATTTCAACTCGGTCGATTCCTGCATGTCCTGCAAACAGGAGTGTCTATGGGCCTCAAATTGGGGTCCATTAAGGTTCAAATTTCGGCCCTGTCGATTTTCTTCCAGAAAGAATTGGCTTCAGTTCCTGAAGTCCAGAAGTTTGTCAAGGGAGTATTGCATATACAACCCCCTTTTGTGCCTCCAGTGGCACTGTGGGATCTCAACGTAGTTCTGGGATTCCTCAAATCACATTGGTTTAAAACCAGTCAAATCTGTGGATTTGAAGCATCTCACATGAAAAGTGACCATGCTCTTGGCCCTGGCCTGGGCCAGGCGAGTGTCAAATTGGTGGTTTTTTTCTCAAAAAAGCCCATATCTGTTTGTCCATTCGGACAGGGCAGAGCTGCGGACTCGTCCCCAGTTCTCTCCCTAAGGTGGTGTCAGTGTTTCACCTGAACCAGCTTATTGTGGTGCCTTGCGCCTACTAAGGACTTGGAGGATTCCAAGTTGCTAGATGTTGTCAGGGCCCTGAAAATATAGGTTCCAGGACGGCTGGAGTCAGGAAAACTAACTTGCTGTTATCCTGTATGCACCCAACAAACTGGGTGCTCTTGCTTCTAAGCAGACTATTGCTAGTTGGATGTGTAATACAATTCAGCTTGCACATTCTGTGGCAGGCCTGCCACAGCCAAAATATGTAAATGCCCATTCCACAAGGAAGGTGGGCTCATCTTGGGCGGCTGCCCGAGGGGTCTCGGCTTTACAACTTTGCCGAGCGGCTACTTAGTCAGGGGCAAACACGTTTGTAAAATCCTACAAATTTGATACCCTGGCTAAGGAGGACCTGGAGTTCTCTCATTCGGTGCTGCAGAGTCATCCGCACTCTCCCGCCCGTTTGGGAGCTTTGGTATAATCCCCATGGTCCTTTCAGGAACCCCAGCATCCACTAGGACGATAGAGAAAATAAGAATTTACTTACCGATAATTCTATTTCTCGGAGTCCGTAGTGGATGCTGGGCGCCCATCCCAAGTGCGGATTATCTGCAATACTTGTACATAGTTACAAAAATCGGGTTATTATTGTTGTGAGCCATCTTTTCAGAGGCTCCGCTGTTATCATACTGTTAACTGGGTTCAGATCACAGGTTGTACAGTGTGATTGGTGTGGCTGGTATGAGTCTTACCCGGGATTCAAAATCCTTCCTTATTGTGTACGCTCGTCCGGGCACAGTATCCTAACTGAGGCTTGGAGGAGGGTCATAGGGGGAGGAGCCAGGGCACACCACCTGATCCTAAAGCTTTACTTTTTGTGCCCTGTCTCCTGCGGAGCCGCTATTCCCCATGGTCCTTTCAGGAACCCCAGCATCCACTACGGACTCCGAGAAATAGAATTATCGGTAAGTAAATTCTTATTATATATATATATATATATATATATATATATATATATATATATATATATATATATATATATATATATATATATATATATATATATATATATATAGGGAATGCTGCTGTCCCGGCACTCACTCACCCACAAAGCACTTGCTGCGGTGCCTTCCTAGAGGACCAAGGCTGATCCTCAATAAATACTGTAGAAGGCGGCGGCACTCAAGCAGGCTCACAACTTGTATTGAAAAAGAGCGGTAAGTTTTATTCCGACATGTTTCGGGGAACTCCCCGTCCTCAGGGCTTAACAAGCAAAACTAAACCACTGAACATCATTATATACCCACCAAACATCAAATAACATTAACATACAAGACTATACTCACCTGTGTCCCGGCGCCAAACGTCCGCACTGGCAACCCGCCGCACGCCAGAGTCCCCGGCCTGTGACATCATCAGAGCGCGTCACGTCACCAAGGCAACTAGACTACTGTTGTTTTTAACTGTTTTTTGTTTTTACGTCGCTCAGATGTGCATACACACAGTATCTGTTTTGTTTATATTTCTTTGTTTGCACACTTAGGTTGTCATGGATACTCCCCTGTGTTTCGGACCAATCGGGCTGCGCTGAGCCCGGTGACGCGAGGGATGACTTCCGGCCGGGATGGATGGTGAGCGTCTAGTTGCCTTGGTGACGTGACGCGCTCTGATGATGTCACAGGCCGGGGACTCTGGCGTGCGGCGGGTTGCCAGTGCGGACGTTTGGCGCCGGGACACAGGTGAGTATAGTCTTGTATGTTAATGTTATTTGATGTTTGGTGGGTATATAATGATGTTCAGTGGTTTAGTTTTGCTTGTTAAGCCCTGAGGACGGGGAGTTCCCCGAAACATGTCGGAATAAAACTTACCGCTCTTTTTCAATACAAGTTGTGAGCCTGCTTGAGTGCCGCCGCCTTCTACAGTATTTATTGAGGATCAGCCTTGGTCCTCTAGGAAGGCACCGCAGCAAGAGCTTTGTGGGTGAGTGAGTGCCGGGACAGCAGCATTCCCCGTATGGAAGATTTGGGACACGGCTTTTGTCAGAGTTACCCTGTCTTCATCCAAGGCACCTTCCCTTTGTACTTATCCAGTGACATTTCCTACAGGACTAAATTTTTTCTCCAGTTTATTTACCATTTGCATCCATCATCAAACTTAAGGCTGGTTACCTTAGGGTGATCTTTTGATCTTCAAACAAGCCTATACCCATTACGACGGCTACCGGTGACGCTGATGATGACAGACAACAACTCTGAGGTCGATAGTGCCCTGGACTTGATCCAGCGTGATGCAAGTGAACGTCTGAGTTTTTCGGATGTGGAGGCCAGAGCCATCTTGGTGGATAGGCGACTCGCTGATGACACAGTGAAAAACACCAATGATGAGCTTTATAGAAAATGGCTAAGAATGAAACAAAAAGAATGTGACTTCATGTACCATGGAATAAGCCTGTCTGATTACTATAGGAGTAACATGATCCCACGCGGGTTTAGGATTCGCAACACACCCACCATAGGCCGGTTTAACACCTCATTTTGCCGTAGATGGGTGGCAATCCTTAACAAATGCTCGATGGACCTCATATTGCTAGTAGTGGAGGAATCCACCAGAGAGCTCAACAACATCAGGGAGCAGCTCCTAGCATTTGAGGGCGAGCATAAACCTACACTCCAACTTGACACCCAAACTGATTGGATGACCAGACTTAACAATCAAGTCGATCAATACAGACAAGATCTTGTGCGCTTCAAAAAAGAGAAGCTCACCACAGTTCAGAGGGACTACCAACAGCGACAGGTATATCCCTGGTTGAATGGAACGCGCACCACACATGACTCCCGAGTTCCGAACCGACGCCAAACATCACGTAGATGGCGAGAACCACGGGGTGGAACTAGCACTTCGGCCAGTGATTCGGAGACAGCGTCCGGCAGGATCAGCACATCAGAGGGGCAATTCCCTTTAGGACAGCATCCTCGGGGGATACAAGGACAGGCCACCCGCACACCAGGCACAGGGCGCGGGCGAGGACGCGGAGGGCGGGGCAGAACCAAAGATACTTACGCTCCCAAGCCCCCAAGAAATTAAAAGAGACTGTGTTCAATTTGTCTACAACACCCTTGACTGATATTGAGTATCGGACTTTATCTAAAGGTCTTTCCTTTGTTCCCACCACTTTCCCAGATGCCCTGGAAAGTAAGGTGGAAGTCCAAAGGATGGGTAGAACCCTTCGGAGACGGGAATACTTCAATAACAAAGGGGTACAAGAAGAGACTAGTATTAGTCAGGGCATTCCGCCACAACTTCAAAAAATAACCCCTCGGTCACAATTTGACCCTCCAAGTCTTAATCCCACGATCCGTACGTTTACTAGGATGTTGGAGACCGAGGTTCAATCTTGTCCCGGGAGAGACTTTTCCTCTAATTTGTCTAAACTTGAATCTGAGGCCTTACATGGACTCTCTTTACGTACAGACATAGTGATTCGTAAAGCTGACAAGGGGGGGTCCATAGTGATACAGGACCTTACTGATTATGTCCTTGAGTGTGAGCGACAACTTGGCGACTCTAACACCTACATGCGTCTAACTATGGACCCTACCCGAAGTTACAAGTTAGATCTTGATTCTTTTCTTAAAGTCTCTTTGGATCAGGGTTTGATTACTAAACAGGTTTGTCAAAGTTTACAGGTTGAGCACCCGCGGGTACCATTGTTCTACACAGTACCAAAGGTTCACAAAAGTTTAGTGAACCCCCCTGGCCGCCCTATTGTGTCGGCCAGGGGGTCCTTATATCATCCTGTATCAGTTTATTTAGATTCTTTTCTCAACCCCTGTGTACAGGCCCTACCCTCATATTTGAGGGATACCACTGACTTGTTACTCCAAATGCGACAATTGGGTACAGTGCCGGACGGCACCCTACTTTGCAGTGCTGATGTAACCAGCCTCTACACCTGCATCCCACATGATGCAGGAGTGGAGGCGGTTCGTCTGTTGATTCAGGGTAATGAGGCCTATAAAGGCCCAGATGTGTCCTTTTTCTTATCATTATTGAATCGCATCCTCAGATGCAACTACTTCATATTCAATGGTAAGATTTGGTTACAGACCGCTGGTTGTGCGATGGGGTCCGCCGTGGCCCCATCGTACGCAAATGCGTTCATGTACCAGGTGGAATTGAAGATGTTCTCGTTGGACCCCGCCATAGCACCGGCGGTCGTCTTGTACCGACGTTACATAGATGACCTGCTGGTGTTATGGCGGGGCCCAAGGGATCAATTAAGCTCTCTGTGGGAGGTACACAATGCCACACAGCATGTGGTACAGTTTACCTATGTAATTGATGATAAATCAATCAATTACTTAGATGTCACCATCACGTTGAGCGATGGACAATTGGTCACTTCCCTTTATGTTAAAAGCACAGACCGCAACACACTGATGAGTTATCAGAGCCACCACCCGCCCGCTTTACGTAGGGGTTTGCCCTTCTCGCAGTTCATGCGTGTACGCCGAATTACAACAGACCCAGTTGAAACAGACAAAGCCATGGAAGTCATGCTTATAAAATTTGCTGAGAGGGGTTATCCAATCAAAGCTCTACAGCAGGCACGTCAGCGAGCTATGGATATCCCTCGGGAAACAGCTTTATGCCCTAGGCCTAGGGTGCAGACTTCCCCCAGATGTAGGTTGCCATGGGTTAATAAATACACAGTTATATCAGATGTTAGGACCAAACGAGCAAAACAGCTGTGGCCAATGGTCCAGAGTGATCCTGCACTTTCTTCTTTAGCCCACACTTCCTTGATGCCTAGTTACACAAGGGGCAGGAATATTGCTGACCATGTGGTCAAATTAGATGTGACCAATCTTACTAAGCAACAGGAAAAACATTTCCTTAGGTCTAAAACGGGCTGCTTTAGATGTTTAGGATGTGCTACCTGTAACACATTAATTACAGGTACATCATTCAATCATCCTTTGACAGGCAGGAAATTTAATATAAAACATTGACTCACGTGCACCTCCACACACGTGGTCTATTTATTAACCTGTCCATGTGGTCTTGCTTATGTCGGCAAGACCATAAGACAGTTTCGCGAACGCATGGCCCTCCATAGAAGTGCCATCAAGAAGGCACATGAAAAAGGGAATAGTGAACAACCCTTCGCGCGCCATTGTTTAGTTGCAAAACATGGAGTGGCGAGCATCAGAGCTATATTAATTGACCATGTGCCGGTTTCGCTCAGGGGGGGTGACAGAGGTAGGACCCTACTACAAAGGGAGGCCCGCTGGATCCATTCCTTAGGCACACTGTCTCCAGGAGGTCTCAATGAGAATTTGGGACTACAGTGTTACCTATAGGATCCCTACTCTCTTCGACCAAGTAGCACTATTTATCATTTGCTGCCTGCATATTTAATACAGCCTTATGTGATCGTGGATGCAAGGGATTAATATCCCAGACAACTGTTGTTTTTAACTGTTTTTCTCTAACGTCCTAGTGGATGCTGGGGACTCCGTCAGGACCATGGGGAATAGCGGGCTCCGCAGGAGACAGGGCATATCTAAAAAACTTTTTAGGTCACATGGTGTGTACTGGCTCCTCCCCCTATGACCCTCCTCCAAGCCTCAGTTAGGTTTTTGTGCCCGTCCGAGAAGGGTGCAAACTGGATGGCTCTCTTAAGGAGCTATTTAGTAAAGGTTTTTTTTAGGTTTCTAATCAGTGATTCCTGCTGGCGACAGGATCACTGCAACGAGGGACTTAGGGGAGAGACTGGCAACTCACCTGCGTGCAGGAGGATTGAAGTCTTAGGCTACTGGACACTGAGCTCCAGAGGGAGTCGGAACACAGGTCAGCCTGGGGTTCGTCCCGGAGCCGCGCCGCCGATCCCCCTTACAGACGCTGAAGAAAGACGGCGGAACGGAGGTCCGGAAACAGGCGGCAGAAGACTTCACAGTCTTCAGAGAGGTAGCGCACAGCACTGCAGCTGTGCGCCATTGTTGTCACACGGCTCACTGACACGGTCACGGAGGGTGCAGGGCGCTGCTGGGGGCGCCCTGGGCAGCAATATAAATACCTATTTGGCAAATAAATACATCACATATAGCCATTAAGGCTATATGTATGTATTTTAACCCAGGCCAGTTATTAAAAAACCGGGAGGAAAAGCCCGCCGAAAAGGGGGCGGAGCTTATTCTCCTCAGCACTCAGCGCCATTTTCCTGATCAGCTCCGCTGGTGAGGAAGGCTCCCACTCTCCCCTGCACTGCACTACAGAAACAGGGTTAAAAGAGAAGGGGGGCATAAATTGGCGATATAATGATATATTAAGAGCGCATATATAGAAACAACACCTTCTAGGGTTGTTATATACATTATAGCGCTTTTGGTGTGTGCTGGCAAACTCTCCCTCTGTCTCCCCAAAGGGCTAGTGGGTCCTGTCCTCTATCAGAGCATTCCCTGTGTGTGTGCTGTATGTCGGTACGTGTGTGTCGACATGTATGAGGAAAATGTTGGTGAGGAGGCGGAGCAAATTGCCTGTAATGTTGATGTCACTCTCTAGGGAGTCGACACCGGAATGGATGGTCTACTTATGGAATTACGTGATAATGTCAACACGCTGCAAGACGGTTGACGACATGAGATGGCCGGCGGACAAATTAGTACCGGTCCAGGCGTCTCAGACACCGTCAGGGGCTTGTAAAAACGCCCATTTACCTCAGTCGGTCGACAGACACAGACATGGACACTGACCCCAGTGTCGACGGTGAAGAAACATACGTAATTTTCCTTTAGGGCCACGAGTTACATGTTAAGGGCAATGAAGGAGCTGTTACATATTTCTGATACTACAAGTACCACAAATAAGGGTATTTTGTAGGGTGTGAATAAACTACTTGTAGTTTTGCCTGAATCAGATAAATTAAATGAAGTGTGTGATGATACGTGGGGTTCCTCCGATAGAAAGTTATGGGCGGTATACCCTTTCCCGCCAGAAGTAAGGGCGAGTTGGGAAACACACCTTAGGGTGGATAAGGCGCTCACACGCTTATAAAAACATGGCGTTACCGTCTTTAGATACGGCCGCCCTCAAGAAGCCAGCTGATAGGAAGCTGAAAAATATCATGACAGTATATACACACATACTGGTGTTATACTACGACCAGCAATCGCCTCAGCCTGGATGTGCAGCGCTGAGGGGGCTTGGTCGGATTTCCTGACTGAAAATTTTGATACCCTTGACAGGGACAAGATTTTATTGACTATAGAGCATTTTAAGGATGCATTTCTATATATGCGTGATGCGCAGAGGGATATTTGCATTCTGGCATCAAGAGTAAATGTGATTTACATATCTGCCAGACGAAGACACGACAGTGGTCAGGTGAGGCAGATTCCAGACGGCATGTGGAAGTATTGCCGTATAAAGGGGCGGTCCATCGGACCTGGTGGCCATGGCAACAGCTGAAAAATCCACTTTTTGTTACCCCGAATCACATATCGGCAAAAAAAAAAAAGGACACAGTCTTTTCAGTCTCAGTCCTTTCGTCCCCATAGGGGCAGGCGGGAAAAGGCCAGTCATATCTGCCCAGGGGTAGAGGAAAGGGAAGAAGACTGCAGCAAGCAGCCCATTCCCAGGAACAGAAGCCCCTCACAGCTTCTGCCAAGTCCGCAGCATAACGCTGGGGCCGTACAAGCGGACTCAGGTGCGGTAGGGGGTCATCTCAAGAGTTTCAGTACGCAGGGGGCTCACTCGCAAAGGAACTCCGGGATCCTACATGTAGTATCCCAGGTGTACATTGGAAATTCGAGACATCTCCCCCTCACACAATTCACAGGCTGTATTCCCAGCAGGTGATAATCAAAGTACCCCTCTTACAACATGGAAGGGGGTAGTATCCCACACTATATTGTGGTACTGAAGCCAACCGGCTCGGTGAGATCTGAAATATTTGAACACTTACATACAAGCGTTCAAATCAAGATGGAGTCACTCAGAGCAGTGATAGCGAACCAGGAAGAAGGGGACGATATGGTGTCACTGGATATCAGGGACGCTTACCTACAGGTCCAAATTTGCCCTTCTCACCAAGGGTACTTCAGGTTCCTGGTACAGAACTGTCACTATCAGTTCAGACGCTGCCGTTTGGGTTGTCCACGGCGCCCCGGGTCTTTACCAAGGTAATGGCCGGAATGATGATTTTTCTTAAAAGGAAACATGGACGCTTTCCTGATAAGGGCAAGGTCCAGAGAACAGTTGGAGGTCGGAGTAGCACTATCTTAAGTAGTTCTACGTCAGCACGAGTGGATTCTAAATATTCCAAAATCGCAGCTTTTTCCGATGACACGTCTACTGTTCATAGGGATGATTCTGGACACAGTCCAGAAAAACGTGTTTCTCCCAGTGGAGAAAGCCAGGGAGTTCTCCGAGCTAATCGGGATCCTCCTAAAACCAGGAAAAGTGTCAGTGCATCATTGCACAAGAGTCCTGGTAAAAATGGTGGCTTATTACGAAGCAATTCCATTCGGCAGATTTCCCGCAAGAACTCTTCGGTGGGATCTGCTGGACAAATGGTCCGGATCGCATCCTCAGATGCATCAGCGGATAACCCTATATCCAAGGACAAGGGTGTCTCTCCTGTGGTGATTACAGAGTGCTCATCTTCTAGAGGGCCGCAGATTTGGCATTCAGGATTGGATGCCGGTGACCACGGAGGCCAGCCTGAGAGGCTGGAGAACAGTCACACAGGGAAAAAATTTCCAGGGAAGTGTGATTAAGTCTGGAGAATTCTCTCTGCATAAATAAGCTTAGAGCAAATTTATAAGGCTCTAAACTTAGCAAGACCTCTGCTTCAAGGTCAGCCGGTATTGATCCAGTGGGATAACATCACGGCAGTCGCCCACGTAAACAGAAAGGGCGGCACAAGAAGCAGGAGGGCAGTGACAAAACTGCAAGGATTTTTCGCTAGGCGGAAAATCATGTGATAGCACTGTCAGCAGTGTTCTTTCCGGGAGTGGACGACTGGGAAGCAGACTTCCTCAGCAGGCATGACCTCCACCCGGGAGAGTGGAAACTTCATAGGGAAGTTTTTCAGCATGATTGTGGACCGTTGGCAAAGACCAAAGGTGGACATGATAGCGTCCCGCCCGAAAAACGGGACAGGTATTCCGCCAGGTCATGAGACCTTCAGGCGATAGCTGTGGATGTTCTGGTAACACCGTGGGTGTACCAGTCAGTGTATGGGTTCCCTCCTCTGTTTCTCATAACCAAGGTATTGAGAATTATAAGACATAGAGGAGTATGAACTATACTAGTGGCTCCGGATGGGCCAAGAGGGACTTGGTACCCGGAGCTTCAAGAGATGCTCACAGAGGACTAAGGGCCTGGGGAGCTAAGAAGGGACTTGCTTCAGCAAGTACCATGTCTTTTCCAAGAATTACCGCGGCTGCGTTTGACGGCATGGCGGTTGAATACCGGATTCTGAAGGGAAAAAGGCATTCCATAAGAGGTCATACCTACCTTGGTCAAAGCCAGGAAGGAGGTGACCGCACAACGTCATCACCACATGTGGTGAAAATATGTTGCGTGGGTAAGGCCAGGAAGGCTCCACGAAGGAAATTCAACTAGGTCGATTCTGCACTTCCTGAAAACAGGAGTGTTTTGAGTCTCAAATTGGGGTTCATTAAGATTTAAATTTCGGCCCTGTAGATTTTCTTCCAGAAAAAATTGACTTCAGTTCCTGAAGTCCAGATTGTAAAGGGTGTATTCCATATACAGTTCTTTTGTGCCTCTAGGGGCACCGTGAGATCTCAACATAGTGTTGGGATTCCTTAAAATCATATTGGTTTGAACCGCTCAAATCTGTGGATTTGAAATATCTCACATGGAAAGTGACCATGCTGTTGACCAATATCTCACATGGAAAGTGACCATGTTGTTAGTCCTGGCCTCGGCCAGGCGATTGTCAAAAAGAATGGGCGGTTTTGTTTTACAAAAGCCCATATTAGAATTTTCCATTTGAACAGGGCAGAACTGGGACTCGTCTCCAGTTTCTTCCTAAAGGGGTGTCAGCGTTGTCACCTGAAACAACCTATTGTGGTGCCTGCGGCTACTGGGGACTTGGAGGACTCCAAGTTACTAGACGTTGTCAGGGCCCTAAAAAATATATATATATATATATATATATATATATATATATATATATATATATATATATATATATATATATATATATATATATATATATATATATATATATATAGTTAGGACGGCTGGAGTCAGAAAGTCTGACTTGCTGTTTATATTGTATGCACCCAACAAGCTGGGTGCTCCTGCTTCTAAGCAGTCTATTGCACGCTAGATTTGTAGTACAATTCAGCTTGCACATTCTGTGGCAGGCCTGCCACAGCCGAAATATGTAGATGCCCATTCCACAAGGAAGGTGGCCTCATCCTGGGCGGCTGCCCGAGGAGTCTCGGCATTATAACTTTGCCGAGCAGCTACGTGGTCAGGGGAGAACACGTTTGTAAAATTTTACAAATTTGATACTCTGGCTAAAGAGGACCTGGAGTTCTCTCATTCGGTGCTGCAGAGTCATCCGCACTCTCCCGCCCGTTTGGGAGCTTTGGTATAATCCCCATGGTCCTGACGGAGTCCCCAGCATCCACTAGGACGTTAGAGAAAATAAGAATTTACTTACCGATAATTCTATTTCTCGTAGTCCGTAGTGGATGCTGGGCGCCCATCCCAAGTGCGGATTGTCTGCAATGCTTGTACATAGTTATTGTTACAAAAATCGGGTTATTACTATTGTTGTGAGCCATTTTTTCAGAGGCTACTTCGTTTTGTTATCATACTGTTAACTGGGTTCAGATCACAAGTTGTACGGTGTGATTGGTGTGGCTGGTATGAGTCTTACCCGGGATTCAAGATCCTTCCTTATTGTGTACGCTCGTCCGGGCACAGTACCTAACTGAGGCTTGGAGGAGGGTCATAGGGGGAGGAGCCAGTACACACCATGTGACCTAAAAAGTTTTTTAGATGTGCCCTGTCTCCTGCGGAGCCCGCTATTCCCCATGGTCCTGACGGAGTCCCCAGCATCCACTACGGACTACGAGAAATAGAATTATCGGTAAGTAAATTCTTATTTTTGTTTTTACGTCGCTCAGATGTGCATACACACAGTATCTGTTTTGTTTATATTTCTTTGTTTGCACACTTAGGTTGTCATGGATACTCCCCTGTGTTCCGGACCAATCGGGCTGCGCTGAGCCCGGTGACGCGAGGGATGACTTTCGGCCGGGATGGATGGTGAGCGTCTAGTTGCCTTGGTGACGTGACGCGCTCTGATGATGTCACAGGCCGGGGACTCTGGCGTGCGGCGGGTTGCCAGTGCGGACGTTTGGCGCCGGGACACAGGTGAGTATAGTCTTGTATGTTAATGTTATTTGATGTTTGGTGGGTATATAATGATGTTCAGTGGTTTAGTTTTGCTTGTTAAGCCCTGAGGACGGGGAGTTCCCCGAAACATGTCGGAATAAAACTTACCGCTCTTTTTCAATACAAGTCGTGAGCCTGCTTGAGTGCCGCCGCCTTCTACAGTGTATATATATATATATATATATATATATATATATATATATATATATATATATTTATTTATTTATTTTTTTTAATTAGAAAAAGGGTACAATACTTTTAACTTTGCCTTGAGATTATTACATGGTATTGTTGATTTTTTATTTTTTTTGTTATATGTGACAGTGCCATTTTTCACTGTCAGTTTTTCTCTTGTACAGTAAATATTTATTTGGGGGATTTGGGATACCTTTACTTTTATAAAAGGCAGTAATTAAGTCTTGCTGGGTCTAATTCCCACTGTTAATGACCAACTAACCCCTAAGCCCCTGCAAATCATATCCTGGAATGTAGGTGGCTTAAATGCACCTAGAAACCGAAAGAGAGTACTAACTCAAGTGGTTTAATCCAGATGTGGTGTTTCTTCAGGAGACCCATTGGATCTCTACTTACAAAAACTCATGGAGTCCACATAGATTTGCTCCTGTATTTCTGTTCCCTATTGCAGGAAAGCTAGAGGGGTAGCTATACTTTTCCACAAAGACCTACAGTACCAGTGTCTGTATTCTTCAAGAATATTGATCCCGGCAGACGATATATTATTCTAGATGTTGAGTTATATTATACCAAATATACATTGGTTAATTTATATGCCCCCAATATTAATACTCATCTTTACATCCAATATCTAGGTCATATTCTTCAGGGCAGAGTCAACCATCCCCTCATTTGAGGAGGTGATTTTAATATGGCGGAAGATCCTTTAATTGATAAATCACAACCAGACTTGCGGTCTTTCAATCGCCAAGATCAATTTTTACATATATAATGAGAGCAAGATTAAATAGTAGTTGGGGGTTAATCTGAAGAGACTGAGTATAATCTATATTTTTAGATAATAAGCATGCATGTGGCTTGGTTAAAAAATAACAACAAATCATTTGATCAGTAAATAATATTAGTACAGATTAAAATACAAGAAAAGACACAATTCATATAGTTAACAATTAGCGCTAAGTGTCAATAGACTGGTATATTAAAAAGCACACCAAGAGGATGTTGGCAGTTTAATAGCGCACTAGAGATAGAGATCACATATCTCCTTTAAGAGAATCTTGGGCCACATGGCCCTATTAAGCACGGGTTGGAGATGTGCTGCAATCGCATACTCCCGATCTGTGCTGTACAATGCGCATGCTGTCATATTGCGAGTAGATTGACAGCTGAGGACATTGGGTGGGTGGGGTCAAGACATTGGGGAGGAGTATTCTGTGAAAAATGTTGGCGTGCCTGGAGTGTTATCGGGGCGGCTGTCACACACAGCCGCCCTAATAAAAAAAATTCCGGCGCTGCACCTGTCTTTGCAGCCTGGCTGCGGAGGTAGTGGTGGGACTTCCACAAATCCACAATGCAATCACAATTGCATTGTGATCGCATTGCTGATGGGTATTTGCATGCTGCGTGGCCCCCAGCATGCGATCGCAGCCAGCTGAATAAGGTCCACAGTCACTTCATGGAGCAAAAGTACAGACAAAAAGGAAATTGACACAATTCTCCACATGCGCTCACATATATGAACAATCTAAATTCCTTATACTTAGATGGATAGGGAGTTCATCCACATCGGTCACAGTTAGTCCAAGAACTTCCGTTGAAACTTCCTCTGGCCCGTTGATCAAAAGAAGAACAAAAAGAAAAACAATATGGTGTAGTATGTTCAAGAAAAAGTCTTATCAGCGGGTTATGAATAATGGAGGCGTAATGCTTCACAATAGTTATTCTTCCACCAGAAATTATTCGTACCGTACTCACACCCAAGTGCAATAGGAACCACTCATAAAGGTATCTTTATCTTCCTCCACCTTCTATAACTTCTTTCTATTCAGTCAAATAAGAGGTAATAGCGTACCTTACTTACAGTGAGTAAGGATAACACTTGCACATAAAGGTTTCTTTATCTGTATGTGTTTCTTCCTCTATTATCGGCACTCAAGTTGTTCTTTCTGGCACTCCAACCGATCAGTCATGCATGGAGGTGAATATATCCCAAATCACGACCCAAAAAAAGACAGGGGAGCAATATAGTGTAGTATGTTTCTAAATATATACAGTTCTTATATATGAACAGTGGGTGGATAATGTATTTTATCCAATATTCCTCCACCAAAGGTTCTATAAAAATCGTACCGTACTCACACCCAAGTGTGGTAAAAACCACTCGTAAAGGTATCTTTTATCCTCCTCCACCTTGAATCATCACCTTCTATCCCTTTAGTCCCTTAATACCACACCTAAGTGCTTAGTGGTATGTATGTATATCTCACCAGACTTACGGTAGGTCTGGTTGTTGTAGGCACATAAAGGTATCTTTATCTGTGGCTTTCTTCCTCTAACGTTGCCGCCCAGTAATTCCTCCTGGTGCTCAAACCAAGTCACAATAATATGGGTAATTAGACCCCAATAATTAAACTTGAGGTATTAATAAAAAACTGATTTATTGTAAAAAATTGTGTTTAAAAAATTCATAAAATAGTCCAAATAAATTCGACATACACAGCTCAATATCACATCTTGGTGTAAAGCATAAGTTGGAAAAAGACTTTAAACACCTGACCTGTGGGGTGAGGTCCGGACCAAACCCAGATGGTAAATGGAATCTTTAGATGTGCATATAGAGCCGTGTAGTCCTCTCTCCACCAACGCGTTTCGACTAATGTCTTCCTCAGGGACACCAATGCTTTACACCAAGATGTGATATTGAGCTGTGTATGTCGAATTTATTTGGACTATTTTATGAATTTTTTAAACACAATTTTTTACAATAAATCAGTTTTTTATTAATACCTTAAGTTTAAATATTGGGGTCTAATTACCCATATTATTGTGACTTGGTTTGAGCACCAGGAGGAATTACTGGGCGGCAACGTTAGAGGAAGAAAGCCACAGATAAAGATACCTTTATGTGCCTACAACAACCAGACCTACCGTAAGTCTGGTGAGATATACATACATACCACTAAGCACTTAGGTGTGGTATTAAGGGACTAAAGGGATAGAAGGTGATGATTCAAGGTGGAGGAGGATAAAAGATACCTTTACGAGTGGTTTTTACCACACTTGGGTGTGAGTACGGTACGATTTTTATAGAACCTTTGGTGGAGGAATATTGGACAAAACACATTATCCACCCACTGTTCATATATAAGAACTGTATATATTTAGAAACATACTACACTATATTGCTCCCCTGTCTTTTTTTGGGTCGTGATTTGGGATATATTCACCTCCATGCATGACTGATCGGTTGGAGTGCCAGAAAGAACAACTTGAGTGCCGATAATAGAGGAAGAAACACATACAGATAAAGAAACCTTTATGTGCAAGTGTTATCCTTACTCACTGTAAGTAAGGTACGCTATTACCTCTTATTTGACTGAATAGAAAGAAGTTATAGAAGGTGGAGGAAGATAAAGATACCTTTATGAGTGGTTCCTATTGCACTTGGGTGTGAGTACGGTACGAATAATTTCTGGCGGAAGAATAACTATTGTGAAGCATTACGCCTCCATTATTCATAACCCGCTGATAAGACTTTTTCTTGAACATACTACACCATATTGTTTTTCTTTTTGTTCTTCTTTTGATCAACGGGCCAGAGGAAGTTTCAACGGAAGTTCTTGGACTAACTGTGACCGATGTGGATGAACTCCCTATCCATCTAAGTATAAGGAATTTAGATTGTTCATATATGTGAGCGCATGTGGAGAATTGTGTCAATTTCCTTTTTGTCTATTAGTTTCTTAGCACGTTAGGTGAACGTGTCTACATAATTTACCATTTTGCAGCTCCTGAGTGCGCAGTAGGAAGATATCTATTTGTTTTTTCTGTGTATGGAGCAAAAGTATGTCCAACAATCCGGTATATTGCCCAGAAAAATAGAGTGTATGGTGTTATATTACCCAATCTATGTATGCCGTATTTTGCCTGCTGGATGGTGGGTTTGCAGGTACAGTGGTGGATCTGGGATGCAGGAACAGTGGTGGATCTGGGATGCAGGTACAGTGGTGGATCTGGGATGATGAAGTGATCCTTTCTATAATGAAGCTGGTCCGGATGGAAATGTCCACTTGATATGTGTTTAAAAGAAAGCTCAACGCGTTTTAATTGGAAGTGCTCACATTTTCCTCAGGAGTAGATGATTTAGGTTGGATCCTTTAGACTTACATTGGGTTTGATAGAATGCACACAAATCTTTCTATGGTCCATGGGTCCCTCTGCACATTGATAATATTCTATTATACTGATGAGTTGATGACCAACACCTGTCAGATGGACATAAATGAGGAAAAGAAATGTACATTAATAGTAGCGCTCTCCAGTAACCATGTTAGATATCACCCATGTGAAAATGATATATAAAAGGTTGATTCACCATAAAAAGAAACTGAGATGTCCTTTATGCTCCTTATAGGATGCAATCACAAACAAATGGTCACACAAGGATTCTTCCTTCTCAGGGAAAATCAGCAGTGATCATTTGTGCCATGGCCAACACAGAATCTAAAAGAATGAATATAAGTGCCTCCTAATCCTCTTGCAAGGACAATAGCTGGAGACACTTATAAGAAAACACAAATATAGTGTAGCAAGCCTTTAAAATGAGACACATTTAATTTTTACAGGTTGCACGTACAGAAAAACAATTTAAAAACAGCATATCATGATCTCCATATGACACATCACCATCGCTGAGATCTTTCTTGGGGATGAGCTCCGGATGCCCACCGCCACACCATTAGACAGTTCACCCTTACAGCAGGTAGATAAGTGCAGGAGTCCAGGTAAATAACACAGCCACGCTTAACACGTTTCGGACGGGATTCATCCTTCGTCAGAAGCTTGGCTGTGGGGTCTAAAGCATGACTATTTAAACCCTCTTAACGAGGGGTAGCAGCTGAAAACACTTGCAGCAAAGATCTGCTCCCGCCCCGGGGAGCGTTGCCGCAGGAAGCGGAAGTTCGTCATGCGGTTCATCAATTTCCGGAAGTTTCTGTATTTGCGTTCCAGATGCGTCTCAAGGGCGGCCAGAAGTCACTGTATTTGCGTTCCAGCGACGGACTTCACCGAAAATATATTAATTGGGAGTATTACCATCAATAATACCAGTAGAAGGGTCCATGAAACAAATAGCAGCATTGTCCCAGAGTTTTTAGTCCACATAGTGTCCATCATTATGACCATAAAATATATAATAAAAACAAAATTACCATATGAAAATATTTATAATTCCGTGGATCACAAATACACTTTCCACATAAAAAATCAAAACAATAAATACAAGAGATAGTGAAAAAGAAGTAAATGTGAGGAATTTATGTCAGGAAACATTTTAATTCAAATTCACCGTTTAAACTCCTCGGTGTAAGGGTATTCAAGCGGTGAATCCATCTGTTTTCTACTTGTGACAACCTTTTCTGCACATCTCTAATTCGCCATTTTGGGAGAATCATCTGAATTCCACAGAATGATTTCAAAAATCATTCTTTTGACTCGTCTACTTTTTTAAAGTGAGATGAAACTGTATGGGTATCCAAACCCTTGTGAATATTATAGATGTGCTCGGCCCATCTAACCCTAACACATCTCCCCGTTTTCCCAACATAAAAAAGTCCACATGCACACTCCAAAATGTATACAACATTTTTGGAGTGGCATGTTATGAACTCCCTTATTGGATAGGATTGACCATTCACTGTAAATTCTGTTACTTTTCGTAGAGATGAATTTACAGTCCTACACATCAAACAATCACCGCAGCGATGGAAACCTTTAGTTCTGATACTTTGTCTAGGGTTATTTTCCATGCTGCTTCTTACTAGCTGATTTTTAAGTGACGGAGCTCTCCTATAAATGAAAAGTGGTTTCACAGGCAGCATCGGGCCCAAAACTGAATCCTGTTTCAATATATTCCAATTACCCCTAAACACTCGCTCTATACTTTTGAAGGATTTATTATATTAGCTAATGAACGCCCACTTAAATCGCTCATCCAGGGGTTTAGGATTGTTATTGATTTATAATAACATATCTCTCTCTCTATTCTAGCCACTTTGGATCGTGCCTTATCCAAAAGATTGTCAGAATACCCTTTCTTTGAGAAAAGTGTAGATATTTCATCCAATTGTTGATCACATATCTGTATGTCCATGCAATTTCTTTTTATCCTTGCAAACTGGCTGAACGGAATCCCATCCAACCAGTTTGCATGGTGCTGACTCATTCTCTCAATGAAGCTACTAGAGTCGGTAGCCTTTCTATAGGTTTTAGTATTAACCTGGCCATCAGAGATATACACACTCAAATCCAAGAAGGAAACTTCCTTCTGACTCTTATTAAATAATAATTGAATTGCCATATCATTGTGATTCAAACCTTCACAAAAAGCATCAAGTGACTCTTCATCACCCCGCCATATGAACAAAATGTCATCTATATAGCGCTGCCAGGACACCAGGCCCGCCACCAGCTCGCCATCATGCCATACCTGATGTTCTTCCCAGTATGCCATGAACAAATTTGCGTAGCTGGGGGTGAACCTGGTGCCCATGGCAGTGCCCACCCTCTGTAGATAGAAGGTACCATCAAAGAAAAAATAATTGTTCAACAAAATAAATGTTATACTATCTAAAATAAAACCCTTCATTGGAGTACTAAGGGTACTGGCATTCAAAAAATAGGAAACTGCAGTCAGTCCCTTCTCAAGGTCAATTATTGTATACAACGTACACACATCTGCTGTGCACAGAAAATCACCTTCTTCCCATTTATATTGACTAATCCTCCTCAACGTATCTCCAGTATCTTTCCTAAAAGCCCTTGTTCTCTGTACCAAAGGTTGTAGATGGTAATCAACCATGGCAGATAAATTGCTCGTTAGGCTATTGCAGCCCGAAACAATTGGCCTGCCTGATGGGTGGAGGGGGTCCTTATGAATCTTAGGGAGAGCATACATAGTAGGAATAGATGGCTCAGATATGTTTAAATAGTCAAATTCCTTCTTTGTTATGACTTTAATTTCCAAAGCTTTCATGCCCATATCTTGTAAAGCCTTAGCAATCCTATTGGTGGGTTCAGTCTTTAGTTTCAAATACGTTTTCCCATCATTGAGCTGCCTATGTATTTCCTGCATGTACATTTCCCTTCTCATAAGGACCACCCCTCCACCCTTGTCCGCAGGTTTGATGACCAATTCCGTATCATTCTTTAGAGTCTGAACAGCTTCATACTCTTTTTGGGTTAAATTTAATTTCACTTTCTTATTTTTAGTGTCCTTCACAATAATCCTCTCTATCTCATCACACACTACTTTGTTGAAAACATCCAAACAATTTCCCCTGGCATGTGTGGGATAGAAAGTAGAGGGAGGTTTAAAGTGTGAAATTTCAGTTTCACCTTCACCACTTTCTTGGGGACATTCATTACTCTTTTCCTCTTTAATCTGGAAAAAACGTTTGATCGTTAATTTCCGAACAAATTTTTGAACATCTAAAAAGATGTCAAATGAATTGACTCTGCTTGAAGGAGAAAATTTCAAACCCTTTCGCAATACACTTACTTCGTGTACATCATGGGTTCTATCCGAAAGATTGAAAATTCTTCCTTCTGTAGAGTCGCTATCCCCAAAAGGGCCTGTTTCTGCAGTGACTTTATTTTGATGTGGAAGGTGATTTGTCTTAAATTTCCTATTTTTCCCTGCCCTTTTCCCTCTTCTTGTAACTTTATTCCTTTTTTGACTAGTGGGCGTAACTACCGAAAGTGCCCCGGTGTTCCAGGACCCCACTCTAAAAAAGATTTGTCATGATCTTTATCAGACAATGGTTGAAATCTGTTGGAAATGTTAGTGGAAGAGGGTCTTCTATCAAGAACAGACTGTTTGGGATTGTACCTATTTCTTACCCACCCCTCACGGTTCCTATTCCTAAAGGGGGAATCTTGTTGTTTCCAGGATCTATTACGGGGAGTTTCCCATTTTCTATAGTTATATGATACATGATTACTTTGAAAAGGCCTATGGCTGGCATTTTTCCTCCAAGATTGTGATTCACCATTGGATGGAAGTCTCCCATGATGGTTTTTGGAAGAGAATTTAACATTAGGAGTCTTGTATCGGCCCTTTCTAGAATTGCCATATGTGGCCTTAGTCCTTGCTTTTCTGCCGGAAAAAGGTATTTCTGTCACAATATTAACCTCAAGTGGTTCCAAAACTCCACCCGACCCTGTTGTCTCAATTTCATTAGAATCTCTTTTGAATTTTTTGAGTTTCCTCTCTCTTAACTCCTTTGTGTTTTATTCATTTTTTGTAGGAGGGATTTCTCTAAGGACTTAAATTCCTCTGACTCTTTATAGGGATGTACCAGAGTTTGAAAAGTATTTATCTCATCATTTAATTTCATGAGATTGCTTTTCCTCTCCTTAATAATTAGTTCCATTAATGCTGAGGAACAAGAATTAAGGATGGTATCCCATTCATTTCTAAAATCTGAGTCCAATGAATTAAACAAAGGAGTTTTAACCATTTTTAAACCTTTAGGTATGAGGTTGGCCGATTGGTAATGTTCAATGGTTACAACTTCCCACCACATCCTATTCTCTTTCTGCATCACTGCTTCCAATTTTTGGAAGACTGATGCTAAATCTTCATCCATTAATTCGACTTTTATTAGCATCCTTAAAAGTACTCTGAATTAAATCATTCCTACTTTCTCTGAATTTAAACATGGTTGCAGCACTAACAATGAAGTGAGGATGAAAAGACACAGAATGGGGAGAAAACTTCAAAATACAGTGTGCAATCAAACAGTAGTGCAGCTACACAATATACACAAGTGTGCATCCAATAACACACTTACAGATATACGTGAGGAAAAGAAAATACGATTTTAAACCTACCGGTAAATCTTTTTCTCCTAGTCCGTAGAGGATGCTGGGGACTCCGTAAGGACCATGGGGAATAGACGGGCTCCGCAGGAGACATGGGCACTAAAAAAGAACTTTAGGTATGGGTGTGCACTGGCTCCTCCCTCTATGCCCCTCCTCCAGACCTCAGTTAGAGAAACCGTGCCCAGAGGAGACGGACAGTACGAGGAAAGGATTTTTGTTAATCTAAGGGCAAGATTCATACCAGCCCACACCATATAACTTGGAATATACGAACCAGTTAACAGTATGAAACAAAACAGCATCAGCCCGAGACTGATCAAAACTGTAACATAACCCTTATGTAAGCAAAAACTATATACAGGTCTTGCAGATGTAGTCCGCACTGGGACGGGCGCCCAGCATTCTCTACGGACTAGGAGAAAAAGTTTTACCGGTAGGTTTAAAATCTTATTTTCTCTTACGTCCTAGAGGATGCTGGAGACTCAGTAAGGACCATGGGGATTATACCAAAGCTCCCAAACGGGCGGGAGAGTGCGGATGACTCTGCAGCACCGATTTGAGCAAACATGAGGTCCTCCTCAGCCAGGGTATCAAACTTGTAGAACTTTGAAATGGTGTTTGAACCCGACCAAGTAGCACCTCGGCACAGCTGTAATGCCGAGACCCCTCAGGCAGCCGCCAAAGAAGGGCCCACCTTCCTAGTGGAGTGGGCCTTTATTGATTTTGGTAACGGCAATCCAGCCGTAGAATGGGCCTGCTGAATCGTGCTACAGATCCAGCGAGCAATAGTCTGCTTCGAAGCAGGAGCGCCAACCTTGTCGGCTGCATACAGGGCAAACAGTGCCTCTATTTTTCTAACCCGAGCCGTTCTGGCCACATAAATTTTCAATGCCCTGACCACATCAAGGGACTCGGGATCCTCCAAGTCTTGCGTAGCTACAGGCACCATACTAGGTTGGTTCATATGAAAAGATGAAACCACCTTGGGCAAGAATTGAGGACGAGTCCGCAATTCTGCTTTATTCTGCTCTATCCACATGGAAAACCAGATAGGGGCTTTTGTGAAACAAAGCCGCCAACTCCGACACTCGCCTAGCCGATGCCAAGGCTAACAACATGACCACTTTCCAAGTGAGATATTTTAATTCCACCGTTCTATGTGGTTCAAACCAGAGAGACTTAAGGAACCGCAACACCACATTAAGGTCCCAAGGTGCCACTGGAGGTACAAAAGGAGGCTGAATATGCAGCACTCCCTTGACAAAAGTCTGTACTTCTGGGAGAGAAGCCAATTCCTTCTGAAAGAAAATGGACAGGCCGAAATCTGAACCTTAATGGAGCCTAACCTTAGGCCCAAATTCACTCCAGTCTGTAGGAAGTGAAGGAAACGGCCCAGATGGAATTCTTCCGGAGGAGCATTCTTGGACTCACACCAAGAAACATACTTCCGCCATATACGGTGATAATGTTTAGCTGTCACGTCCTTCCTAGCCTTTATCAGAGTAGGAATGACCTCATCCGGAATGCCCTTTTCCGCTAGGATCCGGCATTCAACCGCCATGCCGTCAAACGCAGCCGCGGTAAGTCTTGGAACAGACAGTGCCCCTGTTGTAACAGGTCCTGTCTTAGAGGAAGAGGTCACGGATCTTCTGTGAGCATTTCCTGCAGATCCGGATACCAGGCCCTTCGCGGCCAATCTGGAACAATGAGAATTGTCTGTACTCTTCTTCTTCTTATGATTCTCAATACCTTGTGGATGAGAGGAAGAGGAGGAAACACATAGACCGACTGGAACACCCACGGTGTCACCAGGGCGTCCACTGCCAGCACCTGAGGGTCTCTTGACCTGGCGCAATACCTCTGCAGTTTCTTGTTGAGACGGGACGCCATCATCTCTATCTGGGGCAGGCCCCACTGAATTGCAATCTGTGCGAAGACTTCCTGATGAAGTCCCCACTCTCCTGGATGTAGATCGTGTCTGCTGAGGAAGTCTGCTTCCCAGTTGTCCACTCCCGGAATGAACACTGCTGTCAGTGCGCTTACGTGATTTTCCGCCCAGCGAAGAATCCTGGTGGCTTCCACCATTGCCACTCTGCTCTTTGTTCCGCCTTGGCGGTTTACATGAGCCACTGTGGTGATGTTGCCTGACTGAATCAGAACTGCTAGGTCGCGAATCAACTTCTCCGCTTGACGAAGGGCGTTGTATATGGCCCTCATCTCCAGGACATTGATGTGAAGACAAGCCTCCTGGCTTGACCAGAGACCTTGGAAATTTCTTCCCTGTGTGACTGCTCCCCAACCTCGGAGGCTCGCGTCCGTGGTTACCAGAATCCAGTCCTGAATGCCGAACCTGCGACCCTCTAGAAGGTGAGCACTCTGCAGCCACCACGGGAGAGACACCCTGGCCCTGGGGGACAGGATGATCATCTGATGAATCTGTAGATGTGACCCGGACCACTTGTCCAGTAGGTCCCATTGGAAAGTCCTCGCATGGAACCTTGCGAAGGGAATGGTCTCGTAAGACGCCACCATCTTCCCCAGGACTCGAATGCAGTGATGCACTGACACCCTTTTCGGCTTCAATAGGTCCCTGACCAGAGTCATGGGTTCCTGGGCCTTTTCTATTGGAAGATAAACCCTTTTCCGGTCCGTTTCCAGAATCATGCCTAAGAAGGCCAAACGAGTCGTAGTAACCAACTGTGACTTCGGGATGTTGAGAATCCAGCCGTGTTGTTTTAACACCTTCAGCGAGAGTGATAGGCTGTTCAGCAACTGCTCTCTTGATCTCGCTTTTATCAGGAGATCATCCAAGTACGGGATAATTGTGACAGCCTGCCTGCACAGGAGCACCATCATTTCCGCCATTACTTTGGTGAAAATTCTCGGGGCCGTGGAAAGCCCAAACGGCAACGTCTGAAATTGGTAATGACAATGCTGTACCGCAAATCTCAGGTATGCCTGATGAGGTGGAAATATGGGAACATGAAGGTATGCATCCTTTATGTCCAGGGACACCATATAATCCCCCCCTTCCAGGCTGGCGATGACCGCTCTGAGCGATTCCTTCTTGAATTTGAACCTTTTTAAGTATAGGTTTAAGGATTTTAAATTTAAAATGGGTCTGACCGAACCGTCCGGTTTCGGGACTACAAACAGAGTTGAGTAATACCCCATCCCTTGTTGAAGCAGGGGAACTTTGACCACCACTTGTTGCAGACACAATTTTTGAATTGCATTTAAAACTATCTCCCTCTCTGGGGGAGAAGCTGGTAGGGCCGACTTGAAAAAGCGACGAGGAGGCACCTCTTCGAATTCCAGCTTGTAACCCTGGGAAACAATTTCTGTTGCCCAGGGATCCACCTGTGAGTGAACCCAGATGTGGCTGAAAAGTCGAAGACGTGCCCCCACTGGGGCGGACTCCCTCAGCGGAGCCCCAGCATCATGCGGTGGATTTTGTAGAGGCCGGGGAGGACTTCTGCTCCTGGGAACTAGCTGTGGTTGGCAGCTTTTTCCCCCTGCCTTACCTCTGGCCAGAAAGGACGATCCCTGTACTCTCTTGTTTTTATGCGACCGAAACACCTGCATCTGATAATGTGGCGCTTTCTTAGGCTGTGAGGAAACATAAGGCAAAAAAGTTGATTTACCTGCCGTGGCTGTGGAAACTAGGTCCGAGAGACTTTCCCAAACAATTCCTCACCCTTGTAAGGTAAAACTTCCATATGCCTCTTCGAGTCGGCATCACCCGTCCATTGTCTGGTCCATAGGACTCGTCTAGCAGAAATCGCCATAGCGTTGACTCTAGAACCCAGTAGGCCAATGTCCCTTTTAGCATCTCTCATATATAAGACAGCATCTCTAATATGACCCAGGGTCAATAAAATGGTATCCTTATCCAGGGTATCAAGTTCCGCCGATAAGGTATCTGTCCACACTATCACAGCGCTACAAACCCAAGCCGACGCTATCGCCGGTCTGAGTAAGGTACCCGAATGTGTGTAAATGGACTTCAAGGTAGCCTCCTGCTTGCGATCAGCAAGATCTCTGAGGGTAGCCGTATCTTGGGATGGCAGCGCTACCTTTTTGGATAAGCGTGTCAATGCTTTGTCCACCCTTGGGGAGGATTCCCACCGTATCCTGTCCTTATTCGGGAAAGGATGTGCCATAAGAATCCTTTTGGGAATCTGCAGTTTTTTGTCTGGAGACTCCCAAGCCTTTTCAAATAACTCGTTCAGCTCATGCGACGGGGAAAAGGTTACCTCAGGTTTCTTTTCCTTATACATGTGTACCCTCGTGTCGGGGACAGGGGGGTCCTCTGTGATATGCAAAACATCTTTTATTGCAATAATCATATATTGAATACTTTTAGCTAATTTTGGCTGTAACTTTGCATCATCGTAGTCGACACTGGAGTCAGAATCCGTGTCAGTATCAGTGTCTACTATTTGGGATAGTGGGCGCTTTTGAGACCCCGAGGGTCCCTGTGACACAGGGGCAGGCAGGGCTTGACACTCTGTACATTCCCTGGACTCAGCTTTGTCCAACCTTTTGTGCAATAAATTCCCATAAGCACTTAAAACATTCCACATATCCAACCAGTCAGGTGTCTGCGTTACCGACGGAGACACCATAGTCATTTGCTCCACCTCCTCCCTAGGAGAGCCTTCTACCTCAGACATGCCGACACACGCGTACCGACACACCACACACTCAGGGAATCCTCTTATCTGAAGACAGTTCCCCCTTAAGGCCCTTTGGAGAGACAGAGAGAGAGTATGCCAGCACCAGAGCCGGCCCTAACCAATATGATGCCCTAGGCAAGATTTTGGCTGGTGCCCCCTAGCACCACCGCAGGTTCTGCCTCTGACCTTGCACCTCTTTCCCAGCACCATAACCCCTCACCCATAGCAGTCCTTGTACCCCCTATATTTTAAATAGGAACAGTTCGCAAATTTGACGCACAGCCCAAAAAGGGGCATCTTCTTGCTGGGAAGGGGCATGGCCACACAATAGTAACCCTAATTCCAATTACGCCACACAGTACTGCAACTTTATTCACATTTTATCTTGCGATAGTGTCCATAATTCATATTATATCCCAGAGTAGTATCACTTTACCTTATAAACGTTACTCCTCACAGTAGAGCCCCTTATTCACATTACATCACACTGAATTGCTCCTTATTCACATTACACCACACCTTATTGCTCTTTATTCACATTAGACGACACAGTAGTGCCCTTTCTATACGCAACGCCACATAGTAGAGCACCTTATACACATAATGCCACACATTAGTAATGCATTTATACACAATTCCACACAGTAATGCCACTTACACATATGAGACACATTAATGTCCTTATAAACATAATGCACCTTACACATTATGACAACCTTTATTAATGCCCTTTTACACATAATGTCCCTTACACATATGCCGCACATGAATGCCCTTATACACATAATGACACACATAGTGCCCCCTACACATTTGCTGCACATTATTAGTGCCCCTATACACATAATGACACAATACAGTAGTACCCTGTTACACATATGCTGCACATTATTAATGCCCTTATACACATAATGACACACATACAGTAGTGGCCCTTTACACATATGTTGCACATTATTAATGCATTTTTACATGACACACATAATGCTCCTTACACATATTCCGAACACTACTGCACAACCAACCCACTCACATGCACACAGCACTCACACTTCCACTAACACTGTGACCTCTGCCTCTGCTTGGATACAGATGTGTCCTCACAAATCTTGCATCAATGCTAACGTCTGGCACCTTTTTTTTATGAAAATGCATCTTATTTGCATTGCTATGTGGCTAGGATGCACAAGCAGCTTCTGCTGATTAAAATGATATGCAGCATGCCTATATACTGTGTGAGACTGTGGTTGTATCTGCATATGAAATGCTACATACAGAATATAGGCATGCCGCATATAATTTTAATCAGCAGAAGCTGATGATGCCCCTAGGCATATCAAATGCCCTAGGCAATTGCCTAGTTTGCCTATGCCTATGGCCGTCTCTGGCCAGCACACACCCAGCGCTAATGACCCAGGAAAAAAAACACAATATGTTTACCCAGATAGCGCTGTTTTACTTATCTGCGCTAAATTATGTGCCACCCCCTTCTTTAAACCCTCTTTCACCGTGTAAGCAGAGGAGAGCCCGGGGAGCTTCCTCCCAGCGGTGTGCTGTGGAGAAAATGGCGCCGGTGAGTGCTGAGGAACAAGCTCCGCCCCCTCAGCGGCGGGCTTCGATCCCGCTGATAATTTTCAAAAACTGGCGGGGGATCTCTTATATACAGTGCCCAGCCTGTATATATCCTTTTAAGTCAGATATGGAGGTTCTTATTGCTGCCCAGTGCGCCCCCCCTGCGCCCTGCACCCTTACAGTGCCTGCCGTGTGTGTATGGGAGCAATGGCGCGCAGCGTTACTGCTGCGCGTTACCTCAATGAAGATCTGAAGTCTTCTGCCGCCTCTGAAGTCTTCTTTCTTCACATACTCACCCGGCTTCTATCTTCCGGCTCTGCGAGGAGGACGGCGGCGCGGCTCCGGGACGAACGGCAAGGGTGAGACCTGCGTTCCGTTCCCTCAGGAGCTAATGGTGTCCAGTAGCCTAAGAAACAGAGCCCAACGTTAAAGTAGGTCTGTTTTTCTCCCCTCAGTCCCACGATGCAGGGAGTCTGTTGCCAGCAGGCTCCCTGAAAATAAAAACCTAACAAAATACTTTCTTTTCAGGAAACTCAGGGAAGCTGGAATTGGAATTTGGTTTTATTGTCATTAAATATTCAACGCATGAACAATCAATTAAATTTTCATGTAAGCAAAAGAACAGACACCACGAAATATATATAGCACAAAGAACAATACCATAAGATACTTTAAAATAAGCCGTAAGGACATGATAACACATAGGCAGCTGCAACAATCCTATCTACATTTAGAACCATTAAGCATTGTTATAGCCCTAGGAAAAAAGCTATCTTTCAGCCGGCTGGTCTTACACAATATCGATCTATAGCGAGAGTTTGAGGGGAGTAAAGTAAACATCCCATAATTAGGATGAGTCGCATCACCCAGTATACTCCCAGCCTTCGTAAGGAGCCTCTTCTCATAAACAGACTGAATACTAGGCAACAGACTGAATACTAGGCACTAAGCTCCCTGTAATGCACCCAGTCTCCTCTGGGCACAGTATTAAACTGAGGTCTGGAGGAGGGACATAGAGGCAGAAGCCAGTGCACACCCATACCTAAAGTTATTTTTTAGTGCCCATGTCTCCTGTGGAGCCCGTCTATTCCCCATGGTCCTTACGGAGTCCCCAGCATCCTCTAGGACGTAAGAGAAATGTACATTAGTAGTAGCGCTCTCCAGTAACCATGTTAGATATCACCCATGTGAAAATGATATATAAAAGGTTGATTCACCATAAAAAGAAACTGAGATGTCCTTTATGCTCATTATAGGATGCAATCACAAACAAATGGTCACACAAGGATTCTTCCTTCTCAGGGAAAATCAGCAGTGATCATTTGTGCCATGGCCAACACAGAATCTAAAAGAATGAATATAAGTGCCTCCTAATCCTTTTGCAAGGACAATAGCTGGAGACACTTATAAGAAAACACAAATATAGTGTAGCAAGCCTTTAAAATAAGACACATTTAATTTTTACAGGTTGCACGTACAGAAAAACAATTTAAAAACAGCATATCATGATCTCCATATGACACATCACCATCGCTGAGATCTTTCTTGGGGAAACAAATGGCACCAGATGTCCGGTGAAAGGGTAAATGAGCTCCGGATGCCCACCGCCACACCATTAGACAGTTCACCCTTACAGCAGGTAGATGAGTGCAGGAGTCCAGGTAAATAACACAGCCACGCTTAACGCGTTTCGGACGGGATTCGTCCTTTGTCAGAAGCATGGCTGTGGGGTCTAAAGCATGAGTATTTAAACCCTCTTAACGAGGGGTAGCAGCTGAAAACACTTGCAACAAAGAACTGCTCCCGCCCCGGGGAGCGTCGCCGCCGGAAGCGGAATTTCATCATGCGGTTCACTAATTTCTGGAAGTTCCTGTATTTGCGTTCCAGATGCGGCTCAAGGGCGGCCGGAAGTCGCTGTATTTGCGTTCCAGCGACGGACTTCACCGAAAACATCTTAATTGGGAGTATTACCATCAATAATACCAGTAGAAGGGTCCATGAAACAAATAGCAGCATTGTCCCAGAGTTTTTAGTCCACACAGTGTCCATCATTATGAGCATAAAAGATATAATAAAAACAAAATTACCATATAAAAATATTTATAATTCCGTGGATCACAAATACACTTTCCACATAAAAAATCAAAACAATAAATACAAGAGATAGTGAAAAAGAAGTAAAGGCCCATACACACTTGACGATAAAATGAGCGACGTCGTTCATTTCAGCCCTCATCAACGACGTCGCTCATTATATCGTCAAGTGTGTATGCATCCGACGACCACCGATGCGCGGCCCCGCGGGACGTTAACGACCCTCGCTTATCTGTGGAGCATGTATGCTCAATTTCCACTATGGTCGTTACCGACCAGAGACGTCGTTGAATGTGTATGGTGTGAACGACCAACGACCAAGCCACTGTTCACCAGCCCTGTTCCCAGCTCATTATTTTAATAAACTGTTCAGCTTGGATGCTTCAACGATGAATGGTCTTTGGTCGTTGGTAGTGTGTATGCTCATGCCGTTTGCTCAGCTGTTCAAGGGAAGTTCAAGGGAAGTCGTTAACGATGGTCGTTAACGACGTGTGCATAGTCAAGTGTGTATGGGCCTTAAATGAGAGGAATTTATGTCAGGAAACATTTTAATTTAAGAGAAGGGAAATGTACATGCAGGAAATACATAGGCAGCTCAATGATGGGAAAACGTACTTGAAACTAAAGACTGATCCCACCAATAGGATTGCTAAGGCTTTACAAGATATGAGCATGAAAGCTTTGGAAATTAAAGTCATAACAAAGAAGGAATTTGACTATTTAAACATATCTGAGCCATCTATTCCTACTATGTATGTTCTCCCTAAGATTCATAAGGACCCCCTCCACCCACCAGGCAGGCCAATTGTTTCGGGCTGCAATAGCCTAATGAGCAATTTATCTGTCATGGTTGATTACCATCTACAACCTTTGGTACAGAAAACAAGGGCTTTTCTGAAAGATACTGGAGATACGTTGAGGAGGATTAGTCAATATAAATGGGAAGAAGGTGATTTTCTGTGCACAGCAGATGTGTGTATGTTGTATACAATAATTGACCTTGAGAAGGGACTGACTGGAGTTTCCTATTTTTTGAATGCCAGTACCCTTAGTACTCCAATGAAGGGTTTTATTTTAGATAGTATAAAATTTATTTTGTTGAACAAATATTTTTTCTTTGATGGTACCTTCTATCTACAGAGGGTGGGCACTGCCATGGGCACCAGGTTCGCCCCCAGCTACGCGAATTTGTTCATGGCATACTGGGAAGAACATCAGGTATGGCATGATGGCGAGCTGGTGGCGGGCCTGGTGTCCTGGCAGCGCTATATAGATGACATTTTGTTCATATGGCGGGGTGATGAAGAGTCACTCGATGCTTTTTGTGAAGGTTTGAATCACAATGATATGGCAATTCAATTATTATTTAATAAGAGTCAGAAGGAAGTTTCCTTCTTGGATTTGAGTGTGTATATCTCTGATGGCCAGGTTAATACTAAAACCTATAGAAAGGATACCGACTCTAATAGCTTCATTGAGAGAATGAGTCAGCACCATGCAAACTGGTTGGATGGGATTCCGTTCAGCCAGTTTGCAAGGATAAAAAGAAATTGCATGGACATACAGATATGTGATCAACAATTGGATGAAATGTCTACACTTTTCTCAAAGAAAGGGTATTCTGACAATCTTTTGGATAAGGCACGATCCAAAGTGGCTAGAATAGAGAGAGAGATACGTTATTAAAAATCAATAACAATCCTAAACCCCCGGATGAGCGATTTAAGTGGGCGTTCATTAGCCAATATAATAAATCCTTCAAAAGTATAGAGCGAGTGTTTAGGGGTAATTGGAATATATTGAAACAGGATTCAGTTTTGGGCCCGATGCTGCCTGAGAAACCACTTTTCATTTATAGGAGAGCTCCGTCACTTAAAAATCAGCTAGTAAGAAGCAGCATGGAAAATAACCCTAGACAAAGTATCAGAACGAAAGGTTTACAACACTGCGGTGATTGTTTGATGTGTAGGACTGTAAATTCATCTCTACGAAAAGTAACAGAATTTACAGTGAATGGTCAATCCTATCCAATAAGGGAGTTCATAACATGCCACTCCAAAAATGTTGTATACATTTTGGAGTGTGCATGTGGACTTTTTTATGTTGGGAAAACAGGGAGATGTGTTAGGGTTAGATGGGCCGAGCACATCTATAATATTCACAAGGGTTTGGATACCCATACAGTTTCATCTCACTTTAAAAAAGTAGACGAGTCAAAAGAATGATTTTTGAAATCATTCTGTGGAATTCAGATGATTCTCCCAAAATGGCGAATTAGAGATGTGCAGAAAAGGTTGTCACAAGTAGAAAACAGATGGATTCACCACTTGAATACTCTTACACCGAGGGGTTTAAACGGTGAATTTGAATTACAATGTTTCCTGACATAAATTCCTCTCATTTACTTATTTTTCACTATCTCTTTTATTTATTGTTTTGATTTTTTATGTGGAAAGTGTATTTGTGATCCCCGGAATTATAAATATTTTTATATGTTAATTTTGTTTTTATTATATCTTTTATGGTCATAATGATGGACACTGTGTGGACTAAAAACTCTGGGACAATGCTGCTATTTGTTTCATGGACCCTTCTACTGGTATTATTGATGGTAATACTCCCAATTAAGATGTTTTCGATGAAGTCCGTTGCTGGAACGCAAATACAGCGACTTCCGGCCGCCCTTTAGCCGCATCTGGAACGCAAATACAGGAACTTCCAGAAATTAGTGAACCGCATGATGAACTTCCGCTTCCGGCGGCGACGCTCCCCGGGGCGGGAGCAGTTCTTTGCCGCAAGTGTTTTCAGCTGCTACCCCTCGTTAAGAGGGTTTAAATACTCATGCTTTAGACCCCACAGCCATGCTTCTGACAAAGGACGAATCCCGTCCGAAACGCATTAAGCGTGGCTGTTTTATTTACCTGGACTCCTGCACTCATCTACCTGCTGTAAGGGTGAACTGTCTAATGGTGTGGCGGTGGGCATCTGGAGCTCATTTACCCTTTCACCGGACATCTGATGCCATTTGATTCCCCAAGAAAGATCTCAGCGATGGTGATGTGTCATATGGAGATCATGATATGCTGTTTTTAAATTGTTTTTCTGTACGTGCAACCTGTAAAAATTAAATGTGTCTCATTTTAAAGGCTTGCTACACTAGGGAGGTCATTCCGAGTTGTTCGCTCGCAA